>NC_046326.1:12433772-13088057 GCF_009819535.1 Lacerta agilis | reverse complement strand
TCCTCTGAGGCTTTAAAACTAGTCCCCTCAGCAGGATTTTTGTTAACTGTTTCAGTACTGGTTTCCTCAATCTGCGAAACCCCATTTTCTTCTTCAGAGCTTTCTACTTGTGAGTCCCTAAGAGCTGTTTTCGTCTTCCTAGGTGGCATTTTCTATTTATTCGGTGGTATTATTTCTGTACTTAAATCAAGGATGTTTCAGTTAAACTATTTCTCCAGGCTTAGTTTCCACAGTTTAGGTCCAAAGTCACGCCTAAAGTTACCTCAGTGCACTTTATCCAGCGTACTTTTCCGACCTCTCACTATAAACCTTTCTGCCTGAAATAGTTTCAAACGCAAAGTATCTTTGTAACTCTCTCACAATCTCACAGTCTTAGGCGCTATCACACCACACCCTAGGGCCAGGTAATTCCTCTCTGAATTCCCCTTCTCCCTTTCCAGGTGTATGCGATCCCCTTCCTGACTAGATTGTAGAGTCTCACTGAAGTTTGCTTAAATCCTCTTTAAGCCTCACACTTCACACAATGCGTCACCCTTAAATCCTTCTTGTACCTTGGCACTTCTTGCCAACACTTTAGATCTATGATCTTAATGTGACCACCACTTTATGACAATCTTTCGTCCCGACGCTGCCACCACTTTAATGTCGCGGGCCCTTCGCCCTGTACAGCCCACCCCCGGACGTTTTACGGTCTATGAGTGCTGCACCAACGACAAACAGTCCCCAGCTGCCGCCCTTCAGACTACTAGCTGGATCCTGTTTACTTCATTCACCACAGACGAGGATATTGTGAACTAAAAAGATGTTTATTGCGTACAAAGCTTATGGTTGCTGATAAATAAAAGGTTGTTCAATAAGCTTATAACAGTTGTCCTATACCGGCCTAATACCTCTAAATATTACCGGCCTAATACCTCTAATAGTAAACTAAATATCAATAACAATGCGTTTCACAATCTCTTTATCCTCTCTGCTAACATCCACCTAAGACTCTAAACTCCCAGCTCTATCTCTTGACTCACACTGCTCAACTCCAACTCTAACTCCCCGCACTTAACTTCAACTCCTCCTGCCCACACTTCAACTGCCTTACTGTCCACTGGGAGGGGTGTTTTATACCGAGGCTAAGCCCGCCCCTAAGGGTTCTAACTGTCAGAACACTTAACCCCTACCTGGCATGGGGCTAGTTCTCCACACTCTGTCCCAGCTTCTGCTGACCTAGTAGTTTGAAAGCATACCAGTGCAAATAGATAAATAGGTGGGAAGGTAAACAGTGTTTCCATGTGCTCTGGCACTCATCACAGTTTCCCGTTGTGCCAGAAGCAGTTTAGTCATGCTGCCACATGACCTGCAAAGCTGTCTGCAAACAAATGCTGGCTACCTCAGCCTGAAGTGAGATGAGCGCCGCACCCTTTAGTCAAGTTTAACTAAACTTAACCACCCAGGGGGTCTTTTAGCATAGTCAAGCAATGATTCCATTATTGCCACCTGTGGACAGAGAAAAGTTCTTCTCCCTCTCTCATTAACACCAGGGATATCCAATGAAGCATTATATTCCAGGGATACCCTGGAAACTGCAGGAGCAGAAAGTGCTCTTGTGCTCAGGTCTTGCTTGAGAGTTTCCACTGCCATCTGGTTGACCACCGTGAGATAACCATGCTGGACTAGATTGGCTAGGCTCTTCTTAGGTTGTCACAAACAGGTTTGAAGAAATCTGTCCTTGCAGGAAGCAACCAAATGTAGGACATTACTATTAAGCCCTGAAGGGGTTCTAGAACCAGGCACTCTGCCAACTAGTTTCTAGCATCTTATCTCTTGCATGCCAGCAGCACATTGGTCCCTGAAGAAGTGTGCATGCACACGAAAGCTCATACCAAGAACAAACTTAATTGGTCTTGAAGGTGCTACTGGAAGGATTTTTTTATTTTATTTTGTTTAACCTAGGCAGTTTAAGACACGTGGATCAAAAAATACCCTCTACACTGCAGTATTAGCCTGTGTTGACTGAGCCCACAGGCCAATAGGGACATGCATTTGCATCCAAGTCAGCTGCCAAGTCTGATCAATTTATCTTGTTTCAACAGCCACGCAGACTCCTTTGCCTCATCTCTTCCAGACTCTGGCCACCAGCCTACCTGCAAACACACCATCTGCTTCTGACCCTTTTGATCCTTGTTTACTTGCACGGCACCTGGACCGCCAGATGTGCCCTTCTCTTGGGAGCGTGGCCAACGCTTGGCACTTGCTGCATGATCTAATGACTGCTGTGATTGAGGCTGGCCAACCTACGGCACATGGCAGAGCCAACAGGTGGCTGTGGCAGGATCAAAGCTAATGGGGCAGGCCTAATGCGAGTTGTAGTCCGAAGAAGGTTGGCAGGAGCTGGGACCGAGCAATGGAAGCTCACCCCGTCGCGGGGATTCAAACCGCCAACCTTCTAATCGGCAAGCCCTAGGCTCCGTGGTTAACCCACAGTGCCACCCACGTCCCTAATAATCCTTCTAATATTCTAATAATCCTAATAATAATCCTTCTAATACTCTAATGAGTATTAGAAGGATGCTAGTTTACAGTGGAACTTTGGTTCTCAAACGGCTTAGTTGAACAAATTGGCTCCCGAGCACCACAAACGTGGAAGTGTTCTGGTTTTCGAACGTTTTCTGGAAGCCAAGCATCCGAAGCGGCTTTCGCTTGAGTGCAGGAAGTTCCTGCAGCCAATCAGAAGCCGCGCCTTGCTTTTTGAATGGTTTCGGGAGTCGAACAGACTTCCGGAACAGATTAAGTTCGAGAACCAAGGTACACTGTACTAGGACAAAAAAAGAAAGAAGGATCTCATAACTGATGGTGAGGATTTACCACGGGGGTCAGCAAACATTTTCAGCAGGGGGCCGGTCCACTGTCCCTCAGACCTTGAAAAAAAAATATGAACGAATTCCTATGCTCCACAAATAACCCAGAGATGCATTTTAAATAAAAGCACACATTCTACTCATGTAAAAACACGCTGATTCCCAGACCATCTGCGGGCCGGATTTAGAAGGCGATTTGGCTGCATCCAGCCCCCGGGCCTTAGTTTGGGGACCCCTGGTTTACCATCTTAAAGCACCCTTCCTACAGAACAGCTGGAAATTGATGCCAAGTTGTATCCAACTCACTTATTCTCATGGTAAAGGTAAAGGGACCCTTGACTGTTAGGTCCAGTCACGGACAACGCTGGGGTTGTGGCGCTCATCTCGCTTTACTGGCCGAGGGAGCCGGCATACAGCTTCCGGGTCATGTGGCCAGCATGACTAAGCCGCTTCTGGAGAACCAGAGCAGCGCACGGAATTCTCATGGTAGACACACAGAAATTAATAAAACTAGGTTAGCCATGCCTATTACTTTAAATGGGTCTACTCTGAGTAGGGCTAGCAGTTCCTCCCATTCTTTGTAGGGTTTGTTTGTTTGTTTGTTTTTTTTAAAAAAATGTTCCTTATGAAAAGGAGCCATGCAAGATTGTAAAAGAGAAGAATGGAGCATATTGAAGAGAAGAATGGAGCAAGTTATGCTATGTGGTAGACATGTAGTTATGTACAAAAATACTGGAAGAGGACTATTAGAAAAATAACAAAAACATTGAAATGTGAAGTTCCCTTAGATACTGTGTTGATATTGCTGATCTATAAGTCGTATATCCTAAGGAAAGAACATAAAGAACTTCTATTGTGTCTGTTAACAGCAGCAAGAACGTTAATTGCTCAAAACTGGGAAGTTACAGAGCTTGGAATGTGCAGCTTAATAAAATTTGAGATTTGGCTGTAATAGCAAAAATAACATTATCTAAGAGCGAGAACTGCAAATGAATATGGAAATAAATTCTGAGAAAACTGGTTACCCTTTATACGTTTTCTTTCCCAAGAAAATAGTTAACTCCCACAAAAGCAACTTCAAGCAGGTATTGTGGTTTTATGTTAAGTCATATTTTGTTGCAGAGGATTATGACCTGATTTTTTCCCCCGGGAGCAGTTTTGTTTATTATTGTTATTAATTGTTAAAGGGGAGAGGGGAGGGGGTCCTAATCATAGTATAGCCACCAAGGGGAGTTGGCACCAACCAATTCCTGCCCATCAGTTCACTTGGTAGCCCAGCCATGAAAAGGATGGGAGATAAGCCAAAGGAATCCTCCACTGTGTCCCGGCTCCATTCAGGTCACCAACTTCGGATGAGCCACAAAGGAAGCACAGCGTAACTGGCATTCCTCATTAGGCAGTGCACAGAATCACCCTGCCCCACACAGGCCTGGCCAAACTAGCAGTTCTGGAGCTTTCAGGGCAGGCTGCAAAATGCACAAGTCTCGGAATGCTGAACAGAGAACGCTTGTCACATCTCCTCCCTGGGATGTGCAGCCCAGTCCCCTGATGCAAAAGGCAGCCTTTGTTCTTAGCCTTTTGGGGAGAAAGGGACTGGCGAAAATAAAGCATCTTTTCAAATGCATTTTGAGAAAAGAGATAGGGCTTTTAATGGCTTTGCCTCACATTTCAAAGGTTCTTTTTCACTTTCCATAGAAGTTAAGTTGCTGAACTGGATGAGGGGTAGATTGATCTGGATACAGCTATGGACCCTGCTGCAGGGTAAGTGTAGTAGGTATTTAACAGTATCATAAAAATGTTGGGTTGCAGGAATATGCAGCTGTCCCATATGTGGATCGAACCTGCAACGTTGGTGCTATCAGCACCACGCCCTAACCAACTGAGCTATCCAGGTTGTCATATTATTATAAATATAGTTACAGGTAGGTAGCAGTGTTGGTCTGCCTTAGTCAAAACAAAATAAAAAATAAAATTCCTTCCAGTAGTAGCACCTTAGAGAGCAACTAAGTTTGTTTGTGGTATGAGCTTTTGTGTAGATGCACACTTCTTCAGATACAGTGTGTAGATCTGAAGAAGTGTGCATGCACACGAAAGCTCATACCAAGAACAAACTTAGTTGCTCTCTAAGGTGCTACTGGAAGGAATTTTTTGTATTTTGTATTTTGTTTTGGGTATAACTTAGTTCAGTGTTTTTCAACCACTGTTCCGCGGCACACTAGTGTGCCGCGAGATGTTGCCTGGTGTGCCGTGGGAAAAATTGAAAAATTACTTTATATATAGTCAATATAGGCACAGAGTTAAATTTTTAAACATTTTTAAACATTTTCTAATGGTGGTGTGCCTCGTGATTTTTTTCATGAAACAAGTGTGCCTTTGCCCAAAAAAGGTTGAAAAACACTGACTTAGTTAGCTATAGCTCACGGAACAAAAACATTTTTTTTAAAAAAGAGAGAGTCCCAGGCTTTGCCAAGGAACTTGCAATTGAAACTGAAGTTGTGGGTGATGGGCACAGCCAATGGAGGGTGAAGGATAACAAGCTGTGATGGAGGATATTTCCATGACAGTACAAGGAAGTCTACAGTCTCCACAAGAAACCTGTGTCGTTGTCCCCCCCCCCCAATGTTAGTGAACTACAACTCCCATTAGCCTCAGTCAGCATGTACAGCAGCCAGGGATAGCTCAGTCCATAGAACATGAGACTCTTGATCTCAGGGTTATGGGTTCGAGCCCCAGGTTGGGCAAAAAGATTCCTACATTGCAGGGGGTTGGACTAGATGACCCTCACAACTTTACAATTCTATGATCTGAGGGCTGCAGGTTAGCTGCCCCTTGCATATAACAAGAGTTGTTTCTTTGAGACCTATATATTCTGAGTAACTGAATATTTAAAACCTGAGTAAGATTTTAAAACGAAAAACCTGAATATGGTTGAACACCCAGAGCCCATTTGGGCTTATTAAGTGGAGTGGAGGTGTTTCCTCACATAAAATTAAAGGAAGTGGACCTGCTTTTCCATGGGGGGGGGGGAGAGAGAGAGAGAGAATAAGCCATTGTGGGTGATTGTGCAGCTGATAAACAGAAGAAAGGAGGGCCTTGATTTTCCAGGAACGCCTAAGGGGCCATTACCCCAGGCAAATTTCCCAATTATACCCAGAGCAGGACATGAAGCAGATCAGGATCTACTGGTAAGGGGTGAATGATTTATTAGTAGCTCTGAAAGGCTTTCTATCTTCCAATGGTTTAGCAACAGCAGCAACAAAAGGGCTTTCCTAAATCTAAATTAGGCTGTTAGAATTTTTGAACTGCAATAACTCAAGTTTTGCACCAACAAGAGAGTCCTTAAAAAAGAGACAATGCTATTGCTTCAATGTTTGAGAAACATACAATATTCCAACTAGCTTCTGGAATGTAACCACCTTTAAAAGGAGGTCACAACTTGTTAAGAAAGAAAGAAAGAAAGAAAGAGGAAAAAGAAAACCTCTCCTTCCCCGCCCACCTACTTAAACCCCACTGACACAGCAGGGGACCACTTATATAGCACTAAAAGCAATTACCCAGACTGGCTTTCAGCCAGGGTTAAACACATGGTTATTTCTATGGAGGGGAGAAAAATAATAATCTTACTAATGTGCTTAAATTCACAGAGGAGACGCCTACATCCATTAAAGATTATGTAAACAGCGGGAGATAACTGTCACACTGTACGCCTCTGCAATAAGTGATTTGCAAACATCGGGGACAGCTGGACAACTACATTTTTAGAAATCAGTTTACATAGAGAGATAATCCAATAGTTCACTTGTCAATGCTAAATATACAAAATAATAATAATAAGTGTCGTGTTCAAGAACTTAAGCATTAGTTACATAGCTACAAACTGCTTCCAGAGTTTGTGGACAGAAACAAGGGTAAGCCTTGATAGGGTCATACCAAAGGATGTAGAGGGGCTGACCACACAAATACCTGACTGTGAGATGGCCGTGGAGAAGGTGGGAGATGCGTCCACTGCTAGGTAGAATTTTCTGCATATGTTTTTCATCATTTTAACACCAGTAACCAGTATTTCTACATCACCGCTACGGTTTAATATTTGCACTGCATCAACAGAAGTTTCATCGCTGAAGCACCATTAGCTCTGCATATTGACAATCTGGGTTAATTGAAATCCAGGCAATCTATCTAATCAACGGCATGACAGAAGAAACTGAACTGTTCATACAAACAGCTACTGTCCACCATCAATGACACAAGGACTCCAAATCTGTTTGGGCGTGTTTACACAGTGGTTTCACTCATGAGACCACCAAGGTCTCCACTAAAAGCAAAGAGGCAGAAATCGAAGCAGGTAGGCAGGAAATGGATGGGCAGGGAGGGCAATGGAAGGCAGCTGCTGGAGTAAACAAGAACCATTAATACCCCTCCTGCACTTCTCTACCCCTACACCATGGACAATAGCAGCTGGAAAGTATGACCCTGCTGAGATGCCAAATGCTATATATATTCCACTGTGCAGATGTTAAACAAGTGGAAAAAGAGGAAAGGTCTGCAAATCAGGAGAAATTGAGGGGGCATCTAAGAGTAGTTTGAGGATCACACATCTACAGTAGATACCGTTGTTGTTGTTGTTTTCCTATCTCAAAAGGAGATGGCTAATCACACTTGCTAAACCTGCAGGGCACTGAAGTGGGCATGTTTTCCCCCTACATAAGGCATGTCCAGCAGGTAGATCGTGATCTACTGGTAGATCACTGGACATCTGTGGTAGATGACTGGTAGATCACTGGCTCCCCCCAAAGAAACTCAGCAACTTTGGCTCCCCTAAAAAAAGCTCTACATCTTTGCCCTGAAGTCCCCAAAACAGGGCTTTCCTTCTTAAAAAAAACCTCAACTTTGACCGAACCCCCCAAAACATGGATGGCTTTCCTTCCTAAAAAAAATAAAATAAAGCTCAACAACCTGAATCTGAACCCCACAAAAGGGGGTAGATCACTGCCAGTTTTTAACTCTGTGAGTAGATTGCAGTCTCTTATAAGTTGGCCACCCCTGCCCTACATGAAGGGTTCTCCCTTGATGTAGAGCTGGGGTCAGCAAGGTTTATCTTGCCTGGGCCGGATCAGTCCCACGGAGATCTTTCTGTGGGCTGGATTGTGCGCGTGCGTGAGCGTGCACGCCCACGATTTCCAGCGTCTGCGCGCACACGGTTTCTGGCGCCGCGGAAGCAAGTCCCTACGCCGGTTTAGTGAGCAGGCAGCTCGGTTCAGGGGCAGCTAGTGAGCCGGTCAAACAACCTCCGCAGGCCGCTTCTGGCCCATGGGCCTTAGGTTGCCGACGCCTGATGTAGAACAATCTTTGCAAGAGGCCACAGGTTTCATGGGGGGGGGGGAGAGGAAGACTTTCAAACTAACACACTGAAATGTGAAGACAGAAATGGAGCAGACCCCATTTGGGTGAGGAATTTTCAGCTCATTAACTCCACCAACCAACCCCCCCCCCCACCGCAGCCCACCCAACTAATCACATTTACAATTAATCCTCCAGATAAAAGACTGTCGAGCAAAATGCTAAATACTCACTTTGGTGCCTATTGCAGGTGCTGCACTAGCTTTTACTTTGCAGGAGTGAGACTTGGAAGAGGAGAGGTGAATTCCCCTCTGGCTGTAAATGACCAAGCCCTTACTTAAGTGTTCTCTCCAAGCCACTCCCTGACCTGTCTTAAGACTTGGAGAAAGGATGAAGAGAGAGATAGAGGTGGGGCACTACAAGATTTTTCCATTCCACCCAGGGAGTTTTGTGAGGCTCTGTCCATGCTCAAAACTTTACAGATACTTGTTCCCGCAGACCAATATCATGCCACTGATGCAAACACCATCATTTTCCAGTTCATGCCCACATGCTTCAAGTACTCTTTAACAGTTATGGCTTCCTTAGCAGACTACAGTTCCCAGGACCCTTTGGGGGCAAGCATTGGTATATGGTACTAAGAAGAGTGCTTTAAATGTATGGTGTAGAGAAGAAGAAGAAGAAGAAGAAGAAGAAGAAGAAGAAGAAGAAGAAGAAGAAGAAGAAGAAGAAGAGGAGGAGGAGTAGTAGTTTGGATTTGATATCCCGCTTTTCACTACCCGAAGGAGTCTCAAAGCGGCTAACGTTCTCCTTTCCCTTCCTCCCCCACAACAAACACTCTGTGAGGTGAGTGGGGCTGAGAGACTTCAGAGAAGTGTGACTAGCCCAAGGTCACCCAGCAGCTGCATGTGGAGGAGTGGAGACGCGAACCTGGTTCCCCAGATTACGAGTCTACCGCTCTTAACCACAACACCACACTGGCGATTCCAGAAGTTGTGATATCCCATTTGCTACCTTAGGGAAGCAACTGTTCTTTTCAACCTCTGCGTTCCCATGTGATGAAACAAACCTGCCTTATAGGACTGTTGGTGAAGTTGGTGCCGGGTGAAGGATTCCTAGTGGTGCAGCAGTAAAACTGCCAGCACACCCGCAAAGCTAAGCTTTCAAATTGGAGGAGGCGGGGACCATGTGTTAAGATTCCTGAATTGCAGAGGGTTGGACTAGATGACCCTTGGGATCCCTTCAAACTCTGCAATTCTATTTTCCCAGACTCTTAAGTAAATGTTTCACCTTCTATGCTGATCCTTACACTCTTATGTCACATGCTGTTTCAGATCTGAGAATCAGATTTATGTGTATTTATTATTATTTTATTTTACTGTGCCAGCAGGAAATATTTTCATTTTTTTTAAAAAAGGTGGGATAATAAATATTTTAATGAAACTTAAGAGTATTGAGATAATTACACCAAGCCCTGTGGATACTGAAAATGCACTGTATTAAATTATCCTCATCTATCCCAAAACGTAGTCCATGGTTAGGTAGAAAATACTGTACTAGTAATGTGCTAGAAGGCTTAATTGTAGCAAAATGTGCAAGATGGCATGCCCAAAAGACAATTATACTAATTAATAAAGCATACTAGAAGTTCACTTCTTAAGTCACTTAAGCTCTCAGTTGAATGAAAAGTCTTCTGGAAAATGCAAGGTGCCTTAAAATGTAGGAAATGCTGGAAACATGGACAGATGGCCTAAAAGTGTGTTCATTTTATTCTTTCATTTTAGTCTAGGGTGTGTATACTTCCACCCTGCAGTCTTTGGGTGGAGGGCAAATTATATATAATCCCAATTTTCTAATATTTGTTTCCCTGCAATCAATGCTGCAATTGGGTAATTTTAAGACTCTGGACTTAATGGGCTTAAGGAAGAGAGGCTATTTAAATGAGAATGTATATTATTTTACATTATCTGTAGCTGCTGCTCAGTGGTGGAGCACCTGTGTCACATGCAGAACAATCCCTGGCATCTCCAACTGAGTCCCTGGAGAGCCACGTACAGTTAGTTTACGGTCAGTTGGCATCTGCCTGTTAGCCTGTTTCAGAATGTGCCGTATAGCAGGCATGTCCAGCAGGTTGATCGTGATCTACCAGTAGATTACTGGACTCCTCCCAAAGAAGCTGAACAACTCCTCTAAAAAAAAGCTCAACATTTTATGACCTCCTCCCTGAAAAAAATCGGTCTTCCTCCTTCCTAAAAAAAGCTCAACAACATTGACCTGAACCCCCAAAAAGGGGGTAGATCACTGCCAGTTTTTAACTCTGTGAGTAGAATGCAGTCTCTTGGGAGTTGTCAACCCTTGCCGTATAGAATCAGATCATTGTAGAGTTGGAAGCGACAAGGGCAGTGCTTTTTTTCTTTAAGAAAAAAATGTTTAGGGGTACTCTCATTTCCCTACTCAGATTGAAATACTGCCCCTCAATGAGGCCAAACTTAAGAGTCACAAAATGTTTAGTGCGTCTGTCCCCCCCCCCCCCCGAACAAAAGCACTGTCAACCCCCTGCAATGCCAGAATCTTTTGCCCAATGTGGGGCTTGAACCCACGACCCTGAGATTAAGAGTCTCATGCTTTGAGGACTGAGCTATCCCAGCCTCTGAGATAATAACCTATGACCATAAGACAAACCTGTTGGATTAGGCCAAAGGCTCATCTGGTCCAGCACCATGTTTTTACAGTGGTTGAGCAGATGCCTGTGGGAAGCCTGCAAGCAGGACATTGCTCACCTGCTATTCCTAGCAGCTGATGGCTCTGGCAGTGGAGGCAGAACATAGCCATCCATCATGGTTAGTAGGGATTGGCAGATGGCCCAACGGTCTGATTCAGTATAAGGCAGCTCCTACGTACCTGTGTTTACTAACTACAATGTGGTAAACCAGCCCTGCTACACTTAATGCCAGTGGTGGTCCAGTGGGACCATCCCAGGTGCCTGCCCCAAAGCCCAGTGTTGATGGCACCACTGCCTGCAATGGAATGTAGCACTGTGCCACTGAATTCCTAAAGGAGTCTTCCACCCAACATCATCAGACAGCATCTAAATAAAGCTTCTTTGGGGCTTCCCTTTCTGGGGGTGGAGGGGTAGACATGTCTCTCCTTTCTTCCCATTGCAGGCTTCAAATGTGAAAAGAACAAGGGGGGAGGGGAGGCAGAACGACGGCAGGAGACACCCAGGAAATACAAGGTGGAACAGTGTGGTTCTGGTGGTTACAAGGCTGATTCGGATGCCTGCTGTACCTGTTACAATATGTGCTTTGTCTAGTTGCATTCCAAAAGCTGCCACTCTGGTGCAACACTTGCGCTTACGTTTGGCAGACCCACCTGACTGCATTTCTGAGCGTTCCCTTTAACCCACAGGCTCAAAAGATGTGTTTCAGGAGTGCTCAAGGCAAGATTGAATCTGACAGCTCATGGGGAGCAAAAGTGGAGGAAGCAAGGGGGGAAGGGGGGGCAAAGAGGAAGAAGAAAACCTACGGTACAGTACTTGTTTTCCAGGCAAGCCCTGCAGAAAAACCAGTCTTTCCGGGTGGAAATGTTTCAATAAGCATACACGTCACAGAGCCGGGAACCTTCTGAAATCTTCCCTGGTGCTATCAAAAGCCAAGAATGCATAAGGCAAGCTATCATTTGCGTATGTAAATAAAAGTAATCACACCCATGTACCGGTAAGCTTAAGGGGTACAAGTTTTAACAGAAGCTGTAATTTTCCAAGATCCAGAATCTGAAACCTGACGCTAGATTCTCTGCAGCCTATAAACACGAGCAGCTCTTCTTGACCTGTTTAGGTTTTATATAGCAGTCTCATCCTTGGCCTGTAACTAACAGCACAATCCCAACCATGTCTGCTCAGAAATAATCCCTACTGAATTCAATGGGGCTTACTCAAAATTGTGGGGTTAGGGTTGCAGCCTCAGTTACACACAGTAACTAGAAACCACACACACACACACACAGAGAGAGAGAGAGAGAGAGGGAGGGAGACGGCATATGACCTGGCATGACTCAAAGGTGATGAACCAGCATCATAATCATGGATCTGCTAAGCACTGGCACAATTCTCCTTAGTCACCAAACTGAGAGTATTTTCCTTGCCAGAAGCCTTCTTCCAAGAGCTCAGCTGTTTATTCTTTCACACCTAATGGAGACCCAATAAATTAACATTCCAGCTGAACCAGTGCCCAAGGAAACAGAAACAGGGCAAGAAAAGAGGATGCATCAGTTCTCGCCTCCCCCTCCAAAAATTTTTTATATAAATCTGGGAACTGTAGCTTAGTGCAGGTGCTAAGAAGCCTAATTGGAAATTGCTGCTGTTTTGTAGGGTTTCATTGTATTTTTGAATATCTATCTATTTATCTATCTATCTATATATTACGCTTAAGAAAGTATTTCATTTTCCTCTGAATTTGACCTTCTTTTCTAAAGTTTTATTTTGATATTTTGTACTGTTATGTCAATTTCTTTAAATTCGGTTATAAACCATTTTGAGATTATTTTTTTAATCAAGCAGTATAGGAGTGATTTTAATACTACTACTAATACTATTGTGAATAATAATAATAAATCTGAAGGGTTCTTTAGAGATTGCCTTTATAATTGCAATGTAGATATGTCCGGAAATGGCCAGACAGTGGGTCGTGGGAAGCAGCAGAATAATAATAATAATAATAATAATAATAATAATAATAATAATAATACCCTGCCCATCTGGCTGGGTTTCCCTAGCCACTCTGGGAGTCTTCCAACAAAATATTAAAATACAATAGTCTGTCAGACATTGAAAGTTCTGGGCACCACAGTTGAAGAAGGATGCTGACAAGCTGGAAGGTGTCCAGAGGAGGGCAACCAAAATGGTCCAAGGCCTGGAAACGATGCCTTATGAGGAACGGCTTAGGGAGCTGGGTATGTTTAGCCTGGAGAAGAGAAGGTTAAGGGGTGATATGATAGCCATGTTCAAATATATAAAAGGATGTCATATAGAGGAGGGAGAAAGGTTGTTTTCTGCTGCTCCAGAGAAGCGGACATGGGGCAATGGATTCAAACTACAAGAAAGAAGATTCCACCTAAACATTAGGAAGAACTTCCTGACAGTAAGAGATGTTCGACAGTGGAATTTGCTGCCAAGGAGTGTAGTGGAGTCTCCTTCTTTGGAGGTCTTTAAGCGGAGGCTTGACAGCCATCTGTCAGGAGTGCTTTGATGGTGTTTCCTGCTTGGCAGGGGGTTGGACTGGATGGCCCTTGTGGTCTCTTCCAACTCTATGATTCTATGAAAGCTTCCCTAAACAGGGCTGCCCTGTCTTCTAAAAGTCTGGTAGTTGTTTTTCTCTTTGACATCTAGTGGGAGGGCGTTCCACAGGGTGGGTGCCACTACCGAGAAGGCCCTCTGCCTGGTTCCCTGTAACATGGCTTCTCGCAGCGAGGGAATCGCTAGAAAGCCCTCGGCGCTGGAAGTCAGTGTCCGGGCAGAATGATGGGAGTGGAAACGCTCCTTTAGGTATACTGGACCAAGGCCGTTTACTTTATACCATACATTGAAGAAAAATGGGAGATCTATGCACTGGCTGTCAATTAGTTTCTGAGTGCTGGTGTTGACCTATAAAGCTTTATATAGCTCAGGACCTCAATACCTTAAGGACCACCACTCCCCATACAGACCCGAACCCTGTGCTTGTCATCTGAGGCCCTTCTCTATGTCCCCAGGGGAGTGGGGGTGGCAACAAGAGAACGGGCCTTCTCTGTGGTGGCTCCCCAACTATGAAACGCTCTTTCCTGAAAGGCCTGCCTAGCACCATCATTACATGTCTTTAGGCACCAGGCAAAAGCATTCCTCTTTCCAGGCCTTTGGTCATTAAATAATCTATGGCCTGGGAGAGGGGGCTGTTGTTGTTGTTGTTGCTGCTGCTGCTGCTGCTGTTCTGTCTTGTTATTATGCTTTTAAAATGTCCTTATTATGTTTTTATTATTGGTGCATGCAAATTCTGTACCCTGCCACTGAGCAATAACAACCCCTTTTTTTAGAGAAACACAAGGAACACATTTCATGCACACATTTCTGCCTGCGAGCAACTTGCAAAGATAAATAGTTTCATGATCACTCTTGTAGCCATCCTAGGAAACAGTCCTAGTGAACTCAAACCACATCAAAACCACCATAATTTCTGCTTCAGAAATTATATTTTAGGGGCACATGTTAGGAGTGATTCTCCAGCACAAAGTGTAAAGATGTAGAAAAGTTTGCATTGTTCAAAAAGGAAAGTTGAGAGGACCTGCAATTTCCCATCCTATTTTGGCTGCAGCTGTACCAGGAATTTACCGGTAAATCCGTTTCAAGCCAATGTAACTATCATGTGTTTCCCCAAGGTGCCCTGGAAGCTACAGTACACTTAAAAAGGTGCAAATTTACAGGCCACTTAAAAAGGTGCAACTTTAATAACTGCAGAGCATGCAGGAGCTCTCAAAGATATTAGGCCAGAGTCCTGGGAAAGTGGCAGGGTCCAATTGCACAGTATGGTGTGTTTTCTAGTTGTTTGGCCAGAATACAGAGCTAAGTAAATAAATCACCTCCCAAGTGTTGCCACGATTAATGATCAACAATTAACAATTATCATCTTAGCTGTCCTTGGCAGAGCTTCAAGCTTTCAATGTTGTTTTTACAAAAGGGAAGGGAGAGCATTAGCCAAGGATGGGGAACCTATATGCTAAGTCTGTCTGCAGCAGCGAGGAGAAACATGTGGCCCTCTGAATTCTGTTGGAGTCCAACTCTCATCAGACCCAGCCAATGGTGAGAGATGATGGGAATTAGAATTACAGCAATATCTGAAGGGCCAACGGTTTCTCATCCCTGCTGCGGAGAACCCTTGAATTTAAAACTCAGAGAGAGGACAAACAAGCTTTGCTCCCCCATTCTAAAAGATAACAGACTGTACAGCATTATAGCATCTTTGCTTAACCTCTGAGCAACTGTTGAAATTCCTTTTGGATAAAATCTTCTGCAAATGCCAAGAGGAATATTGCACACATTGTGTGCAGAACAGCGACTGTCTCCCAGTTATAGCAAGTGAAGCCCAGCAACACTTTCAGTTCAGCAACAGGCATTATTTACATGCAATGGGGGGGGGGGGAGTTTCTAAAAAATAATTGCATCCTTCTAGAAGCATTACATTTTCCCAAGTGCTTTACAGTCTCCACTGCATTTGTTGTCCCAGCACTCCTGAAAGGATGTGCCCATTTAATCTATGTCACACTTGTATTCCACCATCCATCTAAGAACCTCAGAGTAGTAATGGGGTGCTTTCCATCCAAACAAGCAGATAGCTCATTCTCGGCAAGCCCAGCCACGCATACTGTATCTTCCAGGAAGAGTTGTAGCTCAGCAGCAGAGAACATGACTTACACACAAAAAGTCCCAGGTTCCATCCTCAGCCCCTGCAAGTAGCGCTGGGAAAGATCCCTGTTTGAAACCTTGGAGAGCTACTGCCAGCCAGCACAGGCAGTACTGAATTAAATGGAGTGTAATGGTCTGACTCAGTATTAGGAAGAGTTTACGGGTTGCCATATATCCTCTTTTTCCAGGACACACCCTCCTTTTCATGGGTATGTAAGATCAGAGTCCTCATAGTGATCCATAGTTAAAAGTCAGCAAATGTGTCCTCTTTTTTGCTCTTCAAAATATGGCAATCCTATCCAGTTGCTCTTGAACCATGCTGTGGTACTGTACTGGGTGGAAGCACTCAAGGCTACAATATCTGAAGAAAATCAGGCCTACACACCACTATTTGGCTGAGATGAAAGATGGGAACTACAAGAAGACCAAAAGCCAAGGCCAGGGTTTGCCCATGTGGCACCTGTGGCGCAACGGCATCCTTGAGGTCTTCCCCAGGTTGTCCACAAAGCCTCTGAGCCTTCCCCTTCACAGCCCACTTTTCCATGAGGTGGAGATGGTGGCTGCCTTTTTCTCACTTGGAAAATACATAGAGCAAAAGGAGGAAGTGGGAAGAGTGCTGCTCTTTCCCACTTCCTCTTTCAGCTCTATGTACTTTTCGTGGCTCAGATTAATTTTGCTGAATCTGCCTGCTACTCTTGGAAAACCTACCGGTAAGTGTGTACAGTATGTGAATGCATTCTCTCTGTCTGTCTTTGCAGGTGGAGGTGATCCGGGGAGGGGAGACATTCATTCATTCATTCATTCAAGCAAGCAAGCAAGTTTAAGAAGAAAAAGAAAAGAGAACAATAGCAGCTCACATTACCATCAACCACCTCAGTTTAAACATGCTGTATATATATGCCACCCAAACGTCCCCAAAGATACCCAAACAAATTCCACATTTATTGCATTTGTAATAAATGCTTTCAGTGTAGCAAGGGCAGCAGCGCCCTCGGATCGTAAGTGGTTGGTGTTTGTCTGTCTAGGCTCAAAGCAGAAGACTCTGGGCATCCTTAGGGGTTTCCAAAACCCACTTTTGTTGCCCTGCTGTTGATCATCATATCACAGAAAAATAGTTTAAAATTGCATGGATATCAGAAAACGTAAAGGAATTCACCTGGGGGACAGAAACCATTAGAAAGGCATGCACTCAAATTCCCAAACTAAAAATGTTTGCGATCCCTGGCATAGGCAATATTCCTTGAACCCTTACAAAAGACCTCCATAGGCAGTGGTCCGAACAGTGACAACTCCATTGTCAAAAAAAACATTAATTCCCTCAGCCCTGCATCTATACAAGACAAAGACAAATCATCTCCGCGTACAGCTTTACAAAGGAGACAAAGTGTACCTGGCAGCATTAACGTCTTCCCATTACCATCGGCTCCTGGCTCCGAACAGATAACTGTGTGCTTTTGTATTTGTTCCAACCACTTGAGTTAAAAAAGTGAACAGGAGTCCCGCCTCAGGCAGGCTCACATTTGCTCTGTCCGTCTCCAAAAGCCAAGTGGGAGGGCTTGCCTCTCAGACTGAGGCTGACAGGCCCTGCCAGATCCACACAGGCAACTTTTAATTAAGATGATATATAGTCTCTAGAGACAAAACAGGGAGGAATCTGCAGAGATATAGAAAACTGAAAGGCAGCCAATGCTTTTGTAGTTCAGAACCGAGGCCAAATGAGCTGCGATGCTCTGCTGGAGTCAGTGAAGCGGGTTACCAGGCTGGGGGCGCGGGGGGAGGAGAGAAAGAAAGACAGGGAGCACTTGAAAAACACAGAAACGTTAGCTGACACCCTACCGAGGCAAGATGCCATCTGAGCACTCTGCTTATTGAGAACACTGCAGATGCTTTGGTTTATCTTGTTCCTCAACATTGGCAGCGTCTGGCAAAATCCTGAGCACTGGTGTGAAACACCTAATACCCTTGGTGCCCCTTGTTAAATGATTTGTGTACAATAAAAGGAAGAGATTCCAGCCCCCTGCCCACCTGCTGGAAACGCTGTGGAGAGGGGTGCACACATACTTGCGCATTTCCAAGTGTGACTGCATGTAAGTGCATGAGTGGGAGGGAGGGCTGTGTGACTGTCGGGTGAATGTACATGTGCTGTGTGTGTGTGTGTGTGTGTGTGTGTGTGTGTGTTGCATGTGTGCCAAGGGTATTTGTGTGTGTGTGTGTGTGTGTGTGTGTGTGCCTTCACAAACACTGACCACAACTACCACTGCCCTCAGGACAAAATAAAGTTTGCTTCGGAGAGGGCATTTTCATTGCAGGAATTTGAGGGAACAGGCAGAAAGAGAAAGACAGTATACTTACTGTCACAGACCACAATTGCACAAGTATCCTTTTGGCCATGGAATGGGTACACCCCAGTGCTAGAAAAAAAAAGAGGGGCCAGAACTATTCACCATGAGTTCCAGTTAAAAAAAACGCCCTGGGTACACCCTCCTTTGGCAGC
This sequence comes from Lacerta agilis, assembly GCF_009819535.1. Taxonomy (NCBI): domain Eukaryota; kingdom Metazoa; phylum Chordata; class Lepidosauria; order Squamata; family Lacertidae; genus Lacerta; species Lacerta agilis. The sequence continues at coordinate 13,069,942 of NC_046326.1, read as the reverse complement.
TTCTGTACTGTTTTAACATGACATAGTATATACTGTGTGAGTATATTCATTGATAGTTACAGGTCTACTTCGGTGTGAATTCTGCAATGAAGAGGGCACTCAGAACAGGACTTTGTCCCAGAGTTGGATAGGGTTCCAGAAAGAACCTACATAAACAGTTCTCAGAACCTATAATGCCTGTGGGTTGATGTGGGCAATAATAAGAAATCTTATGCACTATATAACAACAACAACAACAACAACAACAACAACAACAACAACAACAACAGCCTCCCCTCTTTCAGTTTTATCCTCACGACAACCCTGTGAGGTAGATTAGGCTGAGAGACAGTGGCTGATTGAAGGTTACCCAGTGAGCTTCATGGCTGAGTGGGGATTCGAACCCTGATCTCTTAGGTCCATCACTCTAATAACTATACCACACAGGAATATTCATTTAGCCAGTATTACCACCCAAGCATCTTTCCATGTTACTTGCTTAAAGTGATTCCAGACAGCTTCTCCATCAAAAGCAGAGCTCAAGGTCTTTTACATTATTTTTTTTAAGAAAGGAGAGGTATACAAACCTTTCCCCTCCGCCATCTGGTTTTCTTCACACTCTGCCTCTTCAACATTCATCATCATAACAAAAGCAGCCCTGTTTCATTACCAAAAAAATGTTTGCTGAATTTTTCACTTAAGTTTTCCAAAACAACATCTAGTTGCGGAAATCATTATTTTTTTAAAAAAACAAACCAACAAACAACAACGTCTGATTTCTTAAGAGGCAAATGGTCTGCACAGCCCAGATTTTTGTCACTAATAACCACCAGATCCAGAAAATTGCCGGATCCGAGGAAGTTCATAATAACATATTGAGTGCTCTCTTCCTAGCCGTTAAAACTTCTGGAAACTTTGAAATCGGATTCAATAAACAATTACTCTATGTTGTTTAATTGGCCTTTTTTAAAACAAACAAACCTTGCCTTACTTTTCTTTCCTTGTTCCATGAAATCCCAAAATCCACCAGCTTCAGGTCCCTCCTCTACCAGTGTCATCATGTCTGGCAATACCCCCTTAGTAGAAGGAAGTGCAAGAAGGATGCAGGGTTATGGATTCCCCCCCCCCCAGCCTGGGGCCACATTCCCTTCTGGGCAGCCTTCAAAGGGCCACATGCAAGTGGTGGGCAGGACCAGAGGCAAAAGTAGGAGGAGCAAGAAATGTAAATTTTATCTCTCTACAGCTGGCCAGTTTTTACACACTCGCTAGCTTCCATCCATCCACCCAAATAAACAAACAAGGGATGTTACCAGAGTTCAAGGACCCATTCTGGACTGGCAAAAATGTCTGGGGTGCCAAGCAGGGCCACTGAATGATGTGCCCTTCCTCCTCCATTGGAGTGGCACAAAACAAATAATTCCCAGCATCTGGAAACTAATTATCATCCACATTGGTGATGAAAAAGCAAGAAAGGTTATTGCTGACCTAGTAACTCCCACCACTAAGGCAAATGTCATCAAGTTACTTTTACGCTGGAGGCCCTTGAGAGCAGAGGGCAAGGCAAATATGATGTATCCTTAACTTCCTAATTTACAAGCGGCCAGTGAAAACCTGAGATGGAACAGACAAGAGAGGAGATGCGAATGATAACCTCCAAGAAAATGGGGAAGGAGCAGGTAATTTATGTTTCACAACACCGAACGGCATCGTATCTTAAGAAATATGAGCTTTTTTCTGAAGCTAAGGTTGCTTTGCACCTGTCCGGGGAAGCGGTGGGAGTGGAGCAAGGGAACTGCTTTTACTGGTTTCACACCCTAAAGTAAGTCAAATGGGGAAAAAGCCAGCCTGCTCAGGGATGTCATCTGCCTTTATTTCTCTTCATTACCCTCCGCAAGTGCAACAATATTCAGGTTTTCCAGCCTCCAGAAAGGATTAGCAAGATAATCCAAGCAAGCGCCGCATTCTGCAAAGTTCAAAGTGTTCTTCAGAGACCGTCATTCACCTTTCCTGTTTTTAAATAACCCCCTGACAGGTGCATTTAAATGTCTCTGCCCATCCACTCTTACTGCCCCCTATAACTGAAATAGCCTTCTCATAACTCTGGCGTCATCCGTTCTCAAGCTTGACATTTTGGACTACAAATCCCATGAGCCCCAGCCGCTATGATCAAAAGTCAGGCATGATGGGAGCTAGAGTCCCAAGGTTGGGGAAGGCCATCATATTTTATGCTACCTCACTCAGTTCCATCAAATCCCTCCCTAAAAACCCCCACCTTTTTGTGAATCTCTCCTCTTGAGCTCAGCAAAGTCAAAGAAAGCATATCTGCCTAAATCACAGGTGCAACTGGCCACCCAGCTGCTTCTTTTTGTGTGTGGTGAAGTGTTATTCCGAAGTTAAGCATCAGAATGGCATCCTTTCTTCCTCTCATCTGCTGGACAGTTTGCAAAGCATATTTAAACGAATAAGCAAATGTGTATCAAAGATGGCTGGATTTCCATCCTTGAGGATGACCAAAGATTTCTGAGTCCTTCGCGCACAATGTTTGTATGGGGATTATCATCACTGAGAACTTTCCAACAGAAACGTGTGTGACCTGTTTCTTCTGCCACAATCAATCCCACCCAAGTACCTGTTTTATTTTTTATTTTTAAACTCCCCTCCCTAGTCCTGCTGCTGATAGGCAGCTCTCTCCACTTTCCCTTTAATCCACTTCCTCCCCTGACTACCCTTGAGAAACCAGCCTCGTCCTTTCTACTGCCTTAGAAACACTTTGGGAGTTCCTGTTCACTCTGATAACATTCGACAATGGCGTAGGCTTGCTGCCGCCGCCACCGCACGTTCATATTTATGGGTTGTGAGGTTGCTAATGTATTAGAAAAGGAAAAGGCCATCTCGGCTGGATTTAGAATATGTCTCTCTTGTGCTCTTCCGGCAGGATCTGTGAAAATGCAGATTCTCTACAGATCCCTAAACATCTAAGCAGGCTGTTGTTGTTAAGCAAACAATTATCTCTACAGAGTTTGGGGCAAAAGAGGGAATTTGCAAGGGGGAAGTGGTAGCAAGTGCCTATTTCTTGTAACATTTATAATCAGCCTTTCCTCTAAGAAACTCAAAAGCAGCAGACAGGGGCCTTCCCCAACCACCTCTTCCTCCCAGGAAGTAGATTAGGATGAGAAAGAAAGACTGGCCCAAGGCCCCCCCCCCCCAAGTTAACTTCACGGCCAAGTGGGTGGGGGTTATACCCAGATCTACCCAGTCTGTTCAACACTCTAACCACTATACAACACTACCTTCCCCTTCTCACCCTCACACACTGTTTCCCTTCCCTTCAGCCAGCAGAAACCTGGACTCAAAATGAACCTGTAAAACGAGGGAGGTCGGTGGAGTAGTTGCAGAGTAAAATTAATGGACAGAGATAAATACTCTAACTCTTGAAAAACAGATGGGTGCCGACTCCATAGTGTGTTTTTCGTGCCTTCTTTAATTGTTAATATCAGCGAACTATTGTGCCATTTTACGAATTTCTGTAGCATTTCAAAAGCTGCCTTATGTTTATGTTTTTTAAGAGTTATAACTTTTGTATGCTGCTTCAAGAAAGTTTCACATATGAAGCAAGTTTTATAAAATATATTAATCCCTCCCACTCCCTTGCAGATCTCACCCCTGCTCCCCCTGCACTGTGTGTCAAAAGCAAACACAGGGAAGCAATTCTACTTTGCAAAGCAAAACTTGCAGGGGAGCAGAGAAGAACCTTCTTGGCAGGTTGCCCTGCACTGTGGAATGCCCTCCACAAAGATGCCCAAACAAAACCCCTCCTTGCACACCTTCCAAGACATCAGAGCCATCCTGTTCAGGCACAGCTGCGCAGCTGTTTTGCTGCCCTATGATTTTAGAGCCTTACGTACGTTTGTTCTCACAAATCTGCCTATTTGAATAGAAAAACAGGACACAAGAGGCAAAGATATTGCTTTTGTGTTTTTCTCTGCCTGCCTATTCAGCGGCCTTCCCCAAACCCCAAAGGACCCCCAAACAGCATTAAGCAAAAAGAGCTTGTTTCTCTGCCTCGAGTTCCTGCACTGCTTCATCTCACAGATACGAAGTAAGGGACAATGGGAGTAAACACCTGCTGCCGGTTATATGCCCCTGAGAGCTCACAATGAAGTCAATTTCACGGTGCACTTCTTGCACACTGCCACATTAACTCCATTGTGACACACGTGCACGAGGACATTTGGGAGCTCGACATGCGCGAGGGTGATACAATCAGCATGGTTCTAAGCAGCCATTGTACAGGATGGATGGAGCGGAACGGGCAACTGGTCTGGAAAGAATGCCTGGTGCCTAAAAGCTAGGGATTTCCACTGTCTGCAATCTGGGAGAGAGAATGTTCTTTCCAACCCTCAGCTGTTGAGAAGTGTATTACTTTTACTTCTGAAAAAGGGATCTTCAGCTGTTGAATTTCCCCTACCCAACTTACCAAGGCTGCTCAGCTGTTAAAAGGCACAGGAGCCTTGCCAGGACAACAATAAAAAAGGAAGGAGCTTGCAACCCACTGGCGCCATTGAAATACAGTGGTACCACAGGTTACGAACTTAATCCGTTCTGGAGGTCCATTTTTAAACCAAAGCATTCTTAAACTGAGGCGTGCGCTTTCCCTAATGAGGCCTCCCGCTGCCAGTGTTCGGCTTCTGTTCATCTTCCAGGGCGAAGTTCGCTACCCGGAGCACCTACTTCCGGTTTTGCGGAGTTCGTTATCCAAAACGTTCATTAACAGGTCCGTTCGTAGACTGAGGTACCACTGTATTTTATATATCACTAAGCCTGGTTGCAAGCCATTAGTTGTATCCAACATTGACCATAAAGGTAAACGGTAAAGGTAAAAGACCCCTGGACAGCTAAGTCCAGTCAGCGGCAACTATGGAGTTGCGGCGCTCATCACGCTTTCAGGCTGAGGGAGCCAGTGTTTGTCCACAGACAGCTTTCCGGGAATGATTAAACAACTTCTGGTGCAATGGAACACCGTGACTGAAACCAGAGCACACGGAAATGCCATTTACCTTCCCGCCACAGCGGTACCAATTTATCTACTCGCACTGGCATGCTTTCGAACTGCTAGGTTGGCAGGAGCTGGGACAGAGCAATGGAAATTCACCCCATTGCGTGGATTAGAACTGCACACCTTGCGATTGGCAAGCCCAAGAGGCTCAGTGGTTTAGACCACAGCGCCACCTGCGTCCCCGCCACCTGCTTGTTCAGACAGCGGCTATCTATGGCAACAAGCTGCAGGAGCTGTAATAAGAAAAATGCTTCTTTGAAATATATGTTTATGCAGTGTCTGATGCTTACAAATTTTCAGAGAATTAAGATGTATAAATACTACCTTGGGGTGGGAATTAAAATTGTCAGATAATAACATTATCCTAAATCACATACCAACTATATGTGGTTTCACAGTGGGTCAACATAAAAGGACTCTTCGTGCCCTTACTTCTGCTAAAAGACTGCTATTGGGACATTGAAAAGACAAAACCATGCCCCCCTTGGAATGATGGATAGAAGATATAACTACTCTTCAAACATGCAAACAGATTGCTTTTAGATGTAGTTTGTGTATGGAAAATTCTAATGTTATTTGGATGCATTTATATGACTTCTTAATAATTTATATTCGTTAGAATAATGTTTCACATTTTATTATGTTTTTATATGTGCTGGAAGCCCAGCCAGGTGAGCAGCGCATAAATATTATTATTATTATTAAACAATAACAGTACTACTTATATAACAACAACAACAACAACAACAACAACAACAATTTATTATTTATACCCCACCCATCTAGCTGGGTCTCCCCGGCCACTCTGGGCGGCCTCCAACAAATATTAAAATACAATACAATACCCGTATATTGTACTGTATCAGAGTTTTTAGCACTTTTTCTGTGTGCTTTTTAATGAAGAGCTCCCTAACCTGTACTTCCTGGAAAAAAATAAATGTGCAAACGAAAAACACAGCTGCGAGGCAGTCTGCCTACCAAAAATGTGTATAAGAATGCCATATATTACAGGACAGTATGCCTAAGAAGTGCATATTGTAGTGAAAATAACAGGAAATTGCAATGTATTTGGAGGGGAATCTTGCAAAAATGGTCTATCCGGAGAAATTCGCTGATGAATTTTCATGACAACTTAAAAGGAAAAAACCCCGAACTGATGCAGAATTGTGGAGAACTGAACCAAAGACTAGAAAAACTATAGGTGCAGATCATGCTGGATTATGCACCCAATCTGCCCATTTTAAATGTGATAGCTTGAACATTAAGTGTGTTCTCCCCCCCCCCTTTTTTCTATTCTCTCTGTGTTGAGAATTACATCACAAACTTGGGTCTGTTTAGGAAGCACTCTCTTTTCCTATGAATGGACCCTCACTTACCCAGTTTAAAACATGCTTCTTTGATCACATCTGCATGTCCCTTTATTTCATGTCCGTCCTACACAGCTTACTCTCTTTGAACAGAAATGAGTGACAGGCTGATCTCATAATTTACCGCTTACAGAGTTCTTAGGCAGCTCATCCCAAAATTACAGAACAAAACGAAAACAAGTCTGCCTTGTAACATGGAACTGGTTTGGATCAAAGCAAAGAAAGAAGCACACCAAGGGGAAGTGTTCCCCTCCCCTGCAGATCCCAAAATAGCACTAAACCCAAGCAAGCTGTTTGGGGTTTAAACAGCAGGTGTGCAGCCCTGTTTATCTGAAAAGCTTCATGTCCAAGGAAGCCAATCAGTGGCTGCAAAGCTTAACTGAAGAGTGCAGGGGGGGGGGAGGGAAGCAGAGGAGAAAGAGCAAGATTGCAAAGGCAGCTTTAAATACCACTGAGATGGATGCAGAGGGCCAAGCGTGACTGCAGCAAGAGCCCCAGGGTGCCCCCTCAGTGAGGAAGTGAAAGCAAAGAGATTTCGGGACAGAGCAGTAGGGCAAGACTCACAGCAGAGTCAAGAGGGACATCCTTGGATAGATTCGTCAGCCCAAAAGGTCAACAACCAAAACCAAAGCATGCCAGTGTATTTTAAATACCATTTGTTGTGCTTATTAATGCGAGTGGGTGGCAGTGTTGTCTAAGCCACTGAGCCTCTTGATCTTGCCAATCAGAAGGTTGGCGGTTCAAATCCCTGTGACAGGGTGAGCTTCTGTTGCTCTGTCCCAGCTCCTGCCAACCTTGCAGTTCAAAAGCATGCCAGTGAAAGTAGATAACTAGGTGGGAAGGTAAACGGCGTTTCCGTGCGCTCTGGTTTCCGTCACGGTGTTCCGTTGCGCCAGAAGCAGTTTAGTCATGCTGGCCACACAACCCGGAAAGCTGTCTGTGGACAAACACCAGCTCCCTCAGCCTGAAAACAAGATGAGCGCCATAACCCCATAGTCGCCTTTGACTGGACTTAACCGTCCAGGTGTCCTTTACCTGTTGTGTTTATTATCGGCCTTGCGAAACAGATTCATGGAAAGGATGTTAGCGTTCTTCCTTTTCACAAGCATAACACTTATGTTTTCATCCACACATATTCCTCCAAAGAGCTCAGAGTGGCGTGTGTTGAGCACCCAACCCTACACACACACACACACACACCTTTTTTTGCCTCCTCAGCACCCTGCAAAATAGGTTAGGCTGAGAAATGGTAATATGCTCACAGCTTTGTGCATGAATCGTAACTTGAACCCTAGCCTCCATGGCCCAAATCCAGCACCAGTGATCTGGGTTTTCTGGAAAACAATTCCTAAGAAAATTAGGATAACTTGTGCAGGGGAATTCCCTGGATGAGTGATCCAATTTGGCATGTTTCACTTATATTTCATAACCAAAGCCAAAAACTTTGAAAATTGCCAAGTGTGCCAGTTGTTGTCTTCACCACTGGCATCCATTCACTGTTACTAAAGGATTATGAAACAGAAAGTTTTCTTCAGAAAAAAATAAAGCTCTGCTTTATTTACTGTTAAATACTTTTTATCTAATTTTAGGCATGCTTTTTATATTCCTGATATTTTATATCATTTATATCTTGCAACCCACTTCCGTGTATTTTGCATGTTGCGGTATTTCATTTGTACAGTTGCTGAAATTAGGGTGGGGTGTTGTTGTTTTTTTAGATCTTTAACTGCGTGATAAAGAATCTGTATCTGACTGGAACTCCCACCAGTCCCTGTTCAGTGTGGCCAAGTTGGTTGGGGTTGACAGGAGTTGCAGTCCAAAAACAACTGCAGGGTGTTCTCGAGTAACATTTGCTTCCTAACCTTGCACCAGCCACAATCAGCAGATGATGCCACTGGAGGAGAGAAACTGGGATGTATCTAATGCCAGAGTACACCCACTGAGTAATAGATGGGTGCATTAATTCCAATGGCTCTGTTCTGAGTAGAGGTTAGTTGGATATGGCCCTTTTTCCGCCGTTCATGGGATTCCCTTTCTACGCCTGGACAAATCACTGTCTATTTACATACTGTTTTCCACACCAAGGAGAGAAGGATGATGCCACAGAAAGGGCTGCTTCGTCTTGTCACTTCTGGCCAGCCCACAGCCAGGCCATGAGAGACAGCTCTGGGTCGCATCTGTTTATTTATATCCCTTTAATATCCTCCCCTCCATGGTCACTTGGGCTCTGATAATGCACAGCTCTTCTTGGGCTGTGGGCAGTCAAAGTCAACATCTGAGGTGCAAGTTCCGTTTAAGTCAGGTCAGCCCACTGGCCCATCAAGCTCAGTGTTGTCTACACTGACTGACAGGAGCTTTTCCAAGCCCTATCTGGATCTTCTCCCAGGTCCACCACCCAAACAGATAAGATACATACAAGCAGAATAACGCTGCTGGATCAGGTCAAAGGGGCATCTACTCCAGCATCTTCTTCTCCCAGTGGCCAGTCAGATGCTCCTGGGCAGTCTGCAAGCAGGACATGAGCACGATAGCAATCTCCCCATTTGAATCCCCCAGAAACTGGTATTCCAGAGGGTCTCCAGATGTTTTGGGACTACAACTCTCATCACCCCTCACCACTGGTCCTGATAGCTAGGGATGATGGGAGTTGTAGTCCAAAAAAACCAGCTGGTATTCAGAGGCATACAACTTCTGGCAGTAGAGGTCGGAAGTAATCACAGCTGGTAGCTACTGATAGCTCTTACGTTCCATCAATTTGTTATGCGGGTACTACAGAGAGGGCCTTTTCAGTATAGGTAACTTGATTATGGGGTGCACCGAGGCTCAAATGGCACTTACATTAAGATCCTTTCAACGCCAGGTAGAGAGACCTTTTCATTTCCCCAGGCATTTAGAATGACATTTTGCCTTTGCAAAAAGATTACTGGGTTTAAAGTGCTGTCTGTGCTGGTTTTTTATGCACAAATTTGAATTGATTGGCTTATTTAATGTTTTAATTGTATACTGCTTGAGCTCTGTCTCACCCACCCAGAGGCCCTTGCTGACCGAGTGATTAACTAATTTCCTAAATAGATCCAGTTACAGGTAGGTAGCCGTGTTGGTCTCCCATAGTCAAAACAAAATAAAATAAAAGGTGCTACTGGAAGGAATTTTCTAAATAGATACATGGATTTCTATTACTGAACCTGGGGTGGTTTGAATGCATGTGGCCTTCAACTGAGCTATGGCCCTACCCCAGTGCTAAACAAACATATCCACACCCACCATTTTTTGTGTGCGCGTGTGCACACGTGTGTATCTGCAGGGAATTAGCATTGTGCGTTTGACTAACCCAGGGAGGATGCCCATGGCCTCTCCACGTGCATTTATTTCAGAAGTGAATTAATTCTTTAGGTTTTATTTATTCATTTGACATATGTTTGCCTTTCTTCTAAGGAGCACGAGGTGTGGTGTACCTGGTCCTCCCCTTCCCACCACCGGCCTCCCCCCATTTTAATCTCCACGATTATCTGAGACATCTTCAGAAAGATGGGCCCAGCTATACTACAGTGTATGATCTCTGTTAGGAAAGAAGACCAGGCCAAACCGAGTGTCCCAGTCCTAACTGTCCTTTTCCACACCTCACCACCCATGATGTTTCCGTTGACACCTGGAAGTCTTTCACTCTCCTCCCCGACCTGGCAGCCTCCACCAAAGAGCCCAAAACCTTCTGGCTCTCTTAAAAAGAATATCCAGCTACTGTGAGGGTTGGCTTTCAGGTGTGTGGTGCGTAAACCACACAAAAAGGTGATAACGCTTAAACATTTTAAAGCGTTTACTGGAAAAGTATTATCAGGGCAGCGAGGGGGGGAATTTTTTAAAACATCTGAATAAATTTCAGCACCCACACCCAAAACAAACGAGCAAAAGGATAAGAAAATAAGAAGGTTAATGGCATACAGCTATTCCTACCTAGACTGCAACTTATTCAAGTTCTTCCCAGCGACATCTTAGTGTCAGAGTTCTCAGGGTTCCCAGACATTCAGCTTCTCTCTGGCATTCCTTCTGCTGAGCTCTTTCTGCAAAACTGAAAAAAGCATCAAAGCTAAAATGTTTTTCCCCTTCCTCAGACGTTGCAGTGCCAACAAACTACAGAAGCTCCTGACCTTTAGATTTTCACACATACAAAAAAGCAATTAATCCCATCTTATCAAAACCCAAAATTATCAAACTCTGTTCCTTCACACCCCTTGTCATCTCCTTGCGGTGCAAAATGAACTGGAGATTTATTCCATGGCAGCTCAGACTACTGTCACCTGCCTTGTGGAACTCACTGTTCAGGGAACTCTTGGAATAGTAGCTCTATGAGAGGAATCGGGGTCTCCTAATAACTCTCAGCGCCCTTAACAAATTATAATTCCAAGGATTCTTTGGGGAAAGCAAAGCCTCTTTAAAGCTGTATCACACTGCTTTAAATTTATGCTGTAGATGGCACCTTAGGCAGGCTCCAGCATTGTACTGTACACATTTTATTGAAAGCTTTTTTAAAAATAAAAATCTGAGGTTTTCCCAAAAAGATGAGTTTTCCTAATGGGCAGTATCTGATTTTAATTTTTTTGAAAAAAGAATGTGTGTGTGTGTGTGTGTGCTCTGCACCTCTATCTATATTTTATTGTTTAGTGGTTTATAAATATTCCTAATAAAACAATGAAGCAGGCATGCAAGGTAAAAGTGAAGCTTAACTCAAGGTCACCATTCCATGGATGAATGGAAACTGTAAGCAGCTTTTCCTCAGGCCTTGTTCTTTCTGATTGATTGATTGATTGATTGCATTTATATCCCACCTTTTTTTCTAAGGCGATCAAAGTAGCATATATATCATTCTCCCCCTCATCAATTCATCCCCAAAACAACCCCTATGAGGTAGGTTATGCTGAGAGGCAGCGGCTGGCCAAAGTTCATCCACTGAGCTTCATGGCCAAGTGGAGATTTGAACCCTGGTCTCTCAGGCCCTAGTCAAGGTCTCTTACCACCACACCACACTGTCATATCTCTCACTCAATCCACTCAGCAAGGGGAGAGGAACCTTTCTTCGTTCAAGGACCACATCCCTTCACAGGCCATCTTTCTGAGGACCACATGCTAGTGGTGAAAGTGTCCATAGGCCAGAACCAAAAGCAGGAAGAGAAACAGATGCAACTCTTGACCTTTTGTAAAGTGGGCTATATTCCAGTCACACAAAAGTCAAAGGCTTCTGTATCCATCTCTCCATCCTACCAAGCAAGAGGCAATATTAGAGTTCAAGGGAACTTCTTGGTAGTGGCACCCACCCTGTGGAACACCCTCCCATCAGATGTCAAGGAAATAAACAACTATCTGACCTTTAGAAGACATCTGAAGGCAGTCCTGTTTAGGGAAGTTTTTAATGTGTGACATTTTAATCTATTTTTAATCTTTGTTGGAAGCCACCCAGAGTGGCTGGGGAAACCCAGCCAGATGGGCAGGGTACAGATAATAAATTATTATTATTATTATTATTATTATTATTATTATTATTATTATTATTATTATTCAATGACACATCTAAGTGTGGCAGAAGCACTCAAGGAGGCCAAGGAGCAAGGGCTGGGGAGAAGAGTAGTCTGGGGAGAGTCCTGAGGGCCAGGCAGAAGGCTTGGAGGGCATGAGGTTCTCCATCTCTTCACTAAACTTAGGTCTGTGTGCCACTAGCTCTGCTGCCTTTTAAAGTCATTGCCCCTCATCCTCCCTCCACACACAAAAAAACCTCCACTATATCCATGGTGTAGCTGCCTCACCTTGCCTCATTGCTACCTCCAACATGAGCTATCAGGGCTAGGTGTCTCTGGTAAGCAAGCTATGCCCACTAGGCAACAAAGCTCAAAATTATTATTATTATTATTATTATTATTATTATTATTATTATTATTATTATTAGAAATAGTTTCAAGAGTTGAGCCTGGGAAAGCCCAAACCACACAGACACCCAACCAATTTTTCCAACGTGCGTACTGAATCTAACACCACCAGCTCTGTTCAGAAACATCCCAAGTGATAACCACAGAACACTAGTTTTTTGCCTGCTGTGGTGACACACACCTGTGGCTTCAGCACTAGCAGGAAAGCTATGATGCATCTTTGCACCACCCATTCAGGAAGAAGCATCTATTTATGGGGCAACCTTGGTTTCTGGCTATTTGCTCGAAGAAAGGGAAACCGCCTTGGGCCTTGCCGCAGCAGCCGTCACCGCAGTTTCTGAACCCTTGCCTGCCCCTCGCTTACTGCTACAGCGATCAATGTGCAGCCACCCCAGTAAAAGATGCCGCAGCTATTCTCCTCCCACGGTCTCCAGTCCATTTGGCCGCTGAACTTCCTTAGGTAGCTTTGCATGCAGGTTGGCATTTCTCTCTCTCTCCTCGCCTCCCTCCCTCCACTCCATTCTGCCTGCCCTGTAAGATTAGAAAGCGCAATCTGCAGAAAATACCCTCGTGTGCTCATGCGGCTAGTGCAAAGTCTTTGACATGATTCTGTGGCCTGTATTTAATGCTATCTGCTGCTTTTCAAAGGCGTGGGATTAGCCGGCGGGCCAATAAGCACTACTATAATGACGTTATAAGCCTAGGGGTTGAGAGTCTATGGAAAACTATAGCCTTGATGTCATTGTTTTTACAGTTTCCCCTGATGCCTTACACACACACGCACACACACACACACCACAGAGAGGGTTATTCTCCTCCTTGCTGATCCTGTTGCAAGCGGGGTTAGATTAGGACATCATGAGCACTGAGGAAGGAGAAAGACAGTCAGTCAAGAGAGACTCTGTGGGAGGCCACTTCAGATCTCTGCATGCTGGTGAAAAGGAGGATAGAGTACACCTAATAAATTCCAAAGTACACAGAAGATTCTGTCAACTTTCACTTACACTTTATTATATCGGCACTTACAGTCCACCCTTCCACCAAATGTTCCCAGGGCAGGTTACAAAAATGTCAGGAGTGGAAACAATTTGCATTAAAATTAAAATAATAAAATAAAACCGCAGAACCACCAAGGACAACAGAGCAGAACAGCAGCAAACAACAAGGAGAAACAAGCAGAGCTATACAGTGGACCCTCCAGATATAAATTAAATTCGTTCCAGGGGTCCGTCCACAACCCAAAAAATCCTTAGGCAGAGGCGCCGCTTCTGCGCACGCACGGAATGCGATTGAGCGCTCCTGCGCATGCGCACGCAACGAAACCAGGAAGTATACACTTCCAGGTTTGCCACGTTCATAACCCAAGAGCGGTACATAACTAGAGGGTCCACTGTACTCCACAACACATGTCCAGTATTTTGATGCAAGGTGCAACTAAGAATCTGAAATGTTTGTCACCAATACATTTTGTTCTGTTCTCATTAACAGATTAAGGAACTGCATGTATGATAGTTAGGAACTATGTTGTCTTTGATATTAATCTACTAATCGAACACATTTTTTGTGAACTAATACAAAAAGCCCTTCAAAAAAAGAAAAGAAAAAAAGAGCAGAGTGATTGATGACTACAGCCAGTGGAGGCTAGGTCATCAGGGCAAATTGAGTCTTGCCCCACCTGCCTGCCTTATTTACAACCAGTCTAGGAGGTGGCACAACCTGTTAGCTTCCTCCTCTTTGCCTTTGTAGAACTATGCAGGGAGAGAAAACTACAATTATTTAGCTCTGCCTGTCAATGGCTCAAGCTCTGCCTAGTGTTTGGGCTCCCAGCAGCATTCTGCTCCACCGGTCTAAATGGGCTCTGGCCACCACGGGCTACAATTTTTGCTGGTTATCAGCTTTGTAGAAATGCATGGGACAAAAGAACTGGTCTACCACCTTCCATCATGTTCAACCCCAGCATCTTGCGTTAAAATGGTCAATGTGTCTGTATGTCTAGAGACAATGGATGAAACAAACCCTATTAGTTGTACTGCTGGATAAGTTTTTAATGGTTACTGTATTTGTATTTGTTTAAAAACCAATACAAAAAAAAACTAAGTAACGAGAAAGATATCTGGCTAAGACCACTAAAATTTCAGGTTATATACACATACCCTCCAACATTTCTCTGATGAAAATAGGGACGTGCTAATGCCCCAGGCACCTTGGGCAGCTTCCAACATATTGAAAAACGTAATAAAATATTAAATATTAAAAACTTCCCTATATAGATGCCTTCTAAAAGGTTGCATAGTTACTTATCTCATTGGCTCAGCGATTGCATAACTTCATCCCTTCCAACATTTCTACAATGAAAATAGGGATGTCCAAAGGAAAAACGGGACGTTCCGGATCAAATCAGGAACAGGAACGGCTTCTGTAAATCCAGGACTGACCCTGGAAAATAGGGTCTGTATACATGACTGGACAAATTGTTTTATGAAGTATTAGGCAGCTGCTGAGAGCCAATGTTGTCTTGGATGTGTCTGGATAAGTGCTGAGAAAAAAAGGAATACTCACGCAAGCACACACCTCAAGACAAGCATGACCAGCACACTGGTTTATCTGAACCACCCGCCCAGCCCAAAGAGATCTGATCAATTCACACAACAAAACCAGTGGACCTTAACATTTTGAGTGAAAGGGAGGATGCCTTCAAAGGGAGCGGCTGTGCAGGAACAACGTCCAAATGAAAGCTACAGATGTTAATAATTATGGTGCAATAGCCTCACCCATAGAGAGGGCAGAATACCAATATGATGAGCTCAAGTTAAAATGACAGCTTTAGAGAGGAAAGGGAAGAAATGCTTTTTAAAAAAATAACAAAAGAAAATAATGTAAAAAAAGAAAAACTCCTTCCTGCATAAAAACAACCATTTCAGAGTACAATTCACAATAATTTTTCATGGCTTTGTAAGACTCTTAATCTCAGGGTCACAGGTTCAAGTCCCACACTGGGCAAAAGACTGCTGAACTGCAGGGGTTCGACTAGATGACCCCTGTGGTCCCTTCCAACTCTACAATTCTGCGATTCTACATGAATGACATTCCCAGTAAGTCCTTGAATTTTTCCAGGACTGGGGTCGATTTTAATCAGGAAGCAGGAAAGAAGAAGGGACAAATTAAAAGCAATTGAGCTTCTCTAGCCAAATAATATCCAAATGGATTTAGCAGGATCTCTCTCACCATCAAGGGAAGCAGCAGCCTGTGGACACCTGAGTTTGCATATTCTCCCTCCCCATGCAGGATGGGCAGGGCATTTTTAAAATTCAATTTAAACTGTATTTATTTACTGCATTTGGTACTTCAAGGAGCTCAGAATGATGTGCCAAGTTCTCCTTCCCCTTCACAGCTATGCCTAATTCACAGAGGAATTCTTTTAGCAACCCTAGAGTTGTCAGTGACTAGACTTAATGGTCAGGGGTCCCTTTGCCTTTACCCCTGAAAGTTTGGTTAGGTCCCAACTGCACTATGCATTTAAAGCAGTTATCATACCACTTTAAACGAACATTGCTTCCCTCAAGGAATCTTGGGAACTATAGTTTCTGAATGGTGTTGGGAGTTCTTAGGAGATCTCGGTTCCCCTCGCAGAGCAACAATTCCCAGAGTTCCCTGGGAAGAGGGACTGAGTGTTAAGCCACTCTGGGGTGGGAACAGGAGTCTCCTAACAACTCTTAGCATCCTTTACAAACTGAAGCTTGCTGGAAGGGATCTGTAGGTCCCTTCACACATATGTGGTGGGACTACCTCAAAGTTGCCCAGTTCTGGGATGAGATGTTTGGGGAACAAAAATATTGTGGAAACCTGTAAAGAAAGGGGGGGAAACCCAAATGGCATTGTTGAGTACATTCAGTGGAGACAGCCAAGAGTTGTTTTATACAAACATTTAATTGGCTACTTATAAATTGGAAAGAAGCAAAGGGTTTAAATGTACCAAAGTTGGTATCATGCGATTTGAGACATAGCACTTTCTGATAAATTGACAAAAACTTTTTTGCAACTAAAGGGCAATACTAATAATACAGTAAATACGTTCATGGCAGGTGGTCATTCATCCAGCACACAACAAAGATTCCACAGGACAAATTGTACCTGGCACATTCCATACCGTATGGTTCTGCTAACATTTTCCTTCATGTTCATATTAGCAACTTTCAGCCTCTTTCCACTTCAGGGCTTGTATGAACTTTACTGTTTGCATCTGAACTATGCCTCTATGTTGAGGAAAGGGGGAGGAGGGTATTCAGTTCATTGTCATCGTGTCCCACCCCCATACAGAGAGAGAGAGAGAAAGTGAGAGAAAGAGAGAGAGGTACCTCGGGTTATATACCGTCCCCCTTACAAATGCTTCGGGTTACTTGCTCTGCTAACCTGGAAGTAGATGCCCCTCGTTGAGAACTTTGCCCCGGGATGCAAGCGGAAGTCACGCTCCTGCGGCGCGGCAACAGTGGGAGGCACCATTAGCAAAAGTGCGCCTCATGTTACGAGCAGTTTCCGGTTATGAACGGACCTCCAGAACCAACTAAGTTCATAACCGGAGGGGTGTGTATGTGTGTATACAGGTGAAACTCGAAAAATTAGAATATTGTGGAAAGGTTCATTTCTTTCAGTAATTCAACTTAAAAGGTGAAACTAATACATGACATAGACTCATGACATGCAAAGCGAGATATGTCAAGCCTTTATTTGTTATAATTGTGATGATTATGGCGTACAGCTGATGAGAACCCCAAATTAACAATTTCAGCTTTGGGGTTTTCATCAGCTGTGCGCCATAATCCTCACAATTATAACAAGCAAAGGCTTGACATATCTCGCTTTGCATGTCATGAGTCTATCTCACATATTAAACTCCAGTAGCTCATGAAAACAATTGCTTACACAAATGGACTTTTCAACGATATTCTAATTTTTCGAGTTTCACCTGTATGATGAGGTTCATAGTAGAAGGAATGATCTGAACCTGTGTTTCCCAGGTCTTAGTTTGACACTAACCACTACACCACAAAGGCTGTAGTACGCCACCAAGCACTCACCCTAGCATATCATGCAATGCTTTCTTTTCGGAGGAGAGACTGCAGCTGCAGAGCGCTCTGTGCTTAACTGCTCTGCAGAGCTGAAGGTGCTGGGTTTACTTCCCTCCCTGATCACCCCAAGCCCTGGTGTACAAAACTGAAAAGCGCAAGATAAAAACCAGCTGTCGCAAGGAATAAAAAGATAAAGAGAGCATTGTCCCATGTGCCCTGGAAATTTCAGGGCATCTATCTGTCCCCTGTTGGCTCAGAACCACCCTGAACATATCTTTATTTTCATGCAAAATCAATTTGGACCCATACATGCATGAATTGGCTGGAAAGAGGAACTTATCATTTTCCACAAGGACTTCATTTACAATAATAATAATAAATGTGTTAGAGGGCTGTTGTGCTGAGACTTGGCTACACTGCGCATGACATTTACCACATTCAAGCATAGTGGCAGGCGAGTCATTAAGGTGATCACCCAAGACAATTGCATCAATTGATTCTCCCCAAAAAGTCCCAACTACTAACAAAGCCAAATGTTTCAGAAAAAGTCACACTAAACAATGAGGTATTAAAGCTGTCTTCTGGCTGGCCCAAAATAAATCCTGGTTAGTGGAAGAAAGAGGAGATTAGTTATCGACATGCAAAGGGCTGAGAGATCTCCCTTAGAGGGTCTGAATGGCTTTGAGACAATATCTGGCCCTCCTCAGCTAAACCACAAAATTATTTGCATGCTTGAAGAAAGCTGAACTGCCAAAGAACATGCAACTTTCTCCTTCTCTACCCACCATGCCTCAAATAAGGAGTGAGACAAAAACATCTCAAGGTGAAGCCTAGCCACAACCACACCACTGACTATCTAGAAAGGGCTTCATTAACAGCAACCAAACTTTTCAGCCTCACTGGTTGCTAATATTGTTGCTGCCTACTGACCCTCTCCAATCTAGTCTTCAAACACACACACACACACCGCATTTAGCCAACTGTACCAGGGGCACGGGTGGCGCTGTGGGTTAAACCACAGAGCCTAGGGCTTGCTGATCAGAAGGTCAGCGGTTTGAATCCCCGCGACGGGGTGAGCTCCTGTTACTCGGTCCCAACTCCTGCCCACTTATCAGTTTGAAAGCACGTCAAAGTGCAAGTAGATAAATAGGTACCGCTCTGGTGGGAAGGTAAATGGCATTTCCGTGCGCTGCTCTGGTTCGCCAGAAGCAGCTTTATCATGCTGGCCACATGACCCGGAAGCTGTACGCCGGCTCCCTTGGCCAGTAACACAAGATGAGCGCTGCAACGCCAGAGTCAGACACGACTGGACCTAATGGTCAGGGGTTCCTTTACCTTTACCTTTACCAGTTATATACCTCAGGGTTTCATGCCAGAAGGTGGCACTAAGTGTAACCACTGTGTGAGAAACTTGTTTGCAGTCACTGGAATTTAAGAATATTGTAATGTTAAAAAAAGAAATAAAAGAAACCAGAGGAAGTGGTTCTTGGAAGAGCAGGATGTCAATTTATACCTTCATTAGAGCCAGTATTTCTGAGAAAGGGGTGTGTGTTTGTGTGTGTGTTGGGAGGGTGGGCAAATCCAGGAACGCAATTAACCACCACACAATTTCTTAAACTAAGCAGATTTTCTGGCTATACTTCCCAGCGGAAACCTGCACAAACCAAGCTACTTGGAATCTTTGCCCGTAGCTTCAGGTTTTTGCCATTGCCTTGACCTACAATGAAAAAAAATAAACATAAGCACATGCCTAAGTTTTTGCTGAGCCTCCTCCTGCAAAACCTGCTTGCTGGGTGGTTAAGTGCGGCAAAAACTTCACACTCCTGGTGATGACACTGCCATGGCCAATGGCCATCCCTCGCTAGCTGGGTATCTAACATTCTTTGCCTGCTTATAAAGGGATGCAAGTGTTTGAAAGCGCTAGGGAGTACTCCTCTCTCCTGCCTGGAGCTGGACACAGATCAAGGGATCTGGCAGTTCTCACTAGATACGGAAAAGAGCAAAACAGCATTGAGTTTCACTCCCAAGAGGAGAGAGACCGCTTCCTTTCAAGCATTATGTCAGACTCGGTGCTAGAGCTGGACAGATCACAGCCTAGCACTCCTTAGGGTAGCTGGACAGAACTAAAAAGCATTTGTCAGGATGAGAAGCTGGGTTTCTTTCTCCACAACAGAAAGCTGCGGTGATGACCAAGGAGATCTCTCGCGATAGCCACATTGCCTTACTTCTCAGCCATGCCAGGGGTAGACAGAAACGAGACTGGCTTCCTGAACTCTAGGGAATTTGTGGCAGGTGGAGTGTTTCTTGACTTACACCTGCTTTAAAGCATCAACAGCCACATTAAATTAGTATGCTAAAATAAAGAGAGCCAGGAGTAGCTTTTCCGTCAGAAAGAACTGTGAAACTCAGTTCTGGTACTGAAAATAAAAAGGCACCTTCTTCCTAGGCTATGGTCTCCCCTTCTCTCCCCAAAAGCACACTGTTTTATACTGAGTCCCTTTGGTGGATCTTAAGACTCCAAGTATGCCATGTCAACAAACATAGATCCTTTGCACACTTGAGAGCTGCCCACCCCTGAGAGCTGCAGCAATGGGTCTCAGAACGAAAGCCCAGTTAAGACACTGGGATCTCCTCCTTCCTGGCCTGACTGAAAGGCTCAAGCCTCTTTCTAGGATTGGAACTCCTCTCCGAATCCAGGAAGCCTGCAGATAAGAGTTGCTCCTTTTAGTAGCCCTTATGCAGCCTTGCCTTCTGACCACTTTCAGAGCCCAGCCACATAAGCTCACTCACTTGCTTACTTCAGTATCAGTATCAAACTTTATTTCGGTCACAGACTGGAATATTATTGCATTAATATCCCACTTTTGCTCCAGGGAGCTCAAAGTGGTATGCATGGTTTTCTCCTTCCTCATTTAATTCCCCACAACAATCCTGTGAGGTATCTGAAGAAGTGTGCATGCACACGAAAGCTCATACCAAGAACAAACTTAGTTGGTCTCTAAGGTGCTACTGGAAAGAATTTTTTATTTTGACTATGGCAGACCAACACGGCTACCCACCTGTAACTGGAACTATGGAAGGCACCACATTGAGCCGCATGAAATGGAAGTCCATCAACCTCACCACATATCTGAAGAAGTGTGCATGCACACGAAAGCTCATACCAAGAACAAACTTAGTTGGTCTCTAAGGTGCTACTGGAAAGAATTTTTTATTTTGCCTGTGAGGTAGGTTAAGCTGAGAGACACTGACTGGCCCAAGGTCACCCAGTGAGCTTCATGGCTGTGTGGGGACTTGAACTCTGGTCTCCCAGGTCGTAGTCCAACACTCTAACTGCTGCACCACATTGACTCTCACATCCATATGACTCACTCCTAACTAGGGATGGAATTCAGTTCACATTGAGGGCAAACATACCTAGCATGCACTTTCTGAAATAAATCCAGTTACAGGTAGGTAGCCGTGTTGGTCTGCCATAGTCAAAACAAAATAAATAATAAATAATTCCTTCCAGTAGCACCTTAGAGACCAACTGAGTTTGTTCTTGGTATGAGCTTTCATGTGCATGCACACTTCTTCCCAAAACACAGCCATCCTTCAAAATCCACAAATTTTGCAAGGCAGTTCTCCAGGTTCAAAAATGGGTACAAAGTATGCCTTGAATTGCATATATATATATTAGTGAAAAATTACATACAAAAATGCATTATGTTAGGGAATATTATTGCAAAAAATGTGTTTATTAGGCAAAATTACATGTGAACATCTGAATATTGGAGAAATTTGCACTAAAATGCTGGTGAATTGTCGAAGGTTGTTTTGGGTTTTTTTTTAAATGCAAACTGATGTAGAAATGTGGGAAACATGGGTAAAAAAGAAAACAAGACAAACAGAAACTAACAGTTTAGCCCGGGGGTCTGCAACCCGCGGCTCCAGAGCCACATGCGGCTCTTTTGCACCTTTGCTGCGGCTCCGGGCAGGGCCGGTGCGTTTAGCGCCGAAATGTAGGGGGCGCTGTGCCGCGCTGCTGGCCCGCCTGCGCCCACCCGCTTCTCTACCTTGCTGGCGGCTGTGCTGCTCATGCGTGCCTCGTTTCGTGCCAGTGCAGGCGCAGCAGCAAACCGCAGCAGCTTCCCTCCTTGGCGCCTGTTCCGGCGCTTATGTTTGGCTGCTGCTGGTGGAGCTGCTGGCTGCTGCGATTCGACAAGGCATGACGACTCGACGAGGTAAGGAGGCAGCTGTGGGCTGGGCCAGGGGCGGCGGGCGAGGGGGAAGCCCTCTTTTAAAAAAGTGGAAGGGCCCGGCTCCAGGACACGTGGCAGTCTGGGAAGGAAAAGGAAGCCCGGCTGTTCAGCTAAGGGCGGCCCAACGGGATGAAATGGGCGCGGGGAAAAGCTCAGGGGACGACCGGTCCCGGACTGTTTCGGGGGCGCGCAGGAGACTTCCCTTAAGCAGCGTGGCGAAAGGGGCCCGAGCATGGGCGTACCGACGGGGGGGAGGGGGCAGTGCCCCCCTAGAAGCCCCCTGCCCCCCCTAGAAGCGGGAGTCCCATGGACTGAAAGAAGGGTTTTATCCATTCTGAAGGAGTGTTTTCCTGTGCCTGCAGGGGGGACGTGATCAGCCCCCTGCTTCAGCCCCTCTCAGCTGCCTTGCCCAGCCCCTCTGCTGGCCAATAGTGATTGAGGCAGTGTGCATGCTGTGTGCTTTTGCATAAGTTTGCTAAACTTTTGTGCTGTTCATGGGGCGGAAGTATTCTGGGGGGTTGGATTTCCCCTTCTAGATTTGCCCCTGCAGCGTCAGCCGTTCGGACAGTTCCTTTAATACAGTGCTTGTTGTTTTGCTGGGGGGGGGAGCGTTTCGTGATATTTTGCCATTTTGCCTTCGTTACCTGCTCTTCATTACCTGTCTAAATTGTGCTATGAGCTTCTGGGTGTTTATATTTTTGTGGGCCGCAATGGTTTTGCGGCTCCCAGTTTTTTCTCTCTCTTCGGAAACGGGTCCAAGTGGCTCTTTTTGTCTTAAAGGTTGCAGACCCCTGGTTTAGCCCATCCCTACCCGACAAAAACCCCAAAGCTGTAACATAAGATTTGCTCTCTGCAGGAGACAAACCACAGGCCTGTGGTGGCTTATAACTGATAAGGCAAGTTATGGCTTATCTGCAGAAGCACAGAAGCAGCAGAACAAGAGGAGGAGCGAAGCAGATACGATTTTCCATCTGGGTTCCCTGAACACTGGCGCATTCTTGCTAAGCCATGCTTTGGCTTAGCGCTACATGTGAATATATCTCTGAAATAATTATCAAAATCTTCTCAGGGAAGAAGTACTTGCTAGTTTGTTAACCTTTAGTCCACCAGATGTTGATGAATGGCAATTTTCATTACCCCTAGCCATTGGCCATGCTTGCTAAGGCTGATGGGAGTTGTAGTTCAGCAACTTCCTGAAGGTCAAAGGCCAACAATTTGTACTTCAGACTGCCCCAAAGCAAGCACATCTGCCACCACAAACACCAGCAAAGAAAGGCAAAGGAAGTCCATTTAAGTTTTCCAGGTCGTGTAATTTTTTGAACTGTTCATTTACCCCAACAAAAAGCCGCTACTGCTCCTTACTGCTCCTTATTATATGACAGGTGCCAGGAGAAAGAAAAGTTCTCAGGCGCCAAGACTGAAATGAAGGAAGATGGAAATCAATGCATTCCCATTCTGAAACCATCTCCAGGATGGAAACAAGTTAAACTAGCAAGCAGCAAAAAGATTGCTATTGATGGCTGGGTCATTTAAAAGCTATCTTGGACAAGGCCTTGTTGAATGACGAGTGCCTAGCAGGAGGCAATATAAGCCAGGAAATTCAACTTCTATTTCTAAACTTCGCCTCTTGGGAATGTGGGCAATGCAATAATATGCTCTCCAATAGCACTTTCCATCTAAGTATCGCAAATGCATTACAAGCAATAATGTATTACATTTCACAAGCCCCAGGTGGCAGATACATACATCATACAAGATGGGAGAGACAGTAGAACAATCTAATCCTTTATCGTTTACCTGGATCTGAGTGCAATGAGTGGCTGTTTTGAAAAGGCTTCAGGTCCTACTTGTTTTCTACATGCAAGACAAAATATCTGTGAGTGACGTGCCCCTAATTTCCCAGCTTTCCACTTTCACAAATCACTTTCTGCATCAGACTGGCTCAGTCATTATGAACTCTGTGTATAATAAACCACGGTTTACTGGACCAAAATCAAGCATTGTGTCCACACACTCCATCATCCCCCTCCCTTCTCTCACATGCTTAACGGAAAAACATATACCATTTGTTAAGCCAGTTTCTCATTACGGCTGTATCAGGAAAATAGTTTAATACCCTGGTTCATAGTAAGAATTCAAACCACAGTTTCCTGGTTCAAATGCAACAGGAAACTGAGTTAATGAACTGCAAAAGTTTTCCACTAATGAAAGGAGGTAAAAAGGTGTGTACAGACACAGCATTTGATCTTGATCTAATAAACCAGTTTATTGGACTGAGTTAATGACATCTGAAATGAGCTACTGAGTTGTCTGCTGAAGAACCATGCCCATCTTTGCAACGATTGGGATTATGGGGCATGCTTTAAAGGAGATGTTCAATTCACAATGAGAATCAGTGCACTAGAGAGGACCCAGCATTCACCTGCTCACTGCGAGGAAAACTTAGATGCAGGGAAGCTTTCGAGCCATCACTGGTTTTCTCAGTGAGAACCACTTGTGTACAGTATATTACCTGCGGACCATCTTCCCTTATTTTTAGCTGCTTTTTAGAAGAAGCTGGTAGAGTCACCAAATTCCACCACTAGGCCTTAAAAAATAATCAGGGCCATTGATTTAAGGACACAGTTAAGTTCCTATGGAAAATAAGTCACGAACTAATAGTGCTTATGTACTGATGCAAAAAAGTATTACCATAATTGTTATGTGCTACTTTCCTAGTAACTTTTCTGTGTACTTCCAGAGGGCAAAAATTATAGTTTAGAAGCTGATATTATTCTCTTTGTTCTGCACAGCTTCTTTGAAGCACAGCATATTTTTGCACCCAGAGGGTAAGTTCCACAGAAGTTGAAGGTCCTTTGTGCGAGAATCACAGAGATCCAACATGTTGAGGAATACCTTGGAGGACACAACTACTAGCGGAACACAGACCTTGCATGCAAATAGGCCCAGGTTCAATCTTTGGCATCTTCAGGTAAGGCTGAGAAAAGCTCCTATCTGAAACCCCGGAGAGCTGAGACCAATCAGTGTAGAGCTAAACAGGCCAATGATCTGCTGCACGCTCCCAACACCAAGTGTGGGGGAACCTCCGGCCCTTCAGTTGTTACTGGACTACAAGTCCCATCAGACCTGCCCACTGGCCATGCTTGCTGGGACTGATAGGAGTTGTAGTTCATCAATATCTGGGGGCCAAAGTTCCCCAAACTTGCTCCACTTCATATTAATTACCGTGGGGCAACGTAACCCAAAAGGACTCTGTATCTACTGTAGTTTCTGAATTTACCTCCAGGTCTGCTGATTTAACAACTGCTCTGTTTCATTAGGGTCCTACAAGAACTACAGTCATACCTTGGGTTACGAACGCTGAGGGTTGTGCGTTTTCGGGTTGCAGGCTGCGCTGAACCCAGAAGTACCGGAACAGGCACTCGTGCATGCGCAGAAGCGCAAAATGACGTCACGCACATGCGCAGGAGGCGTCGGATCGCATCACGCACATGCGCAGACGCAGCACTTCAGGCTGCGAACGCTGCGTGTTGGGAATGTGCCTCCCACACGGATCACGTTCACAACCCAAGGTATGACTGTAAATGATATTGGGCATGGAAAGATGTTTTGAAACTTATTATTTCCTTGATGAAATTTGTCCTGCATCTAGTTAAGATGCCTTCCCCACCCTTGCACTTAAAAAGTACTTCAGAACCCATTTGTCCTCTGAAAACCAACGTTGCCTGAGACCCAAGCGTTGTACGGCATGGGGGGCAGGGGGCACATCCCACTGACCTCATCCTGTTTCTTATTTCGCTGGAACACTCCCTGTCTTATTTATTCATTAAATTTAAACCCTGCCTTCTTCCTCCCCAAGGAGCCCAGGGCGGCAACAGGAATTTCACGGAAGGAAAAGCTACCCTCCTTTGCAAAGACCATCAGTGCAATGTTGTATTTTCATTGTGCAAAGCTTAAAGAACACAGCAGGAAGCGTCATGTTCCATTTAAAGTCATCTACTGAAGAAAATGATGTTTTTTGGGGAAGTCAAACCTGCCAAGAGGAAAGGAAGACTGAAGGAATGGCAAAGTCATTCAATTGTATTCCTTATCAGAACACCATGGTCATTATCCCTTTGTAATTACAGCTTATCACAAAACCATTATGCTCAAAACAGCTTACAACAATGAGAATGTACCACAGTATCAACACTTGCAAGGATAGTTCCATAACAACGCTCATGGAAGGAGTTCATATGCGGGTTTCAATGTGTAAACTTGACAACTAGTGGTAATACTTTTTTCCTCCCTTCAGAGCATGGGAGTGGTGGTTTGGGATTTTTCTTTTAAGCCCTAAAAATTAATGAGCTGACAAACCAAACAGACTTCCAGAAGCGCTGCAGGTCAGGACGAGACTTTTGAAAACACCCTTACAAATAATCAGCACCCAGATGAGAAGTTGAAAGAACCACTCAGTGACCTCTTTCCCCAATGAGAATATATATATATATAGAGAGAGAGAGAGAGAGAGAGAGAGAGTGTTAAAAGGGAATCTCTCTTTAAATCCAACTGCCAGTGTCAAGTCTGCCATTCTGAAGAAAGTTATCCAGGGAATCCCCAAGGCTAACACTGTTCATTACAGCAAGGAAAAACAAATAAAATTTTGTAAAAACAAAATAAGATACATTTCCAGTTACAAGGAAATAGGTTTACAAATACGGTTTTAAGGCTGTGATCCTAAACCCCACTTAAACCGGGAGGAAGCCCCACTGAAGTGAGCAGGGCTTCTGAGTAGACATTATCTGAGTAGACATTAACTTCCTACCCCATTTTCCATGGAGATGTTGTTGTTTATTCCCTTCTGCTGCACCCTATCTTCTATCTGTTCAATCATAACCATGATATTAGAATCTAATTACTTTTGTTGTTCAAAGTTCAAATCCTGCTCACGAGTTCATCATACTGTACTATAGTATTTCTTTAAGTAATCCAGAAAAGGCATTCATTATTTTCTGTCATACCGTCAATGAGCAAGGAGGACTTTCCAAAACACCGAGGGATGATTCATTTAGGTAAAGAGTGGGGGTAAAACAGTCCTGCTAATAAACTTAATTTCCCTATCATCACCACATATGCTGGTTTCGTAGGGGTGGGGGTGGCCATTCGCAAAACGAGTCACTGCTTTCTGAAAACGAGCTATGCAGAACACACAGCAAGATACAATAAAAAGCCCCTCTAAGTTTTTCACAGGATGAAAGGTGCAAACTGAGAACCTTTGGAAATCCAGGGTTAGAATTCTCTGTATGATGCTCAGGGCTGGATTTAGGTTTGATGAGGCCCTATGCTACTGAAGGTAATGTGGCCCTTTCGGGGCCGTCTTAAGGAGATCGGCCGCCGTGGCGCAGTGATCCCTCCGGTGCCCCCGGCATACCGCCTCTCCGCTGCCTCCCTCTCGCGCTTGCCGCCCCTCGGGAGGGGGGGTGGGCGAGCAGGGGATGAGGGGCGTGGCGTTGGAGCGGTGCAGGGCTCTGTGTGCTCTTCCAGTGCTCCCGGGACGGGAGGCGAGGGTGGCCGGCTCACAGCCCGCCCAGGACTGGCATGGGCGGCAGCGGCTGCGCCGCCGGCATGCGAGCACCCGGCCGACAGCCCGCCCTTGGGGGCGGGTTGGGTAGGGGGGCGGCCGGTATGCCGATGGGCTCAATCCTTCTGGCGCCCCCATGCATCCGGGGGAGAGCACTGGTGGCGCAAGCACCCGGCCGCCCGTGGGGGCGGGGGGGGATGCCGCCTGTGGGGCCGCACTACTTCCCCCCGCTCGCTGTGCTCAAAGACGGGGCTGTGCCGCCGGCGCGCGAGAGCCTGCCCGCCCGTGGGGTCGGGTTGGGGAGGGGGTGCCCAGTATGCCGGCGGGGGCGCCCCTGAGGGCCCGGCGCCCTGGTGCGCCACGCCACCAGCCCAAATGGACGAGATGGCCCTGGGCCCTTTATATGTCCAGCTGTTCTTTGTCAACAACAAATTGTCACTGTTTTTTGTGTTAATGCATTATGGTAATTTATGGACCTAATAGGTATCTAAAGCCATTTGCACATAACAAAATATGCATTTTATCAAAGTAATTGTTAAACTTAAATACAATTAAGAAGTATATTAATATTGAAATACAATTAAGAAGTATATTAATAGTGAAATAATTACTAAGCTCTAACTGTATGTAGGTTTTATTTTATTTGTTTTTTATCTTATATTTTGGAAATGTACAGACAGGTGTTTTTTTCCTTTATTTTTTTGGGGGGCCCCCAAGAGAGTGGGGCCCTAAGCTATAGCTTGTTTAGCTTATACGTAAATCCGGCACTGATGATGCTGTTGTTGAGCCTTGGCACAGAAGCACCTGCACCAGAGGTGAGCATCCACTGGCTGAACACAGCCTTCAGACCTTGGTATCTTAACTCTTGAGACTCTTTACCACCCCAGAATGCCATCAGTACTCACCAGCAGTAGTGTAGTGGCAAATTCAGAAGTTCAGGGTCCCTTTCATGACAGTCGCAGCCGCGCACCCTCACAGCCATGCCCCCTTCTAAGATTATGCAACAATCTTTTAATTATACAATAATAATAATTAGGAACACATTGCCATGATCAATGAAGATCTCAAAGTGTGGCCATTTAGCTAGATCTGGTAATTTCTGTACACGCACATGGACAAATTACATGGAGAGCTCCAATATCTTACTGCAGAGTGACTTAAGTTGCGTTTCCCTTTGCGCATTAACAGAACTTGCACACCATTCCCTTGTAACTGAAGCGCCTTGTGTTTGCAGTGTTCTTTAAGGGCTTAGTTTGGAGCAAATGGACCACCAACACCAACTGGGTATGCTTCTTGTGTGCCTTCTGCAGAGTGACACGAGGAGCTAATCCACAGTTGTGAACTCGCCTCCATTCACTCTGATTGGCTCCAATCACCACAAAGGGGTGAGATGACTTCTTCTCAGTGGTTAAAGTGTTCCCTTGTATGCTGATTGAGCGGTTCCAGGATGCTGTGGACCCTGTGGCAGAAATAGCAGCAGATCTTCAACCCCTCATCCCACAACCCTGGATCTCTGCATCTCTGCCCACCAGCTCCAATCCCCATGTCCACCTCGGGTGCTTTGGCCTGGCTGCAGCGCGTCCTTGAACTATGACAACGTTGCACAGATGGAAAAATGTGTATGCCTGGATTGTAGCCTACTGTACAAAAGCCATGCGAAACCCACTCATCCTCAAGAGGTTATCCATGAAGGAATGGTGCCTTGATGCTGAAAACAGCTCCCTACCTTTCACCTACACACTGTACAATTTTAAGAACAAAAAAGGAGAGCTTTCCTAACTAATTTGTGCCACTATTTGCCATTTCATTTGCCATTCATTGTGTGGTGAAGTACTGCATAATTCTAGAGGGTTTAGGATTTGATAGGTCAGCCAGTCATTTGAAATTGCATTGTATGTTTATGCTTTGCCTAGAATATTCCAAAGGAGGCCGAATTTGCAGTTTTACATCTAGGAGCTTGAATGTACCAATATAACCCTCCCCTCCGTGTACATTTGGGTGTGACAGCTTCTTGTCAAGACTGATTTACAACTGTTTCCTGTACTTTAGCATGACTATTCTACCAGCTTTTCCAGCAGTT
This sequence comes from Lacerta agilis, assembly GCF_009819535.1. NCBI lineage: Eukaryota > Metazoa > Chordata > Lepidosauria > Squamata > Lacertidae > Lacerta > Lacerta agilis. Next base: position 13,040,675 of record NC_046326.1, on the reverse strand, counting down.
TATTTAATCTACTTATAATATCCTGTTGTTCCCTTGCTGGATCAAATCTTCTTCAGCTAGCTCTGACCAATTTGGCAAATCCATAGCTAAATTCTTAGGGACTGACTTGCTTTCATCTGTAAATAACTGAGTGGCCAACTTACAATTTTTGTAGGTTATCAGTGTTCTTTTTGGGAGGTGCTGTGATTGGTTCATCCCCATGAATAAGATCTGTGCCTGGATCTGTGACCTGCTAAGGTTGAATTTCAGCAGGATGCTTTCCCACCCAGACTTCCTTTTCTGACCAACAGCAGAGATCCAACTGGTGTGTCTTCAAAATGCCCAACAGGAAATACCCCCTTCTCAATCAATTCATTTTTCATTCCTATCATGGACAAAATCCTTTTAGTTTCAAAAGTGAGAAGAATTCTCTGGGATTGTCCATTATCTCAGATCCTCTTAACTAAATTTAGATCCATATTGTCCAGTAATAACCTTACATGTTTAGCCCAGAACGTTGACCCCCGGTAGGGAAGTGGTCTCCACAGCTATAATATCACATGGTTTCAATATTAGGTTATTCATTTGAGTTGGAATTCTCATTTCTCTGATTTTAGTTAATTTATTTCAGGGCACTGAGGGAATGTAGTGCTGAGCTGAAATAGGACTCTGTACTCTTGACCTACACTGTACCAGTCTCAGTCTCTTAAACAGAACTTACTTTAGATAAATCTGCATTTAGCTACAAAACCAATTGTGTGACTTTGGACCAATTATCACCTCTCAGCCTAAATGACCTTACAAGGCTGTGTGTGGATAAAAAAGAGGGAATCATGTATGCTAGGGAATCATGGTGCCCTTCAGTAGCTGTTCAACCACAACTTCCATCATCCCTGAGCATCAGCCATGTTGGCTGGGGCTGATGGGAACTGAAGTCCAATACAGCTGGAGGGCCACAGGTTCTCCAACGCTGCATACATCAATTTGAGCCCCTTGAACAAAGGATGTTATAGAAAAGCCATATATAAATCAACTAAACATTATGGTTGGTTCATTTTTCAAACAGAACACAATGAAAATGGGCAGACATTTGGGCAGTAGAAAAAACATTGATCCAGCACTCAAAGAACCCCAGGGAGATACAAAGAGATGTATCATTTCTAAAAAGGAGAGGGGTTAATATGGTTTGTCATACAGAGGCAAAGGTCTGACTTCTCAAACATTCTCTACACCCAAAGTAGCCAACGCGATGCCCTTCGTATGTTGTGGACTACAACTCCCATCAGCTACAATTCCCAGAGTGGCTTAACAATTGATCCCTCTTCCTAGGAAACTCTTGGGAACTGCTGCTGTGTAAAGGGAATAGGAGTTCTCCTAACAACTCTCAATGACCTTAATAAGCTACAGTTTACAGTTCCCATGATTTTGGGGGGGGGGGAGCCATGACTGTTTAAAGTGGTATGATACTGCTGTAAATGTAGAGTGCAAATGGGGCCTAGGAAGATGACTTCAAACAACAAAACAGTAGAATTACTAATTGTTTCCACAGTAAAGAAATGGTGGGCATCCCACCTACAGAGCAGTTTCCAGTTGAGTTTAAAAACAAAACAAAACAAAACCCCAGAAGCACAGATAAATGAAAAATAAAAGAATAAGATGAGGAAAATGGAAATAAAAGGTGTGGAGGCACATTCCTCTCTTACCTACCACAATGAATAGATAACACAGAGCTCATGGAGAGTGGGAAAGGCATCTTCTCTGAGGCCCTCCTCACCACTTCAAATTGATAAGGTAACAATTTGAAGACCTGGTTTGGTGCCATGGCAAGTGGAAGCAGGGCCTTTTTCAGTGGTGGCACCCTCGTTGTGGAACTATTCATTCAAAATGGCCTACCCAGCAATCTCTCATTTTGCAGTCAGCACATTAAAATATTTCGGAAGGCACTTGAAGGCATACATGAACTCAATGGTGTGTTATCTCCGTTGTTGAGTCTGGTTTCATCTGCTTTAATTAGAGAGATGCCCTTTATGACAGTGCATCTATGTAATGTAGTAGTAGTGGAGAACCAAATCCCTAAGTAACTGATGATCCTGTTCTGTAAAGCCCCTGACCTGTAGGACTGCATTCCTGTTGAGATATGGCACGTATCAGAAACACTTGGGAGATATTTTTGCTCCAACAATCTTTCCTGTCTCTGCCATGGGTGTTCATCCTGTTCTGTTTTTGTACATTGTACAAAATTATATTTATATTTTGTATATACAACATTATATTTTGTACATTGCCTTGGGACATAGATGGAAGGTGAATAATAATAATAATAATAATAATAATAATAATAAAGCAACATCTGCAGCAGCTGCTACTCAAGAGCTAGATGTTACACCACTAGGCTGAAGCTCATATTGGATAATGGACAAAATCCTACCCTTCAGAGAATGCAAACTAAACAAAACAAATTTATGTAATAATGGCAATTAATTAACTGACCTAGGAAGAGGGTCAGCTTTATGCTATGATTTGGAAAATATGAGTTTAAATGTGAAATGATTTTTGTTACCTCTGTGAGAGGGGTTTTTTGTATTTGTTGCTCCCTTCGGTAGGAGAGGGGGGAGTATGGAGAGTTTAACCATGTATTGTATTGTTTTTGGTTTTTTTAATTGGAAAATCTTATAAATTCTTAATTTTTAAAAAAGATAATTTTGTATGAAAGCATGGGTGATAAATGTGCAAAGAAATAAAAGAAAATAATAAACTTAAAAACTAATTCCAGGCCCAGCCGAGGCTCCAAGATACAGCACAGCCACTGGAGAACTTAACTCAAAGTAGTTATTAAGAGCACTCCTCCTGCATGGGAGATGAGCCCCAGACAAGACTGAAGATAAATTATTTTCATATAATGAGCTGCCCACATCTCAGAGTAATAACAGACTATAAATTCTGTCCGTACCACCACTTTAAACACCATCTCAAGGGAAGCAGCTCCCTGGTCTGTCCACCTCCTGCATTCATTTTCTTGAATGAACATAAACCATGAAAGTCACGTGGTTAACCATTTCCCTTGTCAGTTTCTTATGAGCCACCAGTCTTTGGAAGCAGAGAGTGGAAATAAACGGACAGTTCTCACCATGGAGGAAGGTAAGATGTGGATTCTGTATTGGGACTGTTGCTTTTCTAAGGCTAAGCTAGATAGGCCTTTGGTCCAATCCAGCAGGGCTCTTCCTACATTCCCCTATTTGCCTTCTGGAAAGCTCTCCCTCCTTTCCTGTCCCAGGCATCAAAGAATATTGCTGTCAACACACACTTATGAAGTTTCATCCCAATTCCATGCAATGAGAGGTCCGTAGGAGTGGCCCATGTGACATAGTGGTTGGACTAGGACCTGAGAGACCAGGTTCAAATCCCCACGGAGCCGTGACGTTTACTGGGTGACTTGGGCTAGTCAACTCTTACTCAGCACTTGGAACCAGTTTGTTCTGTTGAACAAAGTTAAATCAACTACACCTCAAAGTAGTTCCTATAAGTATGAGGTGGATTAAGTTAATTTTGGGGTAGAACTCTGAATGATTTCTAGTTGATCTTCATAGTCATTCCTTTCTCCAGCAGGGGGCCTATTTGCTTTCATTTTTTAAAAATCAAATATTTATAAAGAAAGTTAGTCAACAAGGTGTGGAGGCAATGGTTTGAGGCTGATTAGGCAGATATGGAGGTTGTTGTTGTTGTTCAGTCGTTCAGTCGTGTCCGACTCTTCGTGACCCCATGGACCAGAGCACGCCAGGCACGCCTATCCTTCACTGCCTCTCGCAGTTTGGCCAAACTCATGTTAGTAGCTTCGAGAACACTGTCCAACCATCTCATCCTCTGTCGTCCCCTTCTCCTTGTGCCCTCCATCTTTCCCAACATCAGGGTCTTTTCTAGGGAGTCTTCTCTTGGAGGTACTGCTGTTGCTAAGGTCACTTAGTCACTTGTGGCGAAGCAAGTGGAAGGAAGGAAGGACTGTGAGGCATTCCCTGTATATTCCCTTATAAGTATACCTGAAGGAGCATCTCCACCCCCCATCGTTCTGCCCGGTCACTGAGGTCCAGCGCCGAGGGCCTTCTGGCGGTTCCCTTACTGCGAGAAGCAAAGCTACAGGGAACCAGGCAGAGGGCCTTCTTGGAAGTGGCACCCGCCCTGTGGAACGCCCTCCCTTCAGATGTCAAAGAGATAAACAACCACCTGACATTTAGAAGACATCTGAAGGCAGCCCTGTTTAGGGAAGTTTTTAATGGGTGACATTTTAATGTATTTTTAATCTTTGTTGGAAGCCGCCCAGAGTGGCTGGGGAAACCCAGCCAGATGGGCGGGGTACAAATAATAAATTATTATTATAAAATTATTATTATAAGGATATTTGTTTGTTTTCCACAGGAGCAGTTTGTAGCAAGAAATACAGGTACAAGAACCAAGTGATGCCTTGTGCCTCTAACAGCTGTGTTGCAGACAGAAATTAAACAGGGTAAACCTTTCCTAGTCTGAAAATACAATTATGGGGAAAGCTTCACCTGGTGACATTCATCTGTCAGACATTTTATTACTTATGTGTGGCCCCTGATTTGTTTTTGCATCCTACACTTCAGCACAGCAGCTTGTAACATTCTGACTGCTGGGGGGATATTGCCATGGATGAGCTTTTTATGAACTAAAAAAGTACATTCAGATGAACTTGAGCTGAACTAATTCATTTTGTACAAGTGTATAACTGGAACTTTTTTCAAAGAATAAACTGGATCTAGAAGCACTTCCTTTTTAAAGTGAACTTTCCAAGCACTGAGTCAATCTACCTCACAGGGTTGTTGTAAAAACAAAATGGATCTGGGGGGAAATGTAGAACTCCTTGTAGAAAAGGTAGTAAATCTTACCACGTATTTTCAGCATTCAACCCACCCACTTCAGCTTCCAATTAATTCCTGAACATATCAACAATTCAGAGGATGAAGCAAACTCAGTTGTCATCATCCTAGGATATCTGACCAGGTGAGCAAGCCCCAAGCTCTGCATCTTAGAATGCTTACTATGTATAAGTTAAACATACATCCACCTCTGAAGGTAACAGAACTTCCTGAAGTTCTAAAAAGCACAGTGGTTGTGATCTGGCCAAGCTTCTATCTAGCGTTCCACCCTGTGGTAAAAAGTAACCCATAACCGGATGCTGCAAAGGAAGTGAACACAGGAACAAGAGCTGCTCTCTTGTTCAGGGAGAGCACTCATTCATCCTCCAACACACCACAAGCTATAGTTTCTGGCTTCCCAATAAAATGTTAAACAAGTTCACAGGACTGTTGGCATAAAAACATCTTCAAGAGTCAAAAGTGAGGATTTTGTGGCAACACAAAATATCTGGCTTCTGGTTGAGGGCAGTGAGGCCTCTGCAACACAGAGGTCAACCAACAATGCTCCTCTGGGTGATTTCACTGACTGGACTGGGATGAAGGGCTCAAGAGGTCCTTAACCTATTCCAGACTCAAATGGTTCAAAACAAAATCGAAAATTCTTTCTAGTAGCACCTTAGAGACCAACTGAGTTTGTTCCTGGTATGAGCTTTCGTGTGCATGCACACTTCTTCAGATACACTGAAACAGAAGTCACCAGATCCTTAAATATAGTGGGGGAGTGGGGAGGGGTATTACTCAGAAGGGTGGTGGGAATGGGTGATAGGCTGATAAGTGTGGAAAACCTGATGACGACTCTAAACGGCTGCAATTAGTCTTGCAGGAAAAGGCAAGGGGTGAGATGGCTAAAGATAGCTTTGTTATGTATAATGAGATAAGAATCCAATGTCTTTGTTCAAACCAGGTTTCTCCATGGTTTTAAGTTTGGTGATTAGTTGCAATTCAGCCACTTCTCTTTCCAGTCTATTTCTGAAATTTATTTGTATTAAGACAGCTACTTTGAGATCTTTTATAGAATGTCCTGGGAGATTGAAGTGTTCTCCTACTGGTTTCTCTGTCTTGTGATTCCTGATATCAGATTTATGTCCATTTATCCTTTGGCGTAGGGTTTGGCCTGTTTGTCCAATATAGAGAGCTGAAGGGCACTGTTGGCATTTGATTGCATATACAATGTTGGAAGATGAGCAATTAAATAGTCCTGAGATGGTGTGTTTGATGTTGTTGGGACCAGTAATGGTGTTATCCGGGTTTATGTGGCAGCAAAGTTGGCATCTGGGTTTATTGCAGGCTCTGGTACCAGTGTCGGCACCTTAGAGACCAACTGAGTTTGTTCCTGGTATGAGCTTTCGTGTGCATGCACACTTCTTCAGATACACTGAAACAGAAGTCACCAGATCCTTAAATATAGTGGGGGAGTGGGGAGGGGTATTACTCAGAAGGGTGGTGGGAATGGGTGATAGGCTGATAAGTGTGGAAAACCTGATGACGACTCTAAACGGCTGCAATTAGTCTTGCAGGGAAAGGCAAGGGGTGAGATGGCTAAAGATAGCTTTGTTATGTATAATGAGATAAGAATCCAATGTCTTTGTTCAAACCAGGTTTCTCCATGGTTTTAAGTTTGGTGATTAGTTGCAATTCAGCCACTTCTCTTTCCAGTCTATTTCTGAAATTTATTTGTATTAAGACAGCTACTAGAAAGAATTTTCGATTTTGTTTTGACTATGGCAGACCAACACGGCTACCCACCTGTAACTGGATCAAATGGTTCAAGGCTTTGTATATCAATAGAAGAGCCTTGAACCTGTCCAGTGTAGATGTTTTAGCAGAAGTGTCGCATGCTGCTAGTTGTCTGCCCCCATCAGACGTCTAGGCACTGCATTCTGCACCAGCTGGAGCTTCCTGACCAGACCCCAAGGGCAGTCCCACTTACAGTGCATTGCAGTAATCCAGCCTTGAGGTTATCAATGTGTGGAACTACACATTTCCTGATTCAGATACAGAGTGCAACTAGCCCTATTTCTGCACCCTGCCCCTGCCCTATGTGTGGGGGCTGAATGATTGCAGCTGGGTCTACTTGAGTAGGTTCCCTGTGCAATTTAAAACCTTGATTTTCCAGGAATTCAGAAACTTGACCTCCCAGAAATCTTAGGGCCCACTAGGCTACTGGTGTTGGTTTTTCTGCAAGTATATTCCGCAACATGCCATCGGCACCATGATAGCACATTAGTGGGGGGATTTATACTGGACTGTCCACACAATCAGTAATTCTATGATGCTTCCCCAGTGTTACAACACAGGGGTGTCCAACTCCCAAGAGACTTGTGATCTACTGCCAGAAAATGAAAATGTCAGTGATCTACCCATTTTGTTGAGCTTTTTTAGGGGGGCAAGTCAAAGTTGTTGAGCTTTTTTGAGGGGGGAAGGCAAAAGTTGATAAGCTTTCCTTGGGGGGGGGTGACCCAAAATTGCAAAGCTTTTCTCTGGGGGGGTGCCACATTTGCAGATCTATTTTTAGGGAGGAGAGACTGAAAACCAGTCGCCAAAAAGACCACCAGCAAAAGCTCCATCTTTCGTCTTAGCAAGCATGTTAAAATGAAGGACTCTGGAAAGGGGCGGGGCTGGAAACAGCTATTCTTCTCCAGAAGAAGGAAAGGAGACCGCAATCAGCCAGGGATCGACCTGTCAGTCGCGGTTGACTGGTTGGACATCCCTGTTATAATATTACTGGCAGCTGGAAGGACACCAATGAAACAGTTATGGGATGGAAGTTACAGGGCTTCATCTGGAAAGTCTGGGACATGCCCCAGTTAGAAACAAGCAGTACACCTGCCCCCAAAACCTTTGCAAACAAAAGCAGTGTTCAAAGCAGGACCACAGATTGTCATGAACACATAATAAAAAAGTCATCTGGAGGGGGCCAGTGGCGGAGCTTCAAGGAACCAGTTGCCTCCAACCATACTTCACCAATTCAAGTGCATCAGGAGGAAGGCTAGAGAAGAAGAAGATGAAGAAGAAGAGTTTGGATTTGATATCCCGCTTTATCACTACCCGAAGGAGTCTCAAAGCGGCTAACATTCTCCTTTCCCTTCCTCCCCCACAACAAACACTCTGTGAGGTGAGTGGGGCTGAGAGACTTCAGAGAAGTGTGACTAGCCCAAGGTCACCCAGCAGCTGCATGTGGAGGAGTGGAGACGCGAACCCGGTTCCCCAGATAACGAGTCTACCGCTCTTAACTACTACACCAAACTGGAAGAGAGAAGGAGAACCCGTCTCCAGGTCAGGGGCGTTGGATCTCTAAGGCTCTGTCCTTCTCCATGAAGGGGTGGAGCCTGGAGGAGGTAGCCTGGTGAGAGAGGCTTAAAAGGCCCCTGTTTGCTCCTAACTTTCATTGGTGCAAGCGCTTCACTCTGAGTTATCCAAGGTCCTGTAATTTCTTACTTGCCTGGCCTCAATCCCAGCCTTTGCTTCACCTCCAGCCTTAAGGCCTTCTCTATAGTATCCAGAATTGGCTGGTTGTGAGTTGTGACAGTGTCTACTGGTGCCATCTATTAATACTGGCAGCAGCTTTCAAGGGTTTCAAGCAAGATCACTTTATCAGGAGTTGAACCCAGGCCCGTCTCTATGCAAAACATCTGCACTGCCACTAGACTGTGGTAATTCCCTCCCATTTCTTATTCATTTACACACTTCTCAGGCAACTTGGAATAAATGAAGAGCAAACTTCTCTCTCTCTCTCTCTCTCTCTCACACACACACACACACACACGATCACCACAAGACAGAAGGCAAATTAAAAGGTTTCAAGTCTGAAATTTCAGGTGCAGCTAAGAACCTCAAAGCATTAGCAACAAGACTTCCTTCTCATCCTTGATCCTCAAGATACTCATTCATCTTAACAGCAGTTTACAGGGAAAATTAAAAGGTTTTAAGAGAGCTTTAACTATCTGTTGCTATCTGGGTGACTTTACACCACTCAAGGTGCAAGGAAAACAAAACACTGCCCACCTGCTCCTTAGATTTTCCTAAACCAACAGTTCCAATGTGTGAGGCTACCTACCCCATATGATTAATCTAGCACATGCACAAATGATTTTTGGGGTGGGGGAGTTAAATAAAACCTCTAACATGCAAAACCCTGAAAAATAGAAACCAATAGCAGCTTCTTGCCCTCGGCAAGTACCACCTTCAATAAGTGTGGTGGAGAGATTTTCATTAGGACTTCCATGTAAGGTTAAACCCTCTCTTCCAGCATTCCGTGGTTCCAACTCCTTCCCTTTCCCTTGGTGCTACTAAAGCACAGATACATTCGCTGCAATCATGCGTTTAACACAGCATTTTACTTTGCTTGGCCTTCTGCATTCCAGATGTGAAGGCTGCGGTCTTTTTATGGGTGAGGGAAATGCACTCATAACATGCCCAGAGGCGCCCTTCACAGATCAGCACTGAAGGCAGGTTCAAATATTGAGCTACAGATCAGATTAAGGCCTGCATGCATCCCCAAAGCCTTTCAGTGATACCCAAATGCACAACAACTACAGTTTCTTTGAACTCCCCGTCCTCCTCTTTACTTCAAGTAACAAGATTTGCCATAGACCCTCTGGGGCAAATTAAGCTCCACTCTTGAGAAACGTGGACAAAATGTTCTACATACGGGATGGAGTCAGCAGTAATTCCCTCAAGTGTGAACTAGCGCAGAACAAGGAGAAATCATCCAAGCCCAACAAAGCGTCCCTTTTGGGTGCGCTCTATAAGATTTCAACCCACAAACTTCAGAAATATATGAGCACTCGTGTGAATGATTCCTGCCTTCCCCTGAACGCCCCCTCCCTATTCTGCTTTTGTAGTGATTGCCTGCCTTTGCTGCGGAAGCAGAATTTAAACTGTTAAGTCTTGGGTACAGTGTCTATATGATTTCAGCTCTTCGTGTAATCAGCTCTGGGTAGATAGGGGTGCCTGGCGTGCTCTGGTCCATGGGGTCACAAAGAGTCAGACACGACTGAACAACTGAACAACAAAAGTGATTCAGCATGCTAGCAAGGATATGCTAGGAGTCAAGTCTAACAAGAACAATCTCCTTTATTGCAGTAGGAACTTTACTGACCGGAGCTCCTTTTATACTCTCAGGAACAGGAGTTGGGGAAAGGATACATTTAGATTTTGGCGAGACCCAATCAGAGTAACGATCCAAATTGTGCCAACAAGTTAACCAATAGCAACTGTCACCGCACCCATTTGAATCACCCGTTTGAATCACCCTGGAGCGGGAAAGGTAGTTACAGAACTAGCAGTGAAACTCATGTATGCATATTAAACCAATACATAGCATAAACTATTAGTGCTTTTTTTAAAAAGAAAAAAGCAACAACTTTCCAAGATCATACAAATATTAAAGGGGAGGGAGGTTCCCACAATTCACAAGGATAAAAAGAAAATCCCAATATACCAAACATGAAAATGACTAAGTTGTAAGCATGGTAGCTTGAAGCGACCCTGGAGAGTTTGAAGAATGTGTGGCAGAATCGAGACGGTTGGGAGCGCTGACTAAAGGAGAGAGGAGAGCAGAGAAACTCAAGAGGATGAAAGTGCTTTCCAGTCAAGATCAGATAACAAGAAGCACTTGAAACAGTAGGAACAGAAGAAGCTGCCAAGTCAGACCACCAGTCTCTCAACTTCAAACCCGAGGAAGCCATGACCCTCTAGACTAGAGGTTCCCAAAAAGTGGTCCATGGATAACCAGCGGTCTGCAAGATTCATTCAGGAGATCCATGGTATGTCCACATTAAATATTCACATTGCTTTTTAATTGCATTTTAATTGCTTCTTTTATCCCTAATATTGTATTTTATTGCATTACAGTTTGATTCCTATGGGATTCAAACAGTAACACAATAAAAAACAATATATAAGAAGCAATAAAAAGTACAATTAAAAATCATACAGCATCTAGTATAGTGCATTACCATTGTTACAAGAATCGGGGGGGGGGGGAATAATTAAGTGGTCCACCAAGACTCTCAGTAATTTTCCAGTAGTTCCTTGGGGGCAATGGAATGGGGAACCATTGCTCTAGAATGATCAGTGGTTCCCAACCTTTTTTTGGCCATGCCCCACCTAAGCATCTCTGAAATCCTGATGCCCTCCCCCTCTTGTGATATATAATTCTTATCATTCAAAAAGTGAACTCCCATTCACATGGAGGAAGCCTAAAAGGCCATTAACTGTTACTAACTCATTCTCAAATTGCCCCCCTTAAAAATCAAATCCCCCCCCCCCCGTGGGACATGTGCCCCACGCTGGGAACCACGGCTCTAGATGCTATCTATAACTCCCATTATCCTAGACCTAGACCAGGGGTCTGCAACCTTTAAGACAAAAAGAGCCACTTGGACCCGTTTCTGAAGGGAAAAAAAGAAACTGGGAGCCGCAAAATCACTGCGAAATTTAAAACAAATATAACACTGCATTTTATTTTTTAAAAATCCGATTTAAATTTAAAAAAATCCGATTTAAATAAAAAAAATCCATTTTTATTTTATTTTTTTTAAATCATTCATTTTTATCCAACCTGGGGACCACTACCAGGTCACAGCCTGATCCAAGGTGGGTTGCAACAGCATACAAATCTTTGATTTGTTTTTTTTTTTTTTAAAATGAGTCCTCAACTGCACACTTGTGTTAAATGTTTGTCCCATGTCTAATTGAAGACTGCTGGCTTTTACAATAATCTTAGTGTCTTTTACCCTTAATATTCCAGACCAGAGGCTATGCTCACCTCTTCCAACCTCCTCTCTTGCTAAATAAAGCACAGAATTGCACCAGAGAAGCCTGTGATGTTTGTGCTGACTTGCATACAGGTGGCTGTAGTAGTTCATAGTGTTCAAACCTTTTTAGGGGAGTTCCCTGCCCCCTTAATGACAATGGCGATAGATTTTGCACATGAACACAGATCCAAGTTAGGACTCCTCTCTTCCACGCCAACAAGTGCTTTGTCAAGGCTCCCCTAACACACACTCAGGACAGAGGAAAAACTGCAACCTTTTGGGGCGTCATTCTCCTACCCATGTCTCTGTGAGAACCAGCCCTTTATTCTGCCTCCCGTAGTACATCCTCCCCCTTCAAGAAATCATTTCCTTTGGACTTTCGGCCCATCTCCACCCCTATTACTCCTTGCCCTCGCGAAGGAAGCATTTTCACAAGTTTTCTTTTTGGTGGGCTGTCCGTGCTTCCAAACACCTGGAAGTCACGACAGGGGCTTCTCCCCCACCTAGTAAATTCTGCCTCTGCATAAGTTACTCAGGTTTGGTTTTCTTTACCAACCCACCCCGGTCAAAGCAGAGCAATAAGTCATTTACCTCAGCAGGGGACAAGCTCAGCTCCAATAATGAAACCCTTCCAAGGAGCGGGTGTGTGTGTGTGTGTGTCAAAACTTGTGACAAGCAGGTAGGTGGTTGGAGAGCAGCATCGGAGGGGGAGGGGGGAAGGAAGCGAGAGAAAGCTTTCCCAGTTTTTACGCAAGCCGGAGCCTGAAAAGTTGCCAGAGCGCGTGCGGCAAGGAGACTAAAGAAGTGCTATTGTGGGTCGAGTGACCTAGAACTGGGAGAAAAGAAAGCGCGGGAGAACAAGCCCCTCTTTCAGCCACCGAGGAGGAATCCCCCGGATCTCCTCCAGCCACAGGCTGCCCAACCAAACCGGGGCAAAGCCAAGGCGCCGCTCTTTGCGCCGCGCGTTTGGAGAGGCCACTTTGGAGAGGCCACAGCCGGAGGGCGCGGCGCAGGCGGCCAACTTGCGCTCCCGTGGCCCCCCCCCCGGCAGCCTAAGCAACACACCTGAGGAAGCAGCGGCAGAGGACTCCCCCTCCCCAGTCCCAGTCCCCCACCCCAAGGGACTCGTTGGGGGGTTGCAAAGCCCCCCGCCCACGGCAGGCAGAGAGCTCAACGGTGGTTTCTGCCCAGCCAGCCCAGCTTTGCGCCCTGGAAGGCGGGGGCGACGTGACTAACCTTGCCTGGTGAGGTCCGGCGGCGGCTCCGCTCGACGCTGCTGCGGAAGAACGCACAACTGCCTTTTCCTCCATGCAGCCTTTTGAAGCAGCCACTTCCCTGCTGTGCGTGCTCGGGCTCCTAGGAGCCTCCAAGCCCCCTCGCGACACATGCACCCATTGGCTCCTGAGACGCGGGTCCCGGGCAAGGGCGTGTCCCGGCCTTGCTCCGGGGTGGAGAGAGACGCGCGCCCACGAGAGCGCGGTCTGAGGCTGCGAGCGGAACCAGGAGTGAAGGAGGCAGCGGCAGGGAAACAGGCGCAGCTTCCTCTACCATTTTTAAAAGGAGGGCTTCCCCCCTCGCGCTCGCCCACCACCCGCCGCCCCTGGCCCAGCCCACAGCTGCCTACCTCGTCGTCGCCTCGATGCAGCAGCCAGCAGCAGCTCCACACCAGCAGCAGCAGCCACACCTCTGGAGGGAAGCTGCTGCTGTCTGCTGCTGCGCCTGCGCTGGCAGAAACGAGGCACGACGCATGAGCAGAGCAGCACAGCAGCAGCACCCTCAGCCTCCGGAGGGCGGGCCACCGGCCAGCTGGAGGGCGGCCGCTGCCACTGGCCAGCTGGAGAAATGGACAGGCGTATCCACCCTGGAGCCCCGGAGCCGCGGCAAAGGTGTAAAAGAGCCGCATGCGGCTCCGGAGCCGCAGGTTGCAGACCCCCGACCTAGACCATACTGGCTGGGCTGAAGTCCAACAACACCTAAAGGGCAGCAGATTCTAGCTCAGTACTGTTTACAGCTGCCTCCCCAAACCTGGTGCGTTCCAGATTTTTTTGGACCACACCTGTATCAGCCCCAGCCAGCATGACCAATGAGGAGATGCCCCCTGAAACGCCTAGAGGACACTAGGTTTGAAGAAGACAGCTCTGTGGTGACTGCTGGCACATCTCAAGGTTTGAAATACAAGTCTCAGAGCCCCACCTGGAGACACCAGGGACTGAGAACCTGGGACCTTTTGCAGGCACAGCATGTGCTCCTCCACTAAGCTATGGCTGTTCCCTGTTACAAGGTTCAATGAAGCAGCAGGGAAAGCCCCCAACCATATTACCTCGCGTTCTCCAGCACTTCAAATAAGTGTGTGATGCATCTTGTCTCCCAGCTAATTCTTGCAATGAGTCTGATGCGTGGTCTTCTTAAAGTACTAGAAGCTGATCCAACATGGAAGGAGGGCTCTAGGAAGTCAAGTATTATAAATAATGTCCCGCTGTGCAAAAAAATATATATGCATAAGCAAACATGGATAAAGTAACTGTGTTGCACAATCTGTTGCACACGGGTTTTCACTAGTGCAACAGCTGCACTGGATTCCTCTGTTGCACAAAATCAAAACTCACTTGCTAGTGCAAGAGCCTGCTCTCATGAACTCAAAAGCAGAAAAGCTGGCCTCTACCACTGAGCTATGTATCTTTCCCTGAAGGTAAAGACCTTAAGCTAGTTATGAAGCAAGGCCTTGAGCTATCTTGGATGACAAAGAGTGTATGCAAAAACTATGGAAAGGACGGGGAGCCAGCAGTCCTCCAGAAATTGTTGATTGTAACTGCCATCATTCTCTGACCATTGGCTATGCTGGTTGGATGAGAACTGTAGTTCCAACACCATCTGGAGGTCCACCACCCCCTGTCATCATAGGTGCATGGATTCTGTACAGCACAAGGCACTTCAGGCCCTTGCTTCACAACTAGTTTAAGGCCTTTGCTTTCAGGGAAAGGGCTGTAGCTCAATGGAAGAGCAGACACTTCGCCTGCAGAAGGTCCTTTGGTGCAATCTCCACCATCTCCAGCTAGGGCTGGATATTTATTTAGTCATCCCATTTGTCCCCTAACTTTCCTCCAAAATGCTCAAGGTGGCGTACATGGTTCCCTTTCCCTCATTTTCTCCTCACAACAACCTTGTGAGGTAGGTTAGGCTGAGAAACCGTAACTGGCCCAAGGTCACCCAGCAAGCTCCATATTCCCTGCCTGTAACCCTGGCGAACCATTGCCATTCAGGGCCGACAATAATCAAGAGATGGGACTAACTGAGTATATGGCACCTTCCCACGCTCCAGATCTTAACTGAAAAACCAGTTGTGCCACACACGCCAAGGGGTTAAGAAGATGCCACCACATTGCACTTTCTCTCTAATTTTGAAACTATGCCAAGCTCAAAGTTGTTGTTTATTTCTGCTGAGCTGGTATGCCTCCAGAGAATTCTTCTTCTTCTTCTTTTAACCCAACCAACTAACCAATTGCCCCCTTAAGGCACCATCAAAAGAACTTGGCTAGAGAGTTTGCCTCTCCAACTCTACTTCTAATTAAGGTTTTAAGAAGTGGGGAGAGAGACAGAAAGACGGAGAGGGAGAAAAGCGGAGAGAGGCAAAGGAAGCTGCAAGTTCAAACACATTTGGAGACCCAACAGGCTGCTCCGGGTGCAGATGCGCTCTGGGAGACACAGAAGACAGAGTTAAGACAAAGGAGTAAAGCTAGGCTCGCCGCTGTCTTTTTACAGTATCTAAATCCGCTTGCCCTTTTTTCGAAATTGTATTTTTAGCTCCGCGGCAAAGGTGGGCGGCGGCGGGGCGGGGGGGAGAGGAGAGACTTAAATAAGCAAATGAGAAATAAATCACCCCAACCACCTCTTATGAAGGAGTAGGTCACACACACACACACACCAATTCTGCAGCTATTTGCAAAAAATAGGGATGCGAGGGGGGGGGAGAATAAACTTAATGCCCCTCCTGATTGCCCCCCCCCCGTCACACACACAAAGCTTGCAGAAACCCTTGCCACCCCCCTGGCTTCAGACAGGGGTTCTGCGGGAACCCTTCCAAGACACGCATCACCCCGAGCTGCAGAGGGGAGGGAAGACCGAAGGACTCACCATCAGCCAGCCATCTGGGTGTCAGGAGCGACCCCCCATCCGCTGGGTTTGCCGAGAAATTCACCGGCGCCTCCGGAGACAAGGAAAGGTGTTGGGTTTGGTTAGTTTATAATCCGAACTGGGCTGGTGCGCAGGAGTCAACTCGTGGGGGGGGGGGAGGCAGGAGTCATATAGTGGTGGTACTGAGGATGATGAAGATGATGGGGATGGGGAGCAGCAGCAGAGCTCCCTTGGCGGAGGGTCGCTGGCTCTCGCTCTCCCCTGCGGCAGAGATGGCTGCTGGAAAGGCAACGGCCGCTCGCCACGAAAGGAGAAGGGGAGGCTTGCCCAATTGTGCCACACTGTCTTAAAGTTCGCTGGTGGGAGACGGGGAAGGAAGGAGAGTGCGAGCGAGCCAGAGGAGCGTGGAGATGGGGCGAAGATGGTCCGCCCCTGCCGCGCCACGCTTGCGCACAGAGGAGCGGTGAGGCTGGGTCAGCTGGCACGTCGGGAAGGCGCGCGGGGGGGGGGTGAGAGCGGGGAAATCGGGGAAGGGGCGTGAGCTAAGCGGGGTTGGGGAGAGGAAGTCCTGCCGGAGCGGGCCGGTGTCTTCCTGCCTGCTTGCTTGGGCTGTGCCACCATCGCTTCGCGCCCTGCTTTGCGCCTGGCGGATCCTTCGCCGCAGACTGTTTGTGTGAACGCGCGTCGTGCGAGATGAATGAACAATGGCCGGGAAGACAAAGGGGAGAGGCGCCGCCGCGCGCTCCCATCTAGCCGCCGCCCCTAAAAAAAAAGTCTCAGTCATTCGCTTGCGTCTTTGCCCCAAGATCTCCACTTAGCTTTCTCACAAGGCGTTAGCTTTGCTCTCGTTTTCATCTCAATTGTTGTTGTTCAGTCGTGTCCGACTCTTCGTGACCCCATGGAGCAAAGCACGCCACCCAAATGTGATGTAAGAAGGGCCTAGAGGCAATGCTAGGGCCGCCCTGCAATAGTGTGAGCCATTTACTGTGTGTCCTTATGCATATTTACTCAGAAGTAAGCCCCGCTATGTTCAGTGGCGTTTACCACCAGGTAAGTGTGCATAATGAGGTGGCAGCCTTGGATAAATTCTGGTTGCCTCGCCCTCTCTCATCCTACGGGTCCCTTTTTCTTTTGTGTTTTCAAACAAGTTGCTAGATCTCATGGAGGCTGCATTCTCACTTAGCTCAGAAATGAGAGGGAAGCCATCATGACCCCACAACTGAATGTCACAGGAAACTTCCGTGCACCTCTTAAAAAGAAAGACCCTCCCTGCGAGAGATTTGTTTCGAGGACCAGAAACTCTTTTTCACAGATCTGTCTTTGGCACTGGAAGTCCAGCTAAGCTTGAGTGTAAGGATTGTCTGTTATCACTGTAGGCTGGTATAGAAAATAATGTGCTTTACTGGAAAGCTATCATATTTACATTTTCATACCGCTTGATTGCGAGGACGCGGGTGGCGCTGTGGTCTAAATCACATAGCTTAGGGCTTGCTGATCAGAAGGTCGGCGGTCCGAATCCCCGCAACAGGGTGAGCTCCTGTTGTGCGGTCCCAGCTCCTGTCAACCTAGCAGTTCGAAAGCACGTCAAAGTGCAAGTAGATAAATAGATACTGCTCCGGCGGGAAGGTAAACGGCATTTCTGTGCGCTGCTCTGGTTCGCCAGAAGTGGCCTAGTCATGCTGGCCACATGACCCAGAAACTGTCTGTGGACAAACGCCGGCTCCCTCGGCCTATAGAGCGAGATGAGCGCCACAACCCCAGAGTCATCTGCGACTGGACCTAATGGTCAGTGGTACCTTTACCTTTTACCGCTTGATTGTAAAAACCAATCAATAAAAGGTCCCCAAAAGAGTCTCCATTGCTGTTGCCCCAATACTGCAGGAAGTCGTTCCTCCTGCCATACCTGAAACTAGGATTGGGCATTATCTGGTTTTCAACATTGTGACACATCACCAGCTAAACACCACAATATACTGATATATTATCATGTCTGAAATAAAGATGGAACTGTGTAGAGGCATTGGCTGGCATAATGGTTTTTCCCACATTCAGATTTTTCCACAGCACACACGTCATGATTCGCATTATACTGCCAGGCCAAAACATTATGAAACGTATATCACAATATGGACTTCAGACGGGTTTTGGATGATATATCGAGCCCTACCTGAAACATCTTATTGCCAGTTGTTCCATGCATGACCCTTTTGGCCCAGGCTTTCCCTGATCTCCCAGAACAGCTGGAAACAAACAAGACAAGCTTCTTGTTACTGCTAGGCTAATGCTGGCCAAATGAAGATAGTGGGATATGCATATTCAAGCGCTTTTCTTATCCCCAACTTATTTCATTCATGCCCTGAGTGCGCCGCCTTTACAGAACCAAACGCTTGGCTATGTTTTATTCAGAAGTCGCCGCCTTTACAGAACCAAACACTTGGCTATGTTTTATTCAGAAGTCGCTCCCCTGAAATAAGTGAGATTTGCTTCCTACTGAAGAAAATAGTGATATTGCAGTGCCAACCCCACAATTTTCCACGTCCCCTACACATCCACTATTGGTCTGTTCAACGTCTATGGCCTATTCTTTTTAATATACAGTAATTGTAAAACAGAAGTATAAAATACCAAGCATCTTACACTTGCAGCTAGCTAAACACCTATACAGGCTACACTTTAATACAAGGTTCTTTCGTTTTCCAAGGCTGAAAAAAAAATGTTTGCGTGTTTTGCTTATGTGTATCTAAAACACTTACCTAAAGGATCATAGAACCGTAGAATTGTAGAAGTGGAAGGGATCTCGAGGGTCATTCTAGGCCAATCCTCTGCAACGCAGGAATCACAGCTAAACAAGCCCTGACAGATGGCCACCCAACCTCTGTTTAAAAACCTCCAGTGAAAGAGAATCCACCCCAACTCATCCTTTACACACCCAGCTGATCTCTTGTGTTCTGCAGGAGAGGGCATCCGTTCCACAGGATGGCAGGATAAGGCCTTTAGTGTGGTAGCATCCACCTGTTAGAACTCCTTCCCATTACCTGCCCGGCAGGCTTAGGCATATTGCCTTTCTGGCACCCAGTAAAGACATTCCTTTTTTTCGAGACGCCTTATAAAATATTTATCCCAGTTGGTTATCCGTCCTGGATCTGAGCAGACTTTGTGCCTGTGCAGTTGTTTTGAACTCTCTTTATATTTACATTTTTTAAAAAAACTTCTTTTAAAAATACATGCCATTGTTTGGGCTGTTTTTATATATGTTTTCTATACTGCACATTGCTTCAGGATGCATAGTGGGAAGCATAACATTATATATATATATATATATATATATATATATATATATATATATATATATATATGCTGCAGTTCTTGTCAATAGATTGCAGGGTGCACCAGGCCACATACAGTGCACCAGGCCCATGAAATCCTGTTAGGATCTTTGGTAGGGAACAGGGGGGCGGGGGGCTAAATAAGGGGTCTGGAACCCACATGCCCTTCGGCCAGATGTGGCCCTCCAAGTCTCACACCCACTTGGCGAATGTCATCCCATACTTGGTTCTCTCTTTTGCTTGGCTAGAATGCATCCCTGAACTGTAGGGAAGGTTTTTCCTTGCCTGGTTGCAGGATGAAGGGGGGGGGGGGAGAGAGAGAGACGCACATAGAAAGGTCTGGCTTTTGTGTGGCTGTAAAAGGGCACCTCTTTGGAGTCCAGCCCCACCCACGTTTGGCCGTTTGGCCCCCACTTACCACTTGCAAGAAACCCCCAGATGCCGCCGTGCGATTTATGTTCTCATCCTGGGGCAAAGTTCTTAACCCGAGGTACTACTTCCAGGTTAGTGGAGTCTGTAACCCGAAGTGTTTGTAACCCAAGGTGTTTGCCACCCGAGGTACCACTGTATTGGCTTTCTTTGGGGGATGGGGGTATTATTTTTAACTTGTAGGTTGTCATAAAACCTCCAAGCGGTTTCCAAAAATAATATGCAACAACAAAGTCCTCGGATTAAAAACCTAGTTGAAAACAAATATTTAAAACATCAAAAAGAAAACAAATTTGACAGTAAGCTAAAACCAGATGAAAACACACAACAGGAGGCAACATAAAGTGTACCTTCAAGGCACCTGCTTGGAGTCAATAGGAGAGGGGACAACCCCCCCCCCCAACTTTCAGACTGAAGTGGTACAGGCCATACTACACCTCATTTCCGCAGGATGCGTGGACCAGGCCTACTTAAGAGTCCTGCCAAGTGGTGAGAAAACTTACTACCCATCTGTTCCTCATCAGGAATCCCTGGAAGAGGGAGAGCAGTAAAAATCTCCACACTCTTTGGCAGGCCTCTTCAGACAGGCGGCTTATGTATGCCAAATGCTTACATATCCACCACGGTGTGTGTTAAGTTATTGCATGGTAAATGGGCATTTTGTATTCAGCCAATGTCACTTTTGAACACTTCGGCTAAGAAACGGAAGCACATCGGTCTGCAAGCGAATGTGCAGTCCGATAAATGATAGTTACCCGTCACAATTACAGGTGTGGGATGTGCAGTTGAAAAATAAAAAGGAATGCGGCACAATTCTGTGCACGTTTACTCAGAAGCAAGCCACACACTATTCAATCGCCCCTACTCCCAAGAAACTCTGGAGGGTTGCAACCTTAAGCATTACTTGCGAAAAGCGATGTAATCTTACACACACGGCGCGCGCACAAACATTAACCCGGACATGATGATCCAGAAATATTAAAGGAGATGTAGGAAAGGTGGTGTTCTGCTGCTGAAGTGCTTATTGACTGCAGCATCAAGTGATGACTTGCATGTGTGAATGGACTAGCACAGACATAATTTAGTACAGTAATGCCCAATGTCAATGCCAATAATGCTTATCAAAAGACACTTCTGGCTGAGAGATGTCAAACGGGCACATTGATTCATTAGCTGTTTTATTACTATTTCATCCTGCCCTTCCTCCAATGAGTTCATAGCTGTGTGCTTGGCTCCCTCTTTTATCCTCACAATAACCTGGTGAGGTAGGTTAGCCCAAGGGGTAAGTTACTGGCCCCAAGGTCACCTAGTGAACTTCATGGCTGAGCCTGAATGCAAGAGCCACCTCTCAAGATAATAAGCTAGAGCAGGGATGGAGAACAGGCGGTCCCCCATCCCAGATGTTGCTAGACCACTGCTCACACTCATCCTTGACAACTGGCCACCCAAGCTGGAGCTGATGGGAGTCCAATAGTATCTGGAGCGCCAGAGGTTCCCCATCACCACCATGCTAAAGTATTGGGCACAAATATGGTGCAAAGTAGCAACTGGAAAACCGGAGTAAGAGAACACAATAAATGTCTAGTACCTAACACCATAGAACAGGAGTCAGCAAACTTACTGCACCTCAGGCCGGTGTCTCCACCGCCAATTGCGTGGCCAGCTGGAGGGTGGGGGAACGCGCGTCCATATGTGTGCGAAACGCTATTTCCGGCACACTTCCGGGTCAGGGGAGCACAAGATATTTCCGATGCTCTCCGACCCAGAAGTGGGCAGCTGTGCCACACTGTGCCGGTAAGAGCGGGTGGCGGGGGTCTCCGCGGGCTGGATAAATGAGTCCCTCGGGCCTTATCCAGCCTGCGGACCTTAGTTTGGAGACCTCTGCCATAGAATCTGAAGAAGCAACAAATAGCCCAAACGACCATAGCCCAGATAGAGAGTCTGGTTTGCATGCAGCAAGTACCATGTTTGATCAACAGCATCTCTAAATAGAGCTGGCATAGATCCCTCTCTAAAATCAGGGAGAGGTGCAACCAGTCACTGCAAAGGAGGCAATACCGAGCTTGCTAGACCAATGGCCTGGCTTAGTGTAAGGCAGCTTTCTCTGTTCCCTTTGATGACCCTTTCACAACCAACAGCTGTGTAGCCTCTCCTGGTGTTAAGGGTTTATCTTCTATAAGTCACTTATTCTCCAGATGGCTAGTATTTTCACAAATGTGCCTGTGCAGTTCACCGTCCCACCCCAAAGCAAAGCAACAAGTCGAGACTTATG
Organism: Lacerta agilis; assembly: GCF_009819535.1. Lineage (NCBI taxonomy): Eukaryota > Metazoa > Chordata > Lepidosauria > Squamata > Lacertidae > Lacerta > Lacerta agilis. Next base: position 13,018,846 of record NC_046326.1, on the reverse strand, counting down.
GGGAGCAAGTAACAAGCTGCATCTGCGATCAGGGTTTAATTATTGCCAAGGAGAGAGGGAGAAACCTATCCAATTGGCTGTCAATGTGGCAAAGCAGCCAGGAACTGCCTCAACCTTATTCTGGTTCAAGCTGGTTTTTATTTTTTTGCTTTTTGTTTAAGCAACATCTGAAAATAATCATGCTATTCAGCGAGATTAATAATGGCCTGCAGAATGCAGCGCAAACGTCAACATTCATGTAGCACAAAACAATGAAAAAGGACATGTTGGCTAAACTAGTATGACCTTTCGCAACGTGAGCCTGCTCACATTTTGCTTTCCTGAGCTCAGGTAACAAAAAGCAGGCACAAGATCTGTCCACAACAAACTGGGTTTTCAATAACAAAAGAAATATATGCACATCACAAACAATATAGGGTGGTGCAGTCATGTATAAATGAATGGGTTTCCCTACAAGAAATGTGTCACTTTGAATTTTTTTTTTCCAGCCGTGACGTCTATTTAGATAGTGAGTCAATCTAACCCAGGGGTCACCAATATGGTGGTTTCCCAGATGCTGTGTGTTATGTATTAAGTTTGGCTGCAGTACTCATTCTGGCCACCGGGGCTGCAGTTCTCTCTCTGGTCCACAACATGTAAATGAAGGATTGAGAGTGCCGTTCACGGATTGGGTAACTAGAGGGAGTTTGTTACTGTTGGAAGTTATTTAGTACTATATAAGCCAGGCAGCTAAGTTGTTGTTCAGTCCAGGACTCAGAGCTGAAATAAAGACCTGGCTGTTTTAAGAGCTGTGTCTTTCATCCATCTTTCCCACTATTTAACACTGGCGATGAGGATGGGATCGGATGCAGCAAGCCACAGCCAGAGCTGAATCACGGAGCTGAACACTTAAGAGCTGAATCACTGCTGAGGCTAGCATCCATCCTTTCGCCATCCAGTCAGCATCAGGGAACCATGGCTTTGCTACTGCCTCTACCTCCGTATTCTCCAGCAACTGAGTCCTGGCAGTCTTATTTGGCCCGTTCTGAATGCTACTTCGAGGCAAACACTTTCGTCGACCTAACAGACAATCGAAAGAGAGCCCTTTTCCTCACCATCTGCAGCTCAGAAGTTTTTGAAACAGCTCGGGCTCTCGTCGCACCACTCGCTGTGCAGACGCCTTGGAACACGCTGACGGAGAAACTCAAGGGTCACTATGCACCCACAGTATCAAGGATCGCTGCCCACCACGCATTCCATCACCGGAACCAAGCCGAGGGGGAGACGATCAGTGAATACCTGTCTGCTCTCATGCAGGCTGCTTACCACTGTGAGTTCAGAGACTTGGACGACACCCTGCTTGATAGAATTGTGTGCAGTGTACAGGATGAAAAGCTGCAGCACCGACTCCTTGCCAAGCCTGACCTCACCCTCAAGCATGCCATCGAAGAAGCCTAGGCCGCGGAGCTGGCAAAGCACTCGACTATTGAGATTCGCAAGGCCAACAGCCCGGCGGTTCCAAAGAAGCAGACCCCAGTCCACCATGGGGAAATCAGCGAATGAGAGAGCTCCTCGGGCGAAGAAGATGATGTCTGCCATGTTAAGCAGGAGCACAGGAAGCACAAACAGTGAACAACAGACCAATCGGATTGCGCGGGTTGTGGCGGTAACCACCCTCGTTCAAAATGCCGTTTCAGGGACGCCATCTGTCGGCGTTGTTTCCGTAAGGGACACATTGCAAGGGTCTGCCGCTCGTCTACACCGGCAAAAAAAGAAGTCATCTTTAAAGGGACCCCTGACCATCAGGTCCAGTCATGTCCGACTCTGGGGTTGCGGCGCTCATCTCGCTCTATAGGCCGAGGGAGCCGGCGTTTGTCCGCAGACAGCTTCCGGGTCATGTGGCCAGCATGACAAAGCCGCTTCTGGCTAACCAGAGCAGCGCACGGAAACGCCGTTTACCTTCCCGCTGGAGCGGTCCCTATTTATCTACTTGCACTTTGACGTACTTTCGAACTGCTAGGTGGGCAGGAGCAGGGACCGAGCAACGGGAGCTCACCCCGTCGCAAAAAAAGAAGTCATCTTTAAGGCCCATCAAAGAGAACTGCAGCCCCGGTGGCCAGAATGAGTACTGCAGTCAAACTTAATACATAACACTGTGGACTACAACTCCCATCTTCCCTGGCTTAGGCCATGCTGACTGGGGCTGATAGAAGTTGTAGTCCTACAACAGCTGGACAGCCAGAGCTTGGCCATCCCTGCTGTAACAGTTCTTTACTTACTTTCAGCTCTTCCTTAACCTTGCTGCTATTGCCTGTGCCTCCCTCGACTTCCTATATTTAATGGCTTTCAGTCAAGCACAGTAAATGATTGATTGATTGATTGATTGATTGACTTCCTTTATCCCCTTACAGAGGTCATGTCCACACCATAAATTTAAAGCACTCTTATATCACTTATTTATAGTTGTCATCACAAAAGTAGGGGTCATGTCATAGCTGTGAGTATGGGGGAAATCGATCAACACTTCAATGCTTTTTTAAAAACAGAAAAGCAATGGTTCCTTAGGAAGGATTTGGGAAATAAACATCAGTTTGCACTTTGTGCAAAAGCTATGCATGCTTTGTTTAATGTGTTGCAAACTCCTTCGCTCACGTGAAATGTTTGAATCTGCTTAAAGAAAATCACATTATAAAAACAAGGGAATATCTATTTCAGGTAGCTTTCGGCACTCTCCTAAATAAATAAAATCTTTCAACTTGCTGTGTATAAGCTGGCATTTCTTTAATATGTGTGCATGTAAAAAAATGTTTCCCGGATTTTTGCAGACTTAAATTAACCCCAAATATGGGGCTGTGTGTGTGTGTGTGTGTGTTGCAGACAGGTGCTATGAATTTCTGTGGGCTCACATATAAATAAAAACTTGCAATGGATTCCCATCAAGGTGCAATATAGAAGAGATTAGCAGTACAGTCCTATACATGTCTCCTCAGAAGAAAGCTTGATTGCATTCAATGGGACTGACTCTCAGGTAAGTATCTATATGGAATTGCAGATTCAGAATGCCATCGTATGCCCACTTACCTAAGAATAAGCCCCACTGAACTTATTGGAACTTACTTCTGAGTAGACATGTATAGGATCACACTTCAAGTTGCTACTGTGAAAGGTGCTCCCTGCTTTTTTTGCATTGAGAATGCACATAAAGCAAAAGATGAAGAGAAAGACAGTTGACATATCCACAAACATTGCTTGGTTGCAGGGCCGGATTTAGGTTTGATGAGGCCCTAAGCTACTGAAGGTAATGGGGCCCTTTTTATATGTCCAGATGTCCTTTGTCAACAACAAATTGTCACTGTTTTTTGTGTTGAACACATGATACAGTATATGGTAATTTACAGACCTAATAGATATCTAAAGCCATTTGCACATAACAAAATATGTATTTTATCAAAGTAATTGTTGAACTGAAACACAATTAAGAAGTATATTAATAGTGAAATACAATTAAGAAGAAGTATATTAATAGTGAAATAATTATTAAGCTCTATGTAGGTTTTATTTTATTTGGTTTATTTTATATTTTGGAAATGTATATCCAGTTTGTTTGTTTCCCCCCCAAAAAAAAAATTGGGGGGGGGCAAGAGAGTGGGGCCCTAAGCTATAGATTGTTTAGTTTATACATAAATCCGGCACTGCTTGGTTGTATCAGTTGATGGCACACTGTATTTGTTCTTGACACTTAAATTCACCACAGGGCTCCTCAAAGCCCTCAGGGCAGATTACTAGACAACGTAAAAACAGCCATGAAACCACAGTAAAGCTCGATCAAAAGCTATCAATTAAAAGCAAGATCCCCAAATCAGCACAATAAAACAGCTTCAGGTCATTAATAAATAGTCCGCTTCTCTAGGCAAGCACGCCATTTCCAATTAAAATTAAACTCTGCTGCCAAACGCCTTCTGGAATTAAAATAAAAATTTTGTTTGTTTGTTTTTATTTACAATTATGAGGAAAAAGTTTCAGTTGGAACTCACCAGAACTCAGTTCTCGCACCTCTCAGGTGGGCGCCCTTGCCATCCTAAGAGAACGAGGGAGGTGTTCATGGTGAGTTCGGGCACCTCTTTTTCTATAAAAAACATTCCTCAATCGGATACCAGCAACCATTTCACTCCTTCTGTCTGTGTCTGCAGTTATGCCACCTGTATGTAGGATGACCACGTGCCCAACTTCAGAGAGGCAGTCCTCTGTTTGGAAGGTTCAATCCAAGCCCAGTTTAAAAATAAAGAACCCTAGGAAAGGAGAGCACTAAGGTCCTTGAGCAGCACTACAGATCAATGATGTTCAAAGTCTGCAGGTTGGGGAGGGGCGTATGTCCTATTTTACAGAGGACTGCTCTGTATTTGAAGGGCTGTTTGGTCCAAAGCTCTATTTGCACTACACATTAAAAGCAGCATTACGCCTCTTTGAACAGTCATTGCTTCCCCAAAAGCATCCTGGAAGATGTAGCTTGCTAAGGGTCGTGAGAGTTATTAGGAGACCCTTATTCCCCTTCACGGTGCTGCAGTTACCAGAGAAGAGGGATTATCTGTTGAACCACTCTGAGAACTATAACTATAATAGAGGGACACAGGTCTAAACCACTGAGCCTCTTGGGCCTGCTGATCAGAAGGTCAGTGTTTCGAATCCCCTCGACAGGGTGAGCTCCCGTTGCTCTGTCCCAGCTCCTGCCAACCTAGCAGTTCAAAAGCATGCCAGTGCAAGTAGCTAAATAGGTACTGCTGCTGTGGGAAGGTAAACGGCGTTTCCATGCACTCTGGCACTCATCACAGTCCTCCGTGCGCCAGTAGCGGTTTAGTCATGCTGGCCACATGACCCGGAAAACTCAGGCTGAAAGCAAGATGAGCGCCACAACCCCATAGTCGCCTTTGACTGGACTTAACCGTCCAGGGGTCCTTTACCTTTTACAACACCACCACCAACAACAACAACATATTTATACCCCACCCATCTGGCTGGGCAGCTCCCAAAAGAATATTAAAAACATGCTAAAACATCAAACATTAAAAGCTTCCCTAAACAGGACTGCCTTCAGATGTCTTCTAAAGGTCAGATAATTGTTTATTTCCTTGACATCTGGTGCGAGGCTGTTTCACAGGGTGGGAACCACTACTGAGAAGGCCCTCTGCCTTGTTCCATGTAACCTCACTTGTCGCAGGGAGGGAACCGCCAGAAGGCCCTCGGAGCTGGACCTCAGTGTCTGGGCTGAATGATGTGGGTGGAGATGCTCCTTCAGCTTTGGGAATGGAATAGGGGTCTGCTAACAGCTCTCAGCACCCTTAACTGCAGTTCCTGAGATTCTGTGGGGAAACTCATAGTGCAGTCGTGCATATTGTTCTGCCTACTGTGTTGAAGTAAGAGCCAGTTGCCAGATTGGTTGGCTTTCCTATTTGTGAAGCAGGAGGGGGACATCTTGCCCTTTACTTCAGGCACCAAAATGCCAATGAGCGAGGCTGACTCCACTGGTGGATCTGGAAGGATGGGAGGGCAATTTCCTCCCCTGCTCAGGATACTGCTGTTTAAGGCTGAGCTGGAAAGCCTGTTCACCACCACAGCCTGCTACCCGTTGCAGCCTCCTGTTTCTAATCGATACTTTACTAATGTAATATAAAGCACAGAGTCAAAAACATGAGCCTTGCTATATATTAAGAGTCATGTGCTGATTTAGCACCAGTTAGTATTATTTGCTGATCTCATTTGGAGTGAGACCAAACGAGTGAGAGCCTCGTTGCTGCAGCAGCCCATGGTGGAAAATAAGATACAGCTGCAAAAAGTATGTTTGCTGTGAGAAGCACCATCCTGCTTGCTATCATGAGCCGCTAAAGCAACAATGAGGGCCAGCCACTTACCTTATGCTTTAGAAGTTTATCTTCCAAAAAACAAACAAACATGTTCCTCAGAAAACAGCATGTTGCTTTACCCTTTAGTTAGAAAAATAACTTCTTAACCCCTCTAAAAGCAACATGTTTAGCCTTTTAGGATAAATCCACCCTTCTGAAGGTAGCCATATTGCACATTTAGGTAGAAGAGAGCAGTTTCTGTTTTACTTGCAAAAAGAGGCACATTCAGTCATTTGACTGGACACACCTGTGAAATCTTTGTTCTCCCAGGTTACACATCACAGCTTGCCTGGGTTTCATTAATTGTCTTGTCAGCTAGGACCAAACAGCTGGGAAAAAGTCTATCACAATTACATGAAATAGGGTATAATGTTGGACCAGGACCTGGGTGGGAGACCTGGGTTCCAATCCCCACTCAACCATGAAGCTCCCTGGATATCCAAATGAATCAGTCAGAGACATTAGTAGTAGTAGTTGCAGTAGTATACTGACAATCTCACAGCTTCAAAATACAAATAAAAACATGAACAAAACTATCCCATAACCGCTGCCCCTCCCACAAACAAATTTTAAAGGATATTGAATGTTAATCAGCCAAAGGCACTCTCTCAACATAGTCTACTTCACAGGGTTATTGAAGATAACATTCGTATGGAGGAAGCATGTATAACACCCCAAACTCCACTAAATAATAATAATAATAATAATAATAATAATAATAATAATAATAATAATAATAATAATTGATGGGCAAGAAAAGAGCCTTGATGGCTGACATAGAATTAAATGGATTCAAGCCTATTGAAATGCAGTTCAGAATCAGAGGTATTTGATTATAAAACGTTAAGTTATATAAGAACATAAGAACAGCCTGCTGGATCAGATCAATGGCCCATCTAGTTCAGCATTCTGTTCTCACAGTGGCCAACTAGATGCCTGTGGGAAACCCACAAACAGAACACAAGAGCACCCTCCCCTCTTGTGGTTTCCAGCAACTGATATTCAGAAACATTGCTGCGTCCAACTGTGGAGGAAGAGCAATAAGCATCATGCCTAGTGGCCACCGATAGCCCTCTCCTCTATGAGTTCTCCACCTTGACAGCAGGGATGGGGGAATGTGTGGCCCTCCAGATGTGGTTGGACTTCAACTCCCAGCAGGCATAGGCAACATAGTGCATGGTCAAGGATGATGGGAGTTGGAGTCCAACAACCCTTGGAGAGCCACAGGTTAGCCACCCCTGGCCTACAGAAGGGAGCTGGGCTTGCTGAGATGCTTGCAGGTAAACATGCAGAGAGGGTGGGGCTCCGTGCATATTTCTGCACCAGCTCTATCAGCTGTGCTATGTAGGACAGAGATAATCGAGCTTACATGCTGTGTGTCCAAATGGATTTTTGCATGGCTGCCAAGTCTAGTCACAAGCTGGGAATTCTAGGAAAAAGGCAGCAGCTTGCTTCATCCTCCATTCTGCAGGCGTTGCCAATTGCACACAGACAAAGAGATTTTTTTCTTGTGGGTTTAAAAAAATAATAAATTTTTTTAAAGCCAACCTCATGATTTCTAAAGTCCCAAGAACTGCATTTCTGAGTATCTGGACACCCTGAGTTTTACATATGTGTTCAAATCATCAGGCACGTCCCACAGAAAACTGTTAGCATCCCCCTTTGTTTTGTTTTTTTAACAAGCTGCTCCTTCAAGTACCGTTTTGTATATACGTTTCACAATGGAAGAAAAGCTTGTGATCCTCTTTGGGCCACTGCAAACTGCAGGTGCGCACAGGAGGAAGGTGGCATCCTGATTTTAATCAGGGTCATGACAAGGGGCAAATGTTTAAAGGCCCCACTCCCTCACGCTCTGCTCCCAATCCAGACTGAGCCCAACCCTACCAGCTAGTTTGTGAATGAATGAAAAATCAACGTCACATAACCAAGCCTATGTGTGAACAATACGAATGCCACAACTCGACAGGTCTTCAGCCACTATGCTAAGCAACTCATCTTTAGGAGTGTTATTGGATCATTTGCAGTGTTTCCCAAACTTGTGTCTCCAGCTGTTTTTGGACTACAACTCCCATCATCCTTAGCTAGCAGGACTGTTAGTCAGGGATTGTGGGAATTGTAGTCCAGAAGCAGCTGGAGACACAAGTTTGGGAAACACTGATTTGGTGCATGTGTGAGAACCTTTGGCTTTCCAGATGTTGCTGAACTACTATTTCCATCATACCTGCTGGGACTGATCAGATCTGCAGTTCAGCAACATCTGGAAGGCCAAAGGTTCCTTGCACTTGATTTTCTGGCTCTTAATGTAGATGAAAGACAGCAGGAGTGCCTGTCCTTTGAGGAAGTTATTTACCCATTGCAGCTCTTGTTGAGTTGCAGTGATAAATCCAGAGCTGTGATGGGAAACCTCCTCTGAAGATGAGCAAGTTCAGCTGTGTGCCTCTGCACTGTAGGACCAAATGAATGATCTAACTGCACACAACAGAAATCATCGCACACACCCTGCCACCCAGGAGAGGTTCACTGAAAGGAAGCAAGGCTCGAGCAGTCAAGCATGTAGACAGGCAGTGGGGCGGCTTCCCCGGAGAATGGGATCCTTTAATTATTTAATTAAGCACTTTATTTGTGGCCTGGGGTTGATAGACTCAGCAATGTTCTGCCGAAATCCAGAGCACCAGATGCTAACTTCTACTCCCCCCTCCATCACTTGCCATACAACACATCCTGTTTCTTCTTCCCCTAGCAACAGGCAGTATCCCCAGCCACCCCCCCAAAAAAACCCTATATAGTTCTGCCCTCAAAGAACTTCGGTGAGCATGCTCAGTTGTGACAGAACACTCTCTGTTTGGGGATGGAAAACTAGGGACAGGCATCAACCTGGGCTGTGTTTGCTTGGTTCCGGCTTCCCTCTGTTTGTCCGTCCTTCTGGCATCCTTCTGGTGTGGGGGGGTGCCCCCTCCCCAAATATTTTATTCAAGTTGGTGCCACTGCCATGTATGTTTACTTGGAAGTATGGTTGTGTCCAGCAGGGCTTGCTCCCATTTTAAGTGTATATATAGGATTGCAGCCTTAAGGAATTTTAATTGTAGGAGGACCAGATTGCAATGTAACGATGCAGCATTTGGGATTAGAGGAGGAAGGAACACAATGTATATATGGAGAGACTGTATACTGAAACAGATCCATGGACCACTGAGATCACTACTATACATCCCGACTGGTTGTAGCTCTCTAGGGCAGAGGTGGGCAACTTTGACAGGTGGGCGGGAAATTCCATCTGACAATCACATGGTTTTCCTAAGTGTCTGACTGTCACCTGGCTGTCGGGTGCTTGGTAACCACAGCATAAGGGTTGTTGTTAGCCCCAGTACTTACTCTGGGAAGAATCTAGGGACCAAAACATTGGCAGGATTTTTTTTTTTTTAAAAAAAACCTCTTGCAATGTAGTGAGAACTATGGTAAAAATTGAGTTTTAAGAAAATATGGGGAATATAAAATACAATGCAGTTGGAAAAGAATATCTTGGGAAATCATGGACATTCTACACATGTAGAATGTCCATGTAGAATGTCTAAAATTTATGTGTGATAATGGTTAAAAGCAAAAATGAAAATGTTATTAAAAAAAAAAAAAAAAACATTAGGAGGACACCAGATTGGGGAGAGGTGTTTTAACTAGGGGTGCCAAAGCATGCTCCTAAAAGGAAAAAAAAGGCAATACATCCAGAACATACCCATTTATTGATGGGAAAGAAATGCTCCAACAGCAACACGAAATATAACCTCCAATCTTACAAAACCATAAACAAAATGTCTTAAAAAGGCAATATAAAACAATCCCTATGAACCGTATGTACACTTAGTTCAACAGTCCTTTGACAGTTTAGACGCGACCAGCTTCCTGGAATTTCTTCAGCAGGGGTTCGTCTGCCCGGAGGGCGAAGGTCAGGGTGCGTTTCTGATAGTACTGGGAGTCGTGCTCCAGGTGGTCTATCACATCTGAGAGGAGGTGGGCTCGCTCCACGGTGCATCCAGGAGCGTCGTAGCTGAGGGCGGTGAAATGCACATGGAGGTGGTAGTAGGAGGGCTGGTAGTGCAGGTAAACTCGCAGCTGAGCCCCACCAATGCCAAACCGCTTCACTATGGCTTCCTGGAAGGAGGGGGGGAAATGCTTGAAACCAGCAAGAGCCAACCTTTTCTGCAACCGCACCATAAATCATGCCAACATAATGAGATGTTTGTCTGCATTTCATACACCAGTCCAAATACTTTCAAAAGTGGGCATTACATCAGCACGAAACAGAAGAGTAAAAAGTGGTCTCAGTAAAGACTCTGGCCCCAGGAAATCTGTTGAGCTAAAAGTACAGGGCAAATGAAAGCAGACTCCGCTGGTACTTAGAGGACATCTAACTTTGGCCTCTGGCCACACCCATCACAGCTGTATAGCCTGCAGAAGCTTGCCCAGAAGGGATTGCGGTCCTTGTACTGATTCAAATTTTCAAATTCAAATTTATTGCGGCTATAAGCCCATAAAAACATAAAATATGTAATATATGACATAAAATTACAGCAAACCATAGACCCTGGAGTCATAGGGAAACAAACCACAGCACAAATACAAATTTTTAAAATTGCAACCAGGGAGCAGAAAACAAAAAAAATTAGTGGCTTGTACTGAAATGTTTCCCACCCCTGGTGCATCACTTTGGCAGGAACAAGGGACAGAGCCCTTTGGGTGGTGGCCCCAAATGTAGGGAATGCTCTTCTTAGGATGGCGACCAGATGTTGGGGGGGTAACGCTCCCAGACATGGCTGGATTCCAACTCCCACAATCCCTTACCATGGGCCACACTGGTAGGGGCTGCTGAGAGAGCCACACGCCCCCTTTTCTTGATCTAGATCTTTTCCCCTGACCTGATATTGTGCGTGTAGGTTGCATTTTATGTGTGCGGAAGTTTCACAAACACAAACAGACTCACTCATTGTCTCCCTGATACTCAGTAGCCATACGAAGCAGAAAAACCCTGCAACAGACGCGTCATGTGGGGCTCCTTCTGTTCTGCTCATCTGTTTTAATTCTTATTTCCTTTTGGCTACCTCAATAACAAGGCCCACTGGGTTGAGAGCATGGTGGGTGGAAAAGATGAATTGCTGGCATCTTTCCCTAAACAGGGACCTTGCTTGGCTTTTATTGCGTTCCATTCCAACTTTTATCACACTGGAGGGTTTGGCAAGTTACAGGCTCCCATTACCGGAAAGTGTAATCAAAGCTATAAACAGCGGCACTGAACTTGTCAGATCCCCATCAGAAATACCAGGGCTCTTATTTTGCTTGAGAATGCAGCGAGCCTTGGCCCAGTCTCAGACTTCATCTCCCGGGAACTGTGTTGCAATTCGAGTCCAAATTCTTCCAGGGGGTAAAGTGGGGGTGGGAGGAGAATAACTACCCACATTGGTTTTACTTCCCTAACCCCAACTATGCATTTTACTTGAAAGTAAATCCTACCAAATTCAAGAAGGGAATCGATTCACACCACTTGACCCCACCCCCCAAAAAGGTTTAAGGTTGCGCAATGGGGCAGGGAACACAAATAGCTCAGTGCATAGCAAAGGCCATCAAGCAAAAACCATTTTTGTCTGCCTCCAAGCGGAGGCAGCATATGTCAGCTGACCCCTATGAAAACTCGATAAGCTATCTTAGTTACCCCCTTGGAAAAGATCGGGAAAAAGAGGGAGGGAAAGTGAGAGAAAAGCAGTGCATTCCAAAATAAACACTCCATGGACGATCTCATTGGTTCTGGGAGGGGCAAACTCTGTTCCAGCTGAGGATCCCAATTCCAGCTTATTCCTCAGAAAGAGCCAAAGAGGAACTGTGTCGCTTTCACTCTACAGTCTGATAACCCTGAGCACCTAATAATAATCATAATAATAATAATTTATTTATACCCCGTCCATCTGGCTGGGTTTCCCCAGCCAATCTGGGAGGCTCCAAATCTAATATTAAAAACACAATACAGCATTAGACATTAATAACTTCCCTAAACAGGGCTGCCTTCAGATGTCTTCTAAAAGTCAGATAATTGTTTATTTTCTTGACATCTGATAGGAGGGTGTTCCACAGGGTGGGCGCCACTACCGAGAAGGCCCTCTGCCTGGTTCCCTGTAACCTCACTTTCTGCTGTGAGCGAACCACTAGAAGGCCATTGGCGCTGGATCTCAGTGTCTGGGCTGAACGATGTGGGTGAAGACGCTCCTTCATGTAGTGTTCTGTAAAGTAACCCCCCCTTTTTTTTGAGGGGTTCGTGTGTCATGAAACCATCACTCTGTGAAAAAACCTATATATGTAAAGGATGTATAAATAAAACCTTGGCTTTACAGTGAGATAATGGGAACAGACATGTAAAGGAGGCAGTTTTCTGCACACAGGGATCACTAGAAATAGCGGGGGGGGGGGGGGGAAGAATAAATACAGTAATGGTGTGACTTAATGCTACAACCCTCTGCTTGCTTGCAGCCAATACTTCCCACTTTTACATAAAAAATTAATTTGTTTGGCACATACCCTTTATGCCCCGTAGATTAATTTATGTGTAAAAGTGGAAAGGAGTGGCTGAAAGTCTCCAGCACACAAAGGACTGTGGGGAAGGAAGGAGGCAGAGAGGAGTTTGCACCTCTGCTACTTAGCTAGGTACATCTCTGGAAGGAAGCCTGTCTTTTATGTGAAGAACTCTCCTATGTACAAAGCCTCTCCTAGCATGACAGTCTAGGGGTAACTGCTATCAGGAAAGATAATCCCTTGAATGGGACATCAGTTCTCTGACTTGCCTTGCAGATTTTCCTATACGACAACAACCTACAGGAAACTGATCATGTTGCTCTATTTCTGGGATGCGGAACCTGCCCTGTTGACGTTTCAACTTTGCGTAGAAATATTGTAAAGTAGAGCTCTTGCATCTCTTAGCATTTTGGTCCCAAGCTCCACCCCAGCACACACAGCGAGAAGTCTTGTTCAGATGGAACTCTGCTCACATCCTGAGACTATGTGTGTTTTTTGGCTTTCCCCTGAACAATGATAGTTTTTAAAAAAAACAACTGATGAAATCAGGATAGCTCAAGCTAAGTATTTGTGGGAGGAGGGTATTTTCCTGTCTCAGTGAATATGCATAATGGAGTGTCCCCAGAATTAGTCCCCAGAATGTTTGCCACATCTCATGTAAGTAAGTACGTCCATGCCCTTGTTCAGATATTAATTAACTCTAGGAAAATTATAATCTAGCAGGCACCTTTTCCCAGAAATTGTATTAAGCCTGGGGCACCTCAGTCTGCTGGCTGGGAGCTCAGATTGTTCCGAGGACTCTTGTGTCCAAGCTACCACTGTACGGTGGGAAAGTTCTGTTGATACGGCTGTAACAACGCTGTGCTTGATTTAACACAGTTGTCGTTTGCACCCAGCGTTGTCCTCAACAAGATCGCCTTCTATGTCAGAACCCAAACCCATCAGGAAGTTGCTTTCCTGTAACGGGGCATTTCTCTGAACCCACTGTGTCCAGCCTTTTCCCACTTTCAAGCTCCACATCTCTGTCCAATTTAGCTTCGCAGAACACTCAAGAGGCTGCCCTATGCTGCTCTGTTCCAAGATTCTCTGACCCTGTGGATTACTGCCAGAGGTCTGTCTTCAGATTTAGTTGGATCCCTACCCTTGCCTCCTCCCCTGGGTCTCTCAGTGATGTTTGTTATTTCTCTGGAGCCAGTGAGGACCCTTGGGGGAAGCACAAACCAACATTGTCCTAAAAAGAAAAAAAATTATACGCCGAAACTACGTAAGCGAGGTTCCAAGGAACCCAGAGTGGATCTGGATGTGGCTAGGAGAAGCAAAGATGTTGGCATGAAGGAAGCCCGACGGCTTGTTGGATTTCATGGCAGGAAGCAGAAACAGATTGATCTGGCTCTGTTTAACTCCACTAACACCCAAATCAACAATTTAGCCATTGTTAGGACCCAGTCATAGGTGATGGCGAAAAAATGTGAAAAATGGAATAAAGTTGCACTGGTTCCAAGTTGCTACCTGTCGTTTATACAAAGGCAGCCTCTCCCACACGGGATAGAATATTTAAAAGACAAGTGAAAAGCTCATACAATTTTCAGCTGTGCGCCCCTACTACTGGCTGAACAGGAAGCTAAGCAGGAAGAAGAAATTAGAGAGGTTTTCCCACTTGTACACAGGACAAGAAGGGGATGGATACACATTAAAGCTTCCATTTTTGTTCACACAGATCACTTCAAAGTATTTTAGAAACAAGTCCACAAATGCAACCTAGGGCAGGTAGACATTGAAAGTAGTACGGCTGCAAGTGGAAAAAACTTATCTTATTCCGTCTTCCTGTTTAGCTATGTGCCTGAATCCATGGGATTTCATTGGTACTTTGGTTCTGAACGAGGAAGCAGGTCTCAATCAGGGTCTCCAGTAAACCATCTTCAGCTCCTTGCCTCCTGCACCACCAGTGCTGTAGCCCCTCAGTGGACCCTTCTGTTCCAGCCTGAGCACTGTCAGCTGACCGCACAGGCCAAGGGGGACACATACTTGTGCCTGATTGTTTCAGAAGAGCACAATGTACCTACCAACCCTTGTTGAACATCTTCTATATTCATGGAAATAACCAGAAGACCTTATCAATGATATGCTGCTAAAATACACCATTAGCTAGGAAAACCCTCTGGTTTCTGAAGCGATTAAGTGATGCACGTGTCATTTCCAAAGCACAGATGAAAGCTGGATGAAAAAGAGGGCGGGTCTCCTGCACCTTTAATAGTTGTGTGCAAGAGAGAATTTAAATTAAAGGGGCAGGAGCTCTGTCCTGCTTTTCACTTGCCCACCCTACACACTAGGTGGGCAGTGAAGGGGTGGTTTTTGCAAAGCTGATCTATGCAGCTCAGTTCTATATCCACGTTTCCTTCAATACAAGCCTCAGAGCTCCTGAGTTCAATGTGCACAGGACTGCGGTCTCTCCCAGCCTTTAAGCTAATTCCTCCAGAATTTTCATGTGGGTGCCAGCTGTTTGGCATGGTGCCACTCAACTCTGAAAAGTTCTGTGCAACATCTGGCCCCAGAGAGACACATTTCATTTTGTCGGTTTTGTCTGGCAGCAGGCAATTCATCACTAGGGAAAAATAATTGTCCCCAGAAGACTAAGAAGTGGTGGCAGAGGGAAAAGAAATGGGGAGGCGGCAGAGGGGGGAGGGCGGACCATAGGCAGGAGAAGCGGTAGATCCATACCATGGTGTAGAAACTGCTGGGTCTGAAATATTCAAAATAAATTGTGAAGAGTAAGCATGAATTCTTCAGGATTGCCAGCTGAGATGCTGACATGGGCAAATGCCTCAAAAAAATTCACAGGAAATGAGTAAGCAGCTAAAGAGGAACAGAGGGCCTTTCGGATACCACCCCCCAACCCCCAAATTTCCTCTTACTTCTGGTGCCAGTAAAGTTGATGTGCACATCACACATGTATGCTGGGGGATGGGGATTGGCTATAATCCTTTTCACAACTTTTGGTCCCTCAAATGTGGGTGGTGGTTAAGATATGCTTTCTAGCCCCAAAGAGGGAGAAACAAATAGTCCTTCAAAAACAAAACCTTAAAGAAAAGTTGAAGGCTGGCACTGTTGTGAAGGGTAGAGAGAAGATGTAATGAAGAAAGCTGTGCTGTACCAAGTCAGGTTTTATTGGTCCATCTAAGCTCAATACTGTCTACACGAACTGGAAGCGGCTCTCCAGAGTATCAGGCAAAGGCCTCTCTCATCCTTATCTAGAGATTGAATCTTGGATCTCCTGCATTCAAAGAAAGTGCTCTACCACTGAGTTGGGCCCTTCCCCAACTAGCATGCAGGTATTCACTACCTGTGTGTTTGTGATTACTTATGTTGCATGCAATTAGATCATTCATTTGGTCCTACAATGGAGACACAACACCACCTGCTCATCTTCAGAGGTGGTTTCCCGTCATGGCTCTGGAATCATAATTGCAACCTACCTAGGGCTGCAGTGGGGAACCTCCTCTGAGGGCAGGCAGGCACTCTTGCTGTTCATCTCTGCATTTGGAGCCAATCAGGTAGGGGAAAACTTTGGTCCTCCGAATGTTGCTAAACTACAACTCCCACCATTCATGGCCATTGGGTCTACTTGCTGGGGCTGATGGGAGTTGTAGTTCAGCAACATCTGGAAGGGAAATGGTTCCCCACACCTGGTCTACATGAATTCTTCTTCTTCTTGAGTACCCCTGTGTGCTCAAGCAGTACAGTGGTGACTTACATGGCCTTTAAAAGCAGCATAATAAAAACATTTTTTCAAGCTGTAGTGGGGGTCCAGTATCATACTAATGATGTGTGGAAAGCAGGACTTCGTCACCACGACACTATCAGCTTAATTGCCACCAAGGTGGCCAGCTTCAGCTGCAGCTCTCTGTTTAACAGCAGTTTGATCTACAGCTGTGAGCTCCATGCCACAAAATACTGTTTCTTCCTGCTTTTTTTATTTCTACATCAGGCCACTGTTAAATGCACAGTAGCAGGCTAGGGTTCCCCCTCTTTCATCTCCTTCATCAGTTGGCAACTCTATTATCCATTAATTTGGGGGAGCAGAGATTGCAGTTCCCTGCAATGAAACAGAGCTGGTAATGGGGGATGGGGGAGAGTCGGGAGACACCCTGTGACTAAAATGTGGCCTTGAGGAATGGCACCTGGATTGCCACAACTGCCTGTTTATTTCGTATACAAATGCAAAGGTGTGTGAGAGAAAGAAAGAAAGAAAGCAGATAGTCAACAACAAACGAGGAAGCTGGTGTGAGCTCTGCTAACACAGAACCAGAAAAGGAGGGGGGGTCAATTATAAAGAGATGAGGAGGCTCACCTTCCCTTCCCGTGAGATGTTCCTCAGCAAAGGCAGGTGCTCAGCAGTAAGATCCCTGAGTGACTTGATTCCCCGGCAGTGGCAGATAGCAATTAAGTATAAATCGTCTACCTGTAGAGACAGAATAGACGGCAGAGCTTAGATACACTGAGAAAAGATTATTAACTTCTGCCAAAGCAAATCATGAATTCCAGGCACCCAAATAAAGACGCAAGGCAGAGGACACCTATCTTTTCGTACCCAAAAACACATTTACAAAACAGAGCACGTTTATTGGGAACCACACAGCAACTGCAACCAAGCACACACTTTCACCTAGAAGTAGCCAATATGATACCTTCCAGACGTTGTGGAATACAACTCCCATCAGCCTCAGCCAGTATGGCCTATAGCCGTGCATGATGGGAGTTGCAGTCCAAAGAATCTGGACAGCTACCTTTGCCGTAACCTATTCTATTGGCTACAAGAGAATGCCTCTTTCAAGCCTACCCAGAAAACACTCTGGGTGCCAAGGAAGGCCTCAGTGTCAGGGAAGGCCCAGCTGACCATACCCCTTTGAAGGCTCAGTGTTAGTAAGAAAGGGTTCTTTGGCAGCACATGCATGTTCCCCTTCACCTGAATGGGATAAAGACACCCTGAAGGCAGGGTCAATGACTGCTAAGACAGCGGCTCCCAATGGGTGATGGTTGGCTGTTGAATGCATGGATAAGTGTGTGCATGTAGACATACATTAAACACTCACAGCAGCAGCAGCAACAGCAATAATAGAAACCACCTTGTTAGGAAGACAGACTGGTTTTCTAGAAACACAGGGTTGTATCAAATGTTAGTTATACAAAGACACACTGAAGTTAACGGACATGACTAATTTAGGTCCATTAATTTTAATGGGTCTATTTTGAATAGAACTTAGGCAGAACCCACTAACTAACCCAGCAGGCTAGCAGAAGCCAGCCCAGGAGCTCCTAGTGCAATGGGGCTTCCCCTGCTGTCCCCCAAATCTGCTCTGGAGGGTCAGGAGAACCCACAGAACAGTGGATGGAGGGAAAAGGGAAGGATTGTTCTGTCTGGCAAGCAGAAATAAAAGAAGTGCCATGCTGAATTACTACCATTATGTTTTATTTTTTAATGGATGTGCACTTAATTCTGTAATACCATAGCAGTTTTACCATAGGATCTGCTGTTTGTGCTAAACAGGCCTTGGCGGATTGTGGAGGTGTCTCTTTGTGGCATTTGCAATAAAAGTTGGAGAGGCATCTTTGAGGTTGTGTGAGTTGCGGCAGGTGGCACGAGCGAACATCCCTTTTCCTGGGTAGCAGTGCTTTCCTGGACAATAAAGGCAGAGCTTGTTCCCCAGGTATTTTCCAGCAAGATCTCCAACACTCTGAGAGAGCAAATGCGGAAAGTGAAACATTTGATATCTTCTGAGATTGCATTACTGATACTCTGGGATGGGCTCCAATCACTAGGGCACTCTAAATAACTCTTCTCAATAATGAATGGATCGTTTGACAATGTCAACTTTGTCAGAAACGTTTCTTAAGAGCATATTTTGGCAAGACTTCCAGCATTTCCCTGAACACGTTCAGGAATGAATGTTAAAACATCTGGATATAAAAGTTGTTTAACTTCCAAAGGAATGCTGCACATCACCGTGGCCCACTCAAGGTGCACAAAACTTGCTACAAGAAAACCAGTTACAATAATTAGAGTGAGGTGGTGCTGACAGCACATGTAATTTGCCTAGCTGGGGTAAGCTTTCTTAGCATTTTTCATTGTCTGGTGAGAGCATTCTTCAATCACTTAGCTTGGAAATGCTTCCACCTCATCCCCCTCTGTTGCAATTTTGATATCTTGCATGGTTTTATGACCTTTTATTGAATTTTACCAGGTATTTAAAAAAAAACTGTTTTCCTCTGCTTTGGGGGTCTGTCCTGTAAGCTGCACCCCTTACTGAGCCTACTCCCCCCCCCCCAAGTGTTTTGGGCTGGTTGGAATGTGTGTAGAAGCTAACCTACTTATCAAGGTACCAGTTCATATTTACATTTTTTGCTCTGCCTACTTTTCCCTCTGCCAACCCGACCCCCCCCATGGCATGTGACAACCCCCCCCCCAGAAAGGAATGGGAAAAATCCCCTATTTCTGATATTAAAGAAAGCATCGTCATCACATGCAGCAGCAACAACACAAAATATAGTTGAAACATTTTGCATCATGTCAGATAATAGGCGACCCAACATCTGGGCTGAAATACCAACTTAACTTTGGACCCCCATATGGTGGCACTGGGAAGAAGGCTACCTCTCAGGTTATGTTTCCCCACTTTTAAATTGGAAGCATTAAAAGAAAGGCTTGGAAATCCCGGGCTAAGCAAGCATACAATGAGATGATGCTCTGTATCCGGATAATCTGAAATTCTGTGTCAGGAAAGGTAAATCCTGCGACCTGTACACATTATGGAAATTATGTCGTTCTTTCTAGTGTATAGTTGTTAATTGGGCATAACTTATTCTGATTTGGCTAGTCATGGAGCAAGGGGGAAGGCAATGAAACCATACCCTCAACCATTAGCTATCTTATTCAGCTTTCCTCTCCAGCTTCTCCAATTTCAGCAGGATTGTGCTCCCTCCACTCAATCTTTCTGTCAAGTCTCAGAATCAATAATATATTATTCAGAAAGCCTGGAGGTAGCCTCATGAAATGGGTTTGTTGACTATGCCATACAGTACCTACCCAGGGGCATAAGAAGAAGAGTTTGGATTTGATATCCCGCTTTATCACAGGCTAACATTCTCCTTTCCCTTCCTCCCCCACAAGAAACACTATGTGAGGTGAGTGGGGCTGAGAGACTTCAAAGAAGCCCAAGGTCACCCAGCAGCTGCATGTGGAGGAGCAGAGATGCGAACCCAGTTCCCCAGATTACAAGACTACCGCTCTTAACCACTACACCACACTGGCTTGAGAAGAGTGTCAGTGTGTGTGTGTGTGTGTGTGTGTATTGAGTTCTATGGAGGAAAAATTGGATATAAATGTAATAATAAAATGAAACAAGGCATTCCAGTGATCTACAGTATATCACACAGGCAGTCTCCACGAGTAGATAGCTGCCCTCCAGCTTGCAGAGGACCAAGGGGATGGGACTAGGTGGGAGAAGAGCTGTCCCACTTTTCTCTGTAGTCCCTTCCCCAAATGTTAAATTCCCAAATCAGAGTAACTCCTGAAGAGGGCTTAAGAAGAGGGCTTAAGGGTGGGGCACACACCTGTAAACCAGGTGGGAGGTTTCTGGAGGAGACAAATGGCTAAGCCACCTGGCAACTATTAGGCAATGCAGAGGCAGAGGAGCATGACTGGAAAGTTAAACCATAGAAATTGGATGTATACATCACACAGGTAAAGAAATCAAACACTCAAGCACTTGTTGTGCAGCCAAGTAGACATATAAGCTCTGACCTCTGAATTTCTCTATGTACAATGGCCACACTCTGAATGTTAATCTATATAATTCGCAGTGGGTTTTGAGCAGGGGCAGATTTAAGACTTTTAGAAAAGGAGGAGGAAGGACGAGACACATAGATATAACAAGGGCAAAGAGAACCATCCAGTTTCCTGGCTCACACACAAGAATCTATTTTTGGATATTCCCAGGGAAAGAGCCGTCCAAATAATTCAATGGAAAAATCCAAGTTTTTAATGTAACTGAGATAGAGTATCCTTTACTTTCTCTCCCCCTCTCCCTCTCCCCCCCCCCACAAAAAATCTCAAAATGGGGCATATATTCTCAAAATGGCACCATGAGGATTGTGCATGCTCAGTAGGCACAGAATGCAGATGACTGTTGGGAGGGGTGGGAGGAAAACAGGGACTGGGGCTGCCAGGGAGAACAGAATAGAGCAGCTTGAACCAGGAACAGAAGTATATGACATGGCAACATTTTGTTGTTGTCGCTATTCTGAAACACAACAACTACAAAATATTTATTAGTGCTATAGAGATATTAATATATATCTGCACAGTGCTCCTACAATCCTTGATTGCGGTTCACAATCTAACAAACATGATACAAAAGGAAAAAAGGCACAAGGAAGGAAGAGGAAAACAAGCACTGAAGTCTCTGCTCCTTCACTGGAGGATGGATGGGGACAGGCTGCCCTCCCTCTGAGCACAATACTTTTCCTGGGGGGCAGGAGATGGGGTAATGGCAGCAGATGGCATAATGTGCAATGCTAAAGGCCTCATGCAGCTTGAGGAGGTTGGGAGCTAACTGTGAAAACTATCCGAGGGGTGTGTGTTATTTGCTGTGTTTCACAAAAACAAACAAAAACCACGTGTAGTCCAAACTTCAGGTGCCGAAGTCTTCTAGCACTGAAAGAAGACTTCTACCTTTGAGGCCATCAATGTGATCCAGCAGAAAGTGTGCAGGATCTGGGAACTTTTCTTTCAATTGTGGGTCTCCCCAGGATTTCAGGAGTCGGCCCTGGGCATAGGCACTGTCCCCAGTTCCCCCACTCTGATCCCCCACTGTCCTCAGTCCCACTCCCACCCCCAATTGCTGTAGTTGTGAAATCATGACATCCCACCTATAACAAATGGGATAACAAAATCCTGTTAACTGGTCTGATCCCAACGGATAAATGGGGTTATTTATACCTGTAAACCACCCAGAGTGGCTGAGGAAACTCAGCCAGATCGGCAGGGTATGAATAATAAAATTATTATTATTATTATTATTATTATTATTATTATTATTATTATTATTATTACTACTACTACTACTACTACTACTAAAGAAAATTACTAGTTTTAAAAGCACCCAAATGATGCAATTGCTCTTTCGGTTATTTCTTAAAAAAAACAAATCAGATAAAAATGAGGAATGTGGTCTCTATCCAAAGTGTTAGAAACTTACATGAAAGAGAAGTGGAACTTCCAGCTGTTGCTCAAGCACTTGAATTCTTAGAAGCGCTTGCAACTAAAAATACCCCTCACCCTTTCAAGTCTGGAACTGGCAACAATCCAAGGTGAGATCTGGAGCTCTGACTGCATGCTGCTCTGCACTGGAATCAGGGTAACAATTAGTCATGCTGAGAGAGCAATGAACCAGCAGCTAAGTCTGAGGAGTATGAGAGACGACTCTTTGCAGAGTTCAGAATGGTCAAGTTCCAGCTAGAATAAAATAATATATTGGGCCCAGATTGAGTCCACAAAGAGGGGCAGTTTACAGCAAATGCTGTTTATTTCACCCTGGTAGGTCCTTAACAAGCCTTCAAAAAGCCTTACAGAGCAATCCAATTCCCACTTTGCACAGGGCTGGGGTGGAGATGGTCCTCCCTTCAGCTCTCCAGCTGAGCTGGCCTCCCACTGGCTGCCACAGTGACTGCGACTACCATGAATGACGAGTCTGTGGCTGTGGCATTGGTTCCTTCCACCACTCCACAAACCCTTGCCGGTGGAAGTTCTGATTATGCCCTGAATCTGGTACGCTCTCCCCTTCTCCCTTCCCCACTGCATGACGATTCCCTTGTTCTCTTCCTAGTTGAAACAAATCACAATTTACTGTTTTGCCTAACCAGCCATTTTGCCTGGTTTGAGAAAGCAGAGCCCACCGTTTCAAACTAACTTACAATGGTTTGCATGCGCTCTACAAACCAGGTTTGGAAACTATGATCAAACCCTGGCTTCCAAGGCAAGCACAAACCATAGTTCACTGGCTGATATGACGCAAAACTATACTATTTGCCTCAAGCTAAGTGTAAGCCAGTCACAGGGAAGGGGCACCTAGGAGATGCTGTGATCCACGGGCCCTATTGGGAATAGGCCAAAATGGAAGAACCACTTAAGAGCAAGATAGCTTAAAGTACAGAAACTTCAGCTATTTCTTGAGTTTAGGCTCTTTGTACAGATCCAATCTCACAGTCCATCCCCTGGGCAAAACAGGCTCCATTTCCCCCCGAGGGATCAGAGCGACAGCAAGCTCTCCCCAAACCTTTCTCCAGGCTGGGGTCTTCTCCAGTAAAATCAGCTGTATGTAGATTCCAGTAATTCAGTCTGGTCCTAGTAAGCTGGACAGCTCTGTGTATAGCATCACCCTGGTTTGTGAGATCTGTGGTACCCCAATGGTCCATTTTCCAGAGCTATACTATTTAGGGACCAATTGGTTCAGTGGGTCTCTTGCTAGCCCCTCCTTGGGAGATAGGGTTCTCTGAAAAGAACTGGGGTGATAGGGGGAGATTCATATCAGAGGCCCCCAAACCTCCTTGCAGCTTCAGTGGTGTCAAGAAATGACACCCTCGGGGCTCTGCTCCTCATCCCTCCTCCAGCACCCGAAAACAGGTGCCTCTGGGCTATTTAAATCCAAGGGCTTTTCATTAGTCCAAGGTGAAAGCTGCTGTTCCCTGTCCCTCCCATCTCTTGACTGGGCTGCTGCTCACTCCTACAAAGGTGGATTGGGGACTTCTTAAATGGGCAGTCATGGTTGACGCCGGTCTGCCTGAGATGGTCTCCTATGATGGTCTACTAGGAAAGAAGAGAGGCGATGTCTGTGCATGAGGGGATGAGAGGAAGAGAGTGAACAAGCTCAAAGCTCCTTGAAGGCTCATCCTTGTAGTCTGAACCAGCAATGCATGAGCAATGGCTGCTGAAATCCAGATCAGTAGCTGAAATGGATTTTCAGTGTTTCATGGTGGGGCTTCGGCCTCCTCCTATATCATTGTCTCATTAGATTTGTGCACTGCCTACGCCAGTCCCTCTAGTTAAAGGTAGCAAGCCCTATGGCAACATTACAACCATCAAAAATTAGGAGATGTTAACTTCAACCTTAAAAACTGTGCCAGTGTTTAAAACTAATAAAACTGCTAAATATTACTAAAAAGATCCAGGGAAAAGAAAGAAAGAAAAGTAACCTCTTTGTCTGGCGTCAAAGATTGCAAAGAAGGCATCAGGTGACCTTAACTGAGAACAGCATTCCATAGGCTGTACCTGGGGTGACTGACCATAATTTATACAAGTCACAGAACTGATCTTTTCCTGGTACAGAATGCTGCTGGTTTTCTTTTTCTTAGCACAAAGTGCACACATCCCTGAGCACAAGATGTTCCTTACTGTGGGCAGAGTTCAGTAAGTACTCCAACTGAATCTCCGCCACACATCCTTCCTGTTTTAGCTTCAGGATCTGCTGTTGGCCCAAGCCCACACACTAATGGCATGGCTTGGACATTGGACCATGGGCCGCCTGCATCCTGCCATGGCAGAACTGGCCGCTTTGGTTGCCCTTCAGGCCCCTGGATGGAATAAATCTCTTTTTTCTGTAGTACAACTATTAATTTGATTGACGTGGACTAATCCCCTGGGATCCCACCTCAACACACGGACTGGACGAGACGTCTTTTAATTCTACCCAGCAACATCTGTTGCTTTGTTTAGCAAGCAGCTCCTGTAAAAACAGCTTGTAGAGATTGCTTGACAGTTCGAATAACATCAGCTCCAAGGTTGCTCTTCTTTTATTGAGGTCACAGGTCCTCTGAAGAATTTCAGCCTGTCAAGGCACACACACACACACACACACACACACACACACACACACACACTTATTGCTGCCCTCCAATAATTATAGGCCTGCAATAAAGTCCCCTGCCTTTCCCAATTACGCCCCCCACCCACCCCGGGGAAAACTCCCCAGTGGAGTATGTTTCGAAACCCTACTGTATTAGGATTGCTTTTGAAATTCTTCTGGATCCTCCCCTGTCAACTGGAAGCTCAGAAAACCATGGGAGCCAGGAGCGCCTTTTCCCCAGCTCCAGATGATTCATCAGCTCCTGCCCCTTTCGGAGAAAAATGACTTGGCCATGTACTCCATGCACTAGTAACTCCCAGACTGGATTACTGCAATGCGTTCTGAATACTGATCACTGACTGTAATAAAGAGATTGACTGCAATGTGCTCTATGTGGGGCTGCGCCATGGGCTGTTCATGTCAGGAGGATGCAGGTGGAGGGTTTGCCAAGCATCCAGGGAAGGGCTCCAGTGCGATGTGGAAGCCTGACTGTAAATATCCAGGATGTATGTCCTTCAACCTGCTCTCTTGCCTCATCCCGCCTCCTCCTCAGCTGTCAAAGTCTCTCTCTGACACTTCCAAGGTGCCTGTCGAGCCAACTACCCTGGTGGCATTAGACACTGGTTGTAGCCCTGCATCTATGGGGATATTCTGCTGGCACCATCTCCCCCCTAGGGAAGAGACAACTTCCCCATTACTTAGATCCAGGAAGCTCCAAAGGTGGCGAGAACAGATGGCTCTGTCTACTAGGCATAGAAGGAGACTGCAGAAATGCTTGCTGTTGCTGCACTATGTCGAGTCTGCCCCATTCTTATATATAGGATACCAAGAGGGTGTGCCAGTGTTGGATCAACATCTAAAGCTTTGAGATTTGGATCACCTGCCTTTGTTGCAGCTGTAGGTAGGATTAATTATGTGCATTGCCTGAAGTGCTGCATGCCAGCGATTTGCACATGCATTGCAGCAATCTAAACATGGAAGCCTTTTGAAAGCATTCTTGTTCTTCAGCAACTGGAAGCCAGGACAGGCTGCCCTTTGAAGACGACTTGGAAACTTCAACTGGTCCAAAAGGCATCATCCAGGTTACTGGTTGGGGTTCCACTTGGAAGTCACATAACCTCTGTTTCAAAGCAGTTACATTGGTCACCAGTTTGTTTCCAGCCCCAATTTGAGGTGCTCATGCTAGAGTTTTAAACCCCAAATGACTTAGAGACC
The DNA here is from genome assembly GCF_009819535.1 of Lacerta agilis. Lineage (NCBI taxonomy): Eukaryota > Metazoa > Chordata > Lepidosauria > Squamata > Lacertidae > Lacerta > Lacerta agilis. The sequence goes on along the minus strand of NC_046326.1, from coordinate 12,993,306 downwards.
GTGTCCTTCCCTACAGACCCTCCTGGTGCTAAGATCAGCAATGGGGGAGCCCTCTTGGTAGTTCCACCCCACTCAGAAGCTTGTGGTGTGCTTGCCCAGGAGAGGCCATTCTCTGTGGCAGTCCTAAGTTTTGGTCCCCGCAGAGCTGTATCTGGCACCTTCATTATACGAATTTCATTGTACACTGAAGGCGCACCTCTTTACCCTGGCCTTTTGACACTTGATAAATATGTTTTCAGGAGCCACTCTATTTATGAATGCAATTCATTTTAAACTGTCTCAAATGTTGTGTTTTAAATTGTTGTGTCGTGAGCTGATGTCAGGGACTGGCTGGACAATGAGGAGTGGCGGGGAAGTCTCAGAAGGGAAAGGCTCTGGGCCAGGGAAGTGGTGGTGCGACACTGAGGACAGGTCAGAGGAGGAAGGAGGGGGCAACAGGCAAGCAGCAGGCTTGAATGAGAGAGGAAGGAGAGGCAGAAAGCACTGCAGATGCAAGACAGGCAGCTGAAAATGATGTGGGGGGCTGAGGCTGCAAGAGATTCAAAGGAGCATGCCGGTCCTACTGTATTCAGCTCCCCATCCTCCCTTGTCTCCAAGGGCACGGAGGGCTTTGCATGTAGCACAGCAAAGAGCACAGAGAATAGAGAGGGCCCCTCCCCAATGGAGTTTAAGACCACTGGGATGGGTAGGAGATTTAGGGAGAAGTAGGAGGCACAGATCATCAGTTCAGGCAACTGCTTTACTGGGGCCAATCTTGCCCTAGCTTTCTTTGTTTGTATTCTGTTTCCTTGAATGAAGAATCAACTTGCCTGCTCTCTGAGTCTCCGTGCTGAGATGCATCTGAACCAGCCCTGACACCCACCTTGGGACCTTCTGGAGAAGGGCGTGCAATAAATCTAACAACAGCAACAATTTGTTGCATGATCAGTACCGGATTTGAGGCTTTCCTGGGCAAGCAGCTGTCCAGTGCCTCCCCAACGAGCTTCCTCCAAAGTTTACGAGGGGCGGGGGAAGGATGGGAGGGTGGAAGGTGGTAGCAGGCAGCCCAGGATATGGGCAGCAGTGCTGAAAACCCTTAGTCCAGTGCTGTATTATCTACACAGGCTGGTAGTGGGTCTCCAGGGCTGCAGAAACGAAGTTTCTCCCTGTCCAAATTGAAGATGCAGGGCATTGAACCGGGGACCTTCTGCTTGCAATGGCAGCTGCTCTACCACTGAATTACAGCCCTTCCCCAGAAGCTGCATAATTTGTCATCCTCATTTTCTACAATGTCCCTGAACCTTGCCCTAAAGTAGTGTATGTTGGGGCCAGGGCTGGAGAGGTAGCCAGTAAATAAGGTATGACAGCAGTCACCACCCGATACAAGGGTTTTTTGTTCATTTTCCCCTAGTGCCTGGCCAATTTTAAAAAAGGCAAGGGCTGGGAGAAGTCAGCATCAAACACAGTGGCCTCCTGTAAGGGTCCAGTGGTGCTCTTCACGAGTAAAAGGCAATGACTCAGGATCGGCATATTTACATCCGTTTATTATACAGATATGTACAAGTCAGAGCTCAAATTCGATGACTGTCTTAGTCACTCTCAGATTCCGGAAGTGGCGCTTTGCAGGAGCACCTCCAACAAAACAACCTGGGGACCCCCCATCTCCTCCTTTCCTCTTTCCGTTTGAGCCCCCTACGTAATTGGGGAACTACCAATTCCCCCTCCGTCCCTGAACTGCTGAGTTGGTGTTGGGACCCTGCAACATCTGACCGACCTTCCGCCACAGAACTCCCTCCCTGCCTATCATTCCCACAGGAAGTCTCAGGGCTTCTCTGGCGGTGCTGGGTACTTTCAACATCAGGGGTCCCTCCCTCCACCTCAGCCTGCTCTCCGCAGCCTCCGGAGGATCCCCTGACACCTCCTGAAACCCCTGGAAGCTTTCCATGTGGATCTTTCCACGTGCAGCTGACAGCACTTTGCCAGACTAAGGCCACAGTGACTGGTTTCTTTTGGGCCAGCCTCTTTTCCAGTGCTTAACCTGCAATGCCCATTAGGTTGACACGATCCAGCAAGAAAGTAGTTAAGAATTAGTGGCACAATCTCAGCACCATGTTGGAAAAAAGGTTATTACTTAATGCCGTTTTGGATGTATGGTGTTTTGGTTCCCCAGAAGTAAAACATTTTCATTCTGATGATTGTGGAAATCTAGTCTCCAGTGTTTAGAAAGTAGAAAGGGGGTGGAGGAGGAGAGAAAGGAATTTCTGTTCTGCTCAGGCAGGTAGCACTCATTATAAAATGCACATTTAGAACAAATTAAAATTGTGAACCAAAAATACAGGTAACAATCTCCCTGTGTCTCTTGCTACTCACAAGCCTTTCAAAACCAATTTAAAAAGCAGCAGCAGGTGTGTGTAAAAATAATGGTTCGAGGCAGGAAAATTCAAAGATGAGGTGCAATCACTGTCTGGAGGCCAATGTTAGCAAAAAAAAAAAAAATCTCTCAGCAGACCAAAATGATTTTGATGGAGAAGGAGCAAAAAGGAGATGATCTCTATGATATAAAGGACCCAAGCTTATCACTTCTTGTTTGTTCAGAGTGCAACGGTGCCGATTGGTCATCACGGTGAACTTCTCTGATCAAGAAATGTAAGGGGAAGACCCAGCTATGCTTTTTCATCACTTGCATTTGAGAAATAGGCAACCTTTTTTTCCAGTGGGACAGCTGTTTATAGGGCACCTTTTATATAATACCTTAAGGCAGAGTGAAAAGCTCTCAGGCATTATCAGGAATGGAATGATTAATTTGGTCAATTAAAATTATTGCTGCAAATCCAAGCTTGCAGATTATGAAAATGAGGCTCTGGCAAGTCAAACGTTAACAGAAATTGTATGAGATGAAATAAAAAATATACTTCTGCTGGATCTGTCAGGATCCTAAGAATGCCAAAATGTCAAATTTCTAGCCTTTGTCAATGTTTTCATTTTTACTATAGGGAGCTTAAATGGGCATCTATACTGATGACCACTTCCCAAACCTAGTAACAGTCAAATTTCTTTCTTTTTTTTCAAACTGGAAGTTGGATACATTACATGACAAACAGAAAATGCAGCATATCTGGTACTGCATGCTGCTCTATATAAAGAAGGTTTTTTCGCAATTAATCAGGCAGCTGTAAACAGGCATTTTCAGAAGTCTCATTCTACAGATGGCAAAGCATTGTTCCAAAAGAGCAGGGGGAAAGGGAGTAGAGCTCCAAGTCAGGACTCGTGTAATGTCCTCAAGAGATTGAAGGGTGGGGTAAGCACAATGAATGCAAAACCGTATGTCCTCCAACATTGCACAGATCATCAGTAGGAAGACTTGTTGAATTCCTAGGATCCCTGTTCTCCTATCAAGGAAAAGCAGACCCCACAAGTCCGTTTCTCATTGTTGAAATCCCCTCTACCTACTGTATCCTGAAGCACCCTATCTTAAAGGGATTATAAAAGCAAAGAGCTGTTCTGTCCTTTTCGTTAAAAGAACCAGATAACCTGTTTACAGGCTTCACATAGGCATCTGTTTGGCCACTGTGAAAACAGGATACTGGACTAGATGGGCTTCTAGCCTGATCCTGCAAGGCTCTGCTTAGGTTTCCTTTCAAGGTGTAGCTGTAAAGTGAAAATATCCATATTCTAGAATGTTATCTTCCCCCCACAATTAAAGACAGCAGCTGTCCCTTCAAAGAATAAAGAAAAATCTTAACTAACCTGCTTTTGATCCCACTTAAAATCTGGTATGAGAACAAACCCATGGGCAGGATCCGGGTTTTCGTAGATTATTCGATCAGCCTCAGCCTTCTTCTCCAGGATGTTGTATACCCACTAAGGGAAAAAGAAACACGGGGGGGGGGGGGACGAACGACACAACCAAGCATGATAAATTGTCAACATCAAATAATGCATCTCTCAATCCCAGGCTATTTATATAGTTATTAGATAGATAGATAGATAGATAGATAGACGAATGCTAGATAGTTTTGCTCTCTTGCTTGTGGAAACCTCATTACAGGTATAAAAACTGCATTTGGATTCACGAAAGAGCCAAACGATTTCAAAGCTAATAAAATTTGAGGTTAATTATCCACAAAACAATCAAATGTCATGTGTCAGGACCTTGGTCGATAGCTAAGGGGCAAGAGGGAATTACTCTCTTCATGTGCCATCATTGGCATCTTGGACAGCTGAATTAGTGGGGAGGATGTATTTGCCTTCCTCCAAAGGGTTATGTATCTGCCGTCTCTGAAAGCAGAACCCCCACACTGAATAGATTCTTAAGACAGCGTGTTTCTGAAGCACAGTTGCAGCACTCCTGTGCAAGAGTTTGGAAAGGGATTATCCCTGAAATTGACTTTGCTGCAAGAGAACTACTTAAGTGCAGTGTGTGGGGAGGAATAAGAGATTGTTTGTGAAATAAAACAGTAATGACCAGGGGCTTTGCGCCAGTCATAACCCTGGGATGAAACTGAGGACTCTTGAGTCAGAAGGGGAATTGCAGGAGGCTGGTTTAAAGAGAGAGGATTCCAAGAAGGGAGAGGTGGGACTTTGGTCTGTCAACAACTAGCGCCTGGACCACAGACTAGGCAGGTGTACGGGTCACTTTGTCACAGTCTTGCTTCCCACTATAGTGGCAGGTGCTACTTTATTTCCATTTAAATGGCTGTGATACGGAAGGAACAGCACTTTATGTAAAAATATTGTTCGATATACAGTAGGCCCACGACTTACACACATTTAACTTGTGTGCATCCAGCTTTATGCACTTGGCATAACAACAACAACATTTGAAAGGGGATAGGCATCTAGGGGAAAAACCTTTGGCAATCCCACCTGCCATTGCAACTAATGTTTTTTTCAGCTATATACAATTTTAGCTTTAGATGTTACCCCTGGAACGTAACTGCACCCCCCCCCCCAAAAAAGTTGCAGGCCTAGTGTATTTACTCAATGCCTACTTTATAAAACATCTCCATGGAAAATATTTGCAGGGGTTCATTTGCAAGAAGAACTCAATTACACCTAGTGCTTTTTTTCTTTTTCTTTTTTGCTGCCTGATAATGAAAACTAAGATACTTTGCATGTTTCTTTATTTGCCCTCTTAGACAGGAAAGTAAGAGCTAAATTTGAAGCTCAACTCTTGATTATTATTATTTTTTGCTTTCTGTTGTCATGGCTTATAGCTAAACAAATAAAAGCTATTGCTTACCTACCTGCATATTTAAAGGAAAGTAATTATTTCTGAACTTCATCTCTACATATAAATTAGGACATGGAAATTTTATGCATATCAGTGCCCTCTTTCGCCCTGTTTTTTTGGCGACGAACCACCGGCCACCCAAACTAAACTTGTAGTATGTGAAGTGTTTTTGCATCTGCCCCCTAATGAGAAACACACACGGAGGCTGCTCCGTTCCTGGGACTCAAAACAGTAATGTGAGGAACAGGCCTTGAATGGGGGTGCACAGAGCCCAATGTCTGAGCAGCCTGATGTCACTTCCAGTGTCAGCACTTGCCCGTCTCTCTGTGGGAGGCTGTTTCCTGCTGTGAATTAACATCAGTAAATGCTGTAAGAATTGCCACAAGTATAGTTGCAAAAAAATCCCAACAAAAATAATAAGGAAAACAATGTTTGAGAGCACATTTGGCAACTGCGAAACCAACTCCATTACAGACTTTTGCAGCAGTAAATAATTAGAAACATATCACAACAGTGATGCTGCATTTAGCCATGAGGAGCATGTAAGTGAGAGAGAGGGAAATATGTTTCCCCCCCCCTCTCCACATTTTCCTAGTAATAAAATACTCAAGTTTGTGTGCAAGAAAATGCAGCATCTCTATGAGAGAAGGTCGGAGTGGGGGGAGTATCTCAACCCTCTGAATTAAACAAGCAATAATTGCACATTATGATAAAAGATTTTTCTGCAAAGGTATTTAGAAGATTCTTGCAGGGCTAGAATTACAAAGCGGCATAAGATTGGGGAGGCAGCAATAGCCAGCAAAAATCACAATGGAAGAGGGGCTAGGATTCTGGACAAATCAAAGAACCCTCATTATAATTAGCCTAAAATGTGACTTTCTTCACCAAAACTCTGTGCAAATAATAACTAATTAATCAATCAATCAATCAATCATGTGCCATAGCGGTGTGGCATTTCTGAAACAATTATGCTCCCCCTTGCGCAATCAGCAATCCCATAAGAGCCACCTGCCTTATTCCTGTAAAACTCAAAAGGCAGGATATAAAAAGCATAAATAAAATATTATTATGGCAATAAAAGACAATAATACAAACTTTGTGAAAAGACACAATTATTGTGCACTAAATATCTACTCATGGTCTCTTGCTCAATGCAGAAGGCACAGAAGTCATATCCAAGTGGGAAAATATATCAGGAAACAAAACAAAACCTACTGTATACTTATTATTGCCAGAAGCCGGATGAAATTACATCCATTAGAAGAAGAAAAAAGCCAAACCAACTGCTAAATCTCGTTAAGTACTCATAATTATTCCTCTAAAAGCCTGTCTGAAAAGCCTGAGTCAGACCAAGTCTGCTTGCTAAAGTCAGTGACATATCCCTAAAAACAATTCATTAAAGGTTGACCCAAGTGATGTTTAGGCTTGTGCTTCTGAACAAGAGCTCTCCCCCATCTTTTCTTAACTGAAGGAAGAGTCATAAATTGCTTGTGGTAGAACTTGGGGGGGGGGGTTGAAAAGTGGGGGGTGTCAAAGTAGGAAAAACCCATGATTTCACTGGGTTTTCCCCAAGGTCTTGGGCGTGCCCACTTTTTCAGCTCCTTGAATCACAAACAAGGACCGTACTGAGAAAGATTTATAATGAGTGGTTACATTCCATACCTGAATGCTGAAGCTCTGTGACTCGATAAAAGGCAGAGTAATTTTTTTGTAATCCTCCCCAGTCTCCTGGATGAGACACAGTTCCTGACGCAAATATTTCTGAAGGTGTTTCTCCGTTGCTGGGTAAACCACAGTGGTTTTTATCTCTGAAATTGTAAATACAAGATTGCTATCAAAGAAGAGTAGTCTACATTCTTTCTTCTGTGTTCTTGATCAATTTCTAGAAATTGTCTGCATGGTGTCTTAAAAGCTAATGGTGTGGTTGCCACCTAATCCTGCTTCCCATCAGGCCACAAGTTCTATCAAATGACTGAATACGCCATAAAGTTAAGCAATGAACTACAGGTGTAAAAACCACAAATTGGTTTTTGGATATCATAGCAGGGCATAATGGGATGTGAAACCTGAAAGATGTCTTACCATTCAGTTCTGGTCAATGGAAGGAAGTTCAGAGAGATCAGCCACAGCCAAATGAAACCCCAGGCAGCCTTCATAGCAGGGGTGGCAAACTTCCAGCCCATAGGCCAAATTTCGCCCACAAGGTCTTCTCATCTGGCCACAAACCATGCCCACCTGCCCCACACTTGGCACCATAAGAGACATCAGGTGTGGGGTAGGTAGAGGCACAGTTGGATCGCTTGTGCTCTGCAAAAGGTAGGATTGGGCTCCCTGTGCACCAGCTGATACATGGGGGGTTGAATCCTGCGCCATCACTATCTTCTCCCCACCCCATGAGCAAGCTTTGACAGAACACCCACCTGTGAACCACCTGGTATCATATAACTGACAGGTGAGCGGCACCTGGTATCATATAACTGACAGGTGAGCGGACCTTTGGGGTGGGGAGAGGTAAAGATCTGGCCCACCTGGACAAAAAGGTTTCCCACCCCTGCTTTACAAAGTTTCTTCTCAAGGAGACAGCAATCGCTTTTAAGTAATCAGTTTACTGAGCAGGTATTACAAGGGCACAGAAACAAGCACAGAGTTAAATGGTGTCAATTTCCAAAGCAACAACAGCACTGTGGAGCCCCCAAAGCAGCACCTATCAAACTTTGCTTGCATGCCATCTGCTACACCCATCAGGTTTGAGCTCCCACCCTGAAAGATGGATCTGGCTCGCAATTCAGGAGCTAGAAAATGGACAACATTCTGTTATTACCTGGTCTGTTAAGAGGCTGGGCAGCATACTGGTAATACACTACACCAGACTTCTTCACCCTGGTTTCCTCCAGTTGTTTTGGACTTCAAGTCTCATCAGCCCCACCAGAACAGGGCAATGGAGCTTGTGGTCCAAGAACATCTGGAAGCCACCTGGTTGAGAAAGGCTGCTCTACACCAGGGGTCCCCAAACTAAGGCCCGGGGGCTGGATGCGGCCCAATCGCCTTCTAAATCCGGCTTGCGGACAGTCCGGGAATCAGCGTGTTTTTACATGAGTAGAATGTGTGCTTTTATTTAAAACGCATCTCTGGGTTATTTGTGGGGCATAGGAATTCGTTCATTTCCCCCCCCCCAAATATAGTCCGGCCCCCCACAAGGTCTGAGGGACAGTGGACCAGCCCCCTGCTGAAAAAGTTTGCTGATCCCTGCTCTACACCATTGATCCTGTTAATCATGGTACTGTATCCCTTCTGGGCTTGTTGGGTTTGGTGAGCACTGTTTTAGTATGATTCCTGGATAGCATATCTTAGAAGGTAGAGCTGGGGGGACTGCTGCTCTAACCTGTGGGCTTTGGCTTATAAGATTCTGCAGTGTTCTGCAATTTCTCCCATGCTACTGACAATCTGCATGAAAAGGTTGGGCAAAAGTATTCAAAGATCTGAGGTGTGCTGGTTTGATATGCTTTTATAATAAGGTATTTGGGTTCTGCAAGCTACTTTGGGTATCTTTTTTTTAAAAAAAGGCAGAGCAGAGATAGTAAAGCTAGCAAAAGGAAAGATCAACAACATGCATACCTAGGAACAAAGGCACCTTCCAGCTATAGACCTGTTGGGAAACTGGCTGCCCATGACAACTCAGCTGTGCTCATGACAAGGACTATGTGATATTCAAAGAAGACAAAGGAAGGTTGCCTCTACCCTAGATGCCAAAAAATGCTAGTTTGCTAGAAATGTTTGCATAGATGTTCCCAGTGAAAGATGGGTGGGAAGGGACAAACTGGGGAGAATATTTGTTTGACTCTTATATTTCCAATGAGCAAAGATGAACAACAACAAATTATGGATATACAGGACAGGACCACTTCCAAGGGAGAGGTTCTCAGACATAAGATGGATAAAAAATGTATACAACCCAGCCCTCAGAGAAAACAGTTGGTCCAAACAAAGCCCAACTCAAATCCCTAATGGCACAAGAGTACATGGAAATGGACACATCAAGCAGATGTCCAGCCTGGATTGGCAAAGGCTTCACTTTTGTTTGTTTGTCTTGGACTTGATTCATGTGGTCACGTTCTTTTGGTGAAAATCCAACCCAGGTGCACTAGAAGCAAGCTGTCTGAAGTCACAGCAGCAGATTGGACATGTTCTCTTTTTACTCGTGAGGAGGGGGAGCAAACTTTGTGACATACATACAATAGGATAATTCATCTCAGCCCATGGTGGTCCCCACAGCTGGGTTGCTGTGAGAGCCCAGATGCGCAAAGCCAGTTCTGCCTTCAGGAAAGGAGATGCAGAATTTGCCATACTATTCAACACCTTCGAATTCATAACACTGTTAGAGGAGGTTTAGTAACATATTAAGATGCTCCAAATGGCTTCAATATGGAATCCTTTGTTTCCTCAATATGGAACTCTTTGCTATCTCTCAATATGTGAAACGTATCTTGCTTGACACTGAGATTCTTGACTGATGGATGACAGATGGGGTGCTTGTTTTTCGACCTCAGGTTCAGGGTTAAGTATGGAACAATATTAGATCTTGCTTGTTAATTACAAGCATTTATCCAATAAGCAAAAATCTGTTGATAACCTTTTAAACTTTCTGACAGCTCAGCAAGAAGGACGATGCAGATAGCAGGAAGGAAATGGTGAAATAATTTTTCAGTTGAAATTTGTGAGAAGTCATGCCGAAGTTTAACATTTCTAGGAAGACAGTTCAGACTGGCGTCTCCCACATGGGCTATGAGGCATCTGGCAAAACCCTGATTTCTTTTGTCCATGCTGCAGATCTGTATGGCTGGGTGGTTTTAACTGTGTCATTGATTAGGAAACCCGATTGGGCCTGGCTACCCAAGGTAGATGCCATAATTACAATGGAAGCCTTAGCCATAAAATCACAGAACTGGTAATTACCTTCAGGGATCATCCAATCCAGGGTTTCCCAAACTTGGGTCTCCAGCTGTTTTTGGACTACAATTCCCATCATCCCTGATGACTAGTGCTGCATGCTACGGATGATGGGAGTTGTAGTCCAAAAATAGCCAGAGTCCCAAGTTTGGAAAACCCTGATCTACCCAACCACCTGCTTGGGATCTCTCTCTCTCTCTCTCTCTCTCTCTCTCTCTCTGGTAAACTGCTTTGAATTGTTGTTATGGTTTTTCAATCAAGCAGTGTAATTTTTTGATTACATGAATATATACATAAAGCTTTAGTGCAGAAAGCAACTACAGCTTCCCTGACAGAGGCCCAGCCAGCCTTTCTTTAAATACATCCAGAACCTTAAAGTCACCTCTTCCTGAGCCAGTCTGCTCCACTGTCAAACCAGATTGCACTACTAGGAAAGTATCTCCTGATATTTAGCTGAAATCTGCTTCCCTGCAGTTCTCACTTGTTGGTTCTAGTCCTGGCCTCCCAGCAGAAGAGAACAAATCTTCTCCATCTTTTGTGTGACGTCTCTTCAGATACCTGAAGGCTGGCATTATGCCTCCCTCTCGATTTCATCTCTCCCACCCCCAACCCTGTGCCCATGGTGCCAAGTGACCCAACTCCAAATGAAACTGGTTACAGTGCAATCCCAATTCCTTTCATTCATTCCTCTGAACTTAAACTGTTACACGCTGTGTACCCTATGCAGCCTTGTACCTAGAGGGAGGTCAACACAAGGTAGAAACTGTTGCTTGGGCGAGATTTCTTCTATGCTGGTTAAATGTCTGCCTCACAACAGATAAAGATCCTCTCCTCTGTGAAGTTAAAAAAAAAGTCAATTCTTTCCTTTCCGGTATCACAGTTTCTTGCAATCCTCCTTTGTTCCATTTCTGCTTTCCGTCTCTGCACATGTTCCTTCATTGCTTGGAACCAGCTGCCAACGCTTCTGACCAGTCAGTTGGGTGACTATTCTTACACATCTGATTCCGTTTGCTACACTAATAAACCACAAAGAATGTGCCTTTTTGCATGCACTGGAATGCTCATTCAGCTGCTGCTCGCAGGTCACGACAGCACCGGGAACATGGAAGCCCCATAACTGCTTCCATTTCAATGCAGAAATGCATTCATTTCATCTCTAGCTATCAGTTAACCTGCAGACCAAGCTTGTTGCTAATGAATGTATTTCTGAGTATCCCTGAGGATTGCTAGAGCAAAAAACTGAACTATCATGACTGGAGGCTGCTTGCTACCAGTCCAGACACTGAAAATTCCCAGTAGGAAACTGGCAGCCTCTACTAGCAAAAAGAGAGGGTCAGGGCAAATGTCAGCACCCTTCATCATAGCTGCTGCTAATTAGCTAGGGTGAAGTAGAAGGGGGAGCAAACCTCTGGGTGAGTGACCCTCCCAATTTCCCAAAATTGCAAAACAGCAAATGTGCCAGAGGAGCCTGAAAGTGTTTGCTAGAGTCTGCAAAATAATCTGGAGATTTCAGGGCCCAGGAAGTGCAGCTGAGTGCTTTTTCTCTTTGGTTCATTCCATTTATTCTGGTGTGCAGCTTGATATTTATTTATTTATTTATTTATTGTAATTTTAATTTTAATGAATGCTTTGTTTATATGTTATGTATTGTACCCTGCCCAAGTATTTGCAAAGATGAATGGTGGGTTAGAAACATTTTAAACAATAAATAAATAAATTTATATTCACATTTCTTCTACAGAAATCAGAGCAGCACACCTGATAATGCCAGGTGGTCTCTTGTACTGGCTCTGTTCAGACAGAGACTTGCTGAGGTTAAGCGAAGTGGCTGTATAATTCTAAGCCAATTTGGAATGTTTCTTGGCAACAAAGGAAAGGAAGGGAAGAACAGAGCAATGCAGTGGGAAATGCTAAAGCAGGGAAAATTCACTTGAGGGATGGGGAAGGGCCATAGCTCAGTGACAGAGCATCTGTTTTATATGCAGAATGTCCCAGGTTCAATCCACAGCATCTTCATGCAGGACTAGGAGGAACTCCTGTCTGAAACCCTGGCGAGAGGCTGCCTGTCAGTGTATAAAGTCCTGAGCTTGATAGCCAAATGCTTTGACTCCGAATAAGACACCTTCCCATTTTCTTCCTATGGATTATGTGGAAAGAGAGGGCTGTCCTGCTCACCTAATATGCCAACAGAGCCCTCCAAGTTTAAGTCTTTAACAGATAGTTGCTACCCTTTTTCAAACTTTGCCTTCCATCAATGAAGACTAGGATCTTGAGCCTACGTGAAGAAAAGCTGAGGTGCCTAGGAGTCTGTATACACCTCCCCTCACATACTGTGATATCTAATTACTTGTTAATGGCATGGGATTTAGCACCCTGCCTTTTCCACTCTCATTTGCTCCAACCTCTGCACAGTAAGAAACATGCAGCATGATTTAATAGATGCCAAGAGGTTGTTTTGTGCTTAATGAAACACAGCTAATATTCTCAGTTTATGAAACCATCAAACTCATTCAAGTCAACCCTGGATAAATCACAAGGCATTTTAATTTCCACAGCTACACACCGTCGGGTTCAGATTAAAACGGAAGCCATGGAAAGCACACTCAAGACACAGATTCAGCTAATAGCAAAAACAAAACAAATAGCCCCATATCAAAACAGTGCAGAGAAGCCACGCCAAGCAATCTCTTGCCTATAAGCAAAAAGGCTACCGCTAATACCATTAGAGAAGTAGAGAAAGGATTGCAATTGGAAAAAGTCAACAGGATCGCAGGGAGATGCAGAGCACAGCATGAACTTATAGAATGCAGTCTCGTAAGATGTGGTGATTGTCCACTGGCTTAGATGACTTTCAAAGGGAATCAGACAAACTCATGGAGGAAGAGAAGTCTTTCAATGGCTATTAATCATGATGGCTTGATAGACCCTCCAGGTTTAGTGGCAGTATATCACTGAATACTACTTGCCAGCAGTGGCACAACAGAAGGGAAGGGCTGTTGCTTTCGTGCTCTGTGGGCTTCCTGGAGGTCTCTGGTTTGCCACTGTGAGAAACTGGATGCTGGAAAAGATAGGTCCTTGGTACAATCTAAAACTCTGTTCTTATACCAGAACAGAACTTCTCCTTGCTTTTGCCAAGAAAGTAACCAGGAAGTGATTGCAAAGAAATAACAAATGCTTCAGGTCCAAAAGGGGAACGTGAGTGATGGTTGTGAATTACCGGTAGGCCTTTCCCCAATATTCCACTCTTGCCAGTTAAGGCTCACTTGCAAAGCTGCAGCTGCCCTCCAAGAAAACTCCTGATAGCAGATTGGAGCTCCACCTCATGGAAAGGCAAGTGAATGGAGTTTCTGTCTCTTTGCCATCCATTATCTCTGTGCTGTTACATGTATGCTCAAATGCATGTAAAAGTTGTAAGCCGATTGTCTGCCCCTGAATCTAGGTTCCCACGCTTATAAGCTGCTTATCAGCTCTTGTATCTAAGGGCTTGGTTGTACTTCAAGCATAATTTATCACCCAGACAGATAATAATCAGCAGAGTATTTGGAAACTGTTCACCTGTTCCAGCACACAAGCCATTAATCCTTTGGAATCAAGTTCCAAGCTTAGGCAGCGTGCTTTAGGTTCAGTCCTCAAAGACTTCAGCTGAAGAATCAGCCAGAAGAGGGAAGAGATACTAGCCAAGATCACAAATCCTCCTGCCAGTGAACCCTTTGTCTCGCTTCTTCCTTATTTCCCATTGTTTACGAAGTTGCAAATCCCTTCAGAAATAACTAGAAAATGGAGTGCTGGGGAAGAGTACTGTGCCACAAGAAATAAAACAATACACACAGAGAGAGGAGGCTGCCTGGTGTGTTTCTGCATGAGTTAGTGTTTGCTGGCCTTGCTCTTTCCAACTAAGTTGTCAGATTCACTGGAATTAATGGAACCAAGTTAGTTATATCCATTATTTTCAGTGGGTCTACTCTTAGTAGGATTAACTTGCTAGGGGTGGGTTATCCTGCTGGCTTCTCAGTGCTGGGCATGACGGGATCACTCAATCGGTCTGATGCGCCACAACTGTACAATCCCAAGGGAAGCTGTCTTCTGCATCTCTGCACGAGTCACTGCTGCAGCCTGGCCTCCTTCTAGCCAGTCTTAGCTGTGAGCAGGCTATTCCGTTGTGCTCCCACACTGGGTGTGATTAGAGCAGGGGTCTGCAACCTTTAAGACAAAAAGAGCCACTTGGACCCGTTTCCGAAGAGAAAAAAAAACTGGGAGCCGCAAAACCATTGCGGCCCACAAAAATATAAATACCCAGAAGCTCATAGCACAATTTAGACAGGTAATGAAGGCAAAATGGCAAAATATCACGAAACGCTCCCCCCCCCAAGCCAAACAACAAGCACTGTATTAAAGGAACCGTCCGAACGCCTGACGCTGCAGGGGCAAATCTAGAAGAGGAAATCCAACCCCCCAGAATACTTCTGCCCCATGAACAGCACAAAAACCTCTTTCCCCCTTCTCTCATTGCACACGCTTTGTAAACCAATAAAATCTTTTTTAAAAAAAAACAATTTGGGAATCCAGTTGCGGTGAGGTAATAGCGCAGCTATTAAAGAACAATGTAGCTAATTCCAAGGCAACTGAATAACAAAGAGGCCAGCGATTAAGCTACAGTGCTTGGGGAAAAAAAGTCAAAGGGCAATTCTAAAATGCAGCAGGGTGACTTTTAAAACACGAAGTTTTTTACCCACCAAAAATGGTGACCTCCAAACCACTGCCCAACACGGATGCAAGTACAGGCTCCAAGCACTATAAACACCCATAAGCTCATAGCACAATTTAGACAGGTAATGAAAAGCAAGTAATGAAGGCAAAATGGCAAAATATCACGAAACGTTCCCCCCCCCCAGCCAAACAACAAGCACTGTATTAAAGGAACCGTCCGAACGCCTGACGCTGCAGGGGCAAATCTAGAAGGGGAAATCCAACCCCCCAGAATACTTCCGCCCCATGAACAGCACAAATGCAACCCTAAAAGTTTAGCAAACTTATGCAAAAGCACACAGCATGCACACTGCCCCAATCACTATTGGCCAGCAGAGGGGCTGGGCAAGGCAGCTGAGAGGGGCTGAAGCAGGGGGCTGAACACGTCCCCCCTGCAGGCGCGGGAAAGCATTCCTTCAGAATGGATAAAACCCTTCTTTCAGTCCATGGGACTCCCGCTTCTAGGGGGGCAGGGGGCTTCTGGGGGGGCGCTGCCCCCCCGTCGGTACGCCCATGCTCGAGCCCCTTTCGCCACGCTGCTTAAGGGAAGTCTCCTGCGCCCCCCCGAAACAGAGCCCGGGACCAGTCGTCCCCTGAGCTTTTTCCCGCGCCCATCTCATCCCGTTGGGCCGCCCTTAGCTGAACAGCCGGGCTTCCTTTTCCTTTCCAGACTGCCACGTGTCCTGGAGCCGGGCCCTTCCACTTTTTAAAAAGAGGGCTTCCCCCTCGCCCACCGCCCCTGGCCCAGCCCGCAGCTGCCTCCTTACGTCGTCGAGTCATCGCGCCTCGTCAAATCGCAGCAGCCAGCAGTTCCACCAGCAGCAGCCAAACACAAGCGCCGGGACAGGCGCCAAGGAGGGAAGCTGCTGCGGTCTGCTGCTGCGCCTGCGCTGGCACGAAACGAGGCACGCATGAGCAGCACAGCCGCCGGCAGGGTAGAGAAGTGGGTGGGCGCAGGCGGGCCAGCAGCGTGGCGCAGCACCCCCTACATTTTGGCGCTAAACGCACCGGCCCTGCCCGGAGCCGCGGCAAAGGTGCAAAAGAGCCACATGCGGCTCCGGAGCCGCGGGTTGCAGACCCCCGGATTAGAGCATTCAATCACTCCATTCAGGAGCAATGCTCAGAACGGTGACTCATGCAGAAAAAGAGCAGGTGGGCTCTTGCAGTAGAAAGGATTATTATTACTTTTACATTCACAAAAAGTAGACCTTTAAGCTCTAAGACTCCAATGTGCTATTTTATTTAAAATCCTTTCCCCATGTTCTGTACCCCTAACTCAAGTTAAATTCTCTCTCCCAAACACACTATTATTAGTCGTGGGGGTGGGGGTGGCAGCAACAACAAGTAGGAAGGAACATGGGAATCAACCTAATTAGGGCAATCCCCACTGGCCAGTATTGTCTACTTTTTTTCTTCAGAGTTCTGGCAGGAGATGCCAAGGATTGAAATTTGGACCCTGATGATAAGAAGTCCCAGGCTCATATGTTCACCCCTCGCTGGGGCAGCTGCAAGGAGGAGTTTAGCAGCTTCCACTTCTCGCTTCACTTAACCACAGTTTAGCCTTATGTCTACATCTTAAACTATGGCTTGTTGAAACAAAGAAGCTTCCACCTTGAAGTTAGCTTGTTTCTCCCAAAAAGAGAAATAGTTAAGATTAACCAGTTTGTTGGGTTCAAACAACACAGCTAGGTGTGATGAATAAAAAATGGAAGCAAAAGCTTCTGATTTTTCTCCTTGCAGCCATGCCAAATGAAACATTTTTAAAGCTTCTTTGGTTAAAAGAGCAGTTAACCAGGATTCTGAAGGATGCATCTGTGCGGTGTGATTATCAGATGCATGTTGCTCTCCTCATATCCACTCTTGGTAAATGCATCAAAGAGAAAAATCAAGGTCATTTAAAGGACCACTCCAAGATTAATGGAGGTACAGGAAAGTCTTGGGAACCGCAGCTGCAGCAATTGGATGAATGCTCCCAGAACATGTGGAGAGTGTTTGTAGCGAGTTTACAGTAGGCAATGTAAAAAAGCAAGGCCCGTTTAACTTTAGATTAAAATTCTTGGCAAGTACTTTTGCTGGAAAGGGGATGTAGGCTTTTACCTCCTGAGTCTGATTGTTCTGACTTCAGGAAGTGTAAACCAACTAAAGCATTCAACCAATAAAGAAATAACAAGAGGGGTGAGGTAAAAAAGCTTGTTGAGCTCTTCTAAGCTGGAGATGATCCACAGATGACTGTGGCTCCAAAGGAGCTATTACTAGCTGCAGGGGAAATGCCATAAAATTGAAACACGGTACATGGAAAATATACACAAATACAATAAGCTATCCGATTCATTTTTTAAACAAAAGCAGTGGATGTTTTCATTCATTCAGGAAAAATGAGCAGATTTCAAACAAAACCCACTTGTACACCTTACAGCAACTCGCAAGTGTCCTCTTCTTAATCACTGAATAAAGAGCAAACTTTGTGTGTTAATTCCTCCTGCCATCAACTTGGCAGCAGCCCTTTCCTCAAGCTACAGCAGAGGAAAGGAAGGGAAGCAAGACCACCATCAGGACCACTGAGAGACAACATTTGACTTCCCCGCCTCTTGAATTTTCCTGCCCCAGCTGGTCATGATAAGAACTCTTTCCCCCCCCCTTCTTTCCCATTCAGGGCGTGCTCAAGACATTTTGCTGCCTGAGGCGAAGGACAAGATGGCGCCCTCTCCCAAGGCACATACAGAAGCCAACAGGACTAGCAGTTGAATTTTACTCCAATATTGATGAAAGGACTTTATCTTCCACAGCACATTATATCTTCCATTTCCACTAGCACAGGAGGTACAGAGCAGGCTACATGGTACTCATAGCTCTGGCCACCGCATGCACCACAACATCTGCCACCTGAGGCAGCTGCTTTACCCTGCCTCATTGTAGGGCCAGCCCTGCTCCCAAACCCTTTTCCTTTTATGTCATGTATTTGTGACTGTAAGCCTGAGGTCAAGGATCATCTTATTACTGTTCTTGGTCAGGTGCTCTGGGAGCCTGTTTAATCTGTCAAATGAAAATTAACAATTCATGCTAAAAACAGGAGATGGCATGTTTTCTCCCTCGATTGCCCCCTCATCTGATGCTCCCTTCCTCATCCACTCGGAAGCACATTCCCTTTGTGCAACAGTTGAGGGTTGGGGCATAACGACTGCAATGAGAAGCACTTCATCCCCCTCTTTTAACTGGGTTATAAATGTCTACAAGTAGCATCCAAGTTTCAAGGTGCTACAGTTGCACATTTGATCCAAAAAGGAAGCCTTGCAGGGAGACTTATGCAGTCACCAGAGTCATTTTATTCACGGGTTGCAATGGCCCTATGCATGATTTAATGAAGCTCCTTTGAGGAAAGATATATAGCAAGCAACCCAGGTGCACATGATTTTGATTTCTCTTAAAACACTCATGTTATCTCCCTGCCCGCCTGCCCCAAATCAAACTTGATATTGTGTCTTTACCCCAATGAATCTGCTCATTCACATTTCTTTATTCCTATAGCTCAAGCGACATCAGTAAGAGACAGCTCCATTCTGGAACTGGCAGATCCTCCTTTCATATACAGTACTGGGGAATTCTCGCTTACGTGGGGGTTCTGTTCTGGGTCGCCATGCGCATCCGCGGGATGTGTGCAAGTCCCTTTCGCCCTGTTTCCCACCCACCCCCTCCATCTTGCTGGCTACCCCTGAATTAAAATATGGAGACTGTAGTAACTATTAGCAGATCCAAATGACAACAGAGACAGCCATTTCTACCCACCAAAGATGCCAGCATGTATTTATAGGTGTCAGCAAGACTCGTTTCTGTTGCTGTCTCCCCAAGTTAAGTTCACACCAGAAGGTGGGACACTGCTACAAAATCCCTTTACCTGAAGCTTATTGCTCCCACTAGGGAGCACCAACAGCCATTCCTCCCCCTGTACTTCCTGTCTCTGAGAAGTTTCCCCTTCCTTGTCTCCTTGGACAATATAGCCAGGATTGGGGAATAGCTTGCGAGTACAAAATGGAAACAATTTCGAGGGGTTTCTATGTGGTAATCAGATGTAATGCATATGTATAATGATGTGCTAACCTAAATAGCAATTTGTTTCAAAACCAGAATTTCGTGGGGGAGGTTTCCCTCTCAGCCCAGAGTCAGACAGCCTGGCAGGGTTGAGCTTTTTCATTCCGTGCCAGAACTCTGGCTTGATGGAATTCACAGAAAAAAATCCTGCTAATGCAAAATGCAGAAAAAGCCACAGAGGCAGTCTGGTCCAGTTCCCACCATCCACGTGTTCGAGGAACAGCCTCCCGGCGTCGGTGAAGAATTATTTTGGAGGAAGTGGGAATGAATGAAAGGCAAAGCCAGGCTCCCACTTGCCGCAAAGTAGCTGTAACAGAACATGCAGAGACCAGGAGCATTAGGGAGCAGGGCGGTGGCGGGGAGCCCTTGCTGTCATGGTGCAGACTAGAGGGATGGGAACAGACATTCCTGTAGGTGGGATAACTGGAGCTCTTGCCTTGAAGGGAGGGAGCAAGAAGAAGAGGAGAAGGGATGGAGAGCAACTGAAATCTCATCAGAACTAAGCTACATGAGGTCACTTGGGCCTGGTCTACACTGGTGTTCTTCAATCTTGGGTCCCCAGGTGACGACAATTCCTATCATCACTGGCCACTGGGCTATGTTGGCTGGGAATGATGGACAACAGTGGCTTATTGCAGTAGTCTTCACCTTTCCCAGACCCTGGGACCACCTTGAATCCTGACATGCAAATAGGGACCCACTTCTCTCTCTCTCTCTCTCTCTCTCTCTCTCTCTCTCTCTCTCTCTCTCTCTCTCTCTTACCATTTATTTGTATGGTGGTAGTGTTACTGTTGCCATAGATCAGGCTGTAACTCAGTATTGGGTCCTGTCTCACAAGCTGAAGACCAAAGGTCTACACAACAGAGCTGGGATGAGGTGAACAGGCAGCCCTGTTTAGGGAAGTTTTTAATATTTAATGCTGTATTGTTTTAACACTCGATTAGGAGCCACCCAGAGTGGCTGGGGAAGCTCAGCCAGATGGGTGGGGTACAAATAAATTATTATTATTATTATTATTATTATTATTATTATTATTATTATTATTATTATTTTGTTCCAAATGCTGCCCTATGTACAAAATATGTCTGCAAAAAGAAAACTGCCCCCCCAAATATTTATATTCCAACCTTTCCCTCAACAATCTACAAAACAATTTAACAAAAAAGCAGCCAATGGCATTCCCCCCAAAAACACAAAAGACGGACAAACAAAAGAACAATAGCATCACAGCAATAAAAACAACAGAGCTGAACAAGCGCAGGCTGAATGCAAAGAGAGAACTACTTCTCATCTAAAATCCATTAGTAAGGAGGCCAAAGGGACGCGGGTGGCGCCGTGGGTTAAACCACAGAGCCTAGGGCTCGCTGATCAGAAGGTCGGCGGTTCAAATCCCCGCGACAGGGTGAGCTCCCGTTGCTCGGTTCCAGCTCCTGCCCACCTAGGAGTTTGAAAGCACGTCAAAAGTGCAAGTAGATAAATAAGTACCGCTCCAGCAGGAAGTTAAACGGCGTTTCCGTGCGCTGCTCTGGTTCGCCAGAAGTGGCTTTGTCATGCTGGCCACATGACCCGGAAGCTGTACGCCGGCTCCCTCGGCCAGTAATGCGAGATGAGCGCCGCAACCCCAGAGTCGGACACAACTGGACCTAATGGTCAGGGTTCCCTTTACCTTTACCTTTAAGGAGGCCAAACAAGTCTTCTTTGGTTTTGAGTTCTACCTCTGAAAAGGCCCTGGCTTGTGAAGCTCCTCCCACCAGCCCCAGTCCCTTAGAAATGGAAAAGGGGACAGAATATGGCAGAAGAGCCTCTAAAGAGGAGATAAAAAAGGGGTGGTTCATAATGGAGATGGCTGTCCTTAAGATATCCTTCAGGGCCAAAGCTTTAAAGATCACAAGCAATCTTTCCATGATTTGAGGTGTGCCACATATTCCACATATCCCCCGTTTCCAAAAACCACTTTTGGAGAGGAATCTTGGTAAGCCTTAGGTGGATCTCTTGACAAGGTGTCTAGCTGGACTTAGGACAGGGATGGGGAACCTTTTCCACCATCCCAAGAGCCACATTCCCTCCCGGGGGCCACGTGCAAGTGATGGGAAGGATCAGAGGTAAAAGTGGGTAGAGAAACTTATGAGGCTCTTACATCTGAACACTAAGCTACATGCCAGCCATGTAAATCCCAGAGATTCCTGCACACACAGGTATCTCCATTCAGGTGTTATCCATGCAAGAGGCATGATCACCCTTCAAGAACACATTTCAGCCATGCAAAAATGCTTGAGGAAGGCATGGAGCAGGGGTGGTGACAGAAATGTCCTAAGGAGAGTCCTGAGGGCCAGGCAGAGAGGGCTGGAGGGCCGCATTTGCCCCTAAGGCTCAAGGATTCCCACCCTGGCTGAAGGCTCCTCTTTTCTCAACATTACCAGGTCTGCCCAATTGTTCCTGCAGGTGACACAGCCTTATTATTTATTTATTTATTTATTTCCAAAGCAAACCTGGGCAGTAGGCAAATCATAATTATTTAGAGAGCCGAAAGTGGTCTTGCTCAGGCAGATGCAGAGATCTATAGTGTGTGCATCTCATACTACAGCCAGTTATTAACCCACTGTCATCTCTATTGATAGGGATTTTACAGGGAAAAAATCCCATACAAATTAGAGCAATGGACATAGGATTCCCCCCCCCCCTGTTTTGGACTTCGACTCCCACCATCCTCTACCACTGGCCATCCTGCTGGGGATCCTAGGAGCTGTAGGCCAAAGCAGCAGGCACTGCGTTGTTTTCCCCAGCCTTAGAGTAACCTAATTTCACATGTTTATTTTGCTTGTATTTACTAAACAAAGCTAAAAGCCTCAGAACTGCCAGGCTTCCCATTATGTGCTTGCAACTGGCACGTGTTCATTGTCGCTAATGAACTTACGAAATGGAAAACATTCCACCACAGTGTATAACATTCACCCCCATCCATTCCCATTTTATCTTCACAAAAGCCCTGCGAGGCAGGTTGGGCTGAGAGATATTGAAATGGCCCAAGGTCACCCAGTCAGCTTCATGGCTGAGTGGGGATTCGATCCTTTTCTTTCCAGTCATAGCCCGACACAGAAAATCTATTATCTGTCTTACCACTTTTGCCATGGAGGCAAAGAATAAGGGGTTGTGGCCAACTACTCTGAGTAGACCCATTAGTTGTGTCCATTAACTTCAATGAGTCTACTCTGAATAGGACTAGCATTGGCTGCAGCCCACGATTAAAAAGCACCAAGGAGAAAAACCTTTCATGGGCCACCAATGTCATGTCTCTGGCAAATCTGTTTCTATGATTCACTGTCTCAAATGTTTCGATGCCCTCAATGGAAAAGGGAAAATTGGCATTACAGTATAAGGCTTGCCATTTTAGGGCATCTCACATCAGTGGAGGTTGCCATTTGATGTATATATTTAGACCACCAGGGAGTAAATTGGAGCAAGAATAGCCCATAGCCACGCAAATGCATCTCACATAGCAAAAGACGGGACAGACTGGTTTTCTCTGATTATGGCTTTTCTAAGATTATGGCTTTTCATCCTCAACTGCAAAAACAACCTAAGACCACTAATTAGCAGACATGACTCAAGAAAAGGTGGCTGCCAGCTGGGGAATGGTGTTTTAAAACAAGAGCCCATGTTCAGACAGGCACTTCACTTACAGACCAGACCTCACAGCTGGCCAATCTACCGGTAACCACAGTAGTGGGGTAGGAGAGTTTAAAAAAAAGGAAAATCACATTTGGCAACCAATGCGTCCCTTTGGTTTCAGATAGAACACAGGTAGACAGTCTAAAAAGCCTGGGACACAAATGTCCACAGCTCTCTAGAAGCTATGGTGGCTAATTTAGCAGAAGTAAAGGGTTTAGCAATAGCTCTGGACGTGTTGGGTTCTGACCAAACTAAGCCTCCTGATGTATATTGTGCTCTTGGAGGCTTAGTTTGGTCAGAATTGAGTATACACTACTAGCTACAGTGTAAATACATTAGTCTTGCCTTGGTTGCCGAACACCTTGGAACTCGTACGTTTCGGCTCCCGAACGATCGAAAACCGGAAGTGAGTGTTCTGGTTTTTGAACGATTTTTGGAAGCTGAATGTCGGGCACGGCTTCCGATTGGCAGCAGGGCAATCCTGCAGCCAATCGGAAGCTGCATCTTGGTTTTCGAACAGTTCTGGAAGTTGAATGGACTCCTGGAATGCATTCTGTTCGAGAACTAAGTTACAACTGTACTTCTGGTAAATGAGCCACCATAGTCGCTAGAGGGCTGTGAACATTTGTGTCCTGGGCTTTTTAGACTTGTCTACCCATGTACTATCTGAAACCAAAGGGGCACATTGGTTGGCCAGATGTGAAATATATTGGCATTATTTTCAGCTCTCCTACGCCACCAGAGAGGGACCCAGGTGGGGCTGTGGGTTAAACCACAGAGTCTAGGGCTTGCTGATCAGAAGGTCGGCGGTTCAAATCCCTGCCACGGGGTGAGCTCCCGTTGCTCGGTCCCAGCTCCTGCCCACCTAGCAGTTCGAAAGCACGTCAAAGTGCAAGTAGATAAATAGGGAACGCTCCAGCGAGAAGATAAACGGTGTTTCTGTGCGCTGCTCTGGTTCGCCAGAAGCGGCTTTGTCATGCTGGCCACATGACCCAGAAGCTGTCTGCAGACAAACGCCGGCTCCCTTGGCCTATAGAGTGAGATGAGCGCTGCAACCCGAGTCGGACACGACTTGACCTGATGGTCAGGGGTCCCTTTACCTTTTTACCCCACCAGAGGAACAGTTCACTTACAGAAACCACAGAGGCTTTGCTGCCATTAAGACTCTCCATGTGACAGTAGCCTAAGGTGTCAGTACCTAATTTTTTAAAAAATGAAAATGAAAAAGACACTTCAGAGAGCCTAGATATTTAAGAAATACAGTCATACCTTGGTTCTCAAACGGCTTAGTTGTCGAACAAATCGGTTCCCAAATGCCGAAAACCCGGAAGTAAGTGTTCCGGTTTTCTAACATTTTCTGGAAGCCGAACGTCTGAGCGCAGGAAGCTCCTGCAGCCAACTGGAAGCCGTACCTTGGTTTTCGAATGGTTTCGGGAGTTGAACGGACTTCCTGAATGGATTAAGTTCAAGAACAAAGGTATGACTGTACAGCTTTGGGATCCAGTTCTCCACAACCGCATTGGGAATGCTCTGTGCAGTTTTGGGAACCACCTCTCCAAAAAGGAGATCACAGAGCTGGATGGGAAAGGCAGATGAAAGTGCAACTAAAGCTACAAACCTGCTGCCCTCCAGCTATTTTGGAATACAATTCCCATCAGACCCAGCCAGTTTGAGTGTGCTGATGGGAGTTGTGGGCCAAAAAAATATGGAGAGCACCAGACGCAGGAAGGTTGTTATTCACATTTAAGACGTGAAAAAGTTCCAGAAAATGCAGTGGGTACCATCCTAGGTGGACATGCCCAGGAATGCACTGGATATCGGCCAAGGGATTGGAGCATCTTCCCTGCAAAGAAATGCTAAAGCACCTTGGAGCTTGTTAGCATAGAAGACAGTGAGTGGAGAAGTGCTTGACAGATGTTCATAAAAACTATTAATAACATGGAGGAGTGGATAGAGATGAATCCACCCTCTCTCTTCAAACTAGAACCCGAGTGACCCAATGAAATTGACTGGTATTTTATTCTGGAGCAAAACATGAAAGTATTTCTTCATACCAGGCAGAATTAATTTATAGAAGTAGGTGCCAAAGCATGTTCTAGAAAACCCTGGGGCTCCTCAGAGGTTTGTTAGGAGATTGCTCAGTGAGACTATGAGTGATGGTTTGAGCTCCTGTAGGTGCCTTGTTTTTAAGTTCCTGTAATCTGTAGCTATTTTATGGTGTTGGTCTTTCTGCATTTGGGTTTTTATACAGGATTGGAATTTTAGGATCCACTGTGGAATTTTTACTGTATTGCTGTCCTGTTCTAGCTGATTTTGCCAAAGTCTAGAAAAACTTGTTTTATAAGGCGCCCCACAAGGATAATAAAGGCAGCTTTTCAAAACATGCACTCCTGCAATGCATATTTGCAAGGGGCTGTCAGCTTGATCAGGCTTTCAATTAACAGGAGTTGACCGCAAGGTCAGGCCATTTCCATTCTGTGTCACAGGTGTGTTTTGTTTCTCATTTTCTGTGGATTTTTCAAATTGCACCAAAATCCACATTTAAATTGTATACACACTTTCCCCTAAATACACATTTTGTATGCATTTCCCCTCAAATCACACATTTTTGTACGCTTTTTAAATAACGCCCCCAAGTATGCATTTTGTGTGCATTTTTCCTGCAAAAATAAATAAATGATTTTTTAAAAAACTGAAACACAAAAAAATCTGAGAAGTGCACAATCCAATTAGCAATAGCATTCTGATCTGCGTGTAAGTCTTGGAACTGTGACTGAGGCCAGTTCACTTTAAAATGAGGACCAAACAAAATTATCCTCCATCCCTAAACCAGAATGCCTATCAGGCCATATCATTTGAACCTATGCTCAGTCAAGAATCCTCTGCAATCTGGAAGAGATCTGTGGCAGATATAGAAAGGTTCCCCAATTATGGTAGATATTCTGGAAAAGGCTCTTCTACAACCATTGACTAAACATATCCCTTCCCCCCTGGGTTAGGAGGTATGGTGGGATTCCAATAAACAGTAGGCATCATTAGCTTCAATTTATTGATGCGTGTATTTAGGCTTGTATACCATCCCACCAGGTAAACATTAGCTGTGGTAAGTATATAATCAAACCAAGTACCCAAAATAGTGTGTCAAGGTAACTGTGGTCAACAATACAAGGGACCTCTTGATTCGACTGCTGAAATAAATATCATGTAAACCTCATGTTGATGAGAATGTAAACCAACATAAATATTTTAGGCTGCAACAGTACACCTGTTTGCATGGGCTCATGTCAAAAATAAGTGAATTGGACTTGTGTACACATATTTAAGACCAGAGTGGTAGCTTTGGCTTTTAAGCAGATCCTATTTGGGCAGTGTAAACAAGCCCCTACTAGGCAAAAGAACAACTACCGGTAACTACAAAGTCATTCTAATTTCAGATGATAGGGGAACTCATATGAACAAGGCGGTGTGTATGCTGCGATTCCACATGTCCACACACACACACAGCGGGAAGAAAAGAAGGAAGTTCAATATTTAATTGCTTAAGCTGCATCTCTTTGGGGTTATTCATTTACGTATTTAAATAATTTCCATCCCACTCTTCAGCCAAAAGAAGCTTTCAGAGCAGTTTAAAGATCAATGAAAGCAACAGTCCCTGCCCTCAGGCCTACACTTTAAAATAAACTACACAAAAGGAAAATGGATTTGGAAATCAGCATACCCAGGTACCAGTTTTTATTTACAAGTTCCTCTAATGACCAGCTGGTTTAGAAACTGTTGTTGTTGTTGTTGTTGTTCAGTCGTTCAGTCGTGTCCGACTCTTCGTGACCCCATGGACCAGAGCACGCCAGGCACGCCTATACTTCACTGCCTCTTGCAGTGGCCAAACTCATGTTAGTAGCTTCGAGAACACTGTCCAACCATCTCATCCTCTGTCGTCCCCTTCTCCTTGTGCCCTCCATCTTTCCCAACATCAGGGTCTTTTCCAGGGAGTCTTCTCTTCTCATGAGGTGGCCAAAGTACTGGAGCCTCAACTTCAGGATCTGTCCTTCTAGTGAGCACTCAGGGCTGATTTCTTTAAGAATGGATAGGTTTGATCTTCTTGCAGTCCATGAGACTCTCAAGCATCTCCTCCAGCACCATAATTCAAAAGCATAAATTCTTCAGCGATCAGCCTTCTTTATGGTCCAGCTCTCACTTCCGTACATTGCTATTGGGAAAACCATAGCTTTAACTATACAGACCTGATAACTATATTAAATAATGGTAAATGTTCTGAAGTGCTAGTAAGTTTTGATTAACTATGTGTAATTATTGAAAAATTGGGTAAATGAATGAATGAATGTATTTTTATGGTCACAGACCAACTTACTAAATCAAATTGGGTAAATGGATATGGAAATGTTAAGAGAATTTTGTTTATATAAAGAACCAGAAGAGGGGATGGAGGGAAGTCCGGAAAAGAAAAGGTTTTGAAAAGATACTGCTACACATGGGGATTGGGGTTAAAAACAATTTTTAATCAGTGTTAATGTGGAATTAAATTGTGGAAAATAATAAAAAATTATTTAATGAAAAAGAAGAAGAAACTGTTCAAGGAAAAGAAGAATGAAAGTATGCGGACCCTACTTTCCCTCTGTGTCTCTCTCCCCCCCCCCATCTGCATAATCATCCAGGAAGTCAGGGCCGTCTTAACCATTGAGCCTACTGGTGCAACGCGCCAGGGTGCAATGGCCTGGAAGACGCCTCCGCCCTTCAGCCCCGCTGGCAGCGCCCGCCGGCTGCGCCCTCCGGCTGCCCAGCAGAGCACGGGAGCATGAGCCGGCTGGCCGTGCCCTCCAGCTGCCCGCGAGCTGCCCGGCCGTGCCGTGCCCTCTGGTTGCCCAGTTCGCTGGCCACGCCAGGGCGCCTGATATGCTTAAGACAGCCCTGCAGGAAGTGCAAATAAAGTCAGTTTGTTTAAAAATGTGAATTGAACAAAATGGTCAAGGATCATTAATCTCCAAATTATCATGCCACAGCATTATAAAAATGATGAATCTCCTTGTTTTTAACTTAATTCTAGCTACAGGCTCTGAATTATGCTAGGTACCGTATTTTTCGCTCCATAGGATGCACCGGACCATAGGGCGCACCTCATTTTTAGAGGAGGAAACAAGAAAAAAAATATTTTTCTGGTTTTCCTACTCTAAAAGCCCTGTGGTTTTTTTTTTTTTTTTTTTTTAGGATCAGCTAAAAGTTTTGCAGCTGTTTTTGCAAAGGCAAAAGGCCTTTTTTTTTTAGGATCAGCTAAAGGTTTTGCAGCTTTTTTGCAAAGGGGAAAGCCCTGGGGTTTTTTTTGGTGTTTTTTTTAGGATCAGCTAAAGGTTTTGCAGCTTTTTTTGCAAAGGGAAAAGCCCTGGGTTGTTTTTTTTTAGGATCAGCTAAAAGTTTTGCAGCTGTTTTTGCAAAGGCAAAAGGCCTTTTTTTAGGATCAGCTAAAGGTTTTGCAGCTTTTTTGCAAAGGGGAAAGCCCTGGGTTTTTTTTTTTTTAGGATCAGCTAAAGGTTTTGCAGCTTTTTTTGCAAAGGGAAAAGCCCTGGGTTTGTTTTTTTTAGGATCAGCTAAAGGTTTTGCAGCTTTTTTTGCAAAGGGGGGAAAGCAAAGCTCCTTTTGCAAAGGGGGAAAAGCAAAGAGGAAAAGCCCCATTTTTATGGGGTTTAACTCACATTTCTGAAAAAAAATCTTAAGGAAAGGGAGCCATTTCTACTGTTTGCAGACAGATAATCTAATCAGCCAGTCACATGTCCTGGGGAAACAAACAACCTCCCTCTGCAGCACATTCAACAAAGGAGGGCGGGGCTGAAAGGGAGCCGGGACTCTTATCTCTCTCCCGATCTCTTGCTGATCAGCTGCTGAGCGGGGTCCTTTCAACACTCCCTTTTCTCTTTGTAAAATAAAAAGCACAATCTGCTTTTGGCCCCTGGGCAATTCAGCTCCAGGGACCACCATTCGCTCCATAAGACGCACAGGTATTTCCCCTTACTTTCTAGAAGGAAAAAAGTGCGTCTTATGGAGCGAAAAATACGGTAATTTGGTGCTTTTGGCAATGGCAGTAGGAGTCAGCACTTTGGGAAAACACAGCAAAGGTTGGTGGACAAGCAGGGCAATGGCCCTGAGAAGTAAGAAAGCTTTGGGGAGGGATTAGGCATTTGTTGAAGGAGAATGACTCATGAGCTGATGTTGCTGTTCCTCCCTCTGCCCAGCCAAGGACAATGTCTGGATTTCCAAAAGGTTTGTCTCACTGCCTGCCTGATCCTTCCAGCTGGCGACAGCTGTTGAGTCTTAGCACTCATAATGTGCAGCCACAAGCATTGCCTTAGAAAACGGAAAGAAAATTTTCAAATTCTGCCAAAATTTCCAAGACCACAACTATGGTTCTTCTCTCCCTAATGCAAGCAGAGCTTCTCACTCTTCAGCTGAGGCACACTCATTTTCTCAAATAAGACTGGAGTGACGTTTCTCCAGTCTTACTTAGACTGCAAAAAGGGCACAGAGAACTGCTGGAGCCCAAGGGGAGACCAGTCCACTCTGTTTTGGCATGCATCAGGGTTCTGGGCATGCCTCCACTTTGGAAGAAGGGAAACCATGTGCATCAAATCTTGCAGAAGCACAACAGGGAACCTCCCCAAAGAACAGGTTGTTTTGCTGCATCATTGCATTCAGAATGACTAAATGATCCGGTTTTACTTCATGCTGAGATGCAGAATAATTACTTGCTCCATATGACCAGAGCACAGCAAGGCCAGAAGGAGCAAATCATGTAGCAATGCAGCAGACAGCCTGCCCTGGAGATGGGTTCTCAAGTACAGTGGTACCTTGGTTCTCGAACGGCTTGGCTTCCAAACAAATCGGCTCCTGAACACCGCAAATCTGGAAGTACCGGTAAGCGTTCCAGTTTGTGAACGTTTTTGGAAGCTGAACATCCGACGTGGCTTCTGCTTGATTGCAGGAAGGTCCTACAGCCAATCAGAAGCCACACCTTGGTTTTTGAACAGTTTCAGGTGTCGAACGGACTCCCAGAATGGATCAAGTTTGAGAACCAAGGTACCATTGTAATTCTAAAAGGAGATAATGATCCCAGTTGGTATCTGCATTGGATTTGAATTGATTTTATATATGTGCTGGAGCTATTTTAAACAGTTTTGAGATCTAGCTAGATCTATCTATCTATTTTTAAAAAGTGTTTTTATAAAAGCAATTGTTATTAACTGTTTTTATATACATACCTTTTTAAAAAAATAAGTTCTTATTATACATTAAATTGAAGTCATCCATAAACAAACAATTTAGACAAATTCGCAGGGATAAGGTTATCAATGGCTACTAGCAAGGATGCTGTGCTCTGCTTTCGTAGTTGGAGGCAGTTGCTGGAAACCACAGGAGGGGAGAGTGCTCTTGTGCTTGGGTCCTGTTTGGTTAACCACAGGCATCTGGTTGGTCACTGTGAGAACAAGATGCTGGAGTAAATGGGCAACTGGTCTGATCCAGGAGGCTCTTCGTATGTTCTTCAAAACAGCAGGAACAACACAGCAACCTTTAATTATTTAATTTATCTATTGGATCATGCTATTAATTCTCTTAGGGCACGTAGCTGTGGGTTACTATCCCAATTACTAATGTCTACATGTTCAAATCTTTACCCTAGGCCTCCTCCCCTATTTCCTCCCTCTGTATTGGGTGCAAGCATTGTGCAAACAGTTCAGAAAAGCTGGAGTTTTTTCTTAGGTCCCGCCTAGGAAGATTTAGACTTCTCCCCACGATCCAATATCCTTTAACTGCGGCACGGTACATCAAAATTGCATGCAGCTGCACACTGCTGCTTACATAAGCCTGCCGTAATGGGATTCTAACATACGCCAGTGCCTGACTTTTACAGAGCATTAACCACCCAGTGTTTCTCCTGGACACACGGTACCTTTCTACGGCTAAACTGGATTAGATTGCCTCTTGCTGGAAATTGCATATACTGTTCACAAAACACATGCTGTCATAACAGGGAAGTGTGACAGACTCTGGAAGCTGGCCTAACAGAAACCAGATGTTAAGTGAAACAAATGGACTTGTGCAACTTAAATATTATTAAGAACCACGTTGCTTAATGGATCCGACGTTTACTGATGGATGATGGAGTGCCGAGCTGTTGCTTTTTAGAAATATATCATTCTGCTGTTGGCAGCCAAGTTCGCCCGCTTCTTAACTCAGGAAAGCAAAGCTACAGCCTCGAGCTTGGGTTCAGCCAGCATTTCAAGCTTTCCAATGCGCCCTATCAAATAAGAAATTGGTTGAGGGGTGTTCAAGTGCGTCCATTTAGGGTAGTAACTGCTCCCGGGCATTGGTTTCAGGAGGGAGGGGAATCAATTCATACCAATTTTCTAAATGGGTTGACAGAATATCGGAAGTTTGCGTCGACAGATCCATATGCATGGATTTGCAGTGGTTGAGCCACGCTGACCCTGTTCAAAAATCAATGCCTGATTAAAAGTAATAATTACAAGAGCACAAGCTTTTAAATGTTAAATAGCAGTGCCTTCCGCTGGATTACTTCGGCAGTTAATGGCCGGAGCGCAGCTAAGAGACAGTCCCTGCCGGGAAGCAGGAAAGAACAATCCAACAACAAATCTAGGTTACGTACAGCTCAAGCATAAACCACTACAAACGTAACCTGCTGAGAATATTGTATTTAACATCTAATTTTATCTCCACACTGGGGTGAACAATATAGTAAAATACAGTGACACTCAACAACTCTGTCACATGAATACATATAAAGATTTATGACAAATGTACAAAAAGGAACCCAATACGTATGGATCCCATAAAATGAAATAAGAAGTCCAAAAGGTGCTGTAAGCAGAACAAGGTTTTCCGAAATAAAATCAACCTGTTTCGCCTTTCGGCTTCTTCAGCAGCTTGAGACCACCAAAAGATTGTAACGAGGAATACCGTAAGTATATCAAAGCCATGTGCCGACAGAAAGAGTATGCCTCACCACATTATGAAGGGGTTTTGCAACTTTTGATATACTTATGGTATTCCTCGTTACAATCTTTTGGTGGTCTCAAGCTGCTGAAGAAGCCGAAAGGCGAAACAGGTTGATTTTATTCCGGAAAACCTTATTCTGCTTACAGCACCTTTTGGACTTCTTATTTCATTTTATGGGATCCATACGTATTGGGTTCCTTTTTGTACATTTGTCATAAATCTTCATATGTATTCAGGAAGCAGTAAAGGACAGAAGAGGACAGAAGTCAGGTGGAAGCAAAATTTAGAAAGCAAGAAGAGAAGAATATCTCTATTTGCTTGACCTGGAAGCTTTTATACAGGCAAGGAAGCAACACCTGATCCACTCCGGCGTGTTGTCTTAAAGAGGCTCTTTCACTCGTCTATTATTTCCTCCTTTGTGCAAAGCATGATGGGGGCACCCTGTCAGAGTTCAGGAACGTAGCTGGGAGTCAAAGTCAAAGAACATGCAAAAACACAGCAGTGAGTCAGGAAGGCGGCTGTTGCCCAGGAAAGCCCAAAGAGAACAAAAGAAGTGACCTTACTTGTCTCTCTAGTCCAGCAATCTCTTTTCACCATGATCTATGGGAAGCATGCAGCAATCGGGACCTAAGTGCAACAGCACTCTCCCAGAAACCAGTATTCAGAGGCACAGCACCTCTGACAGCAGAGGAAAAACATGACCACTGTGACTAGTAGCCATTGGTAGCCTCAGCCCCCATGCATTTGTCTAATCCTCTGTTGAAGCCACACAAGTTGAGGGCCATCACTACCTCTTGTCCTTTATCACCCTCCGAGTCTAGCAAAGCCCAATGGCCTGCCTGGGAGGGCCGGGCAAGTCTCTAGTCTGAGAACACTTTGCTGGCCTAGCAACAGCCCCAAAACCTGCAGCTCTGATAGCTCACACCGCACACACAAAGGAAGGCTCCCAGTTCTAAACCTGGCAATTCTAGCTTAATCCATGCAAGAGGAATCCCCATTTGACATCATGTTAAGTCCTAAATTCAAGATGCAATATGGATGCTAATCCCGGCACTAATCTATGCTTTGATGTGTAAGGCCAGCAGATGGAAAAGGAGGGGGGAAATCGTGGGCCTCTCATGCATCCCTATGGTCTTCTCCATTTAGGGTGTTATTTTCACAGACCCGTACTAAGTGTGTGGGGGTGGCAGGAGATGGGATTTTGTCCAAAGCAGCCCCAGGTTTACTTGTTTCCTTTACATCAGTGCAAGTCACTGCTTTCACAGCTCGTGAATAATGTCCAGTTTCAAGAACTGCCAATCAGTTCAGGTGCCAACTGCCATATTTTCTGAAGATAGCTTTGGGAAATTGAGCCAAATCAGAAGCCATTCGGAGGCAAGGTGTACACACCAGCAGGCACGTGAACTAGTTTGTTGTGCTTTTAAGAGGAGTGCTCTGCTGGAGCAGGAGGTAGTTAAGTGGTGCAGCAAATGCTTTGCATATGCAAAGCTCTCAGGTTCAATCCTAGGCATCCCCAGGTAGAGCTGGAGAAAATTGCAGCCTGAAACCCTGCAATATTGAGCTAGGTTGGTCAATGGTCTTCCACTGTTCCCACCAATAGAGATCAAATCATGCATGCATATACAACCACTTGTGGCAAATTTTATATACAACCACTTTTGGGCAAATGCGTGAATGGCCTCTGCTGAAAAGTGAGGGAACAATGCAAAAACTCAGCCTATTTAGTTGGATTTGTTTCACGCCTGCAAGTTTACACAATGCTAAAGTCATCAAGTGATGGAACAGGCCTGCAGTAATTCATACCTGAAGTCAATGCCAAGGGAGATGACGTGGAAGAGAGAGGTTTTCCTCTATGTCATGTGACCAAGTCCAAGTGCCAGTGAAGTCTAGCCTCCCACTCTTTGGGAAGAGGCGAAATACCTGGAGCAGACAGAGCAAACAGCCACCAGGCAACCAATTCAGAAGTGCAGACAGACAGACACTCTAGTGCTTTCCTTACTGATGAGTTGCCCTGACTAAGGCTGCAATCCTCCGCACACTTATCTGGGAATGTCATATAGGATGTCATATAGAGGAGGGTGAAAGGTTGTTTTCTGCTGCTCCAGAGAAGCGGACACGGAGCAATGGATTCAAACTACAAGAAAGAAGATTCCACCTAAACATTAGGAAGAACTTTCTGACAGTGAGAGCTGTTCGGCAGTGGAATTTGCTACCTAGGAGTGTGGTGGAGTCTCCTTCTTTGGAGGTCTTTAAGCAGAGGCTTGACAGCCATCTGTCAGGAATGCTTTGATGGTGTTTCCTGCTTGGCAGGGGGTTGGACTGGATGGCCCTTGTGGTCTCTTCCAACTCTATGATTCTATGATTCTCAGTAAACATGCACAGGATTGCATGGGAAGAGTGTAGCAAAATTTGGAATTTTATATCAGATAGAGGGACTTGACCGGCTCCCTGGGATGACCACGTTCCCAAGCCCTGGAGAGTTTTCGGGTTCCCAGGCTATGGTCCACAGATTACCAGTGGTCCGCAAGCTTTATTCAGATGCCTGCGGCATGTCCACATTACATATTCATATTAATTTTTATCTGTTTCCAATTACTTCTTTTATTTATTCTATTAGAATTTGAATTCTGCGGAATGCCAACTGTAATAAAAGAAGCAATAAAGATACAATTAAAAATCATACAGCATCTGGCACAGTGCATTAAAATCATGAGAACAGGCAGAAAAATCAGTAAGTGATCTGCCAGGACCCTCAGCAATTTTCAAGTGGTCCATGGAGGAGTGGGGGACTTGGGAATCACCCATCTATGTTAGGATCTTGGCTTTAAGGGCTTACATTTCTCTTATCAGACCTGGTTAAGGTAAGTAAGGAGTATGAAGTGGGTCTATAGATCAAGACCAAGGGCACCAAACATTGCCGCTGCTGCACCTTTTGCATGCGTCAGTTCGGTGTAATCTACCATCTGTCTCACGGAAATGAGCTTTTCATGAGATATTTTAGGCATATGGCTGATGCAAATGCTAAATGGGATTCTCTTATGGAAAATATCCCTTTGCGGTGAAGCCTTGCTGCCTCTCTGAGGACTAATCAAGAGTAGCTCGCGCTGATCAGCCTGGAGTGACAAGACGTAATCACAGGACGAACTGATAACAATTGGCTTAAACAAAAATACAGGCTTGCTATTCAGATAACGTCTGAGTCAGTTACTAGAGGCGAGGAACCAAGCGATTGACCCCCACCACACACACTTCACCTCCCTGTTGCCATAAATTTATCTCCTTCAGATAATTGATTTAACAGCAGGCACTTACCGGTAGATTTGCCAAGACTTTGTTATTGCAAATCCCCAGCAGAAATGCTTACAAAGGCTAACTTCAGTTTGATTTCAAAAGAGAGGCAAAAAAATTACACACCTACTAAGTCCGGAAGCTGCTTTTGTATAAGCCCATAAGCGGAATAGCAACTTTCAAATAACTCAAAGAGACAAGATCGTCAACACATGTGTGTTGCAGAAGATTTCTGTACTAAATAGTGGATCATGAGGCATCAATCCGCATTTCCCTCTAGCCAACGCTGCCAGGTGTGTGGGACTGCAGAGAGAAGTAGATACAAAGGGGCAACAGTTCTTTAACTCCCCCCCCCCCGACTACT
This sequence comes from Lacerta agilis, assembly GCF_009819535.1. NCBI lineage: Eukaryota > Metazoa > Chordata > Lepidosauria > Squamata > Lacertidae > Lacerta > Lacerta agilis. Next base: position 12,957,973 of record NC_046326.1, on the reverse strand, counting down.
TAAATTGCTGTGGATTTTAGCAAACCGCTCAATTAACTCCCCCGCTCCACTACAAATCAAAGCCCATACATAACTCATATTTCAAAAACTGTAGTCCTGTCTTTCTAAGCAATGGGCATGCCTGTTTTCATGAGCAAAGTCCATCTCCATCACCATCAGAAAGAAACATAAGCACATAGCCAAGCACAGGTATTCCTGGCGGTTCCACAACCTACCTACATAAACAACCTCAAGGGACCTTGCAGACCACCAGCAGTCCATGGACCATAGTTAGAGAACTAAAACATTATGGGTTTTGTGGCATGACAGCCACTAGGCCACAATGCATAACCTCAAACTCATTTTGCAAACTTTTCCTGCCTAGACATTTTCGGCCAATTCACAAGCCAGGAGTTCCACTCTTATTCCAAACCATATCATTAAACAAAACAAAACAAAACAAAAGGTTGAGGAGCTATAAATTCTGGATCAGCTGTGTGCAAGCTCAGATGAGCTATAAGAAGTCTCTCTCTCTCTCTCTCTCTCTCTCTCTCTCTCTCTCCCACCTTCACTCTCCCATCCTGCACAGGCAAGTGATTAAACGCCATCGATTTCTGAAGCCAAAAGCAACCTGTAATAAATCCTGGGGAAATCAAGAGAGTGAGCTGCAGGATTTGAGGCAAGAGGAAATCTATGCTGCAGGTTTGCAGGCTCTACAGGGAGCTGAGCAGCTGGCACCTCAAGGACCCTTTGCTTTCTTGATAAGTAAACTCTTCCACTCCCCTTTTTTTTGGAGGGGGTGGGGAGGCTAAAAGAATTAAAACTCTGGAATGATCCCCAAACTGTTAAAAATGACTGGAGGCTTGGCAGAGCCTTACCCTGGCTGAGTTCATTATTTACTCTGCCTGCACACTTTCCTCCCTGAAATTTTAATGAGAGGTTTTTAACGTCAAAAGCCAAAAGAGATTACAGGCCGTCCCATAAGTCATCCATATTCTATTAAGAAAAGGAAAAAGGAAAAAGAGGCTTCCCAGGTCCTGGAGCTGTGTCACAGCTTTGGAGTCAGACACCAAGGACGGCTGCAGACAAATGGCAGGGAGCAACTAATTCACAAACTACAGCTTGCTGATCAGACGCTGGCAATGCGGTGGGTGGCTGTCTAGCCCCTGCTCCACTGCTGTGCGGGCAATAATATATGCAGGCAAGACTCTGTATGCAAAACAACCTCATCTGTTTAAAAACAGCCTGGGAGAAAGCTGAAACGTTCGGATAATCAAATATTTGGATAAATGGAAGCGCTGGAGAGCAGCCTTGGAGATAACCTCCCCTTCCTCCCACTGCACACATACAGCAACGGCACCAGCTCAGTGGCTCATATTTATTTGAGAGTTACAGGATAGCTTCAGCAGCCTGACAAGCCACTTAATCATAAAATAGCTTTACTTGCCCTAGAATAATGGATGAGGGCTTACTAACTTGAAAGCAAGCTGCCAGGATTGCTTTCTTGTGGCACACTTCCACAGCACTGGGGGGGTGAGAGTGAATAGTACAGTCATGTCACTGGAGCCCATTATGTGGGTCTTTCTTACCTGACTGGCAAGGCCTAAGATGTGGGATTCCCTCCCCACAGAGGTGTATCTGGCACTTTCACTGCACCAATTTTGTCTATGCTGAAGATGCACTTCTTTCCCTGGCTTTGAACACCTGAGAAACAGTACATAAATTTTAGGACCCACCCTAATTGTGATTGCAATTTGCTTTAATTCTGTGTCTTGCTATAATCTGCCTTGGGACTTTCTGGGGAAGGGCAGAAGTGATCATCGTCATCATCATTTGGGTGAGAAACAGCCACCCAAAATGACTTGTCCATCTGATTCCAATAGGGACACACTCCCCAGAACCGTGGAACCACAGCAAACAGAAGTTATGACAATCCACTGTGTGTGTATGTGTGCATGGGAACACAATGTGAGTGGGGAGCTTCAAGAGCCATCATTTAAATTTACACACCCACACACATATATTGGTTTTTCAAATTAGAGTTTTATCTAACATACACCATAAAAACAAGATTCCAAAGAATCTCCTGGACTTTCCTCCTCCCCTTTGTGGGTCCTATTATTAATCATTTCCTCCTGCATCTTTTATAATAATCTAAATATTTTATATCTCCATTATATCCAAAATTCACCATTAAACTACAAGTGTTATTCCACAAGAGCCACCATTTCTGGGAGGCACCAGCTGCTCTATCCAAAGCTATGCATGGCAGAGAAAGGCTTTGAAGCCAGGTCTCCAACTTGGGAGCAGAATTTTAAATCGTGGGGAGAGGAGGATCCCACAAGAGGCAGTGATGGCCGCCAACTTGGATGGCTTTAAAAGAGGATTAGACAAATTGAATAGAGGACAAGGCTTTTGCTGGGGCGAGACTTGCAGCACTCAGATCCTGCTTGCAGCCTTCTGATAGGCAGATGGCTAGCCACAGGAACTGGAAGCTGGGCTAGTGTTAGCCTGATCCAGAAGGCTCTTCTTTTGTTTTTCATGAGGGCCCTGAACCCAGGTCTTGACTTGCACTCACAGGATCTTACTAGCTCTCTCACATACACAAAAAAGAGGTAGACATCAGTTCTAACCTAGGAGAAGAAATGGTATCCCCTTTTAGAACAAAGGCAGAGAGCATAATGGCTCTCTTCCAGCTCGCACAGTTAAGTTTGGTCTAGCGACAGCAACAGCACCAAAGGTGCATCACAGGCAACCGAAAAACAACAACACACCTGTGTTAAGCTATTAAAAATTAAAGCCGTGCTTTATAGCCTTATAATGGCTTCATTATACCCGTTAGGTTATGTAAGCTCAGAGGAGACACGCCTTGAAAGGAGCATTAACTAGATAATAAAGTAAGTGTTTCACACATGCCTCTGAGGGATGCTGGCGAACAAGCGGGAAGGCAGGAGGGGCAGAAGGCTGCTAGAACTTGCAACTCTTCAATGCCATCAAAAGAAGAAAAGTGTTCTGCTTCTAATGTCCTGTGGGCTTGGCAGCTTGGACAGGCACACTTTTCGCTTTCAGCCAGCGACCGAAGCCAAACCATTGCATTGTAAGAAGCCAACTAAGAAGCCAAACCATTGCATTGTACTTTTTGTTGTTGTTCTGGCTGGCTCAGCAGCAACAAAGTTCTGTTCTTCTCCTGGTTCAGGCCTAGACAAGGTTCCATAATGAGTACGGCATACCTGAACTGGTTCAGTTTTGCTTTCCAAACCAGGCTGAGCATGGCAGCATTCAGAAATACTACCATCTATCCCATTCCTTCAGTGGTGAATTTATGTTCCTAGTCTCACTTCAGTATGTGTATGTGTGTATAATAACCTGCTTTTCCTCCAAGGAGCTCTGGGCAAAGGACATAGTTTTCCTCAGGGTTACCCATTAAGCTTTATAGCTGAATGTGGATTTGAGCCTGAGTCAATTTAGCGGCATCCCATGGTTGATGCTCTGCTTTAACCTGGATGTAGAAAAGCCACCTTGGGTTGTATCCAACTAAGTTCCACTCAGAGAAATTAATGAACCTAATTTAGCCAAAGCCATTCATTTCAATAGACTTACACTGCACTGTACTCACTAGAAGGACAGATCCTGAAGTTGAGGCTCCAGTACTTTGGCCACCTCATGAGAAGAGAAGACTCCCTAGAAAAGACCCTGATGTTGGGAAAGATGGAGGGCACAAGGAGAAGGGGACGACAGAGGATGAGATGGTTGGACAGTGTTCTTGAAGCTACTAACATGAGTTTGGCCAAACTGCGAGAGGCAGTGAAGGATAGGCGTGCCTGGCGTGCTCTGGTCCATGGGGTCACGAAGAGTCGGACACGACTGAACGACTGAACAACAACAACAACACACTGCACTGGACTAGAATTGCAAATAACACTCCGCTTTCAAACTTCTAGCACTCTGTACCCCACTGTCAATGCAGACCGCTTCATGCTAATGGAGCAAGGCACTTAGAATGGGCATTCCCACCACTAATCAGCAGAGGGCGGAGAACTGAAGGATTTGGCCCATCAGCTGAATCCAGTCCCCTGACCCCACCGTATTCTGTAACTGCAGTATCACCAAGGGAAAGGCCTTTTTTGTAGCACCGTCCTGTCATACTTTGTTAACATAAACCTGGACATCAGCCTGACTCGAATCTAAAACAGTGGTCATCTTAAAACATGGTTAAGACCCAGGGGAGGTATCATCATACAGGCCCATCTCATTCCCAAATCAAGAAACCAGTTTGTCTCTATTCTTGACGCCAGGCTGAATTCCATTGTTTCAGATCTCATGGACATGGAGCAAAGCAGTTTTATCTGTGGGAGATACTTTATGGCTCCTGTGTGTAGACTCCTTAATATCACATTAAGAGAGAGAGCCAGTGTGGTGTAGTGGTTAAGAGCGGTAGACTCGTTATCTGGGGAACCGGGTTCGCGTCTCCACTCCTCCACATGCAGCTGCTGGGTGACCTTGGGCTAGTCACACTTCTCTGAAGTCTCTCAGCCCCACTCACCTCACAGAGTGTTTGTTGTGGGGGAGGAAGGGAAAGGAGAATGTTAGCCGCTTTGAGACTCCTTCAGGTAGTGAAAAGTGGGATATCAAATCCAAACTCTTCATCACAGGGCACAGTATATCCACAAAACAATTGTTGGCATTATATACCCTGGACACCTTGTCCTTTTCTGAAATGGATCTTAGAGAGGTTAATGGGGCTTGATCCCACAGGACCATCCTTGGGAATGCCGACTTAGTTGACTAGCATGCACCTGGAGGCCTTTTGGGCAGATGCCCCATTGCGTTATTCTCAAGCTGCTAACAGATTCAGATTTTGTGGTTTTATTCGGCATGTTAATTGTTTGTATTTTATTGCAAACTGCTCAGAGAACTTGTGTTATTGGGTGGCATATCAATATAGAAAATGAATAAATAAATGTTACAGAAATAAAATAACGGCGGGGGGGGGGGGGGACTGAACCAGTAACAGGTCATCCTTCCTGTCATTCAGTAACAGTTGCTGCTTAGAATGGTTCTTGGATTCTTGTCCAAGGATGCCACCTTGTGGAAAGTGCACCATCTTGTTAGAAGTCACCGAAAGGGAGAAAAGCGCTCACAGTTGCAAACAGGATGCCTGTCTGTTCTATTGGCCTGCACAGAGCTCTTCTGAACAGCATAAAAAGATGTGCCTGTTGTAATAATACCACAAACACCCAGTAGAATAGGGGTTGAGAACTTTACCAATGTCAAGCCAAGGTTTAAATTCTGATTCCTGCCTGGAATCAGAAACAGAATTATATGGGAAGCTAAACTAAAGCAAGTGCTTTCCCCCAAATGAGTCATGTCAGAATTGCTAAAACTGTAGAGTTAGGGAACATGCCCCAATCCAATATGTTAACAACAGATATATCTCATGACTGAACACCTGTGTCTCATTGGTGACCGCCTTGGTGTTTTCCTACATGCTTCCCTCAAGCACAGGAGGCAGCATACTGGATGAATCTTATGTCCAATAAATGATTTAAATCCTTGGGGAAAGCATGCAATGTGACCCCCTTGCTAGGACTATATCAGTTGAAGACACAGGCAGGGAAAGGGTGCCTATCTAAATGCTTCCTCCATGAAGGTGGGGAGGACCCATGCTTATGGAAAACTAGCATGTCAGTAAACAAGCTCCTAGCCTACTCCTTCCTCCTGACATTCCATTTTTTCATATGGGTTTAAATCAAAAGGTGATCCTGCACTTGCATTCTGAAGTGACACAGTTCTAACAGAACTATGCCATAAGGGCAAATCTGAACCAGGGAATAACCAGTTCACACTTGCCCTCTACACTACACCAGTAACATGCTCCGATATCTTGGCTTCTACCAGAATACATGAGAACATGAACTGTTCCTATATTTCACTGCAGAAACAGCAGGCACCTTTGGACACCTGCCAGGGTCCCAGGACTCCAGGACTGCCTTGGAACCACTGCATTATGTGAACAAGTCTGTCAGCTGCCCTTTTATATTTCCCCATAATGCTCTTGATCGGTGCTTATTTTGGACACTGAAGCATTGTGCAAAATTTTAAGTGCTGACTTGAGTACACCCAGGTTTTTTTGGGGGGGTGGGTGGGATTGAGGACAGCTTGCCAAATGTACCCTCAAACCTGGGGCCAGCCCTAGAGAAGAATTCCAGCTTTCAGGGTAAGAAAATCATCGGCTAAATTCATCATAACAGAAGCAGGACCTAACCTATCCCAGATAACCCATTGATAGCAGGGACGGCATCTGAAACGCAAACTGTATTTTTGGTTAGGACCTGGAGGAACCTCAGTGCAATCAGCCTGCATAAATTGACAGATGTCTGGGAGGCAAGCCTCCCTAGCCAGCCGCTTACCATTCAGCTCAGGAGGCAGGTAAAGGTGGTAAGTGCTGTAGATGTCATTGGACATCTGGAGCTGGAGCTTGGTGTGTTTCTTCAGGAGTTCAGCTATGTTCTCCTCCTGGAAGGGTGTCTTCTCCAGAATCACCACAGCATCTGTCCCGTCACCAGAAGCGCTGTTCACCTAGAGAAATAAGAACAATAAGAGTTGCCTTATTGGCTTGAACCGAGGTCCATCTAGCACAGTAAGGAAACCTGCGGCCATCCAGGTGTTGTTGGAATCCCAACTCCCATCAGCCCAGGTAGTACAGTCAATGAAGGGAAGGGCCGTAGCTCAGTGATAGTGCATTTGTTTTTCACACAGAAGGTCCTGGGTTCAAACCCAAGCATCTCTAGGTAGAGCTGGAAAAGATGCTTGTTTGAAATTCTGGAGAGCTACTATTGAACAGTGCAGACAATACAGTGCATGATACTGATCTGAGCATAAGGCAACTCCTATCCTATGTGGTCAAAGAAGTGAGGCCAAGGAGTAATAAGGGCAAGTCAGTATCCTTACCAAAGTGGTTTCACTTTCCATTCTTACTCCACTTTTTGACTTACACCTGATTTGGACACCACTCTGTTTCCAACCATTGCTGGCCAGATGAACTTGGAAGCTCAAGGCACCAATGTCATTCCCTGTTTTAACTCGGCAAGTGGTAATTAATGGGATGGTGCCTTTGACCACTGGAGGTCCTATTCAGCTATTAGTCATTCAATTTTCTGTGTCACCCTTCTCCAAGGCGCTCAGAGAGTTTCATGGCTAAGTGTGGGTGTGAACTGAAGCCTCCTTGGTCCTAGTCCAACTACTCTATCAACTACACCACCCTGGCTCTAAAGCATCATGACAAATAACCAAACACTGATGAACCCATTCTCCGTGAAACAGTCTCATCATTTTTTAAAAGCCATCTAAACTGATGACTACCACTACATCTAGTTCAGGGTGTTCCATATCCAGAATCATTAGAAAGAGCCAAGAGGAAATTGGGACCTTTCCTTAGAACGAGTTCTGCTGTCACAAGATGATGTCAACATGAAGAGTAGGGGAAGGCTCTGGAAACTGAAAAATGGTATTTGTGCACATCCAGCTGGGCAGAACAGCAGTACAAAGGGGCATGCTTAGTCCCACCAACTTTCTATGAGTAAACTGCATCCATACTGCAAGACCCAACTTTATCATGTGGGACTGGTGGCTATAAACGCAGCCTGAATGTGGGTTGTTGCCAGGCAGCAAATGGGGATGGAAAAGAAACAGTACCATTGCTTCACATTAGGAGACTGTGTGTGTGTGTGTGTGTGTGAGAGAGAGAGAGAGAGAGAGAGCAGGATATACCTGTACAGTGGTACCTTGGTTGCTGAACGGCTTAGTTGTCAAAAAAATCGGCTCCCGAATGCCGCAAACCTGGGTTCCGGCTTGCAAACGTTTTTTGGAAGCTGAACGTCCGAAGCTCCTGCAACCAATCAGAAGCCGTGCCTTGGTTGTTGAATGGTTCCGGGAGTCAAACAATCTCCCAGAACGGATTAAGTTTGAGAACCAAGGTACCACTGTAGTGAGTGAATGGAACTAATTGATGGATGACATTTCACACACATTGGTCAACTTTGCACCATCAAATTCTGGCTTAATAAGCATGAGCTTCGCGGAACTGGAACCAGGAAGTTGCATTTCACCACAGCAACCCATTAGTATGATTCACGGCTTCCAAACACACCAGGATCCAGAAGCCAAGGGAGGGAGCAATGGAGGAAGCAAGCAAGCTGGAGCATAACTTACTAAGTCAGGATCTGATTGTGTGAAGCAGGCAATCACGTGGGTCATCCCAATCTTTACAAGAGCCCTCTACAAGTGCAACAAAGATGCCTGGGATTCACAGGACTGTAGGAAGCTGCCTTCTACAGAGTCAGACCATTGGTCCATCTAGTTTAGAACTGTCTACACCAGGGGCAGCAGATGTGTTGCTTTCTCATTGTTGTTGACTCCAATTCCCATTGTCAGGGCCCAATAACATCTGAAGAGCAGCAAGATCCTCATCCTTTCCCAGCAGCTTCTAGAAGGCAGGGGCTGATTAGGATGGTTGTACGTGTGTCATAAGGTTCCAAATTCCTATACTATAGTATACAGAGATGCAACCTGGTAGGGACACAGATAGACTGCAACACTTTGTTGCAGGTCCCACTTAGATCTATTAAATCTGACCTTGGCTGTTCCAACACAAACACATTATCTGCTGCTGCTGGTGCCTTCTAACTCCGGTTTATTGATCCTCCTCACCTTGAAAAGTTTCCCCTCCTCCTCCCCACCCTGAATTTGACCTAGAGAGTCTAATCCATTTTCCAAGTCCTTTCGAAAAGCCATTCATCTAGAATTTACATGCTACTTGGAAATTATAGAGATGCTGTGCAATTTCCTGACACTTCATCATGTGCCTTGGCTATCTGGGAAGAGGATTTACAGAGGACAATAAAAGAACTAACCCAACTGTATACCCCCGCCCGCACGGAAAAACCTGCCTCCCGAACACTGTACAGCTGTAAACGGTGAATTAAAAGAGTACTTGCAAATTTCCCGTTTTTATGGCCTCCTAAGTGACAACTCCATCCATCTTATTTACAGCATTTCAGTTAACTGCTAGTTTGCAATTCAATTCCACTTTAAACACTAAACATGAAAAACTGATCTCCAGGCTAAAAGCAATAGATATGCTAATAAGAAAAAATAATCTAAGCTTTGAGATGGGTATCTAGTGCTTTTGTTAGGTGGAACAATGCAACCTGTGCCCCCTTCCACACACAGTCCCCCCTCCTGCACCACACAGTATAATAAGATTGCCCTCTAAGCCTCTCATTTATTCCTGGCTGCCAAACCTAGAAGGCTTCTGAACCTGATCCAGTTCCTGAATTTCAATAACGGCCACAACAGGGGAAAGATGCTTGAAAGGCGGCGCACACAGAGATTTACTCAATGGATGGGGCTTCCTCTCACAGGGACTGATTAGGGACCACATTAATGGGATCAGAAGAGAATCCTCTGCCCAGATCAGGATCAGACTGGCCAGTGCCTTTGTGGGTGGCCTTCCTCTGCATGAAGCCTGACTTATTTGCATGAGCAACCCTGAAATACTTGCTCTGAAATAGTAGCACATCTATTCTGACTTCCGCAGCAACTCTGCTAAGGGTCAGAACAGAACAGGTGGATTTGGGGAAGCTGGAGGCTGGTGAGTGAATGCATAGCCCTAGGGAACCTTTTCATCCTCTCCAATATTACGACAATCACAGTTCGTCTTCCACCTCTTTCTGGTGCCCATAGAACAGGAGTAGGAAACCTTCTTGTCTCTATGGCAGGCTGCCCACCTGTCAAAATGAGCCTGAAGTTGGGACTTCAATGCACCATCTGCACTCAATCCAGCAGGCTGTGCTTCTACAGCTCACCAGCTGGTGGGCAGTACAGCCAAAGCCTGTTTTCCCTTGTACTTTAAGGCTTCCGACTGGCAGCCAAATCTCCACTTGCCCCACACCTTATGTCACCTATGCCAGGTATGAGGAAGGTTTAGGGAAAAGAGCCTTGTAGGCCAGGCTATTCTTGCCTCCTTGTAATAGGATCTTTCCTCTTTCTTTGGATGTTGCAGCCAGAGTATGTACAGTATTCCACATCTACTTCATTGAAATACTGTACGTAAATGGTTTATAATATGTTTATAATAAATATGGTAAAAAATGAGAAAGAAAATATTTTTGCATACAAATTCTGGGGCCTATATAAAGTGTGCTCCCCAGCCTTTGCAATTGGGTTGGAAATCAGTTAAAATTTAGAGAGTAAAGAAGATAACATTGCATTTCTGCCCTGACCACAGCAAAAGAGGATTCCCTTCTGTCATTACCCACTCATTATTGCAGAGATAAGCACCCACCATAAAAAGAGTTATTATTATAATAACCACAGCTATAATTCTACCAATTCCAATTATAACTTATTACCCATGATGGCAATAACCATAATCGGTATTGCTGTGTGACCACATAAAAACCAGTGGTGTTCAATAATACTAGTGCCACTTATCTTAGTGCTACTAAAAAAAAGTATATGGGGTCTCAAAGCTCCATAGCCCTTCTAAGTAAAGTTTTATTGAAAAGTAGTTATATTTATGAAGGAAGAAGGGTGTGTGTGTGTGGAATACTTCTGAAACACCTTTGAGCTCTTATGTGCTAGCATCAGATTTGTAAGTAGCAGCTCCTAACAACTGAATCAGCATTTCACATTTGTAAACACAAACATAACATTTCTTGGTGCCTGGACAACCAGGGTACTGGGATTTTTCACAGGAGGTAAAGATGATAATTGCCCTACAATTGCTATCATTTTAGATAATTAGGACTTTGTTGTAGTTCTATTTTGAAATACTTCCTGCATTTATTACTTATTATTTTCATATAAGAAATATCACAAGGTGGCATACAAACAAAAAACAGTATTGCCACGGTAAAAAGAATTTAAAATGTCAAATGTTTAGCCTATGTGTGTCTCTGGCAATTTATCCTCTTTACAAATGTGCCTATGGGCCCAAAAAGGTTGACAGAACATGTCATTATCTATGTCCGACAGTTTACATTTTATACAGTATCCTGAACGCATTTAGTTATATTTCAAGGTACCACTCTCCATACAAATATACCCCAGGGCAGTTTACTATGAAAAAATATAATACTATACAATCACGCCAGGCAAAAGCATTCCTCTTCTCCTGGGCCTTTGGCTAATTAAACAATCTATGGCCTTTTAAAACTGTGTGTATGGGGGTATTGTTTTTGTTTGTTATCACAGTATGTATTTTTGCGTTTTTAGATTGTAAACTGTCCTGTGATCTTCAGATGACAGGCGGTATAGAAATAAATAATTGAATGAATATAATAATAATAAAATAATAATACCCCAAAGAACATCAAACACATACACACATTTCAAGTTCACTGTAGCACACTGGCTGCACTGTAAAAATAATTGTCATGTGTGAATGTGTGTAATATCTCATAATCCGCACCAGCACTATTATAATTTTTATGCAGGAAGATCTCTGTGAGATCAGGAAGGTTGTATGCATACAAGAAAAACAACCTTATGTTAACTCACAAAAAAGTCACCTACTTTTTATGCAAGGGTATAAATTTGGCACCCGGGGGCTCCTTTGGAAGTAAGGGCAGGATATGATAAATACAATAAAAAGAAGCACAGCATCCTCTTAGAAAAGAAAATTGTCAATTTTCTCAACCTCCCCCCTCCCCCTTTGGCACAGTCCACTTTCCCACGACTTCCCCTGGAGATAAAGATTGGGGTGTTCCTAAAGAGGCGGGGTAAAATGCCGTTACTTCTAGCCCCGCCCCTTGAATTTGATTGGCCCTCAGCGGCTCCAGAAGCAAACGTTACTACCTGTCCGTGAAGGAAGATGGCCTTGTCGCGCGCAGACTCCCTAAGCACTTTGCGCACGGAGATCTCAGCCAAGGGGAAGGTGCCAGTACCGGGGCCTTCCCCTTGGGACTCGGCGTTCCCGTTCTCTCCATCTTTCGCCTCACGCTTTCGCTTAGCGCTAGGGGACTCCGCCATTTTTCTAGAACCGGTTGGCGCGCATGCGCTGTGGTATCGAACTCTTCCCGTGCTCGCTCAACTATGGAGCGTCAGGGCGGGCAGCTCCCTCTGCTGGCAGGGAGGTCTCAACTACCGGGGGGGTGGAGAAAGGGGCTTTACCAAGTCATTGTGCGCATGCGTTAGAGTGCGGTCACATTCCTAACGTAGATGCAGGAAAAGTGTAGAACTGAAATCCAATAGTATGCACGTGGAACTTCAGGGCCCCTTTAGGCACTTTTCAAAACTTTGAGCTGGGCAGGAAATAACAGCGGTGCATAAACAAAAATAGCGGAGAAATCTCAGGATCTAATTGTGTGTTCAGATTAATTGCATGCAGAAGCCTTGAGCTTCATCGGTTTGCGAGCAGGCACCTTGTGGTTTGAAATTATTAAAGCAAAACTAATCCATCCAAACTAAAGAGGAGTTAGGTTGCTTTTTCCTGCTATCTTTTTGTTTTGGATAGAGGCAGTGCTGCTATCCAATCACCATTAGGCTAGTTCCGTGTTTTTCTAAGCTGTTTTCAAAAAGCAGCTCTCACTTCTACACAGGAAAGACCAAATTTTGCATCCAGATTAAAACGAGAAGCCACAAACTCCATACAGTGATACCGCTTGGAAGCCAAACAGAATCCATTCCGGAAGTCTGTTTCACTTCCAAAATGTTCGGAAACCAAGGCGCAGTTCCGACTGGCTGTAGGAAGCTGTGCCGGGCGTTCGGGTTCCAAAGAACATTTGCAAACCAGAACACTGACGTCCGGGTTTGCAGCATTTGGGAGCCAAAACGTTCGACTTGCAAGGCATTTGTCAACCAGGGTACAGCTGTACATACATTCAGATCTGCAGTTAGAAATGCATAGGAAGAGCCCTGGTGGATCTAGTCTAGCATCCTGATCTCATCAGATGAGCCCATCAGATGCCTATGGGAAACCAGAAGGCAGTACTGTACCTGTGCAGGAGCACCACTTGTGATTCCCAGCAACTGGCATTCAGACGCTTTCTGCCTCTGACAGTAGAGGGAGAACATAGTCATCCTAGCTAGTTACCCCTATTTTCCAATAATTTGTTGAATCCCCTTTTAAAAGCCACCACTACGTCTTGTGGGAGCAAATTCTAGTTTTAAATACTGTAATGCAGGGGTGTCAAACTCAAATTCATCGGGGGCCGCATCAGCAGTTTGGTCACCCTCAAAGGGCCGGTTTTATCTGTAGGACTATGTGTCCACTCCGTGCACTACTTCGATCATTTTAACTCGGGGTGAAAGGAGAGCACGGTGGCACTGGTGTAAATCATGGCCCTTCTGATAGGACTAGCATACACAAACCCATTAATTAGTAAACAAGCACCATGCCTACTGAATAGTCACCATGTGAGAAGACCCAGGCACAAAGCAATCTGTTACATGCAGGAGGGAAGCTGAAGGGCATTTTCATAAGTGATGGTATACAAGCCTTTTAAACCACTTCTGAAACCGAATGTGAGACACAAGCTTTAAATCGGATGTGCTTGTGGCTTTCCAAGGTGACACAGGTTTCACACTGCAAAAAATGGTCTCAGTTGAGTGTGAACCAGCAGAATTGGGGGTGCAAGGGAACCCACGTGTGTGTGTGTGTGTGTGTGTGTGTGTGTTATTGGTTTGCTTTATTATGTATGTTGTGCTTTTTCATGTCGTGAACTATCCTGAGATCCAAGGGCAGCAAACAAATTTAACAAATAACAATAACCATAACAACCCCAAACTTTTTCCTCAGGGCAAACCCCGTCGACGCCCAGTAAACTCGCTCCCCATGCAACATGCATAGCTGTCAACTTTTCCCTTTTTTAAAGGGAAATTCCCTTATTCCGAATAGGGTTCCTCGCAAGAAAAGGGAAAAGTTGACAGCTATGAACATGTGCACCGTGCAGTGGTGTTGGGCGAGGGCAGGGCCGCCAGCAGTCTACCTCCAAGGTTGTTGTGTTGAAGTTGAAGCAGCAGCAGCAAAAGCGTGCCATGGTGGGTGGACGAAAGAAAGAAGAGAGAGAAAAAAAGAAGGAAGGAAGGAGAGGAGAGGAAAGGAAAGGAAGGAAGGCAGCTTCTTGGATCCATCCGGTCTTCAGCTCCATCTCCCCGGCCCTCACTCACCTTGTCGCCCCACTTGAGCACGTCCTTGTGCCTCTCGCCCACCGCCCGGTAGATGTGCAGGAACTGGAGGATGCCGTGTTTGCGCACATGCTCTGCGTGGCGCTGTGTCTTCTCCCAGCTCAGCGGGGAGCCCTGCGACAGGAGCCCCAAGGCCCCCCGAGGGAGCGGCACAAGGGCGCGCGGGGAAAGGGAGGAGAGCCGGCCGGCAACGCCAAGGATAAAAGCTACCTCCAGGCGGTGGCAGTGGTGGCAGGAAAGAGGAGCAGGAAGGAGAAGGATCCTCCGCCGGTGGCGAAACAGGAGGAGGAGATCGGCGCCAGCTGCTACTTCTCTCTTCCTCCCCGCCGCGGCGCCTCTTTCTCCGCGAGGCTCCCGGAGGGGAAGCGCCTGTGCCGGCTGCGGACGGAACAAGAGAGGCCAGCTGCGCGGCTGTGTGTGTGTGTGTGTGTGTGTGTGTAGATGCAGGGAGGGGGTGGTGCTGGTGACCGTCCCGGCAGCAGTGGGGCACATGATCAGGGGGAAGGGGAAGGAGGTTGCTCTGTGTGCGCGCGCCTGTGCGTGTGTGTTTGCGTGTGTGCAGTGAGCGCGCGCACCCTCCCTCCCCGGTGCAGGCGGGCGGGCGCCGGGAGGGAGGGAGGGAGGCGCGCGCGGGCCACATGACGAGGTCTGGCGGGCCGGATTAGGCCCCCGGGCCTTGTGTTTGACACCCGTGCTGTAATGTGTTGTGCATGAAGAACTAACTCCTTTTGCCTGTGCTGAATCTTCTAACATCCAGCTTCACTGGATGACCCCAGGTTCCGCTTTCAAGGTGACGAGTCTCCACTTTCTTTAGCACCTCTGCTGTATTTTGTGGTACAACGTTCTTCCTTACCACCCTCACTAGAGCTTGATATTCATATCCCTTGGGCATTGGATTAAGAACAATAATTGTCCTTAAATTTCCAAATCATTTCCATCCCCCTAGGAGTCTTGCTTTCTTATCAAGACAAACTACATTGCAATCCTGTGCATATCTACTCAGAAGGCAGCTTGCAGATAAATTTGTATAGGATCACATCCTTAGTTTCATGCAACACACAGTACAACCCTATGCATGTATTGTTGTGTCCAACAGGACTTAACTCCCTTGTATTTCAACGATACATACAGCATTTATATGTTGTCTGAATTTTCTTCACAACCTGGAACACCACCTGAAATAAATAAATGGTAAGCCCACCGGGGACCTTAGGGTGAAGAGAGAGTAATAAATAATAAGAAGTACATTGTGGGTTGCAGCCTATGTGCCAGCTTTTTAGAGTTGCACACAGCCAGAACTTCCAGTGCATCATGTAGAACTGTCCTCTCCAGGGATCCCATTGGCCATGAATTAGTATAGGTAAATAGAGGAGGAGGGATTTTATCCCTCTTTCTCCACAGTGAACATCCTGTTTGCCAATGGTAGGCAGACAGAGTGGCACCCAATTCAATAAAAGTACAAATGAAGAGTAAACTGAAATCAGTTCCAAGTCACACAAGTCACGATACACTCAAAGCACAACCTGTGGACATATTAGCTGATCTGTTCAATCATAATTATTTACATTTAACATGCAACAAGTTTGCAGTCCATGTACACCATTGCTGATCTGTACAAATGAAGAAAGATGTATTCTTTTGCACAAACAATTATACACATGCACAGAAGAGCTTGTACCTGCATTCAGTATGATGTGTGCCTACAGACTTAAAAGGGTTGGTGTGTCGGGTTGTGTCTGTCATATATAGTTGCTCCAAGGGTGGGTGGAGGTTTGAAATAACTGCAGGGTCTGAACAGTTTGGTGCCTAAAATCATGTCACATTCCAACAAGTTATAAGAGGGAAATCTGGGCTGTTTTTTAGCCAGCCGGAAGCTCTGTGGGAGAATCACCAGAACTACACTCTGAAGTTTTGGTTTGTTTAAAGACTTTGATTTGCCTTGTCAAAAGATGAGGTTTCTACCGTTGCTTTCGCTATTACTCAGTGCTCTGTGTTACACAACGGCCTTCAACTCAGAGAAGCAAAAAGGAACCAAAACTGCTATAGTTTCATAATGGTTGCTAAACAAAATCATGTTAATGCGCCGTGCTGTCCAGAACATCAGAGGACGACACTGAACGGTCTACTCCAAATACATTTACTTAGAGAAAAGTGAATGAATTAAGTTTTGACTTAAACACACAAAAATCACATTCTATAACATTACAAAAATGGGCATCGACAGCAAAAAGTCTGCCCTTATCTCTGCTTCTTGGCGAAGTGGCCTGAAAAACAAACTGAACATCCAAATAATACATTGAGACACCCATTCCATAGGCTGTAACAGGGATGGAGAAATTCTGGTGCTAGACTACAGACTTTGTCATCCTTGGCCATTGTCATGTGGGCTGATGAGAGGTCCAACACCATCTGGAAGGTCACAGGGTCCCCACTTCCTGGCTAAAATTTGTAGCAGATAAGAAAATTGTTAAGTATTAGATGGAGTATTAACTTTCTTCCCACTCTATCCACTCACTGGCTGATTCATCCAGGTCATGTGGCAGGGAAGAAATGCAGTACGCAGCTTACTATTTTCATCCAAATTTGCATGTGGTGGATTGAAGGAGAGGTCAGAGTAGATTAAACATGTCAGGGGTGGGGAATGACCGGCCTGGGTGTCCCCAATGTGGCCCTCGCCTCTGTCTGGCCCTAGAATTTGCTCCAGGCCACACCCCTCACAGCCCATGTGTTTTTCCTTGGCTCAACTGTGTCCTTGAGCTCTGATAATGCCTCTTTTATTGCCTGGATGGAGGATAGAGAGGGGTGTGTGAGAGAGTCTGTAGAAACTAGCTTAAAGGTGACATTTTCGTTTATTGCTCCTCCCACTTTTTGCTCTGGCCCCGCCCACCATTAACACATGGCCTTAGGAAGGCTGCCTAGAAGGGAATGTGGCCTTTGGGCTGCAAAAGTTTCCCCACCTATACAATCTTGAACAGCAGCACAACAAGGTCATTTGGTCTTGGTCTATATCAGGGTAGTCCAGCTTTTCATACCAACTGGGCTGCAAGGGTAATTCGACACGGAACCGGCAGGTCACACACTGCCTTGTTACACGGATGCAAGGAGGGTGAATGGAGCAGGGCCAAAATTTGACACCTCTCCCAGCCCTCAAACTGCATTTCCAACGCGCTGGGCTTTGGAAAGGAGGTGCAAGGCTCTGACAGGGTCTGAGACCCCTCCTACCTACTTCTCAAAGCTGGGAGGGTGTCCTAACTAGCCTTTGGGAAGGAGGCAGGAAGATGCTAGGACCCTATCAGCAGGACTGGTGCTAGGGTTTCTTGCGCCCTAGGCAGACCACCTGGCTCCCCCCGCCAAAGCCTGCTTTAGCAGGAGGTGGGGGTGGTGGAGAGGCAAGCAGCAGTTTCTCCACTGTAGCGGAGAAGCTGCTGCTCGCCTGCCCCACCCCCCGCCAAAGCCTGGCCAGCGCCCCCTCCATTTTGGCGCCCTAGGCAATTGCCTAGTTCACCTTAATGGACGCGCCGGCCCTGCCTATCAGAACCCTCACGCCTTCCTTTGGGAAGGAAGCAAGAGGGGAGGGGAATCAAATGTTGCCGAAGGCTGCCCAAAAGGGCTTCAAGGGCCATATGTGGCCCTCAGTCCACGTGTTGGACTGCCATGGTGTATATGATAAAAGGCAAGTGGGGGAAAATGAATGTGCCTTCAACCCAAGCGTGATAGATAAGGTCCAAATTTCAGATACAGTTTAGCAGTCAGGCCTATGATGAAACCTTGTGTCAGATAAGACTTCTTTCAAATTTCTGGCTAGTCACAAGGTTTCTGGAGGGATTCTGGGGCAAAAATGGTAATCCTTCATTGAGGAAGACCCAAACTTAAAAAAAAGAAGAAACTCAAGTGTTTGCTTTCGGGGACGAGAGAAGCTAAATTGGGCAGAATGAGAACATAATGGCACATAATTACTGTTGTGGGAAAGGGTGAGAAATTGGGGGCTGAGAGGGAATGGAATGGAGTATCACAAAGGAGGGCAGGGTTGGCGGGCTGGCATTGTGAACTGGAGCAGCTCACATTGCAATATTTTCCAGCACGGCCCAAGTGTTAATATTAGTGTCCCTATGATTGTGGTGGGCAGAACTAACACAATCATTCCAGTTAGGACTATCAGAGCATAAAGCACACCGGAATGGTAACCAGTTTGTGCTCTTTCCAGACTGTGAACTGAAAGCTAGGATGGGGGTGTGCCCTTCAAACAGTGTGAGAGGCCAGGCCCACTAGAGAGAGAGCACCACGAAGACTTCTTTACCAATCCCAGTTGTGCAACAAGATGCTCGTTTGGCCCAGCCTTTATTTCTTCTGTTGAAGGATGTCCTGTTCGCCTCTACTGCTTGTGTTCTGACAGAGCTCTCGAAGATCTGAGAGAGACACAAAAGCTGTTAGGAGCTTTGAACCAGACAGTTATGAAACCTCAGACAACCTTCACCCATTCATAAAAACTCCATGGCTAGCACCCAGTAAACAGGCATTGTTGCTTTCTACCATTTTGCTACAAGCAGTTGCATCTACTAGCTTGCAGGGCTGTACATAGGAAGTTGCCTTAAACCAAGGTGGAGCATTGCTTTCTTTAGCTCGGTACTGTCTACCAGGGAGAGGGAACCTGTGGCCTTATCAATGCTGTTGGACTAAAACTCCCACCACCCCTGACCATTAGCCATACCTTTTTGAGTTCATGCCTCCCTTGACCAACTACATTCTTTCTGCGGCAACCCTGTGGGGCTCAGGAGCCCAGATATGTCACCCCTTGCCTGCAGAGCTGGCAGCCTCTCACCCTTTCTTGAACACCCTTCCTTGTGGAGTATGCCCTCCTTTCCCGTCTCCTTGGGAGTCCTCCAGGCAGCTGCTGCTGCCGCCCCTGGTCTCTGAGTTGCCCTCCTCCCTGGTCCCAAAGAGAGGTGCCTCCTCTCACTGGGACTTGTCTGTCCATTCCCAACAGCAAGGGCTGGTGGACTGGCTGGCTGGGCTCCCTCACCCACTTGCTTGCTTACTCTGAGGCCGCTTCAGCTGCTGGCAACCAGACCCACCCACCCCTGACCAGCCCCAGAAGCAACATTTGCCTGGGGAGCTTGTAGCCCGAGCTGCTGCAACAAACAGCTGTGCAACCCTTTGGGAGGCAGAGACACAAAAAGGCATCAAGCGAGGAAAAAGAAAGTGTGGTTGTGAATTTGTGGAGTACAACCGATGCGCTGTCAGGCTTCAGAGAATCAGCTTCCTCCCCTCATGGCAGTAGATAAGCAGAACAAAGGAAAAGGAGTCTTCTTACCAGTTAGAAACTTTAATGATCACAGAGAGAGAACAAAGAACCCATCTCCTAGGAATGGCGGTGCTCCCAACTAAGAATTCCACCCCCTTATGTCCCTATCATCCCTGTCACTCCTACGTCTTGTAACCTGAACTTGTACCCTCTGTGCTTTCTGTTCTGCCACTTTCTCAGCTCTTCTTGACCTTGGGGAGAGCGAATGAATGCTTTCCAGAGACAGTGAATCTGTTAACTCACTCTCTCTCCCAGTCTTTCTTCTCCTAGCTGTTCCACATCCAGTATTTCCCAGCTTCTGCCTTCTAAACTACATCCTTCTGCAAATCTCTGTTCCAAATCTATACTGTCCTCCTGCTCCTGGGAAGATTCAGGATCCTGATCAGGAGCAGGAGGAGGCTCCCACCATTCTTCCTCAGTGCAGCCCTCCTCAGCACGGTCACTGACATGCACCCACGGAAATGGTTAAGCTGCTAAGAAGCCCTCTCTTACTTACAGCGCAGCACCGTCTCTCTGATTTGCCTGAAGCTGGTCTCTTGGAGTGTTACGCTGATGTAATAGAGGCACCGGAGCTCCCGGGGATAGTCTTTGCGGTCCATGTCCTTTAGCACCGGTATGGTGCGCCCGTTCGCCATGGGCGCCTCTGTCAAAGCATGGTGCATTTGGTAACGGCACCAAGGATCCTTGAGGAAGTTGGGCGTGATGAGCAGCACCCAGCAGTGGCTGTTCTGGACGGCGTCACACAGCTCCGTGACGATGGCACCCCCCGGAGCAGAGTCCCGGGGCTGAAGGAAGCAACGGAAGCATTCCGGCTGGCTCTCCAGGTAGGAGACCAGCTCTTCCACAAACCCAAGGTCGCCCTCGTTGTGGCAGATGCACACGTCATACAACTTGTTCCAGCGGGCGCTGCCTGAAATGCTCACGCTTACCTGGGAGGCAGAGGGCACCTGTTTGGGGCTGGCTGTCGAGTTGCTTGTAGGGGTGTAGGAATTACTCAACGGAGGAGGTGAAGGTGAATGTTTAGAAATATTGTTCAAGTGGCATTTTGAGGAGCTGGAAGTGTTCCTGGACTTCTGCAGAAGGGCCTTGAACCAGCCTGTAAATTCAGAATCAGGCTAAAGTGAGCAGCAGGCAGCAGAGAGAGATCTAACTAAGACAGATCCCTGTTTACGAAGTTTTAAGTGTTTGGTGGATTATTGTATTTTAATATTTTGTTGGAAGCCACCCAATGATCGTTTTGCACTTTCTTTTTGGTATTTTAAATTTTATTGTATATATCATTGTACACTATATTACATTGTATGAATTGGTGATCTTAGTGTGTACACACAGAGATATAAAATAAACGCAGATACAGTGGTACCTCGGTTTAAGAACAGTCCGGTTTAAGAACAATTTGGTTAACAAACTCTGCAAAACCGGAAATAGTGTCTTGGTTTGAGAACTTTACCTCGGTCTAAGAACGGAATCCAAATGGTTGAAGGGCACCGGCGGCGGGAGGCCTCATTAGGGAAAGTGTGCATCAGTTTAAGAACGGTTTTGGTTTAAGAACTGACTTCCGAAACGGATTAAGTTCATAAACCGAGGTACCACTGTACACACAAAATGAGTTTGACATACTGACCTGCCATCCCAATAGCAAGACTGTCTTCTAGGGACGGACTGATCAGTTCTGGCTTGCAGCCGTTTTGTGTGTGTTCATTCACAAGGCTGTTCCATTCTGTTTCCACATCGATTTGCAATTAAAAAGAAAAATGCACAAAAATTATCATTATTTCTGTCCACGCTTTAACCAAAAGTTGTGAATGTTTGTATGCTATTTTCACTATTATATGCCCTTTGATGGGCACTTGATCTTGGTATACGGGCTCCAGAACTGCATTGCAAAATTCAAGGAAGTGTGAATTTTGAAGGTTGCCTGGGTTTTGATCTGTGCCCTGTTTCAGAAAGTGAGAATTAGGTGGGTTTGCCTTTAAATGTGACCTGAATCAAATTTCTGCCCATCACTATTCGAAGCAGAACTTTATTGTTTGTCTAAACCACCCACCCCACCAAACCAGCTACTTCAGCCAATTCCTACACCAGGGATGGACAACCTATGGCACTAGGACTGCCTTGGCCCAGTTTCAAAAGACCCCTGGAAGCAATCAGTTCAGATCTGAACTCTGGCAAGACAGTGAGCTAATCCAGCCAGTTCACTGGGCAGGGAAGAAAAGGGTGGGCGGGGAGAAAAAGATCTGGCCCCACCCACAGTTGTCTTTGGTCTGCCCACTGCCACCACATGGCTCCCTCGGGTTATACCCCACCCAAAGGAATGCAGTCCTCAACAGGCTTGCCCCCTGACCTACACAAAAGCAAGCAGCCTGCAATAGGGGTGGGCAATATGCAACCTATGGGTTATCTTTTGCTGTCAGGTCTTTTTGAGTACATACATATGGAGCGTGTGTCAATTCCCAATTTTCTGTTTTAGACTTCCAATTGCAGATAAGAGTATACTGCAATAAAGTCTAAAGGTTCGGGGGGGGAAGGCAAATTATAAGCCCCACACCTCTCTGAACTAGCACAGCAGCTTGATATTTAAAAAATAAATATCATAGACCAAAATCTTAACAACTCACAAACAAATACACTCAATAAATCCTACATGCCCATACTTCTGTTTACTCAGCATCCAGCATGCTCCCATTGCTGATTTGGGAAGAGGTGTGCCGTAGGATGGCAGGCGTGGGCTGGTAAAGACATGGCTGAGCCAAAGAGGGTTTGCAAGCACCACCAATCAGCTGATCGGCACCACCTCCAAAGCACAGGACTTTGGAAAGGGTGACAATCAGCTGACTGCCAGTGCTTGCAAAGCACTGCTCAGCTAGCGGTACAAACTTCAACATGACGACCAGCTGATTGTCAAGGCTTGCACAACTCTGGGCACCTTACTTTGATTGACAGAACTTTGTGGGCAAAAACAGGTTCACCCAACATTATAACCTCGAGTGGATGGTCCCACCCATCTGTCAAGCTTGGTCCAGGCAGCACCCAGTTAAACTCTAAAGTAATTGAGGGGTCTTTCTGGATCAAAGGGCACATTTGAAAATCTGAGCAACTTTTTTTGGACACCACAAAAAATGTCGGGGTTTGGGTGCTGGAGCTCCTCGTGCACGGCCTTGGGCTGGTTATGCACGAGGTACCAGTTGCGGGGAAAGCGGCCAGCGTTCCGCGTGCTTTTGGGCACGGTCGCCGGCCAAGCCTCACAGTCTGAAGGATGATGAGTAAGCCAATTGAAGACTCTGGTGGTGTGTGAGTTCCTAATTGCCTTCTTTAATGAAAAGTTGCCTCGTGAAATAAAATATATACCCTGACTCTGAATAGGCGGACCAAATTAAAGAAATTAAAATTTTTACTTTACTCCCCCCTTTAACCCCAAAGGAAGACAGACACCGGTTGTATCTTTAGTGGCTTCGGCAGAACCCGCGTAGGCTCGTCCCCTAAGCTAAGTTCTCCTAAGCTTAAAGACCCTGCGCGCCCAATCTTCCGCGAGGCTAACTAAATAAACTAAAACCGAAATATCTTCCGCGGGCCTAACCCTAGGCTAACCTAAAAGAACCTATCTAAAACTAAAACCGAATAATCTTCCGCGATCTAACTCTAACTAAAGAAAAACCCATCCAACCCGTCCAGCCCGCTCCCAATACCCTTAAACTAAACTTGACTTCAACTAAAACCCAACTAAAAGAACATAAGAAGAACGTGCAATCTCGTGCTACTCCTCCTGCCTAAGCGGGGTGCCTCTGCCTTTTATTAGGGAACAAACGTGACATCATCATCAATGCCTCAACCAATAAAATCACTGTTGCTGCCCTCCAAAAAGGCGGGAAGCAAGTTTAACGCTCATTAACAACTTTGAACATGACCGGATCTATAAAATAAAGGCGGATTAATCTCATAAGTGAACCACACTATTCATTCATGCTTTCACTTTCGCTTTTGCGCGCAATTATACCAAAAATAGACCTTGAAAAACTTATAAAATAACCAAATAAATGTGAATCCATGGCGGATCCGTGAAACGTATTCCGACAAAAAAACACATTTCACAGGAGAAAAATTGATGATGCTCAGAAACCTGCCCCTCAGCGTGCTCTCAAACTAATAAAACACAGGGAAAAAGCATGTTGGACACCCCAAAGGCCAAAAACCCACCTCCTTTTCTTTTCTTTTCTTTTTAAAAAGAGGGCCAGGGGTCCTTGGGAAGAAACAGTGTGGGAGTGGTATCTGGGGGCAATATGTTGGGGGCCCCCGAGTCTGAATGCAGCAGACTTACTTGGGTATAGGCCTCACAGGCTGCAAACACATCATACATTTAAAACACCTGGCTTCCCCAAAGAATCCTGGGAAATGTAGTTTACCCCCAGAAAGATACAATTTCCAGCACCCTATGCAAACTACAGTTCCCAGAATAGAAGTCATGTATTTAATTTATGTATGTGATTTATATGTAATTCATATAAATTGAATTAATTAATAATGTGTTTTAAATGCATGGTGTGTACGCAGCCTTGGTGGACCTACTTTTAGGCAAACATGCAGAGAATTGCAATGTTGTAAAATTTCAATTTTATGACTGTTATAAATATGCTTCCAAGGAAAAGTTTAAAAACCCTTATGCTCACTAGAAGGACAGATCCTGAAGTTGAGGCTCCAGTACTTTGGCCACCTCATGAGAAGAGAAGACTCCCTGGAAAAGACCCTGATGTTGGGAAAGATGGAGGGCACAAGGAGAAGGGGACGACAAAGGATGAGATGGTTGGACAGTATTCTCGAAGCTACTAACATGAGTTTGGCCAAACTGCGGGAGGCAGTGAATGATAGGCGTGCCTGGCGTGCTCTGGTCCATGGGGTCACGAAGAGTCGGACACGACTGAACGACTGAACAACAACAACAATCTAACATGATGGAAGTGCATCAGTTTGCATTCCAAGGCATACATTTGGGAGGGGGGGTAGAGAGAGAATTAAGAGCAGTGCAGTTTTAAAACTGTGTACCCAAACTGGTGCACTCTGTTATTTTATAATTAAAGTCAACAGTAGTTTTGCTATATGGGGGGAAAGTAAGTGTTGCACCCAGATTTACCCCCATCTGGCTGCCTTATGTCACCACACCCAATCTCAACCCTGAACTACTTCTGTTCCTTCTAAAAAAGAACAGGCTCCCCCGCCCCACAGCGCGGACCCGTTTAAGCAAATGTACACGACTAATATCGGTGCATCGATTTCAGTGGGTCTGCTCTGAGCGGGTCGACTTTGAGCAGAACTTCGTTGGCTGCAAACCACTGGATTTAAACGGCGCGGTCAACGAATGTGTGGCACAAAGGATTTAAAAACTACAAGCCAGGAAGAGAGGCCAAAATTGGTTGGAGTCCCCCTCGCCCGCCTGGGCGCGGAAGGCAGCGCTTGCAAGGCGGCCCGGCTACATCCTGCATTTTGCAACTTTATTTAGGAAGTAGCTGCTCAAACCGCGGCTCTGCGCCCGCCTCGCCCCTCTTGCGTAGCGGAGGCACCGGCGAGAAACTGCGATCAGAAAGCGAGAAGAGGAGGACCGACCTGCAGCCGGAGCCCTGTGCAAGTTTACTCCGGAAAAAGAAGGGCAGTCTAAATACGATGGGGCTTAGGCTACTCCCAAGCAGGTGTGCCAACTTGAATAAAATACGGGGGGGGGGGGGCGCTAAGCAAGCCCTACCCTGCATAAATCGACGTGGTGCACGGATACCATTTGAATGACAATGCCAATAAAATTGGGGGGGGGCCCTCAAATATTTTATTGGGGGTAGAAAACCCCTCTGCCCCTAGGGGTTGGCTCCTATGCTCCCAAGCAAGGGCGCACAGCATCCTAGCTAGCCGGATTAACCAACCTTTCCTTCTGCAAGTGAGTTCGGGGCACAGCGAAGCTGCGTAAATTCCTGCCGCAATGGTCACAATTCGGCCCGGTTCCCTTTCCTTCTGGCGATCGAGGAGCCGGGGCGAAGCAGATCCCCTCCGAAGTGGGCGCGATCGGTCCCTGCTGCCTCCGGAGGAACTCGCCTGGGCTACTTCCCTCTTCGCCTGCGTGCTAAGGATCCCTCGGGTGCCCCCTGACGTTGCTTTGTTTTGGGTTTCTTTTGTTTTTTTTGTTTCTGCAAGGAGGAGGATCTTGTGGCGCTTTGCAAGTTCGTCAAATGACTCGAAAGCGCCTTTGCTGGATCCCTCCCCGGCGGCACCCCACTTTCAAAGGTGCTCTTCTGCGGCCCAAAAGAAAAAGAAACTGAATTGGTAAATGCACACGCAGGAGTGTAACCGTAAGGCTGCTTAGAGGAGCGCTCAGACGCACCGCACGCCTACATGGAAGTAAACTCCGTTAAGCTACTTCGGAGACTGGATTTAAGGCTGCGATTCTGTATATCCATTTTTTTCCTGGAAGTAGGAGGCCCCACTGAACACAGTGACTTGGCGGACAAGCCTAATAATGCCTACTCAAAAGTAAGTCCTATAGAATTCAGTGTAGTTTTCTCCCAAGGAAATGGTGTTAGGATTGCAGCCTTACTTCTGAGTTAGCAGGTATATATTGCTGCTTGCTATTCTTGGAAGTTCCAGGGAGATAGAATTTAAGGAAAAAATCCAGAGGGGGGGGGGACACCTGAAAAGCGATGCATTTCAATCGCCTTTCACCACGCCTTCTTTTGGGGGGTGGCATTTTAAAGCTCCTCTGGCATCGCTTCGCCCCCCTTTTCGGTGGTTAAGTGCAACCGGTTGCTATGCATCTTTAATCAGAAGTACGTGCCAATGAGGCCAATTGGACCGGCTCCGATGTGTGCGCCGGGCTGCAGCTGCAAAGTCTGCAGCGGTGAAAAGAAACGGCAATCCTATTTTGTCTAGCAAAGCAAATGGAAACGAGTAAATTCCATTCCAGGGTGTGTCATTACAAGTGATCATCCAACTCCCCCCACAACCCCACTTCATTGCATTCAAAAGACACGGGCTCTCTTTCACACGAGACGTTGCGGCTGCAAGTTTGCAGGCGAGATTCAGGAGTACAAAAAACCTGTTGGCTTTTTATACAGTGGTATATTTCCTAGCAGAACAGTTTAAGATCAAGTTGCCAAGGCTGCGATCCAGAGCACGCTTAATGAGGACTAAGGCTCCATCGAACTCAGCGGGACGTACTGTCGCGTCACTATACCTAGGACCGGGGCAAAACCCCGATTTGTACGGCACGTGTGAATTCTACTCATGCCCGATGAGCGATGACTCTCGAGTAAGGGGCGGGAGCTCAGTTTCTTTAACCAATCCAGAGTAATCGAGTATGCGGGTGGGGCGAGGCTGCAGTAGCAGGAAGTCACGTTCCGGAGTGACAGCGGGCAGTTGTGTAACTTCTCGGAAGTGTAACGTTACGCAAGTATAGCCGGTTTGCAAGAGCCGAAGTGGGGTCGGAGAGGGTGGAATTGTCTCTCTGTAAGATTTTTCTTCTCTGCCTGGAAGAATCAAGGTGGACTAACCCTGCAGTCTTATACATGCCTACTCAGCTCTGAATCCTACTGAGTTCCATAGATCTTACTCCCAGGTAAGTGGAGATAGGCTGAGGCTGGTTGGACACGTGTTGCAGTTGTGGAATAAGCTAGCTGAGTGCTGTACTGCTTCAGACTGCAGATGGGGAATGTCCCTTTTAGCAGCTGTTCCCCACAGCAGACGCTGCAACCTTCCAGCAGTTTGACTTCACCCCAAAAGGCACACCATCAACAGCAAAACCTTTCTTAAGGGGGGGGGGGGAGCCTCTCAGCTCAACTAGAAAACTAGCACATCAGCAAGAAAGTTTCTAGCTCAGCTCTTTCCCTGATGCTTTTGTCTTCCAGGAATTTATTATTAAATGTGTAGAAATATATTTTTTAAATGATTTCTCCCCACACTTACAGTCTGAAGTTGTACATGTCTAGAATTCTACTCCCTCATTTCTTCCAAGGAAAGGGAGTCTTAGCTCTGGGGTAAAGCGCTTCCTTTGCCTGTCCATATTCCCTGTCCCAGAAGCCCTGGATATTTGCTGCGAGTCATTGACCTAGGAAGCTGCCATATTGACATTGGTCCATCTAGCTCACTATTTACACTGATTAGCAGCTGCTCTCCAGGGTTTCAAGACGAGCTTTCTCCCATCCTTACCTGGAGTTGCCCAGGATTGAACCTTGGACTTTCTATCTATGAGGTAGATGCTTTAACCACCGATCAATGACCCTTCCTTGACCTAAACAGGTTGGTGACCTAGGCTTCACATCCTCATAAGTGTCGTGTGTAGAATAGCATCTGCTGCGCAAGGGGTCAAGTGTAAAACAAGATTTTGAACTTGTGGAAGATAGATGATTTATTTAGACGCACAGTTGCTGTTGGTATTGTGTAAGCAGCGGATCCATTTGACATCGCTGTGTGTATCGCTTTGTTAATGCTTGCATAAGAGGGTTTTGCATGCCATCAGAAATGTTGCTGAATGTGGGCTGACAGTGGTTTGCCAAGAATGTGAGCCTGCACATGCTGGATCGTGCATAACTGCCTCCCCGTAGGCTGATGGCAGAAGAGGCGCCTGCTGGAATATTGAGATTTGGTTAATTAATTTGGGCTCCACAACTGTGAATCCGACTGCACACAAGCTGAAGCTTCGAGGCTACTGTGTACGATGCATATACTGCTATTTATTTTTTCAGTGTTCTAAGGATTGTTTTCAACTGGCTTCCTCCCTGTATCTGCAATGCAGAACTTTTTTAAAAAAATATATGTTTATTAGTTTTCCAATATTACACAAGAATAGCTCAAATATACCGTTAACCATATCAATTAATTTGCAATGCAAAAGTACTTCATGTCCGCATGAAGCATTGCTTTAAATTGATACTTCATTTAAAGCTGGAGCTCTTGTATTTCTCCGTTTAAAACATTCGCCCATTTCAAAGTGGTGCAAAATATGTTCAAGTACATTTTTAAGGCAGTAATTCTACACCCATCCACCTGGGAGCAAGCCCCATTGAACTTATTGACATGTACTTCTGGGTGGACACATTGCACTCTGTTATATATATATTGGGGGTGAGAATCCCACGAGCCTAGTCTTGAAGGAGATGAAGCTTATTACAGATGTTGCTTAGCTTTCACATCTTTTTACTGCACGTGGAAGATAATCCTTTTGTACTTGATGTTAATCAGACATAGTGATTGACCTCTTATTTTGGTGCTCACAGCAAACAGATTAAACCTGCTAATTCATCCATAAGCATTCACTGAAAGGGTTGGGAAAATCCACTCTTTGATCAACCAGATTGTGAACATGTGCTGACCAGGATTCATTTGAAACCAGGGTTGTAGCAAGTTTGAAACCCTAGTTAAGAGGGAGCTGGGTTAACCTTCATCGTGACTGACATCAGTGCAGACAGCGAATAGAGGGCAGGATTTGAGATGGAGAATGGGAACCTGCAGCTTCCTCGCTTCAGAACTCTTTTAACTACAGCGGTACCTTGGTTCTCAAACTTATTCCGTTCCGGAAGTCTGTTCCAAAACCAAAGCATTCCAAAACCAAGGCGCGCTTTCCCATAGAAATTAATGCAAAATAGATTAATCCATTCCAGACTTTTAAAAACAACCCCTAAAACAGCAATTTAACATGAATTTTACTATCTAACAGGACCATTGATCCATAAAATGAAAGCAGTAAACAATGTACTGCAGTCACACAATTAATCAGTTGCTGAACTGGCTTCCACACAGTCACAAAAACAAAATGAAAAAGAGCCGCAAAAACAAAAATGCAAAATAAATAGCAAAAACAGACCTCAGTATAACACTCAAAACAGAAGCGTGGCGCTCAAATCGGAAGCGTAACAGTTGAATCAGAAGCATAGCACTCAAATTGGAAGCGTAACACTCAAAACGGAGCACGTTCAGCTTCCGAAAAAAGTTTGCAAACTGGAACACATACTTCCTGGTTTGCAGTGTTTGGGTTCCAAGTTGTTTGAGTACCAAGGCGTTTGAGAACCAAAGTACCGCTGTATTGTCTTTAAGTGCCCCAGAGTACGTGCCTTTGAGTTTGCCCATCTGAAAGGTCTACAAGTTATATCCATGTGTCTCCCTAAATGTTTATTTAGTGGGGGTTGAGTGAGGTCAACCTTTGTGGCAGGACAGGGAACTTATGGCCCTCTAGATGTTGGGTCATATTGCATCACCCCCATCCTGCATGGCCAATGGTCAGGGATGATTGGAGTTGTAACTCAGAAACACTTGGAAGACCACAGGTTCCCCATCCCTGCCAAATGAGATAGCTTGTGTACCACTGTCTTTGTGAAAAAGTAAGAGTATTCTCCTGTTCCCACCTAGCCTTTTCCTGCTTGGACACTGCTCCTAATACAAAGCGGGGAGAAACCGGCTGGTGACGCAACAGAATGACGAATATTTCGATCCACTGGTTCCGCAAGGCACTTCGCCTCCATGATAACCCTGCCTTGCTAGCAGCTATGAAGAACAGTGCTGAGGTCTACCCTGTCTTTATCCTTGACCCCTGGTTCCCAAAAAACATGCGGGTCAGCGTTAACCGCTGGAGATTCCTGGTTGAATCTCTGAGAGATCTGGATGAGAGCCTCAAGAAACTGAACTCAAGGCAAGTACCAGGTGGGCCAGTTTTCAAAATACACCAGGGAGGATGAAGGAGCCATTTATGAACCATTTGTACAACACTTTCCCCCAAACCTGAATGGTTTTCTATGGAGAGGACAAATGGGGAGGTGTGGGGGTCAGATTGGCCTACTAGGATGCAGGTGCAAAAACTACCAATTCTGGCACACAGTGCTGTCAGTTTGCCATATTGTCTCTCCCAGATCCTAGTCCTCTCTGTCTTGACCTCAGAAACTCACCTAGTCTTTGGCGCTTTCTTGGTTTCTGAGCAATCAAAGGTTGTGGTGTCTCCTCAGGCTGTTTGTAGTTCGTGGCAGTCCTGCAGAGGCATTCCCAGAACTATTTAAGAAGTGGAAGGTCACCCTGCTCACATTTGAAGTCGACACAGAACCGTATGCAAGGCGCCGTGATGCTGAGGTGGTGAGGGTGGCAGCTGAACATGGAGTCCAAGTTGTTCAGAAAGTGTCCCACACTTTGTATGACACTGAAAGGTGGGTACAAAGAGGAAAAGCCATGACAATTTTGCATGCATTTCTGGAATCCACCAGATAAAAGTTTCTTAGAGATTGTTACAGTACAGTGGTGCCTCGCTAGACGAATGCCTCGCTAGACGAAAAACTCGCTAGACGAAAGGCATTCGCTAGCGGAAGGCTGCCCCGCAAGACGAAATTGTCAATGGGGCTGCCTCGCAGGTCGATTTTTTTTCCCCGTCGCAATAACTGCTTTCTGCCTTGGTGCTTCGCTAGATGAAAAAATCGCTAGACAAAGACACTCGCAGAACGAATTATTTTCGTCTAGCGAGGCACCACTGTATTATTAATTGCGTGTATCAGTCATTATTTTTTATTTTTTACAAAAAAGGAACTCCAAGCAACTTCCAAAGGGGAAAAATCCATTGCTGGACATTCCTGATAATGTATTGTCATCATTTCCAACAGAATCATCATTGAGAACAATGGCAAGGCACCTCTGACTTACACTCGGCTGCAGACGGTCTTGGCTTCCCTGGGTCCTCCAAAACGGCCAGTTCCAGCTCCTAGCTTGGAAAACTTGAAGGGTGAGTACGAGTCTCTCTGGACTTCGGGATGCAGGCAATGGGTATTTCTGGATTCTGACAAGTACTTTGGGCCCTTTGTAGTGTGAGAGAGAGCTGTGGCTTGAATAGAAATGCTGTGGGATAATCTGCTTTCCCACCTCATGGTGGTACTTTGGCCACCTCATGAGAAGGGAAGACTCCCTGGAAAAGACCCTGATGTTGGGAAAGATGGAGGGCACAAGGAGAAGGGGACGACAGAGGATGAGATGGTTGGACAGCGTTCTCGAAGCTACTAACATGAGTTTGGCCAAACTGCGAGAGGCAGTGAAGGATAGGCGTGCCTGGCGTGCTCAGGTCCATGGGGTCACAAAGAGTCGGACACAACTGAACGACTGAACAACAACAACAAATCTGCTTTCCTGGGGTGGGTGACCTACTCACACCCAATTGACAATTTTCAGTGCTTATGTTTGTTCTTGGCAGCAGTTCATGGTTAGCAAGGGAAGAGCTTAACCATAAGCCTAATCATGGATGATGATGGTGGTGATAAGAATAATAATAATTTTATGATTTATACACCGCCCATCTGGCTGGGTTTCCCTAGCCACTCTGGGTGGCTTACAGCACATGCTGTGATAACGTGCTAAGGTTTGGCTGAGCAAACCACGAGGAGTAAAACAGAACAGAGAGGAGAAAAGTGGTCGTGAGCATCTCTCTGGGAATCCACGTTTGCACAGGCCCAGTAAGCCATAATTGGTTCACTGTGTTGTGCGGATCAGGCCAGCGATCAGGCACATCACAAGGGTGCTTAGCTAATCAGATTTGGCTGCTGCTGCAGGCAAATAACATTGAGCAAAAGTGACAATGAATGGACAAATATTTTGCCAAGGGGTTTCAAGAAATGCTAAAAAGAGGTGCGTGATTTACAGCATAGTCAAAAAAAAGTTAGCAAAAAAAGGTACTTTGACTTGGCCTTGTTATGAATAATTAGATACGTTCTTACATTGATTGAGTCATCGGGGATTGAGAGAGGCGATATTCGGGCACAGGGAGCCAGGCGAACCAGAGATGCACCCTTCTGTACAAGCTTTGAAGCTGACGGATCATCGTTCAAACCTAGAGTGCAGCACACCTGTCAAAGAGGACCACGATAAGGAGTATGGTATCCCTTCTCTTGAGGAACTGGGACAGGATCCAAAGACAGCTGGCCCCCACCTTTATCCAGGAGGAGAATCTGAGGCCCTTGCTCGGCTGGACTTGTATATGAAGAGAACGGTACAGTGACCAAAATGTTTGTTGCTTTTGCCCAACAGACTTTGCTTCGGGGTGGGGAATCTCTGGCCTGGTGGCCAGATTTGGCTAGGGTTGCCATATATCCAGAATTTCCTGGACATATCCAGAATACTTCAAGTCAGAAGCAGTGTCTGGGCAGAAATTGCAAAAAAAAAAAAAAAAAAAAAAAATTGCCCCGGAAAATCCGGACGTATGGCAACCCATGTCAGCAGCATAGTTTGGGGCAATTTTCTTTTAAAATAGCTCAAAAAAAATTTTTTTTGCTCAACAAATTTGGGCAAAACTTAAAAAAAACTCAACAACTTTGCAAAAAAAAAAAAAAAAGCTCAATAGCTTTTTCTGTCTGGATTTTCATTGTTTGAAATATGGCAACCCTAGAGTTGGCCTGTGTGAGGAACCCTTCGTTACACTCCAAGAGCCCTCACACTTTAAAACGTTTCCCCAGACCGTGTCTCTCCCTAGGTTTCACCGACGACTAAAATGAATCCTAAAGTGATATTATGAGAGATGTCTTTGGGGTACCTCAGTGCTTCACGTTCGAAACAACTCTTGCCACCTTTGGGATCTCCCGCCCTGGGTTCCCAAACTACTGCAGCTTGCCTTCCCTTTTTGGCAACTGCGTGGCACCTTTGGCTTCACTGCCCAGTCCTCTGTATGCCAGGAAAATAAGCCACCCGTTCCCTCTATCACAGGAAACCCTTAGTGCTTTTTCCCTCAGCCACACCTCAAGAGGCACTGACGCACTGCCAGAGTCCACGAACGTTGAAACACAAAATAAGTTTATTGAGGTAACTTAAATAACATGGATGTTCAGGTATAATGCGGTTACAAATCTTCTTTTCAGGTACATAAACTTGGTTACAACATTAAACAGGATAAAAGTCTTTCCTTCCCTAGCCTAAGCCTAACCTCCAACCCGCTCACCCTCAATCCCTGACCCACAACAACCGCCCAACTGCCATTCTCTCCCTTTTAAAAGGTCAAAAGGACCCGCCTCTGCGATTGAGCTGCCAGTCATCTAGAGTGGGTGTTAACTCTTCGAGTGCTGGGCACCTGCTCACACCCAGGCTCAGGGTTGGTCCGTTGCAGCCTGCAAGACCATTTCCCGCCAAGCCATGCCAATGTGCCCCACATCTGAAGATGGGACCCCAGAGACTGCCACCTTCCATGTGTTCCTCCCTGCATGGCCTGAACATTACCTGAAGCTGTGGCCCAGATTCATTGACCCTGGAAAACATGAGTGGCGATAGCTAGTGCCATGGCCTCTTCAGTTGTTGCACCCACACTGTGGGACACATTGCGAAGTGTGAAATGTTGGGCCCATTCACTGTAGTCTTAGGCAGCTAGTTAAAAGCATGGCTGTTTGTAACTTGCCTGTGTGGTCAGACTGCTGCCTGATTTTGCCTGCTGTGGCTCTATATTGGCTTTTGCTACAGGAGTTTGCTGCTGAAGTCAACATTTCTGATTTTAATGGGGATTGTTATGTTTGGTTTGTAAGCTTCCTTGAGTTCCTTTGAAAACTCAGCAGGGTACGCATTTTAAAAATAAGTAAATAAAATTACAGGGACAATAGAACAGGGTCTCTTTGGGGCATACAAGGCACAGAACTGCCCAATGCAGGGGCCACCACCAAAAAGCCCTCTTGTCTGATAGCCACAAGGCAACCCTTTGGACATATCTAGCCCCTCAAATCTCTCAGTGCATTATTTTTCCTGTTTTCTTTACAGTCATGGGTATGCAATTTTAAGAAGCCTGACACATCCCCCAATTCTTTGACTCCTAGCACCACAGTGCTCAGCCCCTATGTCAAATTTGGGTGCCTGTCTGTACGGATGTTCTGGTGGAAGCTGACTGAAATCTACCAGGGGGTAAGAAGAGGAGGTTTTTTATTCTACAGTTGTCATATAATCACAGAATACTGCCTATCTGTTTTCATTGGTACAACTGCTGGATACTATCTGTTCCAACAAGTGCCATTTCAGAAATCTGTAGGCTGTGGACCTAGATTAGGGGGTTCCGTTGCGTATATGCTGCTTGCAGATTTCCTCAAAAAGACTTTTTTTATCTGTCCCAGACTAAGGCTGTCAAAACTCTGATATAAAGAGTATGTAAACTAATGCCATCAGAGCTGCTGTGACAAATCTACATGGCTAGGGCTTCTGTGACACTAGAGGCAATCAGCCACCCAAGGCAAGGTAGACTGCAAAAGCTACCTGCAATAGAAGCTCCTCTTTTTTTAACAATCCAAAGAATAATTATTGTTCCTTCTCTACTGTGCTTCTCTAGAGGAAACACTCTGACCCACCGGTATCTCTGCATGGGCAACTCCTGTGGCGGGAGTTTTTCTACACGGCAGGAGCTGGGATCCCCAACTTTGACAAGATGGAGGGCAATCCAGTTTGTGTGCAGGTGGACTGGGATGACAACAAGGAGCATCTCAAAGCCTGGCGTGAGGCATGTTCTGTTTGGCAAAGTTCACGATCTACCCAAATATTTGCAGATTATTAAGCAATCTACTCCCTTGCCACCAGGCCAAACATATTATCCACACTTATAATGCACTTAACTATTCATAGCACTGTAAGGTAAAAGACCCCTGGATGGCTAAGTCCAGTCAAAGGCAACTATGGGGTTGCAGCGCTCATCTCACTTTCAGGCCGAGGGAGCCAGCGTTTGTCCAGACAGCTTTCTGGGTCATGTGACCAGCATGACTAAACCACTTCTGGTGCAACAGAACACCGTGACAGAAACCAGAGCGCACAGAAACGCTGTTTACCTTCCCGCCGCAGCAGCACCTATTTATCTACTTGCACTGGCGTGCTTTCGAACTGCTAGGTTGGCAGGAGTTGGGACAGAGCAACGGGAGCTCACCCCATCATGGGGATTCAAACTGCCAACCTTCTGATCAGCAAGCCCAAGAGGCTCAGTGGTTTAGACCACAGCGCCACCTGCGTCCCAATATAGCACCGTAGACCAATGGGACTAGTGGTGTTGCTATTTTCTACAGCAGAAGAAAAGGGTCAAACTCGGGTTGTTCCACATAGGGCTGATAAAGATTCTCAATGCAGACAGGGGCTACAGAACCTCAGGCCTGTGGGCCAGAGGTGGCCCTTCAGGCTTCTCTGTCTGGCCCTCAGAACTCTTGCCCTAGGCTACAACTACCCAAGTGCTTTTGGCTTGCTGGAATGTGTGATGATGCCTCACTTTGGATGGATGGTTTGGTGTGCATGTAGAAATCCAACTTTTGCATGGCAGTAATGTAACCTACTGTACCAAGGGCAAGAGTCACCCACTTTTGTTTCAAGCCCCACTCAAAACAGGTAGGTTTCCTTGGAAGGTTGACCACAAGGGAATGTGGCCCTCAGCCTTGGTGTAGAATCTACTAAGCTTGACATGCTGGTGGTTTGTCTCTAGATAAGTCAGCTTTCTTCATTCCTTCTTACGTCAACTTCTCTCCAAGTTTTGACATGATATTACTGTAATTCTGTAAACATATTTTGCTGTGCTCCAATGAAATTGAGGTGCATAATTGATAGCATCTGTTTTTCCACAGTTGATCCAGAACGGTTTATTTCCTTTTATTTGGTACATGTGATCAGAATTCCCTGACTGCATAAATGATTTAACATTTTGGGGTGGCACTTACGTTTTCAAGAATGTTGATACCGGTATATATAACATGCACCGCTTAAGTTTTCCTTGAGTGAAGAACTGGAAAAATATAAATGAAAATAGGAGCGGGATAGTGTTAAGGGAAAACCTGAGCTTCCTCTCCCTTTCTTGCTGCCAGGGCCGGACAGGCTACCCCTTTATAGATGCCATTATGACGCAGCTGCGCACAGAGGGCTGGATCCATCATTTGGCACGTCATGCGGTGGCTTGCTTCCTGACACGAGGAGACCTCTGGATATCCTGGGAGGAAGGGCAAAAGGTGAAGGCAGATTGGGAGTTCATCATGAAAGCTGCAGAGTTCAGAACGTTCTCTGTAGCCAAAGAAAAGCTGGATTTATTGGCGGGTCTATATCTAGTTAGTGGCTGAACTGCTAGGTTGCCCCTGAGCACACACTCCATTCAAAACTGGGAGATCTCCCCTTGCGCCATTCCTAGTTCTCAGCACAAAAACACCATTGTATTTTCAAGATTCCCAATTGCCTTGCAGTGTAACACCTCCCTTCCCAAGCAACATGCTTAAGTTGCCCTGCATGTTTATTCTGCATACAGACTAGATGGAAACCTGACTTATTATTGCATGACAGGAATACAGGCTAATGTACAAAAGGGTAGGAGTCCTATCCATTGCCTGCTGACTACTGGCATGCAGACCCCAGAATGTTGCCTGTGAGGGTAGGCAGCCCTCAGGTTGAAAAGGTTTGCCGCCTTTTGCCTTATGGCTTCCTCCCTACTGAATTGTGGAATACATGACAGGGGTTCACCATCCCTTTTAAGTAGAATCAGGCTACTGTGCCCTCTTGGTATAGGTGCTCCCATTACACCCGGAGCATAGTTAAAAATGTAACGTTACAAAAAGCTTGTAGAGCGTGAGGAAGCTATGACTATTGGACTGGACTTCTTTGAGGTTCCCAAAAGGCGTTCGTTTTCCAAACTGCTCCCATTTCAGGTCTTTGAAGAACTGCTGCTGGATGCCGATTGGTCCTTGAATGCCGGTAACTGGCAGTGGCTTTCTGCAAGTGCCTTTTTCCACCAGTTCTTCCGTGTCTACTCACCAGTTGCCTTCGGCAAGAAGACAGACAAAAATGGAGAATATATAAAGTAGGTGTAAATAATATAGCAACACTGCACTTAAAACAAGCATTAAGTTAGCTGGCAGAGTTTGTTTACCACTGGGAACAGTAACCCTGTCTATGAATGTGATTATGGGAAAGCTAAATGGGTGGATTGGTGAGAATCTCTTTTTAGCTTTGCCTGTGCCTAAGAGGCAACAAGTGTAAGTGCAAGAGTAACCTGGCTTATTTTTAGGCCTCTACAATCTATAATTTCCTAAATCTTTGACGTCGCCATGCTTAAAAAATTAATCCAAATTTTGCATTGAGAAAAAGAATTTTGCTATATGTATAGAGCAAAAAGTGCATTACTTTGTCAAATTTCGGGTTTTCTAATCATGGAAATTAGCAAGGTGCTATTCTCTGAACTGATGGGACGCGGTTGGCATTGTGGGTTAAACCACAGAGCCAAGGGCTTGCTGATCAGAAGGTTGGTTGTTCGAATTCCCGCGACGGGGTGAGCTCCCGTTTCTCGGTCCCAGCTCCTGCCCACCTAGCAGTTTGAAAGCACGTCAAGTGCAAGTAGATAAATAAGTACCGCTCCGGTGAGAAGGTAAACGTCGTTTCTGTGCGCTGCTCTGGTTCTCCAGAAGCGGCTTTGTCATGCTGGCCACATGACCCGGAAGCTGTATGCCGGTTCCCTTGGCCATTAACGCGAGCCGAGTGCCGCAACCCCAGAGTCGTCCACGACTGGACCTAATGGTCAGGGGTCCCTTTACCTTTACTTTATTCTCTGAACTACTCAAAGTATTATTCAACCACTTCTTTGACTTCTGAGAGCCAAGTGCACAAGGCCCACATGTTTTCAAGCATATACAGTACATATATTCTCAGGCAAATTAATTCTACACTCACAACATTGTACACATTTTCCTGGACTCTAGTAGAACTACATGATAATCACATTGCTTTGGATCAGATGCAATCTCCCTTGCAGGTGCTATCATGACCACAGAGGGTTGTTACCCTGTTCCAGTGCAGACTTGGACCTAAGAATATTGATTTTAACTTTGCAAAGCATCAGGCTGTCATACTAGTCCTGAGCCTTTTCCCGTACACACCTGACTTCTTCCTTTATCATTACAACCTACGCAGGAAGTACCTCCCCTTCCTCAAGAAGTTTCCAAGTGACTACATTTATGAGCCTTGGAAAGCACCACGGAGCGTGCAGGAGCGTGCAGGCTGCATCATTGGTGAAGACTATCCCAAGCCCATTGTTGCTCACGAAGAAGTGCGGAAAAAGAATCTCGAACGGATGAAGGCAGCGTATGCACGGAGATCACAGAGTGCAGCTGCTGAAGCGCAGGATGAAACAAGTAAGAAAGGTAAGCTTTTCAAAACAAGAGTGCTGTTATGGCTTGGGGTACCTGTATAGGTAATGTCTAAATGACAACTACCTGCTAGAAATCAGGAAGAGGAGTGATAACAAAACAATTTCAGCCTCAGCACAGTGTCCTATCACTACCCATCTTTCCAATCTCAGCAGGTGGAGAATTCAGTGGCCACGTTGCTCACCAAGGCATGTAACACCAATCTTAGCCCAACTGCATTGGCCATAAATCAGTTTCCAGGCCCAATTCGAAGTGCTGGTTTTGACCTATAAAGCCTTCAATGGCTTTGGACTGCAATAGCTCAAATACTGCCTCTCCCCATATGAATTGACCTAGACCGACCTGGACCCAGCAATCATCATCTGAGGCCCTTGTTTGTGTGCTCCCTCAATGAGAGGTCCAGAGGGTGGCAACACGAGAATAGGACATTTTTGCAGTGGCTCAGTTTGTGAAATGCTCCCCAGCGAGGCTCGTCTGGTACCATCATTATACAGGGTGAGTCCTTTAAAAGAGGCCCCATGGATACAGAGTACACATGTTCCATGGAACCTCTTTTAAAATACTCGCCCTGTGTATCTAGGTGCCAGCCGAGAACTTCCCTCTATACCCAGGCCTTTCACTATGGACTTTTAGAGTGGGTGGGATGTTTCTAAATGTTAATTTCCCCTTCCCCACACCTTGGTTTTAATGTATCTATGTGGGTTCTTTGTTTTTAAGTTGCTTTGGGTTGCCTTGGGCAAGATAAAATGACCAACAAGTTTAATTAATAATAATCTCTAATTACTGTGGTTCTCAAACATCTAAGACTGGTGACATCCACCAACAAACTTTTAGGCTAAATTCTAATACCC
Source organism: Lacerta agilis (assembly GCF_009819535.1). Classification (NCBI taxonomy): domain Eukaryota; kingdom Metazoa; phylum Chordata; class Lepidosauria; order Squamata; family Lacertidae; genus Lacerta; species Lacerta agilis. Next base: position 12,918,542 of record NC_046326.1, on the reverse strand, counting down.
AAATGAGCTGGATTTTTTTTTTTAATCGTGAAAAGGAATTAGCCACCTTTCAAGGAGGCAGGTCTCCATGTTAATGCAGTTATCACTGTTTAGGAAACAGGTTGTGAGCAGTGACAAATAGTGAAGCAACCTCAGAGGGCATATAGTTAGCTAGCATTGGGTAGAATGGAATTAACTCTGTCCAACCCAGAGATGTAGTGTAATTATCTGCCCTAACAGAGGCCAGCTGGAAGCCAGAGCAGTTAATCATGCAGAAGCACAGCAGCAGCCTGTGAGTGAATGCTTTGAACTCATTGACCTTTAAGTTAATACAGTTCCTTGGTGCATGGTACACTGAGGTCTTGCAGCTCAATGTGGGTATTAGAATTAATGGTCCCGTTCCCCCCCCCCCCCAGATACAGGTTAGAAGATTCCAGCAGTGACAGAAATGGTAGTTTAATTCTGATCTTCAAGCATCCTTATGTCAAATTTTGGAGCTTCATTTGAGGGAAGCTGGATCTCAGCTGTTGGCATCAAGCCATGAACACAGAGTGATCCAAATGGAAAATGGAGAACAGGGGCCTTATGGCAGAAGGTGGTTAGGATCAAGTATAAGCCAGGCTGTACACTGAAAAGTGCTACACAGAAATCAGCTTGGATTGTTTTTTCTTTTAGATGCCAACCAGAAGCGGCCGGAGGCTCCATTGAAATCTGAAGTGCGAACAAAGAAAGTGAAGATCAAAAGCACCTAAAAGTGGCTCATGTTGAAAACCATGGCTTAAAACTAAAAAAAAAAAAACCCAAAAGCCAATACCCACAGTATAATAACTTTTTCAAAATGCTAGAAGTGGTGGAGAATGGCTAAACTAAATACTACCTCTGTGTCATACTCTGCCTCTAGACAGCAAGAGCGACTAGGGAGAAGGTGAGGTCACACAACCCAACAGGGTTTCCATGCTTATCTTATTGGTGGTGGGGGGGAGACACCTCTGGCCAAATTTGGTTTGGCAGGGTAGCCTCAATATGGCCTGCAGGGCCATTCACCAAACACCTGATCTTAAAGTGAGTTTCCAATTGTTCATTTGCTGGAGTACAGCATGCTTCCGCTGACCATCAGCTGGGAGTGTGGCTTGTTCCAACAGCACAAAGCTACTAAACTGCTACTAAAAGCAAAGCTTGTTTCTTCTGTTTTACCAATGGTTTCAATGCAAACCACTTCATGCTACTGAACTACAGGAAGGCCTTAAAAAAAAAGCATGTAAATTTTAATACACCATATCCCCCTGCATCCTAAGCTACTATTCTCTCAGGACAAGTATATCTTGTGGATTTTCAGATTAAGTGACAGACAGGAACAGCTACTGAGAAGACACACTAGACTGCCTTCAAGTGACAATTTTTTTAAATTATGAAGTCACCTTGGCATTTGGGGGGCTGGAAAGGTAACTTGCAATATTCTAAAATAAAATTGCTCAAAACACTATCTTGTATTCACAACTCTCTGCCTCTGTTACCTTGTGAATATTAAATTTTCCATCATAGCATGTTCCTGAGGAACTTTTCCTTCCCTCATTAAACTCTTGTTGCCATTAAGCTTTTTATGCAATCTTCCCTTCTCAACCAAAATAAGCAAGCGCCGATTAGGCTGAAGGTACAGTTCTTTAGAGTTGGAACTGGTTTGAGAGAAGCTGCTTCCGATAGCACACCCCTACATTGTCTTTTGCCTCACTGTCAGCTCTTGCCAGAAAAATGAATCAAAATGAAAAAGCAGGAGTGGAAGGAATGCATCCAATAGAAATTGGTTCTCCCTTTTAAACTGTCTTCCACTCCTTGAAATAACTTTACAGACCTCCTTTCCTTGTCTACCTCCAACTGTAAAAAGACAACTCATTCTTTTAACCCCCAATAATGCTGCTGCAGTATTTTTTTTTAATGGTATATAAAAACAGTAAAAAGTCAGCCTGATTTCTGGGATAAGGGTGAAAAAAGTTCATTTCTTCCACTTCAAGACATAGTTCCAATGACCTCAGTTCTAAGGTTATCCAGAATAACCAGCTGTCAGTTCAACAAGCAATTTCTCTTTTCCACGAATCAAGAAACAGCTTCAGAAAGTGAGATGGAGCAAAAAGCCAGGGAGATCCATGGCAAGTACAACAGCAGAAGAAGAGCAAGACTAAAGTGGACATCTCCTTTTTGAGTAGCACAGCTCCCGAGACATTTTCTAACTTGCGAAGATTCAGTGCTTAATTACAATGAGGTTTCACCAAGTATTGGAAATTTTCTTTCTGAATCAAGGACCCAATGAACCTAAATTCCCCTTCTTTGTACCACATTAGATAAATCCAGGACTGTTCCTGACTCGTGTTAATCAGCAGCCTGGTGGAAAGGAAGGGCACCTTCCCCATGCAAAGGAATAAAAACATCAATTATTGTACAAAGCTTAATTTCTCAGGCCATGACCATTTAGAGTCATTATTTTATTCATTCACTTGCTACCGGTACATTTATATCCCATTTTTCCCTCCAAAGAATTCAAGGTGGTATGCATGGTTCTCTTCCTCACTCAATCCCCACAACAACCCTGTGAGGTAGGTTAGGCTGAAAGGCTGTAAAAAAAAAAAGTGCTGTTGCATTTTTTCCATGCCCCCAAACATACTGACAATCTATTGCTCAGTGGGCTATTAGAAACCCCATATTGGTTTGTTTGTTTTTTAAATAATTTGATCACAGGTCTTTTAATGGCAGGTAGAACATAAAAGCACAAACTCCACATTCAGAGGTGGTTTACCTCTAAATACCAGATGCCAGCAAAAAAGCAGAGTTGGTGATGCAGAAGGCTATTCCTTCAACACACTGCTTTTAGGCTTCCTAGAGCCACCTGAGTAGTTGCACAAGCAGCAGCAGACTTGAGGGACCCCATTCAGGACTCATGCTCTTAACCTACAATTGGCTCAATAGAGACACCCACTTGGCTCTTGCAGTCAACTTGGTATGAAAAGTTGGATCACCCTGATTTAGAGCGTCTTGATCTACAGCTGTATTGCACTTCCTGTTTAGGGACTTTTTAATGTTTGAAGTTCTATTCTGTTTTTAATCCTCTGTTGGGAGCCGCCCAGAGTGGCTGGGGAAACCCAGCCAGATGGGCGGGGTATAAATAATAATAATAATATATTATTATTAGAATTTTCAATTGTTACATGGGTGAAAATGCAGAAGTGGCAATCCTACACAAGGAGTTTATCCTGACTGAGGCCCACTCAAATGATGTGAAGCTGTGCAATGCAACACTTGTAGGAACAATACGGGAATCTGAACAGTCTTCACGAAGTGCTGCATGGGCATGTAGTCATTAATCTGGGAAAGAAAGTAGGGAAGAACAGAAAGAGCTGGGACTCACCATCAAGATACCCAGCTCTCTAAAGCTCTTAAATGATATTCCTTTCTACAGCCTTGCTTCCTTTGAAGACCCTGTTGAAGGAGAATATGCTTAGGTCGATGGTCTTGAATTTCCCATCAAGTATGAGCTCAGCTAGGGCTTGGCCCACAGCTGGTGACTGCTGTAGTCCGTGTCCACTGAAGCCTGTGGCAAAATAGAGGTTTTCCACCAGTGGGTGCAAACCAATCACAGGACTCTGGTCAAAGATGTTGTAGTCATAGTAACCAGCCCAAGAACTCTTCACCTGTCATGAGATAAAGATAAAGTTCCGTCAGTCGCAAGATACAGTCCCTAAACTGTCAATGGCAGGACTAACAGAGGATCTCAGGGACAGATCTACAGAAACAGACAAGGCTGCCCTCTTAAACCCACCAGTAAAATACAATATACTATTTAGATATTGAATCCTAGCCAGTTATTCCTAGCTGATCAAGAGGGATAAAAGGCTATGTCTAGAACTCAAGAGGAAAAAGCAAGATAGACATGAAAGGTCTAAGATCTTTGTGATTTGGTGCTAACCCACAAGAATGGCAGAGTTTGACATCCTAAGAATGTGACTTTTACTTTAAATATGTAATGGATGGCCTACAATCGTCCTGGGTAACCCAGAAGTTTAAAAACCAAATTATTTTATTATTAGAGTGGTTTTCAAGATGTGCACAAACATGAAACAAGCTGCTTTGAGCCTTGAGTTCCTCAGTTCCCCACCTCCTCTCACAGCTGGGAGGAGAGAGAAGGAACACATGAGCCCAGGAGTGGGTTAACTGCGGCTCTCCAGAAATTACTGGACTCTAGTTCACATCAACCAGCATTGTGGCCAACGGTCAGGGATGATGGGAGTTGAACTCTAGCAACATCTGGAGGGCTAAATGTTTCCCATCCCAGTGGTTTAGTGTAATATGTGAAGTGAAATAGTGTCAATGGCTGTGAAACACCCTAGAAGACAAGTCTTGCTAGCCAGACTGCAAACTCACTGTGGCTAATGTACAGCAATCAACTCACCCCACAGGAACAAGGAGGAGTAAGCTGAAACAGCTGTACTGATTGCAGAGAATGATTATACCAGCAGAGGAACACTAGTCCATTCTGACCTCATCACAAAATTCACCAAAGCAAACATACCCAGTCCAAATTCAAAACTTATACAGTCCTGCCTTGGATCCCAAACGCCGCAAACCCATAAGTGAGTGTTCCGGTTTGTGAATGTTCTTTGCAAAATGAATGTCCGATGTGACTTCTGATTGGCTGCAGGAGCTTCCTGCAGCCAATTGGAAGCCGCACCTTGGTTTCCGAACATTTTAGAAGTCAAACAGACTTCTGGAATGGATTCCGTTCAACTTCTGAGGTACTACTATACTGTCAGAATCAAAGGCAATGATGGACCTGAAGACTAATGATGTAGATGAAATGTTGATCATAGCTCAAAACAGAAATAAATAGAAGGGCCACACAAGATAGGAGAAAGAAGTGAAACCTGCAAGGTACTCCTGATTGCTTAACCATAAGTGGGCAATATGTCTGCACCAGGCCCCAAAATAAAGTTTAAGGAATTAACTCCTTAATCACCTCCTTGAGATAGCCAATCATTACCTTCAAGCCTTGAAAATTTGGCACCCGGTGAGCCAGCTTGGGCCAGACTTTATTCTGGAAGAACTCATGATCTACTTCCAAGTCCTGGATATCTGGCTCTTCATCCTAAGAAAGCAAAAGAAGCTGAATTCCGGGCACCAGAAAATTACAATCATGGCAGTTGAAAACCTTGTTTGCATTTTGAACCTCCCCTACAAAAGTGCAGCCACAGGGCAGATAGAGAGCAACTCAAAGGCAATAGCCAAGTCCCAAACTACAGCATGCTCAGGTAGGCTTTGGGTAGGATTCAGCTGTCAATGTGGAGCAGCAAATAGCATTGGGCTTTGACCAAGACAGATCTGGATTCAAATCCCTGTTGAACCACAATGCTTACTCAGTTGTCTTACCCATTGCTCTGCCCGGACACTGAGATCCAGCGCTGAGGGCCTTCTGGCGGGTTCCCTCACTGCAAGAAGTGAAGTTACAGGGAACCAGGCAGAGGGCCTTCTTGGTAGTGGCACCCGCCCTGTGGAACGCCCTCCCATTAGATGTCAAAGAAATAAACAACTATCGGACTTTTAGAAGACATCTGAAGACAGCCCTGTATAGGGAAGCTTTTAATATTTGATGAATCATTGTACTTTAATATTCTGCTGGAAGCAGACCAGAGCGGCTGGGGAAACCCAGCCAGATTGGTCGGGTATGTATGTATGTATGTATGTATGTATGTATTATTATTATTATTATTATTATTATTATGCCACTAATTCAAAGCCTAGCCTTCATCGGAATGGTGGGGGAGAGAAGTGACCACATGTGTCAAGTCATCCAGAGCTCTTTAGAGAAAACAAGCAATAAAGACTTAATCAAATTTTAGATGCTAATCAAATGATAAACAATACGGTTGGTATCCCAACGGTCCTGTTCTACTGCAAGAGACTTATGCTAGCACAACAGAACTTTCCCATAACAAATCATTTCCCTTTGCAGTGTTCTTACAGGAACACTTCCTTACATGTGAGTTAACATGTGCAACATCAGAACCCAGAGCTTTTCCTCTCTGGGGGTCTGGTGTCCCTGTTGTGGCTTCCTAAGAGTCAGCTCCCAATAAAATCATGGTAAACTCACTTCTGCAGGGCTTAAGCCTCCAAGGTAGTTGCCACCCACGCCTTCCCTCCTGAAGTAAGCTCCTGTGGTGTCGATTAGCATAGGACACTCCAAGCCAGGTCCATCAGGGCAGTGCCAGACATAGACATACCTAGCAGCACAAGGACAAAGAGAAAATAACTCCAGCATTTAATCAAATACTAGATCTCCATGCAACCTAAGAGGGATAAAGAGTAGCCACAGAGCATGAGACATGAGCTTGGACCTTGAAATTACAACAGGCAAGGTAAGAGCTGTCTTTCATTTCATTTCTTCTTCTTCTTTATTAAATTTCTATACCACCCTCCATCCAAGGATCACAGGATGGTATACAATATGAAAACACAAAAATGCATACCGTAACAACAAACAAAAAACTCCAGTTTAAAAGCCCATAGATTTTTTTTAATAAGAATTTATTGACATTTTTTACTTATAACCACATACACCCATAACCACACCTACATTTATACACATACAAAACAATTACAACTAAAAATCAAATACAAACATTGCCAGGATTTCTCTTCTTTTTTAAACATCTCATAAAAAATTTCTTGTTCTTAATCTTGACAGTTGACTTCCCCTGCCTTTTCACCTTCGATTTTATACCCATAATCTACTTTTTAACCTCTTCTTTTAGAAATTAAACACAGTTATACATATAGAATAGAACATTCATCTTAATCTTGATCATCTTAATCAACTTGTCTTGACTTTACTTATAACACATCATCATAGATCTTCATTAATCATTTTTATCAAATCTACACTATCAAATCTACACTTATCAAATCTATACTATCTTCTCTGTCCTCTAAACTGCTGCTAATAACATAGGAACTTCAAATATCTCCTTTCTTATTCAAACAGAAAATAAAACTCAATATTGCTGACAGTGTTTACCCTCCGATTTCAAAATACCATGACCGACTGTTTTAGATTTTATTTAATACTTCACCCCACTCCCCCTCTGTCCATTGTCCTTCTCCTAATGACGCCAGAACCAAACTTCCAAATGACTTCTTTTTCCAAATATCCACAGATCCAGGCATAGTTCAGAACACTCCTTGCCACGAGCCTCAGGGTACCCATCTCATCTTCTTCCAGCTGCTCCATTTCTTTGTACCATTCCTTTTCTTCTTGTAGATATCTTAGTTCTTTGTCCCTTGCCCCCGAGCTCACACCTCGGGGACTAGATATAACAAATCTTCTCATCGTCTTGGGGCTGCCACCCCCAAAAAACGAAACTTTTTCCCGGAGTAGCTTTGTCATTTCTTTCCATCCTTCCAACAACCCTCTCAGCTCTTTAGCAAGGCTTTCTTCCAAGGTGTCAAAGATTTTAAAAGCCTCCTCTGTGGGCAATTGATTTCTTTTCAAGCCCCCACACAAGGCTTTCACTTTTTGATAAAGCAGTTCCAGCCTCAAAGCGTTGAGTCTTTGTTCTTCCGTTAGCCTAGAGTTCAAAACAAGTTCAAAGACGAAACCCAGCATAATGGTAGAGGAGGAGGAAGTGGGTATCAGATTACTATTCTGTCTTCTATGTTCGTCGCCATTTTCCCGAGCCGGAGCGCAAACGCCGCAGCTTTAAACGGAGATATTTTCCACTAGTTTACTTCTCAAAAGAAAGTTTCAACAGTCTCATATATCGAGTTTTAGATACTTTGTAACCAGTACTGTAGCGGCAGTCACTCAGATTGGTTAGCTTCTTTCACTCGAAGGGAGGGAGGCAGGCTGCCTTTCTCCTTCCCCCCGGATCGTCCAAAAAGCACAGTATCTAGTCCAATCAAATACTCACGACCCCCGGGTTTCTTTAGATCCATACATCAAAGGTAGAACTTAGACGCTCATCACAGGCTCTGTCGCCGCATTTACATCCCGGTTGGGGCATGTCCCCTAAAGCCCAGCTCCGTCGTCCCTTCACCCCCACTCCCCCTTTACAGGGGGGGCGAGGGAAGGGTTCGGAGCTCCACGGGCACAGCCGGGGAGCCCAGGGTGCGGGACGCTCTTCCCGCACCCCAACCGGAGCCCCGCTCTGCGGTAGCGGGGCTCCTAACCCCCGGGATGGACTGGGCGCTTCGCAGCCGAAGCAGCCCACGACCACCCGCAATGGCGTCGCCGCCGGAAGTCCTAAAAGCCCATAGATTTTTTAATTAGCCAATGGCCTGGGAGAAGAGGATTATTTTTTGCCTGGCGCCTCTCCTTAGGGAGAGCATTCCACAAATAGAAAGGAATCTCAGCAAAGACCCGTTCTTCATGTTATCTCCCTCTGGACCTCTTGTGGAAGAGGCACACAAAGAAGAGCCTCAGATGATGATTGCTAAAGCTGCCTTGGAAACAAAGCCATCAATAGTCTGAAGCATGGGAAGTCATATAAAGTTAATAATTTGGCAGTATATTTGGATTTCTTTGGATCATATTTATATGTAAAATTGGAATATTTGATGTGATAATTATAATTGGAAATTTAATAAAAATGATTTGGCAAAGAAAGGAAGGAAGGAAGGAAGGAAGGAAGGAAGGAAGGAAGGAAGGAAGGAAGGATGAAAGAAAGAAAGAAAGAAAGAAAGAAAGAAAGAAAGAAAGAAAGAAAGAAAGAAAGAAAGAAAGAGCCATTGATCCTTCTGGCCTGGCACTGTTTAGTTCAAGAGTCAGCAAACTTTTTCAGCAGGGGGCTGGGTCCACTGTCCCTCAGACCTTGTGGGGGACTATATTTTGGGAAAAAATATGAACGAATTCCTATGCCCCACAAATAACCCAGAGATGCATTTTAAATAAAAGCACACATTCTACTCATGTAAAAAAACACTGATTCCTGGATTTAGAAGGCGATTGGGCCGCATCCGGCCCCCGGGCCTTAGTTTGGGGACCCCTGGTTTAGTTCAATTAGGAGCAAATCTCAGACAAAGATCTCTTTTCCAGCTCTGCAAGCAAAGATCCTTTCAGGACTGAACCAGGGATATCTGGCATACAAGGCATGTGCTCTTATCACTCAGGTATGGTTCATCCCCTCTGCAGGGTTACACACACACACACACACACACACACAGAGAGAGAGAGAGAGAGAGAGAGAGAGAGAGATTTAAGGGTGAAATATGAAAGAAGGCAGGTGTTCTAGGAAAAAGTTACCAATTCCAGTTATCTGTTTTACTAGCAAAGTTTAAAGGAGAAGGAGCAGTAAGTGTCTAACCATTTGGATCAGGGGCAGGGAAGCTGTGGCCCCACCAGATGTTGCTGGACTACAACCGATCTGCAGGGCCACAGATTTAGATCTCTGATTTAGAAACTCTGGCCCTAACTTCAAAGTGAATCATGCTGGCAGCCCTCACAAATCTGAGCATCACAATATAGGGTTACCATTTAATAGGATTTAATAGGTATTTAACATATGGACTACAAAGCAGCATAAATACTATGTTTAACCATACCTTTTCTTGGGTTCCACAGGAAGCCTGATGCCCTGCATTGAGTTTGGCAGCCCAGTTCCAATGCCAGCCATCTCTGCCACACTGCCTGACCAAGCTCCTGCTGCATTCACCACAAAAGCACAATCTATTTTGGTGGATTCTAGACTGTTGGGCATCTGGACCTAGAGGATAACACAGTAGGGAGGACCTGGTAATTGTTTCATTAGTCAAGCAAATAACCCTGTCTGATACGGCTTTCCAGATGACAATGGGGAACAATCAAGCAAGAAGGAAAAAAGCCAGAGAGATGTCACAGGATCTGTGACCAAGCATTTGCTGTATCGTGGAAGTGATGGAGAGCTTTCTGATTTACTTCTTGTTCCGTTACAAAAAAAGTTGGGATTTCCTGTCTAGTTGCTATTGTGCATTCCACCTCCTTTTCATGTCTCACACAAGCCTGGCAAAGTACACCCCAGGGGACATGCCAGAAAACCCCAGAGAACACTGCCAGGAATTGTTGACATCCATGTATACCTTCAGTACATTTGCATGGCAGTCGTAAACTGAGCTAACATTGGAGCCACCTCACCTAGGGAGAGAAGAGCAGTTGCCAAGCTTTTTTTTGGGGGGGGGGAGGGCAGACTATTGAACACATACCTATATCTTGGATTGGCTTTTCCTTTAAGCTAGTGCAGCAGGGCTGGGGAACCTGTGGACCTTCAGATGTTGCTGGACTATAACTCCCATCACCTGCAACCAACATCTGGCAAGCCACAGGTTCCTTAGCCCTGTAATAGAGCAAGGTAGCAGGTAGCACTGCAGCATGGGATACACAAGGAGGCATGAAAGCCTGAAATGATATCAAAGCCCCATTTCCAGCCCTTCTACTGCCCAGTACAATACTGGCCCTTGAACAATTAATATGTAATATTGCCATCTAGGAAGTCAATTGCCCCAAGCCTGCCTACTTTAACTGTTCTGTCAAAAGTTCAAGGGCAGATCATACTGTACTACAGTTCTTTTTACTTTTGTTAGCTCTGCAAAACTACAGAAGAACCTCACAGAAACACAAGTTTTAAGAGGCCCTCACATCAAACATAACTGATAAGTCGAAAAGACTACAACCTGAAAATAGAGACAATGAACGTATTTTTGTAACCCAATAAAACCTTTAATAAAAATTATATTTTTTTAAAAAAAATTGAGGGCTTTCTGTGAGCTTCTCCTTGGAACCTTCTACTCAGCACACCTTGCCCTAATTTAAATTTAAGTAGTTCAAATAATGACTCACATTAACACCCTTGATACGGGAGAAATTAATACGATCCCCATCATGCGTCATCAGTTCTTCAGTATACAAGTTGAAAGCTGGGGAAGAGGGAAAGGAACATACAGAAGCAATTTTGCTTTGGCTCAACTTTGAAATTTAAGACTTGGAAGAATGACGTCTTCCAATCCCGTGGGTAAAATATTTGAAACATTTTTTGTAGCCCTGCCCCCTTATTCAGATTTCAGGATGGTATTTGGCAGCTGTGTGTAACCTTTGGTCCTCCAGATGTTACTGGACTGCAGAGCGCATCAACTGCAGCAAGCATGGTCAATGGCTAGGGATAATGGGAGTTGTAGTTCAGCAATATTTGGAGAGCCAAAGACTCACCACACCATACAGAATAAAACTAATACACAAAACAGTAAAACCTTTAATTTTAAAATAGACTAAAACTTGCTCAGTTTAAATCACTAACATCTACAGAACTGTCTAGGTAAATAATGTTTCTGTCTGGTGCTTAAATGATACGGTTGGCATCAAGCACCCTCCTCTTTGAGAAAACCCTCTCCTTTGTGGTTCATCTTCAAATCTATGTTGGAAGAGTTCCGCAATCTTAAAAGAATGGGCAGGATGATATGTATGCATTCATCCATCCACCCACAGAATTATACAAAAACAACTGCTCCCTCAAGACAGACTCAGAACACAAATCCTTCCCTGTGTTACTTCATTATTCTTCTTATTATTTTATTAGCAAAATGTATATCACTGTGGTAAAATGGGAGGTGGATTGAGGACTTCATATTTTATAGGAGGGGCTGGGTTGGTGATGTTGGCATTAATGCAGTCTTGTAAATAAACTGGGTTGGTGATGTTGGCATTAATGCAGTCTTGTAAAGTGGTTTGTTAGCCTACACACAAAGTTACTAGCCTGCATTTCTGCACTGGGTGCAGAGGAGAGGACTTCTCATCCGCAGCCAGTACTGAAATACAGGTCACTACTTCTTAGCAGGCTAGTAAATAAAAAAAGCAAAACAAACCTGCCTTTTATCAAGCAAGCTGGTGGGAAAGGGATGGAGCAATCTACTCCCTGTTGCCAGTCTGCTCTGTTTCCAGATTGGTTGTGAAGGAAGAGATTTCCTTTCACAGCTGGCAGAGGACCCAGGTGGGATGGCAATGGATGGAGTAATCTGCCTCTCCTCTACCATTTCACTCATTTACCTGCATGGAAGTCCTGGTCACCTATGGCAACAAGTCTGGCTCAGTGTATGAGCACACTCCATATGGGAGCCCTTCTGCAGCACTGACCCTGAAGAAAAGCCTTTATTTTACCCAAAGCTCATGTGTGCTCATGGACACTGTTGTAGTTGGGCCTGTACCTTTCCTCTGCCTTGCCAGACACAGTTCACCTGTCTTTCAAAACTCTCCCATATACTGAATAGGGTTTCTGCTCCCCTGGCGCCAGGAGGCTGAGCTATTCAACACAATTCAGTGATAATGATGGTGTGTGCTTGCAATACCAAGTGGGGGTGACGGACTCACATGTCGCTTCGCCGCAGCTCTGGTGGACGCCCAGTGATATTGCTTTGTTCCGGAAAGCGTTGAGAAGAGTCCAGGGGTCAAACCATCCCTCATTTTCCAAGCCTTAAGACGACAAAACAGAGAGTGCAAGAAAGACAATCTAGTTTAGAATTGCAATGCCATGACAATTATTCTGCAGCCATATTCATTTCTGAATAGCACTCTTGGTTGGCCAAGAACAATTGATCTTTCCCAGCATGCAAACTCAGTAAAAAAAAAAACCCCAAGAACAAAACAGAACAAACCCCACCCTGCAACATTTCTTGTACAGTCAAACCTCGGTTGTTGAACATAATCCGTTCCGGAAGACAATTTGACAACTGAGGCGTGGCTTCCGATTGGTTGCAAGAGCTTCTTGCACTCAAGCGGAAGCCCCACCAGACATTTGAGTTCCGAGGAACATTTGAAAACCAAAGCATTTACTTCTGGGTTTTCGGCGTTAGGGAACCGGAATGTTTGAAAACAGAGCTGTTCAAGAACCAAGGTTTGACTGTAACAAGTAACCTCCATTGTACTTTGCCAAACAGTTAGCAGTGTTAGGAGAGGCAAATTGGTCCAGGTTTGCTCTTATCTGCAGCTCTGTCTCAGCTTTCAGTGTTTTTATTGGCTTTGCAGCCATTGGATAGATGTGTGAATAAAAGCACATTTTATTAAAATGTATTTTTTTTCTTTAAAATTATTTAATAAATGAGATAATTGTGCTTATATTCATGGGTTGTGCCATTTTGCCCTGACATATGACTCTCCAACATTTGACTATGGATCTGAGAATGCAGTTCCAGATGGGGCAGGGGTTGAAGGACTAGAGCTGGACTAGCTACTCATGAGAAAGCTGTCAGGAGAAAATAGGAGAAATGAGGGCTTGTTCATTCTAGAGTCCCTGTAACTTAAGCATACAAAAAAGAAGAAGAGAGCATTTTGATTTTAAACTGTTTACTTGAGATAGCAGTGCTATTAATCTCTAGGAAAGATGGAGATTTAGCAGTCTAGTACCAATGGAAGCCAAAGCTACGCCATCTGTATTCAACCACGGATACTTCTTTTTCAGTTGTGCTGGTGACAGTAGTAAGATCTCTGCTCCTTCCCTCCTGAAAAAAGCAAGCAAACAAACCATTAAAGAACTCTTATCAGAATGCACAAGATGGGGGGAAAAACATTTTAACAATTTAAAAGTTGCTCTAATAAAGGCAGGAAGGGGCAATTTATGCTATTATTTTTAAAGTAAAAAAGTCTACTTTCAAAAAAAAACACAATTTCAAATAATCTGTGTGAGCAAATAGGTAAAATTACCACAGGTGATCTCAATGCTAGGGGCAGAAAACCACTATGGCTTTACAAAAACGTAACATTTTCAAAGACCTCATTCACACATACATACATACATGCCTATCACTGTTTCTCCCTAAGCACATTTCACCAAAAGGATCCTCAGAACACCATACCTTTGGATTCCAACATTCTCCTCCAGCACAGCAGCTCCATCCTCTGAAGCCAGGAAGAGATAGCCCGATGGGTTAAACTGAATATCTATGGGTGGCTGGGTGACAACACCAAGGTATTGCTGGAACAAAAAGATAATCTGTTTACATTTCAAGGATTGCTGTCTTCAGGATGGAATGAAGTGGGAAACTTACAGGAATACATATCACTGCTATAGCTCTTTTCTTTAGAGTTTAAAGATCTTTATAGTCACTGTAGTCCTTACACAACAATGCATTATTGTTATCCCCATATTCTAGATGAGAAGCTGGGGGAGGGGGGGAAATGGCTTACCTAGGACTAGCTGATCAATTCATGGCAAAGAAAATATCTGAACTCTTAAAAGTGAGATTCCGAGCATGTTTACTAAAAAATAAGTCACAGGGTTTACTATCTTATTCAAAGGATTTGTACTCTGCTCTTCAACAGGACATTCTCTAATAAGTGTGCTTAGGACTGCATACTTGACCATTATGATATGCCAACTCTTAGCATCTCTCAAGCACACATGATGTAACAATGGCTGGAGGATTTAAGAGAAAATAATAGACAAAAGAAACAATCCATGCATGTATATGGGGCGATAAATTAAAACCGAGAAGTTTCAAGAATGTCATTTATGTCCAAAATTCCCAAGAGTATATAAACAGAAATGTACAACTTTAACTTCTGATCTAGAAAGTGTATAGTGCATTGGCAGGAAAACTAAGGCCTGGGGGCAGGATCTGGTCCAATCACCTTCTAAATCTGGCCCACGGACGGTCTGGGAATCAGCGTGTTTTTACATGAGTAGAATGTGTCCTTTTATTTAAAATGCATCTCTGGGTTATTTGTGGGGCATAGGAATTCGTCCGTCCCCCCAAAAAAATAGTCCGCCCCCCACAAGGTCTGAGGGACAGTGGACTGGCCCCCTGCTGAAAAAGTTTGCTGACCCCTGTGGTATAGTATACCCTACAGCACTCTTAATGGAGTTAAGACAAAGTCAGGAAGAAACACCAGTATTTTCTGAGTGAAGAGCTTGCTACTGGGGTGCCAATTGATAGATTCAGTATCTGTATGTGGATGCTAGGGAGACTGACTTATGAGGACAAGGGCAGTGGAGCAAACTGCACTGTGATTATTCAATGCATTCAAGCACTCTACCACTGTACTGTAGATATCCAAGTAGTTGCACATTGCCATATTTTGTCTCCTTAAAGATGGCCCGATGGCCCATTTGCCTGTTCAAGAGGATGCAAGGCAGGCCAGTGACAGAAGCATGAGACTCCTCCGCTCCAACAAACACTCAGACACCATGACATACGTTGATGGTGCGCAGGAAGTTTGCCGAAAACTGGCTCATCTTGATATTCTCTGGCATCGAATACTGCTGCCGTATTCCCCCCGCAGAGAGTACTGTAGATGCTTTGGAATACTGCAAAGAAGCAAAGGAGAAAATGATGCTGTCACGTAGCTTCATAGTCAAATTCCCTCCCCAGAAACATTTCAGTAATGTAAGGAGCAGCAAGAAAATAAAAGGCAACTGAGGAAGAGATTCCCTGGAAGGTCAAAATGGTGAATGCCCATTTATCGCTGTTGCAGCATTATCAATCTGCAATTCAATAGGTCACCTACTATTTCTACCTTTAACATAATGAACGGCCACCCTGATTACTTATTACTTTTTTATCCTGCCCTGGCTCCAAGAAGTACAGGGCAGAATGCACAGTTCTCTCCCCCTGCCCTTCTGTTTAATATTTAGAACTAACGCTGCGAGGCCGGTGCTGAGAATGTGTGGTTGGCTTTGAGTCATGCTGGATGGCTGAGTAGAGATTTGAAGCAGGTCTCTATGGGCCAAGTCTGACACTAAGTACTACAGCACACCTTCAGCAATGCACTTTAATGCATTTCATCTTTCTGGAAGGGACCTGAATACAGTCAATGACCATTTTGTGCAGGTGTTCTGTCCCTGGCCCCTGTGTTGGCGGAGGGGATATAAGAGCCCTCTTGCCCCCTTCCACACCACTTCCTCCCTATTCATGAAGTTGACATGTCGCCATGTGTGTCTTTTGGGCGCACATAAATCACTCGTTGCCTCTATTGCACAAAGCAAGCCCGACACTTAACAAACTTGATGTTTGAAACCGTTCCCCAAGTCCCCCATTATTGATCTCAGATGGTAAATGACCGTAATGTCTTTCTCCACCACCACTACTCGAATGGCATTTCTCTGTGGTTCTTTCATCTTCAGCCAGAAGGCAATAGACCAGCCTATTACTCCACCCCCAACGATGACCACATCAGCATGCTCAGGAGGTAAACCTTCTGTAACATGCCCGGGGTGCCAGCTACTGCCAGGAAGGAAGTCTTTCATCTTCTTGTAGGCATTGATGACTCCCTTCTCCAAATCTGAAAGAAGCCAGAAATAATACCATGCTGTTAGTGCTTAGCAGACTGTTGAGAAACAAAGCCGCCACCTTATTGCTACCAAACGTGTCCAATATATCAAGTTTGGAGAAAGCAGAATCCAGCATTTCATGAATCTCAGCCCTTACTGTAGAGAAAGGTATGCTTGAAAGGCTTGGCAATTCTCAAATACAGACAGATGTCCCACCCATGCTGTGCATTTAAAGCACTCTTGCACTATTTTAACAGTAATGGCTTCGCCCAAAGAATTCTCAGTGCTGTAGTTTGTGAAGGGTGCGTCATCTCTGAGAGGAATCTCCTAACCACTCTCACTCAATGAATTCCAGTTTCCAGGATTCTTTGCAGGGCACCATGATTGTTAAAGTGGCATGCTACTGCTTTAACTGTATGGTGTGGCTGTGAACAGAATGGTTGAATATGTTTCCTGGTGGCATCAAAGCCAAAGCCTCAATACTCCATATCCGGTAACTTATTCCCTTTCTCCCACAAGATATGTAGATTTATGAAGAGAGAAAGAACATCCATGTTCTCCACAACAATTTACGCAGTTGTAGAAACCAGCTTTTCTTGTTAAAAAATAAAAGCAAAGTTACGATGGCTGTTCTGTTTGTAGAACAAAACATAGCTCTAATTAAAACCATACTGACTGAAACAACCAAACAATTATCAGTCTTCATAATGTCAACCCTTTAAGGAGCCCTTTGCACTTTATGCACCAATAGTTGTAGACCTGGCATTCCTAACCTCAGCAATGCAACCAGCAGTTCAACAGTTAGGTTCAAAATGCTGTTTGCATTGCTGAATTTTTTACCTTGAGATGCCAGGCATGAGCCAATTATTGGCGCATGACGTACAAAGGGCATCTAAAAGTTTGCCTTTGTGAAGACTGATAACTGTTTGGTTGTTTCAATCATTATGGTATGAATTAGAGCTATGTTTTGCTCTAAAAATGAAACAGCCACCATAAATTTGTTAAAATGACCAAATTATAAAAGTATACTCTGCTAATCAGGCTGTCTTTTTTTTTTTTACTAGTAATTATTTTAAATACATAAAACCTACAAAAATGCAGGTAACGGGGTATTACCTTGGAATATATGTTTTCCTACTGACTAAGGCTGAAATGCTAAGCAAGCGTACTAGGGAGGTAAACTCCATTGAACTAAGTGGAATTTATTTCTGAATAAGCATGAATAGAATTGTGCTGCATGTCTTTTACTTTTTGATTCGTATTACATACTTACTGAATTCATTACCATCATTTTATAGGTTCAAATCAAAGAAACATGTGATAGTTATTATACAATGCACTATCTTTGATTCTATTAAGTAAGGAAATAATAGTGTAGTTATAAAGTGTTGTAGTGAGATACACTTAAGAGCAGCTGAAGCAGCCCACTGTTTTTTTGCAAGTACTTACATTTAAAATAATATAATTTATTATGGGGGGGGGGTTGTTTGCAAAAAGGAATCAGGAACACCACTACTGACACATGCATGCATCATCTAAAAAAGGCATGGAGACTCTCCCACTTCCGAACTCTTCTGGTAAGATGCACACTGCGCAGATTTTAGTCAGTTAAATCATTCAATTAATCTGTTTCTAATAAGCTGACAAATATTTGTCGCCCCAGCCCTAGATTATCCTCACGACAACCCTGCGAGGTAGGCCGAGAGAAGAAGCCACCCCCCGCCTGATTCGCACCTTGGACGGGGTCGTAAAGCCGGGGCTCTCCTGTACGAAACGGCCGGCGAGGCTCCGCCGGGCTCGCTGAGGGACTTGGCGCCGCCAGCAGAGGCCGCAGCCCGCCCAGCAACCCCCGCCCGCGGATCATGCTGCCGGATCTGCTCCCCTCAGGAGACTGAGACGAGCCCGCGCGGACGACGAGACGTCCTCTCTTTAACTCAGCGCCTCAGTTTTGAACGCGTCACAGAAAACGCCCCGCCCCCACCTACCCTGATAGGACCATTCTGGTTCTGAGTCCGGGAAGCACCGCCCACTCCGCGGGGAAACTCCACCTCCACTCCACTGACCAATACAAAGCCTCCTTCTTTGCCCCGCCTCGCTAAAACCCGCCGGGGTCAGAACATCTTAAGCACCGCCCACTCTTCAGATTAGTTCCCGCCTACTTTCCTCCGTCCTTTGCCGCCGCGATGCAATCTCTTCCTCCTCCTCCTCCTCCTCCACAACCAATCCCGTCTCTCCTCATGACGCGTCATCCTTAGTTTTGACGTGGCCCGTCCATACTCACCCAACGGAAGCACTTATAATTTAAGAGCCCGTCGGCTCGGCTCTTCTCGTTCCCGCCCCTTCCGCCATCAGTGTTGTGTCAGGAGCAAGCGCGTAGTGCCTCATCATCGCATTCCCCTCTTGGTTTTTAGACTAGGCCTATCGCCGTCTCTCTATGTTGCGACAAACTTATTAAAAGTTAAAACAAAATAAAAAATAAAAAAATCCCTTCCAGTAGCACCTTAGAGACCAACTAAGTTTGTTCTTGGTATGAGCTTTCGTGTGCATGCACACTTCTTCAGATAATAACTTATTAAAAGTTGTTTCTTTTAAAGCACATTTGCTTCGACCGCTCTATAGCTTTGCTACGTCTATGGTCATCACAGCGGTTTTTTTTCCTCTCTCCCCCATTTCCTTTTCCGGAAGCGAGGCCCAATCGTTATGCCCCTTTCTCCGCTTGGTTCCTCCTTCCATCCGGAAGCCCGCTTCCGGCGGAAATGAGGCGGGCAGTGAAGAGAATAGCCTGACGTGGGTAAGGAAGTCGGGCTGGTTTCCCGGCGTCTGAGGCCCCCTTCCCCGGTTCCCCCCTCTCTTCCCCCCCTCCCGGCTCCACCATGCTCGACTTCTTCACCATCTTTAGCAAGGGAGGCCTCGTCCTGTGGTGCTTCCAAGGTGTGCGCGGCCCCGCGGCGGCTTGCACTGCGCCCGTGAACGCGCTCATCCGCTCGGTTCTGCTCCAGGTGAGTCTTCTCGCCGCTTTCCCTCTTACGCGTCGACATCCTTCCGTCCGCCGATTTTGGGTGCCTCCCTCTCTCTCTTGCCCTCCCGCCGCCATTCCTGACTTTATGTTATTATACACCATCAAACTCCCCACCTTTATTCACTGGGGGGGGGGGGGACGACGACAGGTGACGATCTCCTCTTTAAAAAAATTAGAAACGTGAAACAAGGAAACATAAACTAAACAGCTGTTCGACAGTGGAACGGTCTCCCTCGGGAGGTTGTGGAGTCTCCTTCCTTGGAGCTGTTCATCTGCCATGGATGCTTTAGCTGAGATTCCTGCATTGCAGGGGGGGCTGGACTAGATGCCCCTCGGGGTCCCTTCCAACTCTAAGGTTCTGTGAAATAGCCTGGAAACGAACAGCCCAGTTCTGTGCAAGGTGCATTCAGATACAATGTGGGAATCAATAACCTAGTAGGTCAAGACAATTCCCATGCTTTCGCTGTGTGGGGAAACAACAACAACGTGGTTTTCTTAATCGAATGTGCCTAATTGCGATGCCTTATGGAATGGTATAGGCCCACATGTGCTGAAAAGAGAAGACTGTTTTGAAAATGTAAGTCAAAATCCGCCGTCGTGGAAGAAATCCGCAGGTGGGTCACCTGTGGCTCTCCAGATGTTGGATTCCAGACCTAATCAGCCCCAGCTGTCAACAGCCAGTCTGAAGGGATGATGGGAGTTGTAGTCCAGCAACATCTGGAGGGCCACGAGTTCCCCAGTCTTGCCTTGTTGTTGTTCAGTCGTTCAGTCGTGTCCGACTCTTCGTGACCCCATGGACCAGAGCACGCCAGGCACGCCTATCCTTCACTGCCTCTCGCAGTTTGGCCAAACTCATGTTAGTAGCTTCGAGAACACTGTCCAACCATCTCATCCTCTGTCGTCCCCTTCTCCTTGTGCCCTCCATCTTTCCCAACATCAGGGTCTTTTCTAGGGAGTCTTCTCTTCTCATGAGGTGGCCAAAGTACTGGAGCCTCAACTTCAGGATCTGTCCTTCTAGTGAGCACTCAGGGCTGATTTCTTTGAGAATGGATAGGTTTGATCTTCTTGCAGTCCATGGGACTCTCAAGAGTCTCCTCCAGCACCATAATTCAAAAGCATCAATTCTTCGGCGATCAGCCTTCTTGATGGTCCAGCTCTCACTTCCGTACATTACTACTGGGAAAACCATAGCTTTAACTATACGGACCTTTGTCGGCAAGGTGATGTCTTTGCTTTTTAAGATGCTGTCTAGGTTTGTCATTGCTTTTCTCCCAAGAAGCAGGCGTCTTCTAATTTCGTGACTGCTGTCACCATCTGCAGTGATCATGGAACCCAAGAAAGTGAAATCTCTCACTCCCTCCATTTCTTCCCCTTCTATTTGCCAGGAGGTGATGGGACCAGTGGCCATGATCTTAGTTTTTTTGATGTTGAGCTTCAGACCATATTTTGCGCTCTCCTCTTTCACCCTCATTAAAAGGTTCTTTAATTCCTCCTCACTTTCTGCCATCAAGGTAGTATCATCAGCATATCTGAGGTTGTTGATATTTTTTCCGGCAATCTTAATTCCGGTTTGGGATTCATCCAGTCCAGCCTTTCGCATGATGAATTCTGCATATAAGTAGGGAGACAATATACAGCCTTGTCGTACTCCTTTCCCAATTTTGAACCAATCGGTTGTTCCATATCCAGTTCTAACTGCAGCTTCTTGTCCCACATAGAGATTTCTCAGGAGACAAATGAGGTGATCCGGCACTCCCATTTCTTTAAGAACTTGCCATAGTTTGCTGTGGTCGACACAGTCAAATGCTTTTGCGTAGTCAATGAAGCAGAAGTAGATGTTTTTCTGGAACTCTCTAGCTTTCTCCATAATCCAGCGCATGTTTGCAATTTGGTCTCTGGTTCCTCTGCCCCTTCGAAATCCAGCTTGCACTTCTGGGAGTTCTCGGTCCACATACTGCTTAAGCCTGCCTTGTAGAATTTTAAGCATAACCTTGCTAGCGTGTGAAATGAGTGCAATTGTGCAGTAGTTGGAGCATTCTTTGTAAGTCTTTGTAAGTTGGAGCATTCTTGTAAGTCTTGCCTTACAAGCTTGCTAATGAATGTGAAACGTCTTAAACTCAAAGTAAAATGCAAATGGTAAATGGGCCATATATTTTGTGAGTGTTAATGTAACCCAAGTGGGATGATCCAAACACAGAAGAGTGGGTGGTATCCTTAGCATTGGGAGAAACTCAGTGTTTGAAGAAGTGCACCAAATTTCTAGATGGAAATAACTCTTAATGGTGGGATACCCACCCACCCCCGCGGACAGGACTGAGTATGCCCAGTGGGTACAGCATGATTACTTGACTGCTGGGATGTGTGCTAAAATCCAGGGAAGGGGGGGTATGGAATGGGGTATCTTGGAAAAGAGCGTGCCTGGTTGGAATCTTGATCTAGGAGCAGTTTGTACTGCAACTTTTTGTTGCAAGCTCTGCTCGTTATTACAAACTGCTTGAGTTCAGTGGGGGTTGTTCCCATGTAAGTGCACATAGGATTGCAGCCTAAGACTTTACTCTTAGGAATGCCTACCTAGATGTACGGCCAGCTTAGTTTAATGGAATTTACTCCTTAGTATTTGTGGCCCCTTAAAATACTAGCACGTTTATTTTTGGCTAACACAGCTACCCTTCCAGATGCTACACTTCCAGAAAGCCTTATGACAAGCACTCCTTGTTTGCTCCTCACCCTGACCACTGCATTTTGCAAGAAGGTTTCAAGAGACAAGGCCAATATGGTGCAATTGTTACTTAATAAGTGATTCCCAATGTGTTTAAGTTGTTTTCATCTGCAGAAACCATTTAGCAGCTGGCTAGACACAAGTTGCATTTCCCTGTAGAACCTCGTAAAACATATGCTGTGTTCAAGATTCCCTGTTGAATTGCAAGCCCAAACAGGAAAATATGTTTCCTATTTTAGTAGATTTCCTGTTTTGTAGTGCCTGTTTCTTATTTCAGAAAGTCACAGGTGCATAACTTGTATTTCCTTTTTTTGTACTTATGTGTGCACCTGCTATATTCCCAAGGACCTAATACAGAATACAATTTGTTGTTCCATAAGCTAGTAGTATGCGCTAGACAATATGTGATGGGAACATAAAATGAAAAGATGCAAAAGATCATGCTATCTAGTCATCCCTCTCTCCCACTCTTTCTGTCTTGGATCTCATTGTTGGGATATTGGTACAGACTGAGCTGCAAAAGCAGCAGCAGTGAGGCTGATATGACTTGTGTTTTTCCCATGAGAAAGACAGTTGTTTTGTCTTTCTCTCAACCATGTGATATCTTTACTTTCACTTTCAGTTCTGGCTAGAGAGATGCTAGATGCATTATGCACAGCTCTGACTTACTGAGCAGGCAAGCAGAGACATGCTCTGCATCTTATCTACAATAAAAATAGTTTAGCCTTAATGGCTTGTGTGTGTTGTTCTTCACGCTGGGGAACAATCGCATATCAATGTGCCACTGGACTCGAGTAGCCAGGAGTGCACCCAGGCTTTGTCCCTGCCTGGGGGGTCAGTCTCACAACTTGCCCCAGCGGGACGTTTGCGAACACTCATCCCGTAGCCATGGCTACTACAACATACCTTTTCCCCTAAGCTTTCTCTAACTCTTTATCTGTTTCCATACACTAATTGGAATTGGAGAATGGATACTACTTAAGCTGATTCCAGGTACAGGAGACAGGATGATCTGATAGTACATCCAGTTCTGGCAGCATGTTGTAATCGGGTCATTTGGATCCTTAGTCATGGATCACAACTGTAAGCATTAAGATTCCATAAAAGCAGGTCTGTTTAATTCGGATCAATAACTTGAGAGTTCTATTTTGTGATTTTGCATCTGTACAGAAAGTTGTATAGTAAGTAGTTTTTAAAGCAGTTTTTAAAATTTACTGGGTATTAAAACGCTCAACTGCACTACCTGTCTATTAGACATAATTTGGCTAACTTCTAAATATTCATTTATATTATTGGTTATATCAAGCTCTGCTGTCCATATATTTCAGAGCTTAAATGACCATTCAAAAATACTTCTTTAAAATAATGTGAACGTCAGAGTTTTCTTGGTGTCACTAAAGCTCATTTTTTTCGTCATGTAAATTGTGCTTTGGGGTGTTGATATTTATTTTACTTAGTGTGTAATGTTTCAGTCGGCACCATGCTGCTCCTATTTTTCTTTGTATATAAGAAAAGGATATTAGGTTGAGCATTGGTGACTTAGCTACCTTGTGTGTCTTGCCCAGGTCTTTCAGGTCTGAGATTAAACACTTTTTGCCATTCCTTTTATTTCTGAATTTCAAAGACTGTTTTCCAAGCCAAAAGGTGATACTTTATCAGTTTCCCTCTGTCCTGGGGTGCCATGTGATTCTTTGTTCCTTATTTCAGAGCACTTTTTCATGGACTATAGAGCAGTGCAGTGTTTATCTTTGGATGTTTGAAAGCTTCCTTGAGTAGCCACTCATATTAGCAGTTTGCACATCGGTGTGACTCATCAGATGGTGGGAATTGCTTCTGTGTTGTGCAGCATGGGCATGTTCTAGGTAGGCTGCCAGTAGGTGGTACTTGCCTACTTCTGGATTTCTTTACTTTGCTGGTATTTTCTTTGCCTTTTTGATTCTTGTTCAAGAAGACATGCCATTGATGGGTGGTTAGGTGAAAATGTAGCTGTTTCATACTAAGGCAGACTAGTGATTCAAGTAGCCTATCAGAATCTGTCTTAATTTTTCATAGCTCTCCAGGGTCTCAAATAGATATATTTCCAAGGTTTATGAGTAGGGTGCCGTTTAACTATAAACTCTGCTTCAGAACATTTCCCTCAAGTAACATTTTCTGTATGATTTCTGTAGAAGCAGGCTGTTTCTGCAAGATTGTGTTAATTATAGGAAGTCAGGATTGTTCAAAGAAGTTGCATGGATGCTAGCTAATAAGGTATTTGACTCTTCTGACAACAGGAGTCTGGGATCTGATGGCAAATAGCTCTGACAGCATGTGAGCTACTGTGTCTGAACAGCAAAAAGTCTAAAATCTTTGTTTGGTTGAAATGCATATTGCTGAATGAATTACAGTATAGCTGTTAGGTGTGAAGTGTACTGTGTGTCTTGAAACAAATGCTTGTAAACATGTATGGAACATGAAGATAGGACAATGTTTCCTAGAATTTGAATTGTACACACAGTTCTCTTGCAAAGCTATAGCAGTAAACGGGATGGTTATTCTTTACCAGAAATACACTGAATCTTTACAACTCCTGTAATGTAGGGTTTCCATGTCATTATAGGTGCTGACAATGTTCTCTCTTTCTCTCTCCCTTGCCTTTTCAGGAGCGAGGTGGCAGTAACTCTTTCAACCATGAAGCCCTTACGCTTAAATACAAGCTGGACAATCAATTTGAACTCGTTTTTGTGGTAAGTGAGTTATTCTGTGTGAGATAAAGACCTCAGACAGGTGGAAAACCTGTCTCCAAGAGTCTCTATAGCAAAGTGATGTATTGTTTTTGATGTTGTGGAACGTTACTTCCTTTTCCTTTGACTGGGATCGGAAGAGCTTGTTCCTCCGTCTTGCCTCACACAACGTCATTATAGCAACACCTTAGAAATTTTCCTTAAGAGCAACGAGGCTTCAGTCAAGGGGCAGTTTCTTTTTCACAAACAAATATGTAGAATTGTAAAGTTGGAAGGGAGTCCCGAGGATCATCTAGTCCAACCCCCTGCAATGCGTGAATCATAGAATGCAGAATCATAGAATTATAATGGGGTTACTTTTGCTTGTCTTTAACACCACTGTTCTCCTTGCAGGTTGGGTTTCAGAAAATTTTAACTCTAACCTATGTGGATAAGTTGATAGATGATGTTCATAAGGAGTTCCGAGACAAATATCGAAACGAGTTCCAGCAGAAGGGAGCTCTTGGGCTTCTCAATGGCACCTTTGATTTTAAGGAAGATTTTTTACGTCTCCTACGGTAATAGGTTGTTCCCTTTCATCTTTTGTTGCTGATCCTGTTGTCTTGCCTTAGATACCTTGTATTTTGGAGCTTAAGTTGGGGGCTTGGCTCAGTAGAGGTGAGCAGGAAGGAAGTCTGCCCTGCTAGGAACTGCTTGTGTGAACTTTGCTGTGCTCAGCTTTTGCTGTCTTCAAAATGAAATTGTATTTCCCACCTTGAATAGAGTTGCATTATAAATGGGGGGGGGATACTGAACAATTCACTTGTGCGCCACCCATAAAGCTGCATATGTTACTTATGGTTTTGGAGGAATCTACTGAAACCTAGCCATGGCATGCATCAGCATTCCCTCCCATAACCCAACATGACTTTATTGTACTCCGCAACATGGGCAAGGTTTGTTGATGGGTATTGGCACGATGGTGCTACCTAGCTAGCCTAGATGTCTCATTCCTTTGGGGGCAAGGGGTCCTATGGCCACATAGCCCAAGATCATCTCTTAAAAGTCACTTGTTAAAAGAAGTTAGGGGAACAAATTCCATGCGGTAAATATGCATCTGTGCTGCTGCCATCCAAGCCAGTTCTAAAATACATTTATTCATTGTCTGGCATTGAATGAGCACGACTGGGTAAACCTTTTCCTCTTTGCAAACAGGGATGCAGAGGAGAGCAGTAAAGCCCGAGCTCCCACTGCCATGAAGTCGTTTGAACAGTCGGCAAAATCCCAAAAAACCGTGAAGTCTATGATAGAAAACCGAGGGGAGAAACCAAAAGAAAAAACCAAGAGCAAGAAAAGCAAAGGTTCCAAAAAGGAAGGTGAGTCATTGTTGCGATATGCAAGCAGCAGGCCATGCCAAACCATAGGCCTGCTGTGGTGAGTAACCGTGGGGTTTGTGCTATTTCTGGTAGCTTGCACTCAGGAGCTGAATCGGTAGCAGTCTAATCACATGTCCTGTTTGTTAAAATCAGTTTTAAAGGTCCAGTCTGACGTGCAGTTGCTCATTTAGTGGCAACTGGGGATACCCTGCTGGTTGAGGAGTTGAAGCAGGGATGTGTCAAGAAACAGCCTACTCACAAGTAGGACCCTGGCAGAGACACATGCCCGATTGGCATGTTTCCTCCTTCTTGGACGATCGTTCGGGAGCTTCTTAAACTTCTTCAGCCCCCGGACATCACTGCGACTGATTTGGGAAGACATCAGCACACTCTTAGCATCCACAGAGGTTTGCGCAGTTGCATAACAGACCACAGCGACTCAGCATGTTGGCTAACCTACTTTATTTACATATAATACACACGGAGCTCTGCAACATGGCTCCCTCTCTCTCTAGCATCAGACAGCAAAGAGAAAGAACAAAGGACAATAGTCCCACTTCAGGGAACACAGTAAGACAAACATCCTGTATGCATCCCATCCCATTCTGTGGAATCAAAACACGTACCCGGTCATGTGATAAACAATAAACCCATGACTGCATACGGGGAATGAATCTCCAACAGGGTGGAGGTTCTCTGGCTCCCCCATTTGTTGGTGGACTACAGCTCCCATTATCCCCCAGCCATTGGCCATGCTGGCTAGGGTTGATTTAAACCCCATCCCTGGTTTAAATGTTTCATTTTGGGTTTTTTCTGGTGGAACATGGAATTTGCTCAGCGCATATATCATTATTTTTAAAACTTACAGTTACCTAAAAACCTCAAAAGCAGGACTTGACCCTTCTCTTAGAACATTGGATGTTATTAAAACAGTGCTTTCCGCCTCCCACCCAGCTCCAGTAAATGAAGCAGCTACCGTCCCCAAAGCAACCGCAGCTGTTAAGCAGGATCCTCCCATTGCTGCTGGAGACAGGGAAGAACTGACCAAGGATGAGATCCTGCAGAAGAACCGGGAGGAATTCTTTAGGAAGCGCATGAAGGGGGGAGAGAAGTCCAAGTAAGTTGAGGCCATTGCTAATGAATAACGCTATCAGATCTTCCTTGGCTTTGCATCCAGAGAGGTGAAGTTGGGTGGTCACATGGTCCATAGAGGAGGGACCATGGCTTGGTGGCAGAGCATCTGCTTTATATGCAGCAGGTCCCAGATTCAATCTCTAGTAGGGCTGGGAATGTCCTCTCTCTGAAACCCTGGAGAGCCACTACCAGTCCACATATAGCCCACACCAGGGGTCAGCAACCTTTTTCAGCCGTGGGCCGGTCCATCGTCCCTCAGACCATGTGGTGAGCCGGACAATATTTTGAAGGGGAAAAAAGAAGGAATTCCTATGCCCCACAAATACCCCAGAGATGCATTTTAAATAAAAGGACACATTCTACTCATGTAAAAACATGCTGATTCCCAGACCATCTGTGGGCCGGATTGAGAAGGCGATTGGGCCGCATCCGGCCCACGGGCCTTAGGTTGCCTACCCCTGGCCCAGACAGGTTTACCACTTCATTGAGGACTAACTTAATTTGAGCTGTCTTCATGGCAGGTGTCTATTCTGGAATGAATTGGAAAACAAACCCAAAACTTACTTTTGAGCCAGGGCTTGCGGGAGGCTAGAATCACTTGCTGTGGTTTTCTGAATTGGACTGCAGCAGGCTTGGGAGCAAAGTGAACTTCTGAGCACCAGTTTGTTTTACTGTCTTGGGAGTATGCTTCCTTGTTTTTCTAGAGAATGGTGTTTTCTTGTACTTATAGGTAGAAGAAATCATAATGCAGAATGCACACTTAGTCTTTCCTGCTATGATTGTTTGTGACCCAGCAAAGTTCAGGGTTGACTGGTGATTCAGAGCAGGAATTCTGTTCAGTTTTTCCCCCCTTGACCGCTAAGATCTACTGGAGTTTCTGTTCTTTCTTCCTTAGCAAGTCTCCAAAGCCAGACACTCAGAAGGACAAGGGGAAGAAGCCCAGAGTGTGGGAACTGGGAAACTCTAATGCCAAAGTACTTGACTATAGTAATTCCACTACCAATGGAAACGCAGACACATGTTCCATGGAGGAGTATGATCCAGAAATGGTAAGATCCCCAGTCACTAGACATCCTGATGGTTCTGTTTCATGCCTATGCATAGTTTTGCATAGCTATGTTAAGATGCTTTGCTCTCAAATCTTCAAGAGTTTACCAGGGCAGCTTGATTGTGGGGTTTTCATGTAGTTCTTGTCATCAAAGCAGATTTGGTTTCCTAACCAATGACCAAGCCACACTGTACAGAAGATTTATTGGGGCCATTGATTAGATAAACAGAACGTAGGGGATTTACTTGGAAGAACTGCAAATGGATGAAGTGTAATTCTTAGTGTCTCCCTTTCACAAGTGCTGCTGCTAGCAGTAATCTTGTAACACAGTAGTGTTGCCAAAGTAGCCTCAACTGTTAGCACGATGTGACTTGTGGCCCCATTCACACAAGGACTTGACTTTTATTTTGACTATCACATTTTGTTTCTCGATGCTCTTGACATTTAAGTCTTTTGTTGGGAGAGGAATAAAAGCAAAAAAAAGGAACAGAAGTACAGGTTCCCTTTTAAAAGAAGAATGCATTAGAAGACCCTCCTGGAATCAGACCCATGGCCCATCTATTCCAGTATCCTGTTCTCACAGTGGCCAGTCAGATACCTGTGGGAAGCATGCAAGCAGGTCTTGAGCTCAAGAGCTCTCTTCACTTGCGATTCCCAGCAAACTGTGCCATTGTGGTTACTAGATGCGGATGGCCTTGCCCTCCATGAATTGGTTTAATCATCTTTTAAAGCCATCCAAGTTGGCAGGCATCACTGCTTCTCATGGGAGCAAATTCCAAGTTTAACTACTCACTGTATGAAGTAGCAATTTATTTTATCTGTTCCAAATCTTCCAGGATTCAGCTTCACTGCATGCCCACTCCTAGTGTTATGGGAGAGGGAGAATTAACTTTATTTTATCTACTTTTTCTGTGCTATGCATCATTCTGTAATATCTGCACTATGGAACAAAGTATGCAGGTGTGCCTGTGCTGCTCTCTGCTTCCCATAATTCCCTGTCTCATCATAGAATAGAAGGGGGGAGGAGCCAATGGCCGCATTCCCTCTTGGGAAACCTTCCAAGGGCATAGAATGGGAGGGGCCATGAACGTGACTCTGAGCTTTCAGACACACAAACACCAGAGGCATTACCACAATTCAGGGACACATTCCAGTCAAGCAAAAACACTTGATGAAAGCTCAGAGCAGAGCTACTGAGGGTCTTGGCCTGGGGAGACCCCTTAAGACTGGACAGAGTCACTGAGGGCACCACCTGATCCACAGGCCAAAGTTTCCCCATCCCCTATAGAGAATGTGGGGCAACTTTTACTATAGAGCACTCATTCTGGGATATCCTCTGCTGGGTGTGCTCATCAAGGAGAAACAGAACCATGAGCCTTTTGTTCTTAGAACATGTGTAAAGAGTATAGAAGGAAGATGCACCCTCCAGAAGTAACTTAAGGTTCACATGGAGGCCTGAGCTGCTTAGAGTAGTGAGACGCAACAAAGAAGGCTTACGTAATTCCTGGCCTTTTTATCCTCCACCGCAGGTCCTTGGGGATCGCAACCATGAGCCTGGCCGTCTCCGTGATCTTGAATATGAGAGTGAAGAGGAAACTGAGGAAGAGAAGGTGGTTCAGAACTCTTCAGGTGCAAGGTAAGGTCCCTCACTAAAGCTGTTGTTCTGTGTTGACTTAAATGAAACCTTTTGTTGAATTGACATTTTCCCTCCTATAACATCATAACACTATCTTCTTGTTGCCAGTGCAAAGAAGGGTGGCCTTGGAGGCATGTTTGGGATGCTTAAGGGTCTTGTGGGCTCCAAAAGCTTATCCAGAGAGGACATGGACCCTGTGTTGGAAAAGATGAAGGATCACCTGATTGGTACGTTTGGCTCCCTCTGGAACTAGGCTGATGGGGGCTCAATTTGGTGGCAATGGGCTAGATGCTGCCCACTTCCCATGCAATTTGTGCTGAGCTGTGCTTATGAAGGGTCCAAGGTTAACTATGTCGTTAGTTGGGTTTTAGAAAAGGTCATTGAACTTTCTGAAGGCTAAGCAGAAGGAGAGTTGGAAGAAAGCCTAGGACAAGAATGGCTAGTTGCTGAAGTTCTTACAAAGCAGATTCTGTGCTGCTGGTACCCTAAGCTTCTTTTATCCCATTTTCTAAACACCGTTCTCTACTTCACATCCTTGTCAATTGTAGCATCCAGACATTCACACCATTGGCTGTCAGAATTGGTTACTCTGGCGCTGTGGTCTAAACCACTGAGCCTAGGACTTGCTGATCGGAAGGTCAGCAGTTTGAATCCCCGCAATGGGGTGAGCTCCCATTGCTCGGTCCCAGCTCCTGCCAACCTAGCAGTTCGAAAGCATGTCAAAGTGCAAGTAGATAAATAGGTACTGCTTTGACGGGAAGATAAACAGCGTTTCCGTGCGCTGCTCTGGTTTCGCCAGAAGCGGCTGAGTCATGCTGGCCACATGACCCGGAAAAACTGTCTGCGGACAAACGTCGGCTCCCTCGGCCAGTAAAGCGAGATGAGTGCCGCAACCCCAGAGTCGTTCGCGACTGGACTTAACTGTCAGGGATCCTTTACCTTTACAATCCAAGCACATTGGATGTTGGGCTTGTAAGCAGCCATCCTAGTGCTTAGTGTAAGCTTATTTGTTTTGAAAGCTTATTTTTACAATATCAGAAAGTTCAGCAAGTGGGCTGTGAGTGCTCCACATTTCCCACACCGGTCATAAGTAAAATGGATTGAATTTCAAACTGGAGTTTCATACCCCTTTATTCGAGACTTTAGGTGTCTTTTAATAGAGCATACCTGTTGGTGACAACAGCAGGTTAGTAGAATTGTCCATTGGCTGCAGGTCCTTTTACTCTCTTGGGGAACTAGTAATGCCTTCTACAGCCACCTGTCAACTCTCTTTTTCTTTCGTTTCTCATAGCAGTACTTCGCACTTCCTCTCTGGAACTTGAGGCAGCCTACATATGGACCCTAGATGCTTTTTGTAACTACTGTCTGAATTTCAGCATCCTATGATGCCTGGCTGAATTTTACCTACTAGGTTTGGAGGTGCAGTGGGTTGGCTTGGATGTGAATATTCCAAGTTCAAATCGCTGTTGAGCATCTCCCACCCTAGGTTAGTCATCACAGGATGCTGAAATTTAGGCGGTAGTTGCGGGTTTCACCTAGGGCCCCTCC
This sequence comes from Lacerta agilis, assembly GCF_009819535.1. Classification (NCBI taxonomy): domain Eukaryota; kingdom Metazoa; phylum Chordata; class Lepidosauria; order Squamata; family Lacertidae; genus Lacerta; species Lacerta agilis. The sequence goes on along the minus strand of NC_046326.1, from coordinate 12,887,116 downwards.
GCAGGCTGGATGTGAGCAGTGTACTGTCAACATTGCCATCCAGTAGTGCTGCTAGGTGGTTAAAATGTCACCTCCCATCCTTGGAGAAGCAGAAACTACCAGAGTTAATATAAATTTCCATTTTAGAGAACATAAACAAATCATTCACCAAATAGTGTGAGCTTAGCAACATAACAATCTTAACTTGCTGTTTCCATCCCCCCCTCCTTCCCAAAGCTAAGAACGTTGCAGCTGAGATTGCTGTCCAACTCTGTGAATCAGTTGCAACAAAGCTGGAAGGGAAAGTGATGGGCACCTTTACCAGTAAGTTCCCCTTTGTTTTGCTTTGTTTTTTGCATGCCTTAGTGTGTACTGTAGTCTGGTGACATTACTTTCCTCGGATATATGCTCAAATGCTCATGATTTCAAAACAAAATCCTTGGGTGGTGTCCAACAAAGCAAATCCACTAGAGCCAAGATTTCCACTTGCACAGCAGAACTCCTGCTTTCTCTCCTCTCCCTCCGCAAATCTGCTCTGGAGTGTTGAGGAGAAACCCTCAACCTCACAAGAAAAGGTTTTGTAGGGCCCGTGGGGAGAAAAGTTCTGTTGCGCAGCCACAAGCCCTTCTGCAAGCGGATCTACTTCGCTGGATGCTACCCATTGTGTCTAAAAGAAACCAAATTAGATTGTGAGAACAGGTCTTTAGTGAAACTGACAATCCCATACCAGGAAAGACTGTACAGCAGCCACATACTCTATAACATGTGATGCCAGTGTGCCAAAGTCCACTTGTATGTTTGTTTGTTTGTGTGTGTCGTTGTTGTTCCATACCTGAAAAGGATTAGGAAGGGTTGTGGAATTCCAGGACATCATGCACAAAAGAAAGTAATACTACACATTGCACAGTATATGTGGGGCACTACACATGCACAAGCCCATTTACGGGCACAGTGTTTCTAGAATGTTACCAGGCTGTGCCTTCATTTTACTCCAATATATTTTGTTGGTACCCTGTACCAATCTGTTCCTTCCCAGTTTCACCATAGATCTGCTCTTGTGGAAGCAAATTCCTCACTCAGTAAATGTGGTCAGGGTCAGGGTGCAACTGCTGCTCACCAAATGTGAGTAGTTACTATTTTTATTATTGTCTCCCCAGCTGCCTATGCTAGAGTCTTGTTGCTTGCTCAACCTTGTCTCCAGCTGGCATGTTTGACTTCTGCTGCTGCTGCTGCTGCTGGAATGGGGGAAGAAATAACCCAAAGCGGATTTGTCCATTGGGAATCTGCTTCCCTGTGGGTTCACGAATGCTTAGCCTTCTGCATTTCTGGATGCCACCAGTGTGTGGGAGACTTATTTGAAAGCACACCCTGCAGGATTTTGTGAAGGGCAAATTTATATCCTTGGCATTAGTAAGTTTTGACTTCTCTCACAGAGAAGAGGGATTGGATCCTCTAGCAAAGAAGGCTGACATTGTCAGAGAATGTCGATGCAACTTAACAGGTGGTAGAAATGGATTTTGGACGCAGAAGCATTTGATTCAGATGGCCCGTTTTCTGTTTTTCTGTGTCTTGTGTTGTGAAGCTGTTTTGCTTGCCCAATGGCCACAAGAGCAAGCTGTACAAATATATCACTTATTAAAGAAAAAAATCAATGTTACTCCAGAAAGGTGATGGCTTATAAAGAGTGGCTGTGAGAGTGACTGAAAATCATGAGCCCTGGAGTGCCCTGTCAGTTGAATACTTGCACAGAAATACTGAACGCAATCAGTTGCTGATACAGAGAGAGTGGTAGACCAATGGTCTTCAGAGAAGGGTAGGTCGAACCTAAGACCAGATATGGAGAAACCAAGCTCGTTTGGAGAGGAAATGGGAACTTTTGCATTCCTGTTGTCCAGATGCTTCATCCTGGTCCTCCTGAAATGGACACAGCATCATTTCTGCAAGGAAAGCAGTGCCGGGCCTGTTCACATCACAGTTTACCTTGATGCACTTTCAATTATAAGGTGGGATAAGTGTGGGAAAGAGTATGTGGGGCCCGTCAATCTAAAAATGACAATGTGCTTCCAACTTCCCAGCGGTGACCTCAACTGTGAAGCAGGCCCTTCAAGAATCCCTGGTGCAGATCCTGCAGCCTCAGCGCCGGGTGGATGTTTTGCGCTCTGTGATGGAAGCCCAGCGTCACCGTCGACCTTATGTTATCACTTTCTGTGGTGTCAATGGAGTTGGCAAGTCAACTAACTTGGCCAAGGTACTTGGAAGGGGCTGCATGTGCGTGGATTTGGGGAACTGGGTGAAGTTGGGAGGGAAACTGGCTCAGGTTTGGGTAATGCAGGATGGTAGAGCACCGTTGCTATTGCGCAAGGCAAAGAGGAAGATGGTGGCATGTCTGGTCATATCATGGAGATCTAAATGGAAGGCCCCCAACCCTTGCTCAAGAGATCTCCTGATATATAAAGCATTGCACTAGCAAACATTGGTTTATCCAGCTCAGTATTTTCTGTGCTGATTGGCAGGGACTCTCGAGTTTCAAGGGAGAGGCCAGGGATAGAACTGGGAATCTTCTGCGCTCAAAGCTGATGCTCTGCGACTGAGTTGCAGCCCTTTCCCATTTGCTGTTACATGTTGTCTACTTTTCTCTCTCCCTGTCGAAATCCAAAGTTTATTCTGTCTAATGAGGAAGCATCAAGAAGGTGACTTGAAGTTGGACTGAGACCTGAAGTGCTACAAAAATTAGCATTTTCCTGGGTTGCCACCTAGTAGCCCATATCTAGCTTCTGAAGCAGTGTTGTTTCACCCACAGCTTCTTGGTAGAATTCTCAGTCTCGGCTTCTAAAGTACTATGGCATTTGCAAATGTCGCAGCCGTCAGTGCGCCCATAAAATCTTGTCTCCTGTTCTCAGCATTTTATGTTCTCGGACTCAAAGGGCTGGTTCATGCGTTTATCTTCTTCACACATCGACTGCAGCATAAACACATGGCTTGCCTGCATGGATGTGAAGCTACCGATGGAACATTCATATATATCACCATTGTCCACCTGCAAGCAATTCTTTTCAACAAAGGCTTCATACATTCACCTAAGTGTCATCAAGTGTTCAGTAATTCAGTGATGCACATGCTATGCACTCACCAGCCCTCGCCTGTGTGGGGGCACGTGTTCATTTTCACTTTCCAGATTTTGCAAGGCTCTCTGCCCATATTCCAAGCAGATCTTTCTAGCAATAAAAGTTTATTTGGACGCCGAATTTCTGCATCTGACCGGCATTAAGGGAGGCTGGCACATATCTACAGCCTTGTTATCACTTGGCAGGAAGCAAAGCTGCGAGGTGCCATTGGGAAGTCACGTAGAGATGCTGGATGGTAGGTGATGGAAGCGCTAACATTCTTCTGCCTGCCCCCCAGATCTCGTTCTGGCTGATTGAAAACGGTTTTAGTGTCCTCATTGCGGCCTGCGACACATTCCGTGCTGGTGCTGTAGAGCAGCTGCGGACTCACACTCGCCGCTTGAATGCTCTTCACCCTCCTGAAAGCCACAGCGGCCGCACAATGGTGCAGCTTTATGAGAAGGGATATGGGAAGGATGCGGCCGGCATTGCCATGGAGGCCATTTCGTATGGTGAGGCCTTTCTCCCTGCTTCCCCCTTACTTCTGAACCCTTCATGTCTTCCTTAGCAATCCTAGTCACTGCATGCCTGTAGCTGAAATCTCTTTTTTCCTGTTGCTTCCCCCTCCCACTCCCCCCAAAATCTGGGGATATTCCAAATGCTAAATACTCTCCTCTCCAGCCAATAGGAAGCATTGGGACTGGCCTGTGGGATCATCTCAACCACCCTAAATCCAGTTCCTTCTCGTCCTCTGCAAGAGAACGAATCTGATTTATAGCTCTGCCTAATCAACGGGGTGAGCTCCCATTGCTCGGTCCCATCTCTTGCCAGCCTAGCAGTTCGAAAGCACGTCAAAGTGCAAGTAGATAAATAGGTACCGCTCCGGCGGGAAGGTAAACGGCGTTTCCATGCACTGCTCTGGTTCACCAGAAGTGGCTTTGTCATGCTGGCCACATGACCCGGAAGCTGTACGCCGGCTCCCTCGGCCAGTAACGCGAGATGAGCGCCACAACCCCAGAGTCGGACATGATTGTTCCTAACGGTCGGGGGTCCCTTTACCTTTACCTTTAGTTTGTCATTCTAGCCATAACCAGGAAGGCTTCAGGTTGAGTGAATAGAAGAGTCTCTGACAGTCATAATGGATAGAAACATCCTCAGTTTGGGAATCATGTATAAAGAACAGTATTTGGCATCCTGAGAAACAGACTTAAAAAAATGTTAATATTTATGGCTATGAAGGCAAGCCTGAAAACGTTTGGGCAATGAGCTTGAAATCTCAGAAGAGAGATTTGAGGAAGGCAATAGCCAACAGAGTAGAGTTTTAATCTGAGGGTGGGAGAAATGTAAACAATAGGCAGATCTGATTCATTTGCAGAATTTTGCAGTTCCTGACATAGGATCATAGAGGACAGGGGTCAGCAACCCGCGGCTCCGGAGCCGCATGTGGCTCTTTTACACCTTTGCCGCGGCTCCGGGGCGGATACACCTGTCCACTTCTCCAGCTGGCCAGTGGCAGCGGCCGCCCTCCAGCTGGCCGGCGGCCCGCCCTCCGGAGGCTGAGGGCACTGCTGCTGTGCTGCTCTGCTCATGCGCCGTGCCTCGTTTCTGCCAGCGCAGGCGCAGCAGCAGTTTCCCTCCGGAGGTGTGGCTGCTGCTGCTGGCGTGGAGCTGCTGCTGGCTGCTGCGTCGAGGTGACGACGAGGTAGGCAGCTGCGGGCTGGGCCAGGGGCGGCGGGTGGCGGGTGAGGGGGGAAGCCTGCTTTTTAAAAATGGTCGAGGAAGCGGCGCCTGTTTCCCTGCCGCTGCCTCCTTCGCTCCTGGTTCCGCTCGCAGCCTCAGACTGCGCTCTCGCGGGCGCGCGTCTCTCTCCGCCCCAGAGCAAGGCCAGGACGCCCCAAAAGGTTGCAGTTTTTCCTCTGTCCTGAGTGTGTGTTAGGGGAGCCTTGACAAAGCACCTGTTGGCGTGGAAGAGAGCAGTCCTAACTTGGATCTGTGTTCATGTGCAAAATCTATCGCCATTGTCATTAAGGGGGCAGGGAACTCCCCTAAAAAGGTCTGAACACTATGAACTACTACAGCCACCTGTATGCAAGTCAGCACAAACATCACAGGCTTCTCTGGTGCAATTCTGTGCTTTATTTAGCAAGAGAGGAGGTTGGAAGAGGTGAGCATAGCCTCTGGTCTGGAATATTAAGGGTAAAAGACACTAAGATTATTGTAAAAGCCAGCAGTCTTCAATTAGACATGGGACAAACATGTAACACAAGTGTGCAGTTGAGGACTCATTTTTTTAAAAAACAACAACAAATCAAATATTTGTATGCTGTAGCAACCCACCTTGGATCAGGCTGTGACCTGGTAGTGCCCCCCAGGGTGGATAAAAATGAATGATTTTTAAAAAAAAATTTTTAAAAATTGGATTTTTTAAAAAATTTAAATCAGATTTTTTAAATTTAAATTGGATTTTTAAAATTTTAAATCAGATTTTTAAAAATAAAATGCAGTGTTATATTTGTTTTAAATGTCACAATGGTTTTGCGGCTCCCAGTTTTTTTTTTCTTCGGAAATGAGTCTAAGTGGCTCTTTTTGTCTTAAAGGTTGCAGACCCCTGATAGAGGAGAATAAGCGGTAAATTATACTCTTGTTTTGTACTCCAGTTTCCACTAGAAAATTTACCAGACCTGCCATACACACTCAGAAAACTTACTTCGGGTGTTTGCTGGCTCTGCTTTGTACTTCATTTCATTAAAAAAGCCAGCTGGTAAATCCGAAGGCAACTCCCATTCGAAGCTGTAGGCTTGGATTCCCCCCCCCCCACCAAGCTGTTGCTGGATTTATTTATTCCTTCAAATAAATATATCCTTTTTTATCTTCTCAGCACGTAACCAAGGTTTCGATGTGGTCTTGGTGGACACAGCAGGCCGTATGCAAGACAATGCTCCTTTGATGACAGCTCTGGCTAAGCTCATTGCAGTCAACACCCCTGACCTTGTCCTGTTTGTGGGGGAAGCCTTGGTGGGAAATGAGGCTGTGGATCAGCTGGTTAGTTCCTCACATTACTAGTCAAGATTCAAAACTCAAGAGGTGAAAAATGCAAACCTCCTTTTGAGTGCTTCTTTACACAACAATGGTATACCTAGAAGTAGTCGTGTCTGTTTGCATGCAACGGATATGTAGTACAGTCGTACCTTGGAACCGGAACTCAGACGTTTTGGCTCCAGTTTGCAAATGTTCTTTGGAACCCGAACGTCCAGCGGGGCTTACGGGGCTTCCGATTGGCTGCCAGTTTCTGAATGTTTTGGAAGTCGAACGGAGTTCCAGAACGGATTCCGTTTGACTTCCAAGGTATGACTGGACAGGCAACTCTACTATTACACTGGGGACATGGCCCAGGGGTAGCACCTAAAGCCAAAATTGCTTATTGTCAAAGGACTTTGGGTTCAGTGACGTGCAGGATTGCGAAGTTTCCCACCCCCCCCAACACCCGCCCCCTTCCAATTTATTTGCCAGGCGTGAAAAACTGAATGCACCCAAGTTAAATGTGTGTGTGTGTTGCGAGTTGCCTGTATGGGCACATTCATCATAGCATGGGGGAAGTGCTGGGGATCGCCAAAGACCCCCCTCCCCCCACTACATTTATACAGTGGTACCTCGCAAGACGAAATTAATTCATTCCGCAAGACTTTTCGTCTTGCGGAAATTTCGTCTTGCGAGGCACCGTTTCCCATAGGAACGCATTAAAATTTAATTAATGCGTTCCTATGGGAAAAAAATCAGGGAGCGCCGGTCGGAAGGGGCGCCGGCCGGCACCGGAGCCGCGCGGCGCCGCATTTTAAGGCTGCAGCGAGCGAACTGTTCGCCCGCTGCAGCTTTAAAATGCGGCGTAGCTAAAAAGGCTTACCTTTTGGCTCCGGTGGGGGGGGGGGTTTCCGAGTCGCGTCCGCCATTTTGGATCGACTCAGACATGCGCAGTCGATCCAAAATGGCGGACGCGACGCGGAAAACACCCCCCCACCGGAGCCAAAAGGTAAGCCGCGCCCCTCCCGACCGGCACGGCGCCGCGTTTTAAGGCTCCGGCGAGCGCTGCAGCTTTAAAACGCGGCGTCGCGCCGCAGCTAAAAAGGCTTACCTTTTGGCTCCGGTGGTGGTGGGGGTGTTTTCTGCGTCGCGTCCGCCATTTTGGATCGACTCAGACATGCGCAGTCGATCCAAAATGGCGGGCGCGACGCGGAAAACACCCCCCCACACCGGAGCCAAAAGGTAAGCCTTTTTAGCTGCGGCGCGACGCCGCGTTTTAAAGCTGCAGCGCTCGCTGGAGCCTTAAAACGCGGCGCCGTGCCGGTCGGGAGGGCTTACCTTTTGGCTCCGTTGTGTGGGGGGGTGTTTTCCGCGTCGCGCCCGCCATTTTGGATCGACTGCGCATGTCTGAGTCGATCCAAAATGGCGGGCGCGATGCAGAAAACACCCCCCCACCACCGGAGCCAAAAGGTAAGCCTTTTTAGCTGCGGCGCGACGCCACGTTTTAAAGCTGCAGCGCTCGCTGGAGCCTTAAAACGCGGCGCCGTGCCGGTCGGGAGGGCTTACCTTTTGGCTCCGTTGTGTGGGGGGGTGTTTTCCGCGTCGCGCCCGCCATTTTGGATCGACTGCGCATGTCTGAGTCGATCCAAAATGGCGGGCGCGATGCAGAAAACACCCCCCCACCACCGGAGCCAAAAGGTAAGCCTTTTTAGCTGCGGCGCGACGCCGCGTTTTAAAGCTGCAGCGCTCGCTGGAGCCTTAAAACGCGGCGCCGTGCCGGTCGGGAGGGCTTACCTTTTGGCTCCGTTGTGTGGGGGGGTGTTTTCCGCATCGCGCCCGCCATTTTGGATCGACTGCGCATGTCTGAGTCGATCCAAAATGGCGGACGCGACGCGGAAAACACCCCCCCACACACACCGGAGCCAAAAGGTAAGCCTTTTTAGCTATGGCGCGATGCCGCGTTTTAAAGCTGCAGCGCTCGCTGCAGCCTTAAAACGCGGCTCCGGCGGCTCACAGTGGTACCTCGCCAGACGAATTCGTCTTGCGAAAAACAGCCATAGACGAATTCGTCTCGCGAGTCAACTAAAAACTCGCAAAACCCTTTCGTTTTGCGAGTTTTTCGTTGTGCGAGGCATTCGTCTTGCGGGGTACCACTGTACTTAGTGGCAATTAGACGTTGACTGCAACATAAATTGTCAAAAATAGTGACAATACCTGTGTGTTCTAAGGACCCAGGTGGCGCTGTGGGTTAAACCACAGAGTCTAGGGCTTGCTGTTCAGAAGGTCGGCGGTTCGAATCCCTGCCACAGGGTGAGCTCCCGTTGCTCGGTCCCAGCTCCTGCCCACCTAGCAGTTCAAAAGCACGTCAAAGTGCAAGTAGATAAATAGGGAGCGCTCCAGCGGGAAGGTAAACGGCGTTTCCGTGCGCTGCTCTGGTTCGCCAGAAGCAGCTTTGTTATGCTGGCCACATGACCCGGATGCTGTCTGCGGACAAACATCGGCTCCCTCGGCCAGTAAAGCGAGATGAGCACCACAACCCCAGAGTCGGACACAACTGGACCTGATGGTCAGGGGTCCCTTTACCTTTACCTGTGTGTTAGCAGACATGCGTACAGCCCATCAGTGAGCCTTGTGCAAGAACATTGCCAAACCTGTTTGTTTCACCATTTGCTTCCCGTACACCAGGTCAAGTTCAACAAAGCCCTTGCTGATCACTCCATGGCTCAGACCCCACGCCTCATTGACGGAATAGTGCTCACCAAATTTGATACCATAGACGACAAGGTAAATGGGGCCCATAGGTTGCAATTGTTTGGGGGTGGGAGTTTTTCATTTTTGATGGAAAAAGCAGCTTTTTATTATTTCTGGTATGGCTCCGGGCAGGTGGGGAATGTCAGGCCTGCAGGCCAGATGTGGTCCACCAGGCCTCCTGTCTTCCATGGGCAACCCCCACTCTCCCCAGGCTGCACCTCTCACTGACTTTGCTCTACTCTCTCGAGTGCTTTTGCCTCGTTGGAATATGTGGTTGAACTGTGATAATGCCTCTCGCTTGCCTGGATGGAGAGGTGTGTTGGGGAGGGAAGACCTGATCTTCTCATATGGGTGGAATGTAGCCATTCCACAAAGGGAGGAGTCACATCTGTTGCTCCGCCTAAACAAGCCTTTGGCCTTGTCCACCACTGGCATGTGCCCCCCCCCCCATACTCAGTGGATCGCAAGGTAATGTGACCATTGGGCTGAAAAGGTTCCCCCCCACTTTGCTTTGGCAGTTTTTACCAGCAAATAAGCTTTTTCTGTGGACGTTTTAGTAAACACGGTTTTCTGAAGAACTGAACAGAATCAATAAGCACTGGGTAATTTTGGAAGGCTTACTAAATACAGGTGAAACTCGAAAAATTATAATATCATGGAAAGGTTCATTTCTTTCAGTAATTCAACTTAACAGGTGAAACTAATATATGAGATAAGACATGCAAAGCAAGATATGTCAAGCCTTTATTTGTTATAATTGTGATGATTATGGCACACAGCTGGTGAGAACCCCAAATTAACAATTTCAACTTTGGGGTTTTCATCAGCTGTACGTCATAATCATCACAATTGTAACAAATAAAGGCTTGACATATCTCGCTTTGCATGTCATGAGTCTATCTCATATATTAAACTCCAGTAGCTAATGAAAACAATTGCTTACATAAATGAACTTTTCCACGATATTCCAATTTTTCGAGTTTCACCTGTACATCTTTCTTCCATCCATGGGATTAGTCTCTTCCAGTTTTGTGCTGTTCCGCCACCTGGAGCTTTCGATTGTTTCTAGATTATGATCCGGCAAGCCTCTTTTATGTTACAGAATGGCTTTCTAGGGCCCGTAATGTGTTTCCCTTTCTAAAATGTTCAGTTAAGTGCTATGCCACATACTGTTGAACCTTTCTCCTGGATTTTTTTTTTTTAAAGCAGCCTTGTGATGTTGCTGCAGGGGAGGCATAGCTGAAGCCTATACTCTAGGGCCAGGGCGACATTTGGTTTTCAACATTGTGATAGATCATCAGCTAAATACCAGTACAGTATATGCTGATTTATCACGATGTCTGGAATGTTTCTCGGCTGTTTCTTCCTCCCCACCTTAGAGTAGGAAGAACAGCTGAGGTACATTGCCCAGCCCTGTGACAGTGAGCGAGCCCCGAAGGCCTTTTTGGCTCACGCGTGAACTGGAGGGGCATTGGAGCTTCCTTGTTGGGGAACAGTATTCCACAGTGGTGTCCATCTTCTTTTATCGAGGTGGCAGTCTGAGCAGATGACCAAGGATCAAGGCAGGTTCATTGGGGGGAAATGCCCTTTTAAAATCCCCATATGGTAAGAGATGTACCCTTAGGAGGGGGGAAAAACTGGCTAACATCAGTGGGTGTATCTCCCACGTCCTAGACCAGCCTTCCCCAACCTAGTGGACTAGACACAAGGCACATTTAGTAGCTTTAAAAAAAAAAATTGAGAGGTTGTAACCATGGAAATACCAAGGATTTCTCTCCCCCCCCCCCCGATGTAATTTCACTGTGCACAATGATACTATATCATCCTTTCCTACACTAACAGCTGCTCCTTTTCTCCCCAGGTTGGTGCTGCAATTTCCATGACATACATCACTAGTAAACCAATTGTGTTTGTGGGTACTGGGCAGACCTACTGTGACCTGCGTAGCCTTAATGCCAAGGCTGTGGTTGCTGCTCTCATGAAGGCCTAACCACCACTTATTGCACCAAATTCCTGTCTGCAAATGTCTCAGAATGTGCTTTCCAGTGTGACTGTTTTTAGAACTCCCCCAACCCCCCCAACCCCCGTTTTTTGGCATAGTGCAACACAGAATTGGAGGGATGCTAGAAAAAAGCTGCTTACCTGGCTTTTGGTCCTTCTCCTCTTGATTTTGCTAACACACACCTTCCTTGATGTGATGCGTGGGTTTAATTGTAGCAAGAGGTGCCTGTCTTCCTTTGAATTCTACTTACTTTCATACACATTGGCTCTAAAAGTGTCCTGGGGTTGTCTTCACTTTTCCTACTGAGCCCTCTTTCCTGTTTCCCTTCATTCTGCCTGCTTAGACAGTCCAAAGCCAGAGCTTTGGTTCCCTCCCCCCCCCCCCACCTCCATCCCAGGTTAGCAGGTGCGATAAAGACTTTGTGGAGCGGGGGATTGTTCTGCCACTACCTAAGCATCTATGAACTCTGCTGTCTTTTAAAGCTCTTCTCTCCGGCCATGGGGTAGAGCGGATACTGCCTACGGGCAGCTCTGCTCTTATCAATCTTCGCATTTGCCGATTGCTTTGATCACAGTAGTTCACCAAAGCTTTCAAACCAAAAAAAAAAGGAAGATAGATACCAGAGTGAATTCCTGCTTAACAGGGTGGCTGTTGATGCCTTAAAATGGTCCTCCTTTCTACTGTCAGTGGGACTCTCTACAGCAGGGCCCTCCAGACACTGCCCCCAGACTGTAGCATTTGTGTGAAAAATGCAGGAACCCGTGATGCCATCCTAATGACATATTTTTAAGTGGGGGTGCGACATCCCTTTTTCTAATAATGTCTCTCCAGCTGATCAGTGAGCTGCTTCGTGTTTTTTTTGTTTTTTTGGTGGAGTTGAATTACAGACCCATTCTCACACAACAGTGGTGCTTGCTGCTAGCTATCAAGACTCTTCCTCCGATTCCTTTGCTGTGAGCACATACTATAACTTTGCACACTATTGAATGTGCATATGCAAAATGGAAGCTTGCGGCTTACGATGCTTCAGATAATCCCTTTGCCCAGCACAGTCCTAATTCAAACCAAGGGAGGGGGAGGAAACACCTCTGCCTCCAGGAAGAGCTGGTTGTGTGAATAATTAGAGCAGGAATTGTGGGTATATTCTGTAATGAACAACTGCCCTTGCTGCTGACACAGGATTCTGGTCCCATAACTCACGGCCTCACCTCCCACCTAATCATTGGAGGATGGAATGAAACTGGTCAACACAAGCCTTTGCATGCTCTCCCACCTGCACTGGCTTTTGCTTTTCTAAACCAGTCTGTGACAGGAATTTTCTGGTGGGTGCTTGCTGCTTTTCTGCCCCCTCCCTTCAGAGTGCCTCTTGATCCTGGTATAAAGTGCTATGTTAAATACTACAAAACTCTCTATGAAGATGTCTCGTAGCTCGGTATTGCAGATGTGCTCTAGTGCAATAAGTTGAATGCTGTCTGCTAAAAGGTAATTTATATAATAAAACTTCATTAAAAAAAGAAAGAAACGCACGTGATTTCCTTTGTTGTTAGGTGCAGCAGCATAAAAATCCAGGGCTTCAAACTGTTCCAGAAAACCCTCAGCTTGCTTCCAAGAGACCAGGAGTAGCAAGCAAGCTTCCTAGGACTGATCCCTTTCAAGCTGATCTTTTCCCTGCAATGCATGGCTGCAGGCAAGTTCTCTGTGAACCTGATGTACATCTTTGGAAGCTCCCCAGAATCCTCTGCAAACATAGAGGTTTCTCTTAATGCATGGCAGTGGCTGGTTTGTGACTTTAAAGTCTGTTTCCTAGGAGGCGGCTTACAAGACCCCTCTCATTTAGCCCAGTTTCATGTCCTCCGTGAGCTCCCATACAATCCAGAGAATGTAGGAATTCTGCTGCAGCAGATGAAAACTGCACCACATGTAACATCGCCTTCCCACCTTTCATACTTGGGAGCATGAAGGCTCTAGGGACCACCCCATGTCACAGCTACATTGCCTCTCTAGCCATCACTTCCACCATGAATTTGTCTAAAGTCACTCTTAAGCCAGAGATAAGTGAACATCCTTTTTTTATTATAGCTCCAAACATATAAAACACTGTATAAAGAAAAGACTTAGAAAACTAGAGCTTCAAGTAATTTTTTAAAAAATGCTTGCATTTTAGTTGAAACCCTTACAGAATACAAAAGCACTAGTAGCAAACTCTTGCTCAGTGGGAGAGAGGATGGATCTCTCTGCAGATACAACCTTAAATAGAAAAAAACAAACACGACATCACATTGATAAGACAAATCTCCATGCCCAGATCCAAAGGGTCCAAGATGAGTTGCCGAGTCCAAAAGTTTGCTTTACAGTTTCATTTTGATGGGGCAGCAGTTAGAACAAAAAAATGGGCCCTTCCAAGAAACAACTGCGGCAAAGGCAGTGCTTTTTCTTCCCTAAGCAACGTTTGAAATAGTCATGTCTTACAAGGAGCTTGCCAGTATCTTGCTTTTAAATCATTAGCAGAAGGGTTAACCTGTACGATGGTGTTGCTCAGATGGGAGAGTGCTTTGCGTTCTCGCCTGCTGTACCCTGTGTAGAATTAGTGTCTTCAGATGTCACCTGGGCAGATACTTTGGACAGTGGCCTTAAAACCGAAGGCAGTAGGAGAGATCCTAACAAAACCCATGGACAACTAGAGAGGGTTAGTAACAAAAGGAGCTGGTTAAAAGGGGGAATGGGGTTGAATGGCAAGCCAGCTCTTGGAGAAATTAAAACTGCAGACACTCAAGATCACTTGTGACTGGGCAAATGGCCCCCTCCGTATTAGTCACATTATTCATATGGCTTCCATTCTTAAACATTTGGGACTAGGTTTGGCCCTGTTCGAAGCACAACTAAGGGGCACTGGGGGTGTGCATCCCCACCCTGACCCAGCATTGAGCAGGAAGTCTAAAGGGGATTTCCACATGCATCTGACTGCTTAGAGGCTTATGTGAGTGCGAACCCCACCTGCTCAAGACTCACAATTATGTAGAGGCTCCTAAGAGCACTCAAAGGCTCTTGCAAGCCCCTTCAAACCGCCATTCAACACGGTCTTTTCTCTTTTTTTCTTTTTTTTTGGAGGGGGTGGTAGGAAATACTGGGGCTGGCACAGACAGGAAGGCCAGGAGCAGGGCTAGTATGTGTGCTCTCCTGACATTCCCTACTAGTGTTTACATTCCCAATTCAGGAATAATGCCCGCACAGGGGTTTGTGGAGTGGTATTCAGCCTTGCAATGGGTACAGGAAGACATAGGAACACTTGCCGCGCATGCTCTTGTTGCATCCCAACTATAACTTGCGCTTCCTGTTCCCATGCCCAGGGAGTCTGTTAAGGAGGGAGAGGATTCGCTAATCTGGAACAATATTGCTCAAATGGATACAAGTTGCATCCAACGTAGTGCTGAGTTAGAAGTTGCTTTGCAGTATGCTTGTCGCACAAGGGAGAACACAAGCACACTACCAAAGGTGGTTGTGCAACAGACTGCACAAGAATCAGCCATTGCACAAGTTTCCGCTAGCCCAAGTGTTGCACAGTCTTTAACCTCTGCGACCCACTGGTGTTAGGGCTCTTTCTTGCGCTAGTGGATAAGAGAATGTTGGATATGATCCTCAGTTGCTAAGTATCGCTCCACAAGGATTTTCTATGGTCTGTTTAAGGGGAATCTTTGCCTCTCCAGATATTGTTGCTCTCCTATCATTCCGCACCATTCGCCGTGCTGACTGGGTTTCATGTCAACTGGGAGTTCAACAACATCTGGAGGGCCACAACTTCCCTCCTCTCTGGCGCAATCTGACAAAATTAGTTGCCAAGGCATCCTACTAACAAAGTTCTTACCCAGGCTGAGCTGAGTTGTGATCATGTGGAAATTCCCTTTAAAAAAAAAACCTTCCACATTAAGAAACAAGACAATTTTCAGATTAGCCCACATGAACTGCAGAACGAATCCTCCACTGGTATCACTACTGCTTTCCTTTCCAGGAGCCTGCTACCGCCACAGCTTGAACACTGCACGTTGCAGTTTGGAGGCAGGAAGGTGTCCTCACATGTTCTTACTAAGGGATCTTCCACTTTCTGCAAGATACCTTCTTAAGTCATGAGCTCTTATCATGCACGAGAGAGCACCCACTTCAGGGTGGGTGGTGGTAGCTGCAGGTTAGCAAAACTTGTCTCTCCAGAGCTGGCCTTAAGGAGTGTTGAGTATTAAGTAAGCTCCCTACCTTTGATTTCCGTATGAGCTGCAGCCACACCATTTAGCTGTCCCTCCCGAGGTGGACCTGGAAAGGGGGTGGGGAATCGAAGTTATTTGGAGGCGACACGTTAGCAGTGACCCACAGAAAATGTGTGAGAGCCTCTTGCATCTATGCTAGCCTCCCAAACTTCACCAGCAGCCTTGAGTTGTAGCCAATGCTAGTCCTACTCTGAGTAGACCCATTGGGAGTTCACGTCTTGACTTACTTGGGTTCAGGCATTTCTATGGTACTACCGCAGGCAGAACTTAGTGGGACACAACCCCTTTCCCCCCCAGAATGGTTTCCCTTTGGATCAAGCCCATTTATAAAAGGTACTATTGTGGGGGGGAGGTGGTAAATCATTTGCTTAAAATATTGTGACAAGGAGAGACCCACAGGAAAGGCTGCATCCAGCCCCTTTTGGCAGCTTCCAACTCTAAGCTGCCATTCATTATATAAAGGGAGTGTGTTGGTGTGGGAAGCTTTCCATGCTTCTGGAATTTCTTTGGGAATATATTTATTTCACAAAGAACAGATGGTATTGGAGAAAGGAGGTGGTAGCTGACAATTGGCAGTTGGGGGTTGGTTACTTATCCTGTTCTATCATGATTTTGAAGGTGAGAGGTTTGGAGACTCCATTTTGACGCTGCCTAGAGGAGTTTGCCAATAATACTTGTTGCCAGCCTGACAAGTAAAGGTTTATTTTCAACTATTTGTGTAAGGCACATATTTTTCTTAATCACAAATAGCTAACAAGTGTTCATGCTTCTGACCTCTTGTATAAAGTTATGCAAATGCACTTAATTTGCTTAATGTATACAGCTGCATACATTGTGCTGGTTTTGCTACGATGAGGTGGAGCAAAGAGCAATACAAGACACAGAAGCCCCTCTTTTTCCACCCAACCTCTAAAAGTCTTATTTTGTTCACCTGTTTGGCTTCTTGCCTTTTGTTTTCAATGAAAGCAAGGGTGCTCAGGGGAGCCAAATTGTGGGTCCGGTACTACACATTCGTATTGCCCACACAGAAGTTTCAGTACTCTGAAGGCATGAGAGGCCTCTTAACCTGGCTGAAACTAAGCAGATCTGGATCTGGTGAGTGCCTAGACAACAGACCCAGGGGGAATCCCTTCTAGACCACCTCAAGTTAAAGGAAAGCAACAAGAGATATGAATGTGATAAAGTCAAAATCCAATAAAAGATGTGATGTTAGAGGTTTGGGACTTCAATTCCCATCATCCCCAGATGGAATGGTCAATGGTCAGGGCTAATGGGAGCTGGAGTTCAGCAACATCTGGACGTCTGCAGGCTTCCCTTCCCTGCACTAGGAAGACTGCCAGTCCTCTTACCTGCTCGACCCCGGCTGGAGATTTCATTTGCCAGCCTCTCAAAATAATCAGGCAAATCTGCATATTCGTTCCCGTATGAGATCACTTTAATCCCTTTGTCCAGCATGTTTTCTCGGAGCTTCTTGAACTCATCCACATCCCCACGGCGCACGAGCATAAAATGCTCCAGATCAGATTTGTGCTTCACAGCTTCTAGGAAGAGGGCTTGGAAAGTTGTATCGTCCACAGTCCAGCCACAGCCCAGGAACAGGAACGATTTGGCTTCATACAGCTTCTGGATCTCTCGCTTTAGGAAAGGGAAGGGAAAAGGGAAAGTGTACAGAATTCTGACTTTCTTTAGGACTATGGAGTTTTAGAATTGGAAGGAACCAAAAGGTCAGCTTGGCTAGCTCCATGTAACAAAAGCAAGAATTAAATGGTGCAGGGGTGAAGAACCAGTGGACCTCCGGATGTCCTACCATCTCCCAACATCCCTGACCATTAGCAGCTAGTGGGAGTTGGATTCTAGCAACAGCTGGAGAGCGATAGGTTCCCCAATCCTTAGGGATCAACAAGAGCACTACAACGTTCTCATCCCTGATTTGAGTGGCTAGAAAGCCCAGCAAAGTCACCCCAGCCTTGTCCACTTTTGAGTCAAGCCACGGTGGGCAGGAGAAATCTAACACTCCTTATACCTACACACAAACAAAAACAAGAAGCCATCCGGTCACTAGTCAATCTTAACTTGATAATTCCTTTCTGGCCTCAAGTGCAATAAATTAGTAGTAGTAGTAGTAGTAGTAGTAATAATAATAATAATAATAATAATAATAATAATAATAATAATAATAATAATAATAATAATAATAATATTGTTTGTATGTCACCCACCTGACTGGGTCAGCCCTGTCACTCTGAGCGGCTGCCAACAAATTAAAACACAGTGAGACATCACACATTAAAAACTTCCCTATACAGGGATGTTTTCAGATGTCTCCAGTTTGTGCAGTTGCCCTCATGCATCACACCATCTGCCATTCCAGTGACTTGCTACTGAGCTGTTAAATTGACAGTTAAAAGCACTAACTGGTATCAACTCTATATCCCGATCCAGCTCTCTATATGCATAAAGAAGTTCATATGTGACTTAATTACACAAGAAGATGGGTGTGTGTGTGCACATTTGAATTAAAAACCAGTATAATGCAGATAAGACTTGTACCCACAGTATGCACACCTGGCGTAAGCAGGCTCTGTACATGTGTAAAGTCTGTTTATGCACAATCGCCTTCTTTATAGTTAAGGGAACCTGTCTCGTTTGGCGGGTTCTTTAGAAGACATTCCTAGTTGTTCAAAGCATTCAGGGCTTGATACTCATATCAGGGATGAGGAAATTGTACCCTCCAGGTGTTGTTGTACCATCCCCAACCAACAGCCTTGCTGACTGGGGCTGATGGGAGTTGCGAATCCAACAACATTTGGAGGGCTGCAGAGTCCTCATCCCAGACTTATATACCAGCAGCACTCATCCTTCAGAAAGAGACAACAAGGCCCAGAGAGGGCTCCAAATCTCACCATAACCTCTGTGTTGCGTAGCACATTCTGGTAGCCGGCTGGGTGGAGCACTATCCCACTGGGGTTTGTGTACACACCGTGGATATGTAGGACACTGAGCTTCCTTTTCTCCTGCGCCCACTCCAGCACCTGCATGGGATTTCAAAAGAAGCACTCAGCGTCAACACTCCCAAAAAGTATACAGTTCCCTTTGGCTTCTACAACCTACTGGGCTTTGGGCTGAGAGAGAAGTGAGTGGCCAGTAGGGCAGGGTGAAGAGCAGGAATGCCTTTATTTATTTTCAAGCCCACATGCCAGGAACTGAGCACCCTGCAAATATGTTTATAGAATTCCTGCCTCAGGGGTGGGCGGGAGGGCTCTCGGTTATCTATAAACACAATAAATTCCACACACATGCAATCTCTCTCAGCCCAGGGATGTATTTATCTGAACTTCTCGGCATCAGACCCCATGCTGCTGCACACAGTTGGGTTCCTTTGTGAAGGATGTTCTCAGGCTTATGGTGGGACAACAGCTGCAGCCCATGCAGGGTAATGAATGGGATGCTTTGACTGCTACAGCTTGAGTCAACATTGCCCCCCCCCCCAATAAAGACTTTCTTGAAGGAAGACCCTCCAGTTGCCTTTTGCTCTCTATAGCCTTTTCCTGTATACTAGGTTTTGAGCTAATGAAAACAGAGATCCAGATCAATCTTCCACTCTGAGCATTCTCTACAATGTTGTGTGCAGCAGGAGACTTCAAAATCTGCTGGGGAGAATTCTCCAACTCTCCAGACAGCAGATTTTCAGAGTGTGCTGGGAGCTGCAAGAGAGGGGAAATTGCATTGTGCAAACAGAAGTCTGCTATGCTACTGGAACAGTATCTACTCTTCAAATCTATGCTGTTGTCCCGTTTCTTGCTCAAAACATTGTTTTCTGCATTTTGGAAGCACACAATAAGCAACTCTAGGCCAATTTGTTTAATAAGCATAAAGCCTAGGGCTTGCCGATTAGAAGGTCGGTGGCTTGAATCCTTGCGACGGGATGAGTTCCTGTTGCTCGGTCCCTGCTCCTGCCTGCCCACCTAGCAGTTCGAAAGCATGTCAAAGTGCAAGTAGATAAATAGGTACCACTTCAGCGGGAAGGTAAACGGCGTTTCTGTGCGCTGCTCTGGTTCGCCAGAAGCGGCTTAGTCATGCTGGCCACATGACCCGGAAGCTGTACACTGGCTCCCTCAGCCACTAAAGCGAGATGAGCGCCGCAACCCCAGAGTCGGACACGACTGGACCTAATGGTCAGGGGTCCCTTTACCTTTACCTATTTTGGATTATCTAATTTTATCTTCTTCTTCTTGGCACAAATGCATCCCATTCTGGGTTTTTACCCACTAGTACATTCATGACTGTTGAAGGCAAAAAACTAAATTCAGAATTGCACATCATAGGGCAATATTCTCCCCCAGCTCTCTTTACATTCCTTCCCTGAAATTTAGTACTTTCCCTCCCTAAAACAGGAGTTGCAGAGCCTTCTCTAAACCAAGTTTGGCACAGGGGAAGTTTTCCAAATGCACTTCCACAGGTACTATCATAACACTTCCACGATTTATTGTGTTTAACATTTCATTCTCGTGTAGCTCGTCTTCTGTTTATTCTCCCTTGTCCCAGTCAGGAGTATTATCACACTGAAAAGTTCTGCAGGAAGCAGAAATCAAGGACGTGCATGGAAAACTTGGCATACATAATTAAAAGGAACTGGCAAGAAATAACTCTCCCTTTGCTGTTTACATGGCTTTTGGAGTAAGCCAGGCACTCGGTCCATTCCAACAAAAGAGGAGCTGCTTATAGGAATTTCAACTTTTGGAAGCTAAAAAACAGGAATGAACTTTGGAGAAAGGCCCAAGCTCAGTGGTACAGCAGGCAGAAGATGCCGAGTTTAATCCTCATCCTCTCCAGCCAGGGTTGGAAATGTCCTCCGTCTGAAACGTTAGAGAGACGCTGCCACTCCACGTCAAAAATACTAAGCTAACCTGCCTCAGAATAAGGCAGCTTTCCTAGGTTGTTTCTAACTTTATAGCGTACTTTGTTAAGCTCCACTTCAAGTCAACACTATAAATTCCCCCTGGAATTTGCCAAAGTGCCTTGTGATTTGGAAAAAGGAAAAAGGAACTTCCCGTTAATATTAACATTTGCAGACAGGAGAAGATTATGAGAGAAAGCAGAGCTGCGGGGTCTACTCATTTTGGGGTGTGTGAAAGAGGCTGCTCAGCGAGGATGCATGCAGTGGTTTTAGTATTGAATTAAATAGTTACATTAATTGACCCTGCTTTGGATAAACTAAAAAAGGTACACTTGACTCGGCAAGCAATATTAATTAATTAATTAATTAATTAATTAATTAATTAATTACCAACCAGCCAACCTTCATCATAAGATCTCAGGGCAGTTCACAGAGTAAAATGCAGGATAACCCCCTCCCCCAATATTTTTTGAAAATATTAAAACGATTGAAATAGGGGTTTAAAAAAAAACAAACCACAACCCTTTTTTATATTAAAATGTGCCACTGTAGGAGGAAAACACCATTCAGGAGGGACCCTGCCTCCCTTCTCTTCTCTCCCCCTGCCTGACAATGTTGGTGTTAGTCCTGTCTTCTTACTGTAAGTGACACAACGCAGTGTGTTCTACCACCACAGCCAACAGCTAAAATGGCACTTAAGGCCTGAGCTGCGGACACCATTGAGAGATGAATGGGCTAGACTGGCCACCATTCGCAGGCATGAGCACCCCCCCCCCCAATTACCTTTTTCTCATCGGTCAGGTCAAGAGATTCAAGCCTCTTTCCTTGGTCTGCCGCGTATATTTCCAGCAAGTTGTCAAAGTTTGTGGTCAGCACGAGAGCACCATTTTCCATCAAGTGGAGGACGGACTGAAGGAGCTGTTTCCCGGTGTCTTCCATTTTGGACTCCAGGTCATCAAAGACCTCGTACAGGCAGTCCTTGAAAAACGTGGAACGGACATTGCTTGTGCGCTGCCAAGAAGATCGGGGGTGGGGGGTGGGGAGGGATCCAAGATCAGAATCAATTTATTTGTATTTATTTTATTAAGCGACTATTTTTTTTTTAAATCAGCAGCGGAGGACTTGAGAGGGGTGAGGCATAAACAGCTGTCTGAACTGGTTGCTGAGATTCAGCAGAGGCACAGCTGGAATTAAGCTACTATGCTGTGTCCACTTACCTGCGAGAATACACCCATGGGCTTACCTCTGAGTAAACACAGAAAATCACATTACTGGAATTGCAATTCTTGCATTAGAGTCCTATTTCTGCCTAAACTCTCACAGCATATAGGGTTGTCCAAAAGCCCAAGAAAGTGCTTGGACACTGAACCTTCTCAAGAAGAGGAGGACAGTATAGATTCAGAACAGTGGTTTGCAGAAGGGCATAGTTCAGAGGCTGCAGAGGGGAGAAGCTGGGAAATATTAGGAGAGTAGCAGCAGGAAGAAGCAGCACCCAGGGAAGAGACCACTGACAGACTCTGTGTCTTTGGAACGCATTCCTGATCCACCCCCCTCTCCCAGGACCAGGTGAGCATTGAGAGTAGCAGAACAGAAAGCTCAGAGACAGAAAGCTCAGATCAGACGACGCAGGGGTGACGTAGAATAGGAGAGATGGAGGGGGTCGGACTTTACTCAGAGCAATGCCATTATCTTAGGGAGACTGCATTCCTTCGTCTATCTCTGTGAATAGTGAACAAATTACTTGGTAAGAACTCTTGTTTATCTGCTTTTTGGCTGCCACCATAGGTGGAATTGAATTCCCTGAAACCTGACAGATGCCTAACTGCCTGCCTCAATTCCTTACAATAGACTGGAATGCCTCATGCTGCATCATTGGACCTAACTGGGAACCTGGACAGGAGACCACTGCAAGCCCCATCAAAGCAGTGGATAGAAGGTCTTCGGACTGGAGAAAGATGATGCATTCAGCCCAGTCCAATATGGTTTTTTTTATATAGGGAAGGGAAAGCAGAGAACAAAAGGGAAAGGGTAGTAGCTCAGACATAGAGCATCTGCACCAGAGTGTATAAAAAGCAATGATTTTTTAAAAATGGATTCTTTTAAATTTAAATCTGATTTTTTAAAATCATTTTTTAAAAAATAAAATGCTTTTGGAGGAAAAATCTTTCTAAATATAGTTTTCTATTTAAGTTACATTATAGTCCAAAGGCTATTCATCAGGAAATAAGGATTTGTTTTTTTAAAAAAGAAATGGAAAAAAATGTTTAACCACATCAGTTAACAAACATGGATACATATGCTATAATGTTATTGTTTTAGTTAAATAAATTGTTTGAATTGTTATTAAGGAGATGATTATTTTTTTCCTTCCAATAAAGCACAACAGAAAAGTTATGCAAATATAAACAGTTAACTTATTAAACCTCACAATAATTTCATAATTATCTATGTATTTCTAATAGTATAACCAAATCAGTGATTTTTGATGTAACTGTAAATCCTACTCTGAAAATTTATTATCTCGAAAATGAAACCTTCATCCAGTTGTAAATATTAAGATTATACCAGCAAGAATGAGTCTGTCTGCAAAAAAATGATATAAATCAAGTCTTACTGACTAGTGATTTAAATTGTGATTTAAATTGATTTGATTTAAATCAAATCCACCCTGATCTGCACAAAGAATCTCCCTGGTTCAATCCCCTGCATCTCCAGGCAGGGATGGGAAAATCCGCTGGAGAGGCGCTACCTGTCAGAGTGGACAACACTGACCTACATGAAGCAGTGATCTGACTCAGCATAACACAGCTTCCCATGTTCCTAAAGCATGGGTTGGCAAACTAAGGCCTGGGGGCTAGATCAGGCCCAATTGCCTTCTGGATCCTGGCCCGCGGACGGTCCGGGAATTGCCGCGTGGATCACCAGCACACATGTTCTTTCCCTCTCCCTCCCTCGGCAGCGGCGGCGGTGCCTCCTCCCTCCCTCCTCCTGGCTTCTTCCTACCCTGCCTAGAGGAGGAAGGGGGCTGGGCTTTGTTGGTGCCAGCAGCAGCAGTGTTTGAGTGGCTGCCATTTTAAGCAGACCCTCTCCAGAGCCCTTTCGCAGGCTGCTCATCGTCCCTCCGCAGCTGCCGCCAGCCCTGGCCGCTTGCAAGACACAGGTAAGCAGCCACCGGGGATCGTGGTGCTCTTGCATCATTCCCCCCCCCCCCAAAAAAATATATAGTCTGGCCCCCCACAAGGTCTGAGGGACAGTGGACAGGCCCCCTGCTGAAAAAGTTTGCTGACCCCTCTCCTAAATCTTAGAAGAGCATGTGCTGTCAGACTTGGCGCCATAAACAGAGGCAGGCCCTTCCACCCCCGCACAAAACAGTACGATCTATTAACACTTTTGCCTGAAGCTAGCAAACCCTTCGCTCCGCAGCTCATCGACTCACTGGTGACAGCTTTTGGATAAGGTCGTGGGCAACGTGGATGAGGTTCTTATCATCACGGAGGCATTTCTGAAACTTCTTCCGCTCCTCGTCTTCCAGGAGGTCAAAGTCAATAGCAGCATCCAGGAGGGCCTGGATCAAGCCCTTCCAAGACTTCAGGGCCGGCACTTGGGGAGCGACTGCGGCACTTATGCCCGTCCCGATCACCAGAACGAGCTCCTGGGGCTTCTTGGTTTTTAGGCTCGGCAACAGTTTCCTGCAACCAAAAAGAGAGGGAAAGATGCCAATTACCTGCCACCTGCATGGAGAATTTTATAGGGAACAAGGCTCGACGGGTGCAGATATGGCCAAGGCCCTTAGGCTAGCCAATGGGGTGCCTTCCAGATGTTGGGCTGCAGCTGCTCCCATCATCCCAAAACAGATCATCCAATGGTCAGGGATGATGGGAGATGCAGTCCAGCAACATCCGGAGGGCACAATGTTGGCTACCATTCCCATATAGCTAAGCTTGCAGATAGCCACTTGCCTGGCATGAGTACCGTTGGCCAAGTAAGGATTCACGCCAGGCAACTGTGAAGGCAAGCTTTTCAAAATGTCAAATATTCCCTTAGTTCTTTCATCTTAACAGCAGGCTGTACAAATGGCTAACAAAGCAACATGGGGGCACCAAAGAACCACTCTGGGATCTCTTGATGAAGGGTGGTGTCAGGGATTTGCCTTTTCCTCGTGAGGAGAGCCCGGGAGGAACTCCTAATTATGAGGAGAGCTCGGGCGGGAAGGAGATCGGGGTAGGGGATCTCTTCGAGAGTAGGTCTTGCTCAGATACAGGGAGCCCCACTCAGCCCCAGCCGCTTCTGTCATCTGACACCTCTCAAAGCCCATCGCCAGAGCTCTATCCCACGGAGGAGGAGGAGCAGAGGGTCAGGGATGCTAGGCAGAGACCCAGCAACGCCAGCCAGATGCGATCAGAGGGGGAGTTGCAGCTTCCGGCGTTTTGATGCTGGGCAGGAAACAGAAGAGGGGCACTTCCAGATTCTGCAAGTGACTGAGTGGTCTTGTTTTAACTAGCTCTGCACTGTAAATAGTTATGCACAATAAAGTAGTCTTTGGTGTAAGAGGACTCTGTTGTTACTCATGAGCAACACCCTGGTGAAACGTGACAGGTGGTATATAAATTTAATAAATATATATATATAGTTTTGATACAAAGGCCACCAACACAATTATTTTGAAAAGAACTGGTCTAGTATAGGAAAATTGCTAGAATTTTGTTCCGTGTCAGATTCCTTCCCCTTGTCTGGGGGAAAATTTTGGTCCATTTGAAGAGGCAAGTATATTAGCACAGTTACTCGCTAACCTTGTAGAACCACCCAAGCCTGCGATATGGAAGTTACCTTGATCTTCTTTCATACCTTTGACTGTGGTTCTCTGTATTTCTCTGTCATTATTAATAACAGCACTTTCCAGTATCTAGGCATGCTCATAGGAACCTGCCTCATACCAAATCAGGCCACTGGTCCATCTTAGCTCAGTACTGTTGATACTGACAGGCAGCAGGTCTCTGGGAATTCTGGCAGGAATCATTCCCAGCCCTACCGTGAGTCTGGAGATGCCAGGGATTGAACCAGGGACCTTCTGCTGGAGCAAGCCTGCAAATTCCATAAGCCTGACCTTCTGCAGTCTCACTGATCTTGGTGGATAAATGAAAAGCTGCAAGGACTTAGAAAGACAGGGGGTCCTAAGCTGTCCCAAAAACCTATTCTCCTCAAACATCCCTACAAGAATGCTGTGTGTGTGTGTGTGTGTGTGTGTGTACGCACACATGTGTGATGAAAGTTAGAAATAAGTCTGCCAAACTTGGTGGCAGCAAAAAAAAAGTCCTGGACTGTGGCAGCTCACAGCAATAAGCATTTGGGGGGCATGCAGGAACATGGCAAAACAGGGGAAGCTTCAAACCTCTCTGGCGAGCAGCTTCTGTGTTAACCTAGCCCTCCCCATGCACTACTATTTTATCCTCCGTCACAACAACCCCATGGTGTGAGTTAGGCTAAGAGCTGGCGAATGGCCCAAGGTCACCCAAGTTGCTTCATGGCTCTCCCCGCCATAATGTGACTTAACATAAGAGCCCTGTGGGATCAGATCAAAGTCCTCTTTGGTCTGGCATCCTTGTTTCCCACGGTGGCCAACCAGATGCTGATGGCGAGCCAACGAGCGGGGCATGAAGCCAATAGCCTTCTCCCACTTGTAGCAACCCACAGGCAAGAGTTACACTGCCTCTAATCACGGAGGCAATAGCCTTTTCCTCCATTAATTCATCCAATCCCGCTGGTTCTGCTCACCTAGGTTTCTTGGCAGGTGGCACCCCATCCTCCAGCAACGTTTCTTTATCCAGATTCAGGCTCACATTAGAAGCCATCCAGTTTCTGAAAAGAAAAGGAAAAATGAAAGGCGATGGAAGGGCAAAGTTACAAAGAGAAACCTGGGGTGTTTCAACGTTGAGCAAGAATAAATTGCCAAAGTTTGCCAAAGTTTACCGAGACAACTTTGACAAGGAGGAACAAACACATTGAGCCCCTTATCTCTCATCACATCACCTGTTGCAGAGTGTCTCTCCTCTGTTGCTAAATACACCATGCAATGCATAATGCAAAAGGTTATCTTAAGGAAATGTGGGGCCAGTTTTAAATTATAGTGTGAATACCGTGGCAATTTCATTTTCAGTCCTTTTTCCAATGATACTTAGCATGACATTCACCTTTTTCATAACTGCCACATACACTGGTTCAACATCTCCATCCACTACAACTCCAATATCTCTTTCCTCATCAGTCACTGATAGTTCAGACTCCAGAATGATAAATGTGAAGTTAGGATTTTCTGCCCCAGCATGCATCATTTTATACATTATCCATTTTACTGCTCATCCAGCCAGTTTGGAGATATCCTTTCGGAGTATAAGCAGTGGCTTACTGCTCACTCCCAACTCTAGTAGATCATTTGTGAGGATGCTAAAAAATGCACAGCTCCCAATACAGATCTTTGAGGTACTCAATTTTCTACATCCCTCCATGGTGAGAAATCTCCATTTATTCTGATTATATATTTCCTGTTATTTAACCAGTCACCAATCCATTAAATGACTTGTCTCCTTATCCTATGATTAACTTTTCTGCAAACCTGAAATCTTTTGCCCAAAACTTTTTGAAAGTCTAAAGGCACCATGTTTTCTGGATCACTTCTATAGAATAAGGTGATAGTAGCACAGTCTGCTCTACTTCAGACTGCAAGTGGGAGACACCATATTTCAATGCTCAATGTAAATACCGTGAACAAAGTCACTTCAATAACTCAGATGGAGTCCAATGTCTTGGTAACACTTTCCTGGGCAAACTGGACAAAAACAGTGAGTAATTTGAGGGAAAGGGAACACAAAGGTTTTGTCTCTCTCGCTTCAGGCATACAACCAAACACGCAGATACATACAACCAAACACACAGAGGAAAAAACTTCCTCAGAACTACACAGGCAATCAGAGCACAAGCTATCTCAGTGAAGATCATGCCACGCTGCTTGGTTGCCAAGCAACACCTCCAGCTTGGTTTGCTCTTGGTTAGCTGACTCTTAACAGCAACAGAATTAACCACTAAGTTGCACCCTGAAACAATTCCTCCTAACAATGGAATCCCCACCTGCAGTCTGAAATGATTCAATCTGCTCAACTCCTTCAGGATTCTTTCTAACTCCCCCCACCCCACCCCCCCAGTTCGGTAGCATGTGTAAAAGATGCCTATGACAAGCTGAATATATCAAAATTCCTTCTTCTGCACATCCACCCAAAGAGTCCTTGTCCTCCTTTCTACCTGGCCAACCCAGCAGTCAAAGCTATTATTAGCAAAGGATTACTGCTCTTAAGAAGCTCTTAATTCTTGAGTCAAGAAACTTAACTCTGCTAGTTGTTTGCCAGGGCAGAAAAGGCTGCTCTGCGGAAGCAGAGAATGGGGAGCTTGTGTGAGAACTAAGGATCAGCTCTTTGACCAGGTTACCAAGGGCTGAAATTATATTGAGACCCAATGTGCTTCCTTGCTCGATGATAACCGAGAAAGCTTTCTACAGCCGGGGGCTACTCCATGAGGAAACCAACAATACAGAAATGAAAATTCTTTCTAGTAGCACCTTAGAGACCAACCGAGTTTGTTCCTGGTATGAGCTTTCGTGTGCATGCACACTTCTTCAGATACCTCATCTGAAGAAGTGTGCATGCACACGAAAGCTCATACCAGGAACAAACTCAGTTGGTCTCTAAGGTGCTACTAGAAAGAATTTTCGATTTTGTTTTGACTATGGCAGACCAACACGGCTACCCACCTGTAACTGAAATACAGAAATGATTAAACTTCTCCCTGAGAAGATGTTGCCTATCCCTTCTCACTAACCAAAATTATCTTGAAGACTGAGCTACCCAAGCTCATTTGCTTGCTTCTGTTCCAAGGCCTTAGAAAATGTTTTCCCTCATATAACCAACTGTCCACCAAGGACCCCCCAACTGCACGATATATTTAAAGCACGATACGACTTCAAACATGGCTTCTCCCAAAGAGCAGTAGTTTGTTAAGAGTTGTTCAGAGATCCCAAGACCCCTCATAGAGACACAACCCAGGGAACTCAGAACTGTAGCACTGTGGCAGGCTTCTCTTAACAACCCTCAGCACCCTTATAACAAACTACAGTTCCCAGGATTATTTGGGGGAAACCATGACTGTTTGAAGTGCTATAATACTGGTTTAAATTCATTGTGCAGATGGGGCCTAGATTGTGGGTGGAATGGTGAGGACATTAACATAGGAAGCTAGTTTATATTAAACCAGACCACTGGTCCATTCTAGCTCAATACAAGTGTCTACAATGACTATGAAAGTGTCTAGCAATGGCTTTCAGAGGTTCTAGGCCTACCTACCTAGAGATGCCAGGAACTGAACTTGGGACTTTCTGAATGCAAAAAATGGTGCTCTACAGTCATTCCCCCAAGGCTATGGCTGAGTAGTAGGGGGCAGAGGCAGCTTGTCCACATTTTGTGCCTGTTATGTGTTCCTTTGAGCACACGATTGCAGAATTTCAGGATGTCTTCTGCAACACTTTATTACTTATTATTTCAAGTCATTCCCAGGTCACTGATGTTTTCAGACGATTCCGCAACTCATTTACCTGTGGGAATCTGAAGTGCATGATATGTTTCCCTGCACAAAGGAGAATCAAGTAAGTGAATCAAAGAGCCCTTGATTTTTCAGGGAGCAGAGACTCTTTCCCTCTCCTTCAGGTCACTTCAGTTTCTGGCTTACTGCTTGAAACTGACACACAGTTTAGGTTCCAGAAAGTTAATGGCTAACAGCCAGCACAGGGTGTGGTAGATAGAGTGCTAGAGTGTGTCCCAAGAGCCCTGGGTTTATATTCCTGTTGACCCACAAAGTGCCCTGGACAGCCTCAAAAAAGTCACTTTCTCGCTACCTCACTGAGTTGTGAGGATAAAATGGGACAGATCCATTTTGCCACTCTGTGCTATCTGGAGGGTGGATAGAATAAAAAAGTGATTTTTTTTTTAATAAAAAAAGGATATCTATGCCACAAAAACAGCCCGTAATAAAATTCTAATTATACCATGATTCTTATAAATGCCAATAAGAATGTAAAAATCTGATGCATTTGTTCACAGCCGTATGAGGTCATAGTTATCTACCGTAAGAGAGGTTCTTTGCTCCATACAAAGCATTTTTCAAAAACACGGAAACAACTTGCAAAAATGAAAAAGTGAAGCCACTTTCCCTGTATTTTAGCTTTTAATAAGTCAAGTAAAGCATTAAGCAAACTTGTTAAAGTAGATCATACTCAAGAAAATCAATGCTCCCGGAAGTAACAACTTGTTATTTTTTAGCTGCATGAGTAATGTTACCAGAAGCTAAATAGATTTGTAAGAATCTGTAATTGGCCTCGAAACAGATACAAATGAGGAAACAGTATTTAATGTTCAGAGAAAACAGCAAAAAAAAAAAAAAAAACAAGCATAACCTTTGCAATACAAGTAATTAAAAGAGAACCATGCCTGCTATATGCAGACAACTTTTAACCACAAAGCAAATGAAAAGACTGGTGTAGTACACTTAGAAGTGTTCAAATCTGTCATTTTCAGTTTCTCTCAGTTTTCCTAATTTTTCCAAACTTCAGTTCAGTTCTCCATTTTGGTCTGTGATTTTTTTTTTTTAATTAAAGTTCTCATTAAAATTCAGCAGCATTTTAGTGCACATTTCTCCTGGTATACACATTTTTATATGCAGTTGTGCCAAATATGCTATTTTGCACAGCAATTTCCCCTAATATAATGCATTTGTGTGTGCAATTGTCACTAGCACATACATTTTTATGCAGACTTTACTCCAGTGTGTGTATTTTTGTGCACTATGGAGAAATCTCCATTCATTTCAATGGAGCTTGTGAGAGAGACCCACACGAGATCCACTTCAAACAAATACCTGAAAGCTCAATAATTGTAGTTGGAGGGAAAACCTTGTGAACAATTTCACAAAAAAGTACTGTACTCTCAAAATGCTTCAAATGCAACAAAATTTGAACAAAGTTGACAAAAATAGCAATTGATCAAGACACAGCTATAAGCTTGGCTACAAGACACACAGAGGTATTGGCTTTTGGCCATTTAGAGCACAAGCATTTAAATTCTATAGCACGGGTAGGCAAACTAAGCCCCGGAGGCTGGATGCAGCCCAATCGCCTTCTAAATCCGGCCTGCGGATGGTCTGGGAATCAGCGTGTTTTTACATGAGTAGAATGTGTGCTTTTATTTAAAATGCATCTCTGGGTTATTTGTAGGGCATAGGAATTCGTTCACCCCCCCCCAAAAAAAAATAGTCCGGCCCCCACAAGGTCTGAGGGACAGTGGACTGGCCCCCTGCTGAAAAAGTTTGCTGACCCCTGTTCTATAGGCTGGGTGGCTGCTCAGCTTGCTTGAGGGAAGCAGAGGCTAGTTCATCAAGGTTCATGGTTTTGAACAGCTGCAATGAAAACAATCACCCAGCTGAAGAGGCAAGATGGTTTTAAACAATAACCAGCTTGCCTTTTCTGCGACAGCAACACCTTTCAAAACACCTGCAGCTGAGCAAATACTCCTCTGCATATATGGCATATCCACACTTTGTTCACTTAAGTTTTTACAGCGCATCCGCACAATGCTGTGAACAAAACATCTCCCTCTGTTTCCCCCTTTTCAGCTTCCTTCCCCTCTCCCCAAGGCTGTGAAAATCCAACTTTTTAAAACCCAGTGGAATAGCTGCACAATTTCCTTAGGTGCCCTATTTCACTGCCATTCTGGCCAATAACGGCTTGTATATATTGCTCTAGCCCAGGGATAGGGAGTTTGTGGCCCTCCCTATTTTGTTGGATTTCCATCATGTCTGCCTGTTAGTCATGCAGAATGAGGCCCAAAGAACCCTAAAACACCTGGAAGGCCACAGATTCCCTACCTCCGCCTTATAGCCTAGTGCTGCCTTGTACTGGAAAACAGAATGACATTTGACATATCCATAGAGGATTTCTCTATAGTCACTAGTGAGCAGGACATCTAAATACATTAAGGGTACCTCCTACATTACATTGCCCTAATGGCATTTTTTAAAAGGGGGCTGGCGAAGAACAGGCGCCTTAGGGTGAGGAACTCAGCCATGAGCCACACAGTGCTTTAAAATCTTAACAAGCTTGCAATCAGTGATGGGGGTTTTCAGGAAAAATTTGAATTGGAAAACTTCTCTGTGCAGATTAAGAGTAATTTGCATTGGCAACTACTCTCATGCCCTAGAGCATGATCTAATCAAGAATACTTGCAGTTAGCAAGCAATGCTAAAAACTTTGAAACTGCCAATCTTGCCTAATAATGTGTGTTGCAATTCACAACCATTCATTGCCACTAATGAACTTATAAAAAAGAAGAGAATTTTCTGCCCTGCATCACTGCCTGGAATAATTATCACTTGTCAGAAAGCTCTTGGAATCGTGGAAGAGAAGGAGGATGAGAAATGGGGGCAATGGAATTAATTGCTTGTGGTGAGATACAGGTAACTATGTCCTTGTGCAGTTACAACAAACATCTGGCAATTTTTTTATGCTGGTACTGTGTGCTACTCCAGATGTTGCTGGACTAAAACTCCCATCATTCCTGTTCATTCCTCCCGGGGCTGATGGGAGCTGGACTTCCCCATCTTTGAATTAGTTTGCATTTTCCAGAGCCCACAGGCAACTGGAAGAGCCCAAGACCTTTGCCAGATGGAAGTTTCACTGCAGAGACACAACTGGGACACAATTCTCTGGTCCCTTGCCTGCATGTGTTTTCAGATACACATTGGGAAATATCTGAGATGGGCCACCAGAAGAAATGTTTTCCAAAGCCAAAAGCTGCAGTTTCTTTTCCTAATTCTTAAAAAAGAAATAAATAAATAAGAACAATTCACACCATGTATTCTGCACATGACCTTTTTACCTTTTTAGGAGGAGAGGTCGTCCTCACAGGGAGATGAAGCCGGTGTTATGCTAGATAAAAGAAATAGATAAATCTGAAGTCAGCAATCTGAAAACTCTACTCAAATTTACATGCATAATTTTAAAAATTGGGAAAACATGAGGCAACTCAGGAGCCTATCTTGTTTCTTTTCTGAAACACTCGTCCAGAATAAAACACAATTCATTAGACAATTAAACTCCTGCCTTAAAAGCAGAGTGCCCTGCAAAACACAGGATCTACTCCATAAAGACAATGCTCAGCTAGATAGTCCAATGGTCTGGCTCAAAATGGCAGCTTCCAATGTTACTTCTATTCCCTGACTATGATAATGATTGTTCTTAGAGTGAAAGGCTCCAAACATGTGTGCTGTGCAGGTCTCAGTGAATTTAGATACTTAATATCAGTATTAATAATATTTATCATAAATTCATTTATTCAGGCATTGATCTGAAAAAAATAAAGCAGTTAATGGGTTGTTTTAATTTTACTCATCATGTGTAAATGGCCTTGTAGGTTAATGAGTGGTTGGAAATGCCCACTACTAGAAAGGCTGAAATTATGAGATTGCAATCCGATAGACACTTGTCAAGTCAGGAAGGGGCAGGGTGGCCTGTGGCCCTCCAGATATTGTTGAGCTCCAGTTCCAATTAGCCCCAGCCAACAGCCAGGAATGGCTGGGGATGGGATGCAGACAACATCTGGATGACTGCAGGTTCCCTGCCTCTGGTTTATGAACAAGTTGAACTTTGAACTGCCAACTTCTAGCTCATAGCTCATGCTCTGAATCAACATGCTCTTCTGGTTCCCTTTCCTTTTTTTGGAAGGAGGACAACTGCCAGAGACTACCTACTGCTGCAGAGGATGGAAAGAGAATGAATTTCTTAGTTTCAGGATTTACCAGAACAATAACCAGCCCAATGTTGATGGAGACTTTCTTATTACAAAGT
Source organism: Lacerta agilis (assembly GCF_009819535.1). Lineage (NCBI taxonomy): Eukaryota > Metazoa > Chordata > Lepidosauria > Squamata > Lacertidae > Lacerta > Lacerta agilis. The sequence continues at coordinate 12,854,172 of NC_046326.1, read as the reverse complement.
TTTTCCACTTCCTGCACTGGAGAGAAAGAAAATACAATTTCAGCTCAGAAAGCCTTCTCTTCAAAAGGGGGGGGGGTAACCCTCCGCACCACAGACAAATATACACCACAGAAGAATGAATGAAAATATATTTTCCATAATGAAGTCATTTTTTTCTGCACAATGATGGGAAGCATAAATTCTAATGAGGTCCTTCCCCCGCAGTTCCACTATGTTTCTTCCATGGCTCCTATTAATTCTTGTGCCAAAACACATTGTTCATTTTTATAAAGCACCTTGGCAGTTGGAGAAAGTGTGGATATGATCACATAGAGGAGGTGGTGTGTCATCCTGGCTTGCAGATCAACTCATAAAAGTTATGAGCACACTCATGCTCATGCAAATCTGAATTCAGGATTTGTATTGCACTAATGCCTGCCTGGTTACCTGGAGGTACCCTTTGCTCGCCACAAATGGCCAGGCAAGAGGCTATTTATGAGCAAGCATCCATCACTTCTCCAACAGCATTTTAAAAGAAATAATTGTGGCTGTCTGTGCAGGACTGAGCACATGCTTGTCTACAGGAGTGAACATGTGCGTGCAATGGTTCTTGCCTACTCAAAGAGAGCAAATCATCTGCCTCATTCTGAATCTTGCAAAAGAAGTCATCAGGAAGGAAGATTCAAGTAAAAACATTTGAAAACTTTCCTTCAGGGTTTTCAATAAAAAAAGCTGGACTAACCTTTGTGTTTGGGGTTGCTTTAGAGCCCTGATTAGCAAACACTTTTACCAGATGCTCCCTGAGAAGACTGTAGGTGGTGGGCCAGCCCCCCCCCCCCGTCCCTTATTCCCCAAAGATTAGTACCACAAAGTGTAAAACACATGTCTCTGCGTGAAAACAAAGGGTGAGGAAGCCAGCATTTTCATGGGGCCATATTCTGCTTTGCTGCTTCCAGTTGCTGATTCCTACTTTAGCTATAGAAATCCTGCCTTAATGCAGGGGGTGGATTTGATGGCCTGTTTGGCAAATTGGCTTTGAAGGTGAAGTTTGGACCTGCAGTATTTACTAGGTAAAGGTAAAGGGACCCCTGACCATTAGGTCCAGTCGCGGACGACTCTGAGGTTGCGGCGCTCATCTCGCGTTAAAGAAAAGACAGAAGCGATCACAGTTTATACCAAGGGTTGAAAGCAATCCACTGAACCCATTTCAAAACAAGAAGCGGGCATTTATCCGGAGACACTCCAGACAGACATAGACTTTGAAAAATGCAGTTACACATGTGAGGAAATGCTTCACCATCATGTAATGCAACATATATACATAAATTTAAAAAAAATAAAAAGCAGCACAGAAATATCCTACCAAAAAAGGAGAGAAAAGCTGCAAGCATTCAAATCGAAATCTGTTTAAGATACATCCCTAAACCCACTTAAGTGGAAGTGAAGCTCATGGGAGGGGGTGGGATTAACAATGAATTACACTTCCTCCAGAGTAAGGTTGGAGAGTGGAGCAGATGAAGGCTATGCACAACATTAACATATTATAGGGAATGAGGGGGCTTGGGGAATCAAGATAATGGGAATATTCCCCCCCCCTTGGAGGGGAGTACAGTATAGGAATCAGGCTACCGCATTTCAGCTGCAAGGAGGAGGCCGGCTGCCCAATGCAACCACAGAAGCCTTTGCAAAGCCTTCTCCTTGGATTCTGCAAGAAGCCGCACCGGCGGCAGCAAGCGGAGGCTGTTCCCTCTCCGTCTTCCCACCGACCCGCAGCTGCTGTTCCCCACAGAAACCGGCTGAGCACCTCTGGGTGCCCCTGGCTTTCCCTCCCGCCCCGCACCCCTTCAGGGCTTCAGCTGCTGCTGGGAATGCCTTCGGGACGCCTGGGAAAGGGAGGCGGCGGAGGAAGAGGACGACGACTCACCTGCCAGGACAGCGCGACCGGCAACGGCAGCAAAACAGCAGGCAGGAAGCAACCGCATCTCTCTCCCTCTCGCGCCCGCTGTCTCCGCCTAGGCATCGAGGGGACGGGGCTAGAGTGTCCTCGCGTCCTCCCACGCCGCCGGGCACTTTCTTGTGCACTTCCTCTTCTCCTTTTCCCGTTGGCCGGAAGCCGAAGTTCAGTCTCTCCAGCTGCGGCAAAGAGCCAGGAACCTAGAGACAGGAAAAGGCAAGAGGGGGCAACCCAACGGTCTGAAAACGAAACTCCCGGGTTCCTTTTTTATTTATTTTTTTTACTTTCCCTCCCACACCTGCAAGTACAGGTGGGTAGCCGTGTTGGTCTGCCATAGTCGAAACAAAATAGAAAATTCTTTTCAGTAGCACCTTAGAGACCAACTGTGTTTGTTCTTGGTATGAGCTTTCGTGTGTATGCACACTTCTTCAGACACCTGCAAGTAATATTTGGAAAGGCGGAAAAGAGAGGCAGCCAATCTTCAAGGTGAACCCGGAAGGTGTTACGGTTATTTGTTATGTCTACAGGTTGCAGTCATAGGTAGTGGTTTCCCCCCCGCCCCTCCCCTCCCCGGCCCAGATAAGTGAACGTAGCTGTGTTGTCCAATAATATTTTTGAAATTATTTTAATTTCAATGACTTTATTGTGCAAACCGAAACAGTATGCAGATCTCCAGAATTCTTAGTAGGGTAGTAAGGGTAGGGGTGGGACGCGGGTGGCGCTGTGGGTTAAACCACAGAGCCTAGGGATTGCTGATTAGAAGGTCGGCGGTTCGAATCCCCGCGTCGGGGTGAGCTCCCATTGCTCGGTCCCTGCTCCTGCCCACCTAACAGCCCAAAGTGTAAGTAGATAAATAGGTACCGCTCCGGCGGGAAGGTAAACGGCGTTTCCGTGCGCTGCTCTGGTTCGCCAGAAGCGGCTTAGTCATGCTGGCCACATGACCTGGAAGCTGTACACCGGCTCCCTCTGCCAGTAAAGCGAGATGATCGCCACAACCCCAGAGTCGGACACGACTGGACCTAATGGTCAGGGGTCCCTTTACCTTTACTTTAAGGGTAGGGGTGGATCATGGGATGGGCAAGAGAAAAGTAAGGTGCAGCTGATCATCATTTCCCCCTTACAGTATTTACGCAGCTGCTACCTCATTCATTCCACCCTTTTTTGCATACTGCTTTCGCATAAAGTCTAACACCGCAGTTTAATTAAAGTTCCATTAAATCAGTAAAGCAGCATGTCACCGTTCGAAGAATTCTAAGGTCTCAAATATAGAATAAATATTCATAAATGCACACATGCGTAAGTATATAAACCACATGTCTGAAATGGTACAGGAGAGCAATCCTGAAGCCATTTTTTACTCTCCCAGTGACCTCAAATATTCCTCTGCAGGGAGGGAGGCAAATGGGGAAAGCCTTCCCATTGTCTTTTCACTTTCAAATCTTTCAGATCCTGTCTTAAGGGCATATTTGTGTATGAATAGGGTGAGCTTGCCACCTGGATTCAGGAACTAAAGTATTAACCATCACAAAAGAATGGCCAGGCTGCCCAGGTAATGCAATCAGTGACCATTATCACATATCCTGGCAGATAAGATTTCTGCTGCTGACTGCCTCCTATGATTGTATGATGTTTTTAGGGTGGTCTTTGGCTAAGGAGTTGGGCAATGTCAAAAGTCTTTTAAAGGTTCCTGCACGCTTTGTTCTTGGTCTCTCTTACCTCCTTGCAAGGAGGGGAGGGAACTCTGTTGCAACAGAAAAGATCTGCCTTGCTTTCTCTGCATCCTGCCTGCATCCATTCATCTCTGAACGATTGTGGACTTGGGGGGACTCAGTCCCTTGGGCAGGAAAAACCAACCCCCCTAATTTTTCTATAACATCACTAAAACCAGGCGAAGAAATCTTACCCGAGATCAAGAATTGACAAGTGAATAAATTATGGGAAAACTAGTTGCCCTTTGTACAATATTGTCAATAATTTCCTCCTATGAAAGCAAATTCAAGCAGACTTTTGATTTATTTTTTAGAACAAACAACGTGATTTTGTGTTAATCCAGATTTATTTGTGCATTATTATGATATGAAGTAATTTCGGAGCAACAGAGCTTTGTTGATTACCAATCAGAACTGTCAAATGAATCAATCAATCAAAACAAAACATAAAAACAGAGAGAAAAACAAACAGCAAAGCAGAAGAGTTATAAGACATGAAGTCCAGCACCCAACCTCAATTTCCAAAAAGGCAAGCTGGAATGCACAGTTTCTTATGAAAACCCAAAAAGGAAGAGATGGTACCAACCTCCCTTGTAAGGGAGTTCTATGTCCTCCTTGTGGGCTCCCCTTAGGCATCTGGCTAGCCACTCGAGAACAGCATGTTAGATGAACCTCAGGGTGGGTGACTCTCACTGGGCCACCCTTCACTCTAGTTTCTGTATATTTATTAGTGAAACACAATATGCTAGAGTTATATCCCAGCTGCAGTAACACACAGTACCAGGATGAAGGCCGACATCTGAAAAAATTACACAGGATATTTTCACAAATAGAAATAGAACAAGTGTAACCTGCAACAAAACGTGGCAGCATGGAGTGTGCTCCAGTTCAGGATTTGTCAGTCATGCCCTTTTCAGGATACTCCATTCCCTAGTTTTCTACCCCTCAAACACTCAGCCAGCATTTCATGCCCACTGAATATAGTTGCTCCTCATCAGGCTGGGGTCACCCCCACATCCTTTTAAAAATATTTTGGGGGGGAGTACTGCTACAGATGTTGAGATTCCCCCAGGCCTTCCCTTTTGTGGATGGATGGTGCTGTTTAGGCTGTGTAAGGACCCATACTTGAAGCATTAGTGCACTATTAGCATAGGATTGCAGAGCAGAGAAATGCAGACTTAGTTAATAGATCATTTTGATGCAGAAATGTGCACTTGCTCCACACACAATGTCTTCCTGCACTTCAAACAGCAGCCAGAAATCAGGGTGCATTTTTGCCCCTTTCGTCCTCTGAAAGCTAAATGGGCCTCTGCATTCTATGAAGACTATTGCTTGTACAGTGGTACCTCTGGTTACATACTTAATTCGTTCCGGAGGTCTGTTCTTAACCTGAAGCACCACTTTAGCTAATGGGATCTCCTGCTGCCGTTGCGCCGCCAGAGCACGATTCCTCTTCTTATCCTGAAGCAAAGTTCTTAACCTGAAGCGTTATTTCTGGGTTAGCGGAGTCTGTAACCTGAAGCATCTGTAACCTGAAGCGTCTGTAACCTGAGGTACCACTGTATTCTATCCTTTCATGATGATTCTACTGTTGTATAGCAGCACCTAGTGGCACAATAAAAGCACCACACTGTCTTAGAACACCGAACGAAGGTGTTTTTCTACTTGGGATGGAAGCACAGAGTCCACAGACAGAAATGTCAGCTTCAAGGACCACAGAAGAACCATTGATTGATTGACTGAACTTTGTTATATCCCACTTTAGGAAGCAGTAAATCTACAGTACATACAATCTAGAATCATAGGATCATAGAGTTGGAAGAGACCACAAGGGCCATCCAGTCCAACCCCCTGCCAAGCAGATCTAAATCAAAGCCTGGGAGAATAGACTTCACAACAACCTGGATGATAACAATGAATGCATCATGTGAGCTGTTTCTGAGGAGCGTGTCCCAAAGCTACAGCACCATCACAGGAAGCTGCCTTATATCGAGTCAGACCATTGGTCCATTTACCCCAGTATTGTCAGCACTGACTGGCAGTGGCTGACAATACTGGGATAATTCAGTTCAATAATGCATCCAATGCAATTCAGTTCAATAATGCATCCAAGTGGTCCTAAAAATGCACATACTTGTGTGAAAATAACTTACAAAAATGCATTATTTTAGGAGAAATTGCTTTGTGAAAATGTGTATAGTAGGTAAAACTGCATACAAATTTGTGTATATTAAGACAAATTCACATTGAAACACTGATTAATTTTTATGAGACCTTTTAACAAAAAACCCACAAATCGATGTGGAAATGTAGAGAACTGGAACTTAAGATTGTGAAACTTAAGATGAAAGAAACTGAAATTGACAGATTCAACCACCCCTAATATTAGAGGAGAAAATTTTGGGGATACCCTTGACACAGGATGTTTGTAGAAGAACACATATTTATTAACATACACTTGTGTTGTTTGTTCGTGGACTGAAACAGGATGCTCACATGAAATTTGAAGTACCGGTACTTGTCTTAAGTACTGGCCCTTCTAAGTAACTGTCAGAATTAGCTCTTACGTTGCTCATGTTATTAAATCTTCCAAGAGTACTTTAGGTTGGAGGTTTAAAAAATAATAATTTCTACCACTTCCAGCAGTCTACATGGCTCTCTAGAACTGATGTTACTACATAGTAAACTGAATACTTGTCTTGAAAAGGCTGCTTAAACCAGTTTTCTTGACAAATAAATGCACATGCAGCTCCAGCTAGTATGCAATGATAGGGAAAGCTGTATCAGCAAGTTTTCTGTCTTTCTGGCTTATCATGGTTTATTGGGTTTGGGCAATGCGCTAGTGTACAATAGCACATCACTTCTACTTCACAACTCCCCTGGTACAAGCAACAGAAACAACGTAGGAAGCCTTGCTCCCCAGGAAGCCACTATCCATAGTGAGCAACAAACCATAGCTTCAGCAGAGGCAGACTTTGGTCTTTCAAATGTCAGTGGCGCCCTGTGCAAGGTCAAAATTTGGCACCCCTGCCTCTCGCCTTCCATTCTGCTCAATTCACTACATCATAGTTATGACACCCTGTGGCGCCCTCTAGGCTGGGCACCCAGTGCAGTGGAACCAGTTGCGCTGGCCTAAATCTGCCTTTGGTTTAAGGTTGGCTAATGACCATGACTTGTTGGGAAGAAACCAGTTGCAATCCAGAGCTTGGACATTGCCAGAAAGCACAGGTCCCTTGGTTTTTCTCTTATACCAGGGAAGGAGGAAAGCAAGAGAAACTGGACAGTGTGTACAACCCACTGCTCAGTCCAATAAGCCATGATAAGTAAGAAATGGTGGTTTATTGTGGTGTGCATACCAGGCTACTAACAAGTCATTAAATGCACAGGAGCTTCTGATATAAAAGGAGCTGGCAAGCTAAGACATGCCTGTATGGTAGGAGATGGTGATAAGTAGCAGACAGCAGGCAGGCATAATATGGAGAAAGGATATTCCTTTTGTTTCTGTGTTTTGGTCTAAGTCTGCCTTCCCTACTTTCTTGACCTCGTAGGTCGGAAGCCAGCAGGTAGAACTGAACCATGACAGCAAGAGAAGAGACCCACTTCTCTCTTTTTTTCCCTTTCCTGTGCTGCCATCTCTGAGGAATCAAGTGAGGCACCAGCACAAGGAAACTTTATGCATGACCCATAACATTTCCCAGGCCATTGCTCACGTATACAGCATTGTCAGACGCAAACATAGACTTTTAAAAGTCAAATGTCCTTTCTAGAACTTACTAGTGACCTTTCTATTTCTGTAAAAGAGTTGGTGGGCATGATTTAATTATTTATTTTCTCAATACTTTTTCATTAAAAAAAAATAGTAACATAATACTATTTAGCTATGAGGGGGAAAATATAAGATTAAGAAAAATTATTCATTGAAACCAGTAGTTCAAGATTCCTCTTTCCTTGTGGGAACAGAAACTGACACTGGGTCAGTTAGACGAGGCTATTCAAAGGGAGGGTCACCTCTGATTCTTCAGTCAGGATCACCAGGAAGCAATAAAACAGGCAGGATCTACAAACTGGAATTTTTTTTTAATCAACACTGGAAAAGACCTTTTGCTGAATTTGACTTACTTGTGAGTACATATAAAAAGTATTTTGGTCATGGAGGACATTACTGGATAATACAGTGCTATATTAAGTGTGCTGTGTGGAAACTTCATTTTAATTCCACTTCCAATTAATGAAAAGCAATGTGCTTTGTGGTGTTAAATGGCTCTAGGAAAAAGCAGTCCATCATTACACCTTTACTGCAGTGTGATGAAGGCAATGGAGTTCTGCAGATAAACTGGCATGCTGAGTCTGATAGAAAGTCCCCTTTTCTTGTGGAATGCCATGGACATGGTGTATCTTGATCTCAGTAAGGCTTTTGACAAAGCCCTCGATGATATTCTTGCAGAGAAACTGGTAAAACGTGGGCTGGATGAGGTTACTGTCAGGTGGATTTGAATCTGGTTGACTGACCCAACCCAAAGACTACTCGCTAATGGGTCCTCAATAGGGACAAATGTAAGGTTCCATACTTATGCGGGGATAACCAGCTGCACAAGTAGAAGATGGGGGGACACATGGCTTGCTAGCAGTACATGTGAAAAGGATCTAGGGGACTTAGTAGACCACGCGCTTAACATGAGTGTGATGCAGCACATGGAGGAGGGACAGGGCCGTCTCGTCATAGGGGCTGGGTGGCGCGGTGCACCAGGGCGCCATCCCCCCAGGGGCGCCCCCGCGAGCCCGCCCCGGGCGCCCCCTCCCCAACCCGCGCCCTGGGCGGGTGGGCGCTCGCGCACCGGCGGGCAAGTTGCAAGCCGGCTGCCCTCCGGAGCCCCAGCTGGAGCGCTGGGAAGGGCGCGCAAAGCCCCGCACCGCTCCAGCGCCACGCCCCTCACCCCCCGCTCGCCCACCTCCCTCCCGCGCTGGCCGCCCCTCGGGGGATGAGGGGCGTGGCGCTGAAGCGGCGCGGGGCTTTGCGCGCCCTTCCCAGCGCTCCAGCTGGGGCTCTGGAGGGCAGCCGGCTTGCAGCGCCACGCCCCTCATCCCCCGCTCGCCCCCTCTCCCAAGGGGCGGCCAGCGCGGGAGGGAGGTGGGCGGAGAGGCGGCCCGCTGGGGGCGCCGAGGGATCGTCGCACCAGGGCGGCCGATCCCCTTAAGACGGCCCTGAGGAGGGAGCAAGCTTGTTTTTTCCTGCTCCAGAGACTTAGACTTCACCCAACAGCTTCATGTTATAAGAAAGGAGAATCTGCCTAAACATCAGGAAGAATTTTCTGGCAGAGCTGTTTGACAGTGGAACAGATTCCCTAGGAGGATGGTGAACTTGGAGGCTTTTAAGCAGAGGTTTGATGGCCATCTGTCATGGAAGCTTTAGTTGAGATTCCGGCTTTGTAGGCAGGGGCGTAGCAAGGTAAATTGGTACCCGGGGGCAAAAAAAAATTGTCCCCCCCCCCAAGGCATGGGAAGGTCAGGTGGTACCTGGTGCGGAAAATTTCTTGTCAAACCCCCCCCATTGATACCCCCCCTACAAAAATGGTTTTACATTATTTCATATTTTCTTACAAAGGAATAATAACAAGTAATAATAATAATAAACTTTTATTTATATCCCACCCTCCCCGGCCGAAGTCGACCTCAGGGTGGCTGACATCAGATACATAACATTGGTATAAAATCAAACAATAATTAAATTACCTCCTAAAAACATCTCAAAATCAAATTAAAGTCTAATTAGATGGCTTTCCACAGGGTTGGGGTTGGGAACAGTAAGTGTTCTCTGAACTGAAATTTCAGCCTTCATGACATAGGAAAACAGCCAAGTGAACAGCTATTTTGGAGGAGGGTCAAGATATTAACTGATATGCATGAAATTTCATATATAGCTATATAAACCCTAGTATAGTAAGATAAGACCTCCAGAGCAGGCATTTTCAAAACAAAAAATAAAATAACAAAACAAAAATTGTTCCTTGATAATTTGTCACCCCCTCCATTATGGAACATGGGGCGACCCGCCCCCCCTTGCTACGCCCCTGTTTGTAGGGGATTGGACTAGATGACTCTTGGGGTCCCTTCCAACTCTACAATTCTATGTTTCTATATATGGTCAGACTAGCACTTTGTCACAGTAACAGTATTAAGCAGAGATTAAGAATCAGAAGCCCTCCACACAGCAATCCACTTCTTTGTGCTTTGTGGTTGTTCTGGAAAAGAAGAAGAAGAAGAAGAATTTACCGGAGTGAGGAGTTGACTCCCATTTCTCATTAATAGGGCAAATGCCATCTACAGATGAAATGTAAGATTAAAGTGGCACTTGATACACAAAGCCATGGAAAAGAGGAGCCAGGGCAGTCAAGTGAAATTTCATCTGGATGGGTGGGCCTACTGAAGTTACATATAGTCAACAAATGCATGCTTCTTATCCTTTGAGTGGATTGTGTACACAGCCCTAAATGCACCATACATTTAAAGAAGTAATATACCACCTTAAATACTCATGGCTTTCCCAAATGATTTATGGGAACTGTAGTTGGTTAGGGGTACTGAGAGTTGTTAGGAGACCCTTATTCCCTTCATTGAGCTACAATTTCCTGAGTGGTTTAACCATCAGTCCATTTCTCCATCTAGTCCAGGGGTAGGCGAGTAGTCCAGATATTATGGACAACAGCTCCCAACATCCCAAATTCTTGGCTGTACTGGCTGAGGTGTATGGGAGTTATACTCCAGAATATCTGGAGGGCATCAGATTGCCTGTCCATTATCCTGTTGTTGTTGTTGTTGTTGTTGTTGTTGTTGTTGTTGTTGTTGTTGTTGTTGTTGTTGTTGTTTACAGTAGCCAACTAGATGCTTCTTGGAAACCCAAAAGCAGGACAAGATGCCAATAGGCCTCTCCTATGGGGTTGGGGGAGAGCCAGCCCTACCATCAATTAGAGTGAGGTTTTGGTTGTCACGAAAGGGCAGAAAACTTAGTTATTTAGTTCTTTATTTTAGCCTAATTTATTTTCTCCCACACCCCATCTCTTCTTACCTATTCATATATAATTAAAAATAAATTAACAAATTAATGATAATATTTTATACATATATACCCACATATGCTTACATGTATAGTTGTTCATACTGAAATAATCCTTACTTTTGATATTATTTCATTGTCACTTGGGTTCGTGTGACTTTGTCTTTTCTTACTTACTGGGGGAATGACACTATGATCTTTTCAGTGAATGTATGATCCCCCCCCCCCAAAATGCAGTATTTTACCTCAGCCCAGTACACAGGGACATCACTGCAGAGAATATTCACTGTGGTTCCTAGAATTGTGCGATCTGCCAGTTCTCCTTGCTTGAAGCTGTAGGACACGTGGCCATCTCCTGAGCCCTTGTAGGAAACAAGGTGAAATTTAGTATATGGGTAGTGCAGATTTTCACTTAGATGTCAAGGTGTCAATGCACTGGCTCCTTGGTTTTGAGGAATGCTCACAGTGGTGCAGCTAATTTTAGACCTTGGATTTAGTGGTCTTATCCCCCCACCCACGGTGTAGACAGTACTGTAATTTATTTTGCGAAGCATACAATTAACATTTCTCTTCTCCTCCCGCCACCCAATGCCTGCTATTCCAGCTTTACAACTTCTTCTACATTCCTAAAAAGTTAGTGCAAAAACCCCGCAAACAAATCTGAGGGTTTTTTTTATTAAAAAAAATACAATACTTTGAGCACCTGCAGTTTCATAATTTCAACTCACGTAAATTATAGCACCAGCACAAGCACAGGAATAAAATGGGGTTTGCTTCTCCTGGCCTGATGCTTAAAGGCACATTTAGCAACGTTTCATTGTGGTAAACGACTGTGTGTGTGTGTGTGTGTGTGTAAACATAAGAAAACGAGCACCTGCAATTATGCCCATGCCTACCAGGCCATCTCCTGTGCTTTTTAAAATAAGAAGAAAAGAAGACTGCTGTAGTGAACAGTGCCAGGAGGACAGCTGATGATGGGAGGCCTGTTTGCTGCTGCCCCCATTATCTGCCACTCTCTGGGTTACCAGACCCTCCAAATGTCCCTATTTTACAGGGCCAGTCCTGGATTTACAGAAGCCATCCCAGTTCTGATCCCAGAATGTCCTGCTTTTTCCTTAAAGGTAAAGGGTAAAGGGACCCCCTGACCATTAGGTCCAGTCGCGGATGACTCTGGGATTGCGGCGCTCATCTCGCTTTATTGGCCGAAGGAACCGGCGTACAGCTTCTGGGTGATGTGGCCAGCATGACAAAGCCGCTTCTGGCGAACCAGAGCATCTCACGGAAATGCCGTTTACCTTCCTACCAGAACGGTACCTATTTATCTACTTGCACTTTGATGTGCTTTCGAACTGCTAGGTTGGCAGGAGCTAGGACTGAACAATGGCAGCTCACCCTGTGGAGGGGATTCGAACCGCCAACCTTCTAATCGGCAAGCCCTAGGCTCTGTGGTTTAACCCACAGCGCCGCCTGCTTCCGCTTTATCCTTAGGACATCCCTATTTTCATTGGAGAAATGTTGCAGGGTATGGAGTTAGGTGATCCCTGAGCCAAGGAGATAAGTAACTACCTTTAGGGGGCATCTAAAGGCAGCCCTGTATAGGGAAGTTTTTAAAAAAATGTTTAGTGTTTCATTATAGTTTTATATATGTTGGAACCTGCCCAGAGTGGCTGGGGCAACCCAGCCAGGTGGGTGGGGTATAAATAATAAAAGAATTATTATTATGGAATAGGACATCCTGATTTTCACTGCAGAAATTTTGGAGGGTATGGGCTTCTGCCTCAACGTCTAATCCAGGCATAGGCAAACTCAGCCCTCCAGATGTTTTGGGACTACAACTCCCATCATCCCTGACTACTGGTCCTGTTAGTTAAGGATGATGGGAGTTGTAGTCCCAAAACATCTGGAGGGCTGAGTTTGCCTATGCCTGGTCTAATCCTAGCTGCCCTACTGAAGCAGTCAGTTAAGGTTTCTGGTACACAGCACAATCTACATGAAATATAAGGAAAAAATGGAAAGATGATGCTCTCTGCTACCACAAACTCTCAACTGAAGTATTATTTAATAAGTGTTGGGGAGAGATTCTCCACACCCCATATCTTCTTACTTGTTCATCAACGTGCTCTATTCCTTGGGTGATTTCATGTAGGCTGGGCACATCAACTGAATCCATTGCCACCACTGAGCATTGTTTTCTGTCCTGAATTCGGAAGCCGATCAGTCGCTAGGAACAAAGCAGGAAGCAGAGAAGATTTTGGGATAAATTAAGGAATGCCCTCCTCCAAGTGTGCAGCTGGTGCTGAGCTTTAAACAAGGGGTGGGAGGCAAGTTCCTTGCTAGAGATTATTAGGAAATGGTTTGGAAAGAAAAAAACTGCTAATATCATAATACTATTATACAAGTCTATTGCTTGTTGCAGTGATAGAGAAGGGGGGGGGGGCAGAGGGACTGTTGTCCCAGGCACAAAATTTAGCATAAAAAAATCAAAAGAAAAATAAACCACTTTGAGGTTGTTGTTTTTCTTAAAAAAACCCACACACAATCAAGTGGTGTCAAGAGGTTTTAAAATTTCATGAAACAAATAATAATAATAATAATAATAATAATAATAATAATAATAATAATAATAATAAACAGCCACTGGCCCTATCCCCTCTCTCTGCTGGGAAGAAACTTCCCCACCACCATCGCTGCCCAGACCTGATAGGAACCATGGGTTGGCAAAGTTTTCCAAATTGTGCGTCACAACACATTAGTGTGTCGGCTTCAGTGTGTCTGGTTTGTTAGTAAAACTGAATTACTATGTCCCAAAATGATGCATGTCTAAAAAGTGTGTCACCAACATAAAAAGTTTGGAAAGCTCGAGTAGGGAGAGCCCCGGCCACTGGCAATCCACGCTACACCCCCAGCTTATTGTAAACCACAACCTCCGGTTTGTAATTAATGTAAGGTTGCCATATGTCCAGAATTTCCTGGACATGTGTCCGGGTTTGGTTTTTTGTTTTTGGAAAATCAGAAAAATGTCCTGGATTTATAGCTCAACAACTTTGAGTTTCCATAAAAAATAACTTTTGTGTCCTGAATTTTACTTCTAGAAATATGGCAACCCTAAATTAACACCAAGCCACTATTCTTTGAAAGCAAAACTAAACTCAGCAGAAGTCCTCCTCCTGGGAGGAGGAAAATGGAAGAGGCAGCATGTGAGCTCAAGGCTTTGTTTGGACTCAGAAGCTCATCTACATACTTCTAAACCAAGCTTTAGTGTCCCATGTGTACTGGGCTGTGAATTAAGAAAGGCACCGTGGGTTCCCGGTGTAATGTTGCAGAAGATCCTGTAGGGACAGAACTCCAAGACTATTCAGTTCAACCACCTGAGATGGTAAAATGTCTTAGAACGTTTTGATGTCCGCCTAGAATATATTTGACACTTACGTGTTTATAGTCGTAGACAACAGTTGCTGAAGTCGTATTGCTCTGGATATGAAAAGCAGCAACACTTTCCTGGTTGTTCACCATCACAGTTTGCTCAACCACTTCGCCATCTCCTGTACTACTAATGGTTTTAATTATCTACAAAGGAGACAAGTTTCAACAGGGAAATGCATTTTCTGTGGTACTTTGCATGGTTGATCTCGAAGCACAAATCTGAAGCATTTTAGCTGGTGCTACAGAGTCATATCAAAATAAAGGAGACATGGCAAGAGGGTGTGATCCTGCTACCCACCCAATGCATTTAATAAACACACAAGCACTTTTCAGATGATTAATATGTGTGTAGCAGTGATGGATTAAATTTTAATCACTAAATAAATGCCGAATTGGCTATCATAGAGAAGGGAAGTTGTCTGTTCTCATAATTGCTCCTGTCTCTGTGTACATTAATGAGGTCCAATTAAATTCCTTAACAATGATGTAAGTAAGCATATTTATTATAGAGAGACTTGATTTTGGTGTTACTATTTCCACCTTCAAATAACTTGTGGAGGGAAGAATCATACTAGTCCTTCCAGTGTCCCTGTGTGCATAGGCAAAGGTTCTCACCACTTATGCTGCTAGAGATCATTTAGTTGGAGGACCTGGGATTTAGAACTTTGGGCAAATCCTAAACTAAACAAAGTCCCAAATAACCCGATAGACCAGAGAATATGGAACCTGTGTCCCTCCACATGTTGTTGGACTACATTTCCCATCAACCTTGACCCTTGGCTATGATGACTGGGGCTGATGGGAGCTGGAATCCAACAACATCTGGAGAGTCACAGCTTCCCCACCCTTGGTCTAAGGAGATAATGGGTTGTATCCTGCTAAATTTTTCTCAGATTGGATCCATTGAAATTAATGAACCTAAGTTAGTCATGTTCATTAATTTCAAGGGATCTACTTGGAGTGGGATCAGCACTGGATACAACCCAATGTATGTGAGAACACTTTGAGCACTCCAAAACACTTTATGAAATGGTAACATGATGATATCCCAATGGAAACCCCATATTGAGAGGATATATACCTCTGAATCTCAAATACCATCAACAAAAGTCGGTTGACTTCATGTCCTCCTTCTCATCCAAAATCAGACTGGCAGGGTTCATCAGCACCAATGCTGGCCCTGCTCCTCACCCTATGGAATGAGTGGCTGGTCTGCAAGCCAATGTTTAAATTTCCTATAATCTGTCAGAGTGATTCTCCCTTGGACACTGTGAGGAATTTCAAATGATGACCAGTTGCTTAGCCACTGCTGTGGCCAGTGGTCAGTCAACATAGGAAGGCACTTCACCCAGTGTGGCACAGCCTTACTCTTTTGAATGACACCAGCTTTCTTTTCAATCATCTACTCACCTTTTCGGTGTGTTGCTGCGTCATGTAAACTCCAATGAGAATTGCTCCAATAATGATAGTGGCCAGAAGCACCAGGATGACAGAGATGAGGATCATTTCCTTCCTGTCCTTAGGCACTCTGGGTATAAACCTGAGGGTCTGGGAAAGAGAGCCAGGGGCTTAGCTGGGAAAGGTCAGACCGTTACTCTCTCCACCCACAGATTCCCATCCATATGGCACTTTCTGAGACAATGAGCTGCAACACAGTTTAAGCAGGACAGTTGTGGGAGTGCCTTATTTCAAGTAAAGGCTTTTCATGAGGAAGGTTATATTTTAATACTAAAAAAAGAACCCTTTATTGAAATACGAATCAGGTAACAAGTCTAGAGAAGGCAGAAATCATTGTTTTAATTTCTGTGCCTACCTTAGAATGGTAGGATTTGCAGGATTGTGCCTTGCACATAATTAAAACTTAATATTTTGGGATAATTGGTGAGTAATTTTAGATCGTTCCCAAGGGGCCATAGGATACACCAGAGCTCCTTTTGCAGTCTTGGAGATTGAGACTAGCAGTGGCTTTTCAGGTTTTCAGGCAGGATTTCCCCCCAGCCCTAACAGGGGACACCAGGGAATTGACCCCAGGACCTTTTGCCCAACCACTGAGCTTTCTCCTGTGCTCCTCAGGGAAGCAAGCTAGTTTAAGAGGGTGCAGACTAGACTACATAGGACACAGGTGGCGCTGTGATCTAAACCACTGAGCCTCTTGGGCTTGCTGATCGGAAGGTTGGCGGTTCAAATATCTGTGATGGAGTGAGCTCTCGTTGTTCTGTCCCAGCTTCTGCCAACCTAGCAGTTTGAAAGCATACCAGTGCAAGTAGATAAATAGGTACCACTGTGGCGGGAAGGTAATTGGCGTTTCTGTGCGCTCTGGTTTCCGTCACGGTGTTCTGTGGTGCCAGAAGCGGTTTAGTCATGCTGGCCACATGACCAGGAAAGCTGTCTGTGGACAAACGCCGGCTCCCTCGGCCTGAAAGTGAGATGAGCACCACAACCCCATAGTTGCCTTTGACTGGACTTAACCATCCAGGGGTCCTTTACCTTTTACCTTTACCTTTTTACATAGGACACACAGCGCTGTCATCTTCATGGCTACCCCTCATCCGCAACCTGAAGCTGGTGCCTCATCCTGCCTAATGATATGACAGACCGTACTTGGCATTCTGTGTCAGCATCTGTCAGTCTTGCTACTGAGTTACTATCAAAATGAGTTCTCTTGCACACGCCAAATACCATTTTCTGCCAAATAGGTTCCCACCTCCAAAAAAAATCTACAGTACTTACTATGGGTTCTGATGACATGTTGACCTGACAGCCGACTTTGGAGTCCATCTCTGCTGCGATGTCAGATGAAAACTACCGTAGCCAGTTCACTTTTATAGGAAGATCTATGGGCAGGATGAGGTCAAAGGTTCCTGACAAACTCGGTCATGGGGAATATGATCACCAGTAATTGCATTTGACCTGGCATTTGACCTCCTTTAGCTGAAGGGGGAGAGAGCTTTAGAAAGCACAGCAATGCGCCCCTCCCCCCAAAAAACTAGAATTTTCACATTTTTAACAGCGACTTAGCAACTGATTACCCAACATATTGAAGTTCTGATCCGCAAGCCCTAGGCTCTGTGGTTTAACCTTAATGGGCTAGAAAGACGTATCCAAAGAAGTTTGATATGAACTGAGTAGCCATGGATGGGGAGAGGCAGATGACAGTTGTCTTTGAAAACTAAAAATTGGAAGCCCAGAACTGCCTTCTCTGTGAGCATGTGCAGGCCTGTTACAGCTTCGCTGGGAATTGAAGGGGTTAGCGAGGGAAGGCAGGTAGGACACTGACCCACCAGCAGCCACCCCCCTCCCCAAAGACCTCTCATTCTTTCCTTCCTTCCCACAAGTTCCATCAGCCCTTCACTTCCACCAAAGAAATCATGGGAACTGTACTTCTAGGAAACAGCTAGCAATCCCTAAGAGGATGTTCACTGAAGACATATACCCAGAACAAACTTAGTTGGTTTCTAAGGTGCTACTGAACAATTTTTATTTATTTATTTCGACTGCATCAGACCAACATAGCTACCTACCTGAATCTAGAATGTTCACTGTCACTTTTAGGTTTCAGTACAGTCTCATGCCCTCCAGAACTGCAAGTCCTATCAGCCCCAACCAGCACAGCTGGAGGGTGACAGGTTGGTGAAGGCTGGCAGCAGTCAGCGTATTGGGCACCTAAGGGAATGTTATAGAATTTTGAGGTCTCAAATATAGAGTAAATATTCATAAATGCACACATATCTAAATATATGAACCATGTGTCTGAAAAAGTATGGGAGAGTAATCCTGAAGTCATTTTGACTCTCCCAAATTGACCTCAGTACTGTATATTTCTCTGCAAGAAGGGAGGAAATGGAGAAAGTCTTCCCATTGTCTTTTTGCTTGCAAATCCCATCTTGAGAAGACTCCCTAGAAAAGACCCTGATGTTGGGAAAGATGGAGGGCACAAGGAGAAGGGGACGACAGAGGATGAGATGGTTGGACAGTGTTCTCGAAGCTACTAACATGAGTTTGGCCAAACTGCGAGAAGCAGTGAAGGATAGGCGTGCCTGGCGTGCTCTGGTCCATGGGGTCACGAAGAGTCAGACACGACTGAACGACTGAACAACAACAACAAAAGGGTGAGCCTGTGACCTCGAATAAAGTATTAACCACCACAAAAATGTTTTTAGGAGGCACTGAAATGCATGCCACCTTCAGCAACTTGGAGGAAAGGAATTATTGGGAATTATTGGGACAGAACTACCTAAATTGTACATAAATTTATTTATGTATGCTACCACAGCAGCAGGAATGCTGCTTGCCCAAAAGTGGAAAGAAGCAGAAGTCCCAGCAAAGGAAGAATGGATATGTGTTTTTAACTCTAATTACAATACGAAAACTTATGGAATATGCAGAAACGGCGAAATGGAAGATATCAAGATAACAAGCTTTTTTAAATAAAAGGATGGAAATGGTTTATTGAATATTTACAGATAAATTGCAAATGGATAAAAAACATTGGCAGGATCATTGTAATAATCTGCAGTTTCATAAGAGCATATATTTAGATAATTAAATGAACAAATTAAATTGGATATGCAGAAGATATTAAAAAATAAATTTAAGGAGCTGCAGAGAGAGGGGGAAGGAAGTCAAGCTTTGAAATGTTAAAATGATTGTAAAATTAATGAAATGTATAAACCTGAAAAGTATAAATAAAAATTTAAAAACAAAACAAAACATTGAGCGGCCCTGGCCACTTTCCCACAAAGATCAAAGGGGCCAGAGACATGCCTGGCCCCTAGAGTTGATGCATCACACCTGTTTCAGCCCTTGGCAGACCCTGCCCATGTGACAGGAAGACTGTGACCATGTTGCTGTTTTCCCTTGCTCCCCCGCAATACGCATATCTGCTAAAATACTGGGAAACAAGAGGAAGTGGCAATGGTTATCTTATCAGGTGGCCAGTTTAGCAGCTTTTATAGACCTAGTTATTGGGAAAATCTACCTGTATACACAACTGATAACCATATGTTTATGATGCTGAGTGCAACCAGAAAGTCTTCCAGGTGGAACTGTAAAATGTCAGCCTTACAAATGGAAATTGCTACCTGCATACAAAACCGACAAGGGTACATTTTTTTGATGCTGCACCGGAGGCTACAGACCTCCATTTTCCGCATCCTTGCTGTCACATGGAAGAAGACATTCTGCGCATATATCTGTCTACTCCTGTAGATAGCTATTTTATTGGACACCTTTATATACAGGCTCCCCCCCCCATTTGCATGAGGGTAGTTTTCCAGGTGATTGTGCATGTCACCAGGATGTGCGTAAGCTTGCCCTGCCCCGTTCTGCCCTGCCCCATGCTGAAAACGGCACCCCTCCAACATTTCTCTGACGAAAATAAAGATGTCCCATTCCATAATGATAATTTTACTATTTATACCCCACACATCTCATTGGGTTGCTTCAGACAGTTCAGGGGTTGGATAACTCCATGGCCTCCAACATTTCTCCATTGAGAATAGGGACATCCTAAGGGAAAGCGGGACATTCTGGGAGGCAATCAGAAACCGGGACAGCTTCTCTAAATCAGGGATGTCCCTGGAAAATAGGGACACTTGGAGGGTCTGAAACTGTGCACACATCTGTGGTTGCACACATGCCAATCACACACAAATATAAGAAAAGCAATTCAAATAATTATCCACCACTTTTCGGTAGTCACACACACCCTCCTGGCAGATGTCAAAGAGTTAAATGACTATATAACCTTTTGTAGACATCTGAAGGCAGCCCTGATTTGGGAAACTTTTAATGTTTGCTGTGTGTGTGTTTTCTCTTTCACTCTATATTTTCGTTGGAAGCCTCCCAGAGTGGCTGAGACAATCCAGTGAGATGGGCAGGGTATAAGAAATAAATTGTTTTTGCTGTTAGATTTATTGCTCTATGTCTCACAAAAGCATATTATGTTAGCAAATGGTTTTATTGTATGTTTTAATAATAAATAAATAAATAAATAATTTTATTTGTATCCCACACTCCAAAGCCGGGCTCAGAGCGGCTTACATCATATAAATAAGACAATATGCACAATACAATATGCAATATGCAAATAAAATAACATTCAACATTCATTAAAATAATATAGAATAATATTTTGTATATTAAATGGTATAGTTCAGTTATGGAGAAGTGATAGGAAACTTGAGCACAGCCTTATTGTAATATTGTACATTGTTCCTGATGTTATAAGAATCCTAAGGTCCCAAATATAAAATAAATGTTCATAAATGTACAAGGCAAACACATACATAAGTATATAAACCACGTGTCTGAAATAGCACAGGAGAGCAATCCTGAAGTCATTTTTGACTCTCCCAAATTGACCTCTTCAAGAAAGAAGGAAATGGAGAAAGCCTTCCCTTTGTATTTTTGCTTACAAATACTGTCTTGAGACAGGAGTGCCTGGCGTGCTCTGGTCCATGGGGTCACGAAGAGTCGGACACAACTAAACGACTAAACAACAACAACACTGTCTTAAGGGTGTACAGTTGTACATCTGGTTAAGTACTTAATTCGTTCTGGAGGTCTGTTCTTAACCTGAAACTGTTCTTAACCTGAAACTGTTCTTAACCTGAAACACTACTTTAGCTAATGGGGGTCTCCCGCTGCTGCTGCGCCACCGGAGCATGATTTCTGTTCTTAACCTGAAGCGTTATTTCTGGGTTAGCGGAGTTTGTAACCTAAAGCGTATGTAACCTGAAGCGTATGTAACCCGAGGTACCACTGTATTTGCGTATGAATAGGGTGAGCCTGTGACCTGGGACTCAGAAACTGAAGTATTTGCCATCACAAAAGAATGGCCAGGTTGCCCAGGTAAAGCAACCAGTGACCATTAACAGATATCCTAGCAAACAGGATTTCTGCTGTAGACCACCTCCTTCTGTAATGTATGCATGATGTTTTGGGGGGTGGTCTTGGTCTACAGCAGGCTTCCTCAACCTCGGCCCTCCAGACATTTTTGACCTACAACTCCCATGATCCCTAGCTAGCAGCACCAGTGGTCAGGGATGATGGGAATTGTAGTCTCAAAACATCTGGAGGGCCGAGGTTGAGGAACCCTGGTCTACAGGGTGGGCAATTTCAAAAGTCTATATACAGGCTTGTGCACCATTGTTCTGGGTTCCTCCTGCCTCCTGCATATGGTGAGTGACGACCCTGTTGCAACAGCTTTAATAAAGATCAGGCTTACTAGCTGCTTTGCTTCTCAATATTCTCTGGCTGGCCTCTGTTATTTTCTCCTACCAACAGGGAACCTACTAAAGGACTCTGTACGGGCTCTTGGATACCCCATAAGGGAAAAGGAGCAGGTTTTTTTTTATATAACACTGACTTCCTCATTATATAACAGTGACATTCCTCAGTACCATTCCTCAGTAAAATTCTGCTCTTCCTTTCACAGTGTTACCCCCAAATTGGACCCTGTCATACCCTTCCCAGCCCAAGCTCAGCATGTAGGAGCAAGAGGAAACTTTAATTCTATTCACTGCTCACCCACACGCCCCTGTGTTATGGTGTTCCAGGCTCTGGGCTTCCAATACTGTTATGTACTGAGTTGAATAGGATCCAAAATGCAGCAGTCTGATTGGTCCTAGAACAATAGGATTCAGAATGCAGCAGTCTGATTGGTCCTAGAACAATAGGATCCAGAATGCAGCAGTCTGATTGGTCCGCAGGAGCCACCCAATCCAGCTCCAGGTGGAAGTGAATCCGCAAACTGATTGGCCTACAGGAGTATCCCAGAATTAGCCAATCACGTGGGGCTTATTGTCTAAATAATGTATATAAAGCAGACGTTTTGGGGGAACTTCCATTCCTCGCTACTATGAGCTGAATAAAGAGCATGAAATTCACTCTTGACTCCGAGTATATTTCAAATACCTTAAGCAATCTCTTAACAACTGTCATTCTCTTGCTAACCTATAAATTCTGATGTCACTTGATAGCTTATCCAGCCCCAGAGGCACCATTCGCCTGGGGAGTTTGTAGCCAGGGCTGCTGCAACAAACAGCTGTGCAAGCCTTTGGGAGGCAGAGGCATGAGAGGGCATCAGAGAAGGGAAAGAAGTAAAGAGGGACAGAGGGCAGTGTTGCCCGCAGTACCCTATCATTCAAGGCACCCCAGGGTGCCATGGCACACTGGTTGAAAACCACTGGCTTAGCCAAATATGAGACATGGTGAGAATAAACCAAACTTTATTGTTACAATAAAAGCTGAATGTACCGGGCACTTATATGATGGTCTTAATAAGAGTGGCTGGATATTTATATTTTTGTTCCTATCTTATCCTGTCCTGCCTAATCTACCCATTACTCTGCAGCACCCACACCAGAGAGGAACAGAAGGGCACGGGCGCTGCATGACAAAACAACAGGTTTATATCAATACTGAAAGATACTCGGAGTCCAGTGTGACTTTCATGCTCTTTATTCAGCTCATAGTAGTGAGGAATGTAGTTTCCCCAAAACGTTTGCTTTATATACACTATTTACACAATGGGCCCCACGTGATTGGCTAATTCCGGGATACTCCTGTATGCCAATCAGAGTGCGGATTCACTTCCACCTGGAGCTGGATTGGGTGGCTCCTGCAGACCAATCAGACTGCTGCAATCTCAATCCTATTGTTCTGGGACCAATCAGACTGCTGCAATCTCAATCCTATTGTTCTGGGACCAGTCAGACTGCTGCAATCTCAATCCTATTGTTCTAGGACCAATCAGACTGCTGCAGTTTGGATCCTATTCAACTCAGTACATAACAAATACCATCTCACGGAACTGAAATTCTTCCAGGCTGTTTCAGTCTTCTGTGGATATAATTCTGAGCTCCAACATGTCCCAAGCTGAGGTAGAAGAATCCTTAATTGAGAACAGAAAATGACCTTGTAATTGATAGAGTAGATGTAGATTGTCCCTAGATATTGCTAACCTGCTTTTTCATGCCCAGATGACTGCCTCCATTTCCTTAAAGAACACAATATAGAGTCCCTTCCATTGGCACTGGACATTCCCACTGAAGAGTCGCCATGCAGTGTGGTCCCTTCATCCTCCTGTCTCTCATTGTGGGCCTTTTCATGCCCTGGCCTGAGCTGCTGGGCATCTCTGCGTCAAATACAGGTATGTTCTCTCTCCTTTTACAACTTCTAAATCTTATGTGTATCATGACGGCACCTCCCCCTATCTCTCTCCAGTTCTTTAACCTGCCTCTCTACATAGGGTTGCCCCCTTCCATAAGGCCCAAGTGTTGTGGAGCTTGCTTTTTTGTAAGCAAAACATGCACCCTATTATATTGATCATGCTATGGGAGTTTGAGGAGCTTGTGTGCCTACAAAGATTCCCTGGGCCGACTTTGCCCAGTGAGTGATCGTGTGACCTTGATGAAACCTGGATCTTGAAAGGAGCTCAATGGATTCTCCATGGCAGCTCAAAATGAAGAGCTGTGGAGTTGTATCCAACATATTTCTACTCAGAGTAGATCAATTCAAATAGATGGCCCTAAGTTAAACACGACAATTGATTACAATGCATCATTACAATGGGGTCAGTGTCAGCACCTGGAATTCATTACAATGGGGTCAGTGTCAGCACCTGGAATTCTCAGAAGTGGTTGGCATTCTAGCACTCTGCCCAAGGCCATAGTATATCAGTGATACACTGGTTGTTCTGTGAGTCACTCTTTAAACTTTATACTATGTTCCTGGGGAAGCAGCATTCTGGGAACACTCAGAACTGGAGTAAATCTACCCTTGAATAGTCTGATCTCTCTCTTCAGCAATCTTTGCCAACTAAGCTCAAATCAGTCATTGCTCAGGGTGAGCTTTGTTCATGGTTAGTGCTGGTTTCTGACACCCTCAAGAATATGGTGTTGTTTTACTACGCCAGCCAAGATACCTTGCAGGTGGTCCTCACCGGAGTGGCAGAGAGCGGCATGATGTTTGGCCCATATTGGTTTTGGCACAATGACACCAATGAGGCACAACTTGGGTCTCTTTGGGAAACTCTCCAATTTGGAATCAACTTATCCTTGGCTCTGCCGCTCCCCTCAGTTATCTGTCTCAGCCAGCTCAAAGGACTGGAACAGAGCTTTTATGGAATCATGCTCTTCTCAATACAGGATCTGTGGTTTTATATTGTTTTTGTTTTTTTGGTCACTGGGTAGACAACTTGGCTTCTTTGAGAAGTCTTGGATTTCATTTTCCCAGCTGACACCCAATGCTAAACTATTGAGAACAGAAAAGTATCTCTCAGCTACAACGGGACACAGCCTTATCTTCCTTCATTCAGCCATATGCTGAATATCCAAATTATATCACAGGATGAGAAGTTTTTTATTTTGGTTGGGTGGTGGTGGTGGTCATCTAGTCCAAAATTGAAGCAACCTCATGCTCTCCATTTGAAGTAACTTTCATCTAGACAGAGTAGCGCCAGACTATCTATTCTTGTTACAACTTTCTCCTTAGAACAAACTATATCTCATACAACTTGGTTTCTCCAGACCCTTTACAATCCTGGTCCCTCTATTCTCCTCGGTGACTCTCCAGTTTGTCAATCTCATTCTTAAAAATTTGGCAGTCAGAAGTGGACACAGAGCCCTATCCTTCTTGACTCAGCCAAAAACTGAACCACCAAATTTTAGCACTGGAAGACTATTGTCAGGGGTTCATTGAGTCCAAAGTAGTAGCAATCTCATACTCTCCATCCAAGTTGGAATGTTCCCATAGGTTTGTAGGATTTCAGGGTGATGGTCTTTCAAGCCTTTCTCTTCCCATGTATCTCAGTGGTGTTATGCTAAATCCATATGAAGGGCTATGGGGAAAATCCCAACAGCAACCTAGTCTCCAGTGGGTTTGTGGTGTGTTAGCAGAACCATTAGATTCCCATTTAGAAGTTCCTTCATTGCATACTTAGGTATTTTCAGGAATTGGAGTCATGTGGTCTATTTTGTTGCTCTTAAGATTTAGTGTCAGGAAATAACGTAGTCCTGGACACAGCAGAGTGAACGCAGGTTTTCTGGAAGCTTCTGGCTGTAGAGCATTGACTGGACAGCACAACGCAGGAACTCAGCAACTCACTTGGATAACTATATAGCGTATTTATTGAAGCAACTAGTATCCATAAGTTACTATGTACAGACTTTGAAAATAAAAGAAACAAAAGTAAAACCTTTCCTCTCTGTCTCTCTGTCTCTCTCAACCTTCAGTAACCAAACTACAAACACCACCACCACACACCAGCTCTCACACAGCTCATTCTTTAGGAACTCCTTGACCAATCACAGGTCGTTGCAGATCTTGGCTTTCAGCCAACTGTTAATTGCTATAGGTGATTAGCTGACTTTCTGCACGTAGGCACTTTGAAATCTCTAACAGTTGCTATGTTTCAGACTTTGATATAATGTTTATATGAGGCTTGCCTTTGTTTCCTTTTACCCACCAGATTCTTTACCTGATATATGCAAACTCCCTAAGAAATTAGGAAGATGCGCATCACTGTATCGATACTATTTCTTCAATATTGAAACCATGAAGTGTGACCAGTTGTCTTCTGCTGGCTGCATACTCAATGAAAATAACTTTATGACTCAAGCTGCTTGCGTTTTTGAATGCGAACGCTTTGGTAAGAACAAACAATTTGCTATTTTAGGACAGGAGCTGTGAACATCCTGGGGCAAATGGGCACATTTAAAAATTTGAGAAGCTCTGATGGACACGATTTCTCTTTCCTCCAAAACATGAAAGCAATCCAAGTATATTATGTCCCTCTCCAGACCCCTCCATACAAACGCACAAAGGCAACAACCTCTCCCTTAAAAACCTAAACATAATGGAACAAAAAACATTGTTTGAAATGATTTTTTGGGGGTATATGTTACATATTCTATATTTATTTTAGACCAACTATACTTAGGACATGTATAGAACAGCAAGAACACATCACAGTATGTCAAACTCGAATGCACTGCATTGGCAGCCATTGTCTTACAGGACCTGATTGAAGGTGTTGGCATTGCGTGGCCAGGCGGAGTCCCCCGAACCCCGGGCAGCCCCTGAGAAATAACAACATGTGACAACGTTCTATGGGATTAAATTGGCCACAACTTTATTAATATTCAGATGTAGTGAGACCTTGGTTCAGGCATTGGGCGTTTATCCTTCCCAGCCCCCCAGCCGGGGTTCTGGGTAATATCAGGGTTATCCAGCATGAGTGGGGAGTGGGCTAACTCTGGAGAACATATGTTCAAGCAGATAGCCCACCCCACCCCCCGTTCGCCGCCACTGGAGGGGGAGGGCAATGATGACCTCTGGGCGTATAGGCCAATGCCTCCCCCTGAGACCCCTTTAACGGGAACCCTATTATTGCCGCTGCAATGGGGGCGGGGGTCACCGCCCCACACCCTCCCCCATTTTGTAGATGACTAAAGGATTCTGCCCAAGGCCACCAACCGCCAAAGTTGTGATGAATTGCTATGGGAAAGGCGAAACCTGCCAATGCAGGGAAACTCCTTTCCGGCCCTTCAACAGCGACCTTGACATAGCAGCGCCTGCGTGCCTGTGTGGCTGTGGAAATAAAATGGTTAACCTGCAGAGTAAACGTTAAATGAGGGAGTGGTGGGTGAGGAAACTCTGAATCGCAGGTATGACTCAACTCCTATTGTGTGTACTGACTAATCCCTCCTTCTACCTGGCCAATCCCCCCCCCCCCCCCGGCAACACCTCCCCAGCTGGGATTGGGCAGCTGCTTGAGTGGGTGGAGATCACAGGTATCCAACCTGGGAAGGTGGTGCCAGACCCAACTGCCAGGAGCTGCACCGTGATCACAGGAGGCTACTCGCGACCACGCAAAATGCGCACCCCGTTTGATGCGGGGAGCGGTCATTACAGTGCAAAGCCCAGGATTTCTTAGGCCCCAAGTACTTGAAGGAATACCGCGCCTAGTGTGAGGCAACCTACATTTTGAGATCTGCAGGGGAGAGACCAGCTGTGGAGCTGGGCAGGGGCTGTTCACCAGGCTGTTCATTCTCCCCTCCCCTCAGGGACAAGGGCTTTCCCACACTCCTGAAACCCCAATGGTGAAAGTGGTTGTTATAATTTATAATCTGATTTATTACCCGCCCTTCAGTGCACAGTACCAGGGTGGATTATCAAAATTAAAAATTCAGTATTAGAAACAGTTTTAATTATGGTGTTGGAAATCTCCCGCTATTAGCTAGCAAAGCAGACAGCACTGGTAAAAGACACTCAGCACAGAAAACAGTTGGGCCTGTGGTGGCAAGGATTTATCCAGGAGTAATCCCAAACTATGGGCCAGCTCCTTCAGAGGAGTTTGCAAACCTGTTCAGAACAAGGTGTCTTCCTACCTCCTGCGATTAAAAAAATTGGAAAACAAAACACCTCTGTTTTTATTGAATCTAGTTTCCATTTGTTCGCCCACATGCACTCTATCACTGCATGCAAACACCAGTCTAGCCCTTCAGGTGTCATCTACATACTGGCTCAGGAGTACTACTAAAATGCAATGTCGCCAACTCACATCACCTTGAGTCGCTCCTGAAGGATATTGTGCACTGTGCTTTGTTCTTGTTCCTAATGCTGCACTTTTTCTGGGAGAGGAAGGAGGGTATAAGAATTATTCATCTCATTCTCCTTCGATCTACCAGAAAGATTCTCTCTTTCTTCCACAGTGCAAAAAGGTGACGACCCCCCCGGTCCAATGCCAAGGCATGCACAGTAGTATTTTGGCATCCTCAAAAATGCCTTCTGCTCATGTGAAAGAAGACAACAGCTAAATTCCAGATGTCCTGCCAATCTACAGGTGTCCTTCCATTCACCTCAGCTGGAAACCCCTGAATATTCTGAATAAATGCAACAGTACTTCAGCATGTATTCTGGTTCTTGAGTATGGTGTTTGGTCCACATTTATTCATCTGCAATTAAATCCACATTAATGCTGTTAAGTGACTTCTATGGCTTACTATTTCTTTGTGGGGAGCTTAGATGTTTTTATTTACAAAAATATTTATATACTGGTATATCATCTAAATATCAAAGTGATTTACATTATCTACATATATAATAAAACATGTAAAAAAATTAGATCAGAGAGCATCAACTAACCATTAAGTATGCTCTTAAATGTTGGCATAAAGCTGTCATTATAAAAATGTTTTCAGTAGGCCTTTGAAGATCGACACCTGATGAATCTCTGTTGGCTGAGCAGTCCGCAGGACTGGGCCAATGGCTAAGCGTTTGGATTCTTGTTGTCAGATGAGCCGCACCAATTCCGGGGAGAGGACATGAGGTTCCTGCAGATGATCTAAGTGATTGAGGCTGACAAATGATGTTTTAGGCTGCCCTTAGGTATCTTGGACTTGTAAATTAATACAAAGACAATGAACTTAGCTCAGTAGTAGATGCACAGCCAGTACAGACATTTTCACAATTCTGTCACTATTCTGCACCAACTGGAGGTTTCAAATGAGGCTGAAGGGCAGCCGCACATAGAGCACATTGCTGTAATCCAGCCTCAAGGTTACCAACATGCAGCCAGACTTTCCCTGTCCAGGAGCAACCCTAGCTGGCCAATCAGACAGAGCTGTTAAAAGGAACTCCTAGATGCAAAGGACACCTGGGCTTTTAATGAGAAACATGTATCCAGGAGCCCTCCAGAGCTGCCTTCTGTGTCTCCTGGTCATGGGAGCCACCCATCCAAAGGGCATTTGTCTTCATCTGGAAGTGCCCTGGGAGGTAGGAGTTGTAGTTTAATACATCTGGAGGGCACCAAGTTGGCAAACATTGCTGTTGACCATAAGCACTCTTACAATCTGTTATCAGGCCAAGCTATAAGCAGTTGAAAGAAAAGAAAAAACCAGAGGAAGGCCATAAACTTTGTATGACCAAAGATCAGGTTTGTATCAACATCGTATCACGGAACTGAAACTTTTTTTTTTTTGACGTGGAAGAATAATTTATTGAGAACAGAAAATTACATTGGAATCATCAGGGTAGAACCAGAGTGTCCCTAGATATTGGTAATTCATTTTTTCATGCCCAACTGATGGGTTCCATTTCCTTGAAGAACATGATATAGCGTCCCTTCCCCTGGCACTGGACATTCCTATCAAAGAGTCGCCATGCAGTGTGGTCCCTTCATCCTCCTGTCTCTCATTGTGGGCCTTTTCACTCCCTGGCCTGAGCTGCTGGGCATCTCTGCGGCAAATACAGGTATGAGTTCTCTCTCCTTTTACAACTTCTAAATCTTATGTGTATCATTGCTGTACCTACCCCTATCTCTCTCCAGTTCTTTACCCTGCCTCTCTACTTAGGGTTGCCCCCCTCCTTAAGGTCCAAGGGATGTGGAACTTGCTTTCCCCCAAGCAACACATGTACCCACTTATATTGATCTTTCTATAAGATTTGGAGGCCCAAGCAGCAACCTGAATTTGCCCAGTGAGCAATTACGTGAGCTTGATCAAATCTCGATCTTCAAAGGAGCTCCATGGCTTCTCCATGGTTTGCTGGCTTAAATCTGTGGTGGCTCAAGATGAAGGCATGTGGGGTTGTAACCAACGATGGTTCACTCAGAGTGGATCCATTCAAATAGATGACTCTAAGTTAAACAAGGCAATTAATTCCAATGCATTTTTGGATAGTTGAATTTTATCACAACTTTCGACACCAGCCTTGGTCAGGCCCAAACAGAGGGGGGGGGGTCATATGGGCCACTTGGCCCGGGCCTCCAATTCCAAAGGGGGCCTCGGTCAGCATATTCACAATCGCTCACCATTATTTAAATGTAAATACTAAAAATAATCCTTTTCCCTATGTATTTTTAAAAAGCACTATTGTATATCTATATTTTCCTTGTTGTCTTTATGTGCAGATACAGTTCAAGCCTTGAAATATTTTTTTTAAAGGGCCACATTATCTACCTGGCTCTGCAAGGGCCTGGCCTTGGTCCTTGCTTGTGGTCGGTGTCGGCACCTGGGATTCTCAGAAAGATACTGGCATTCCAGCACTCTGCCCATGGCCATAGTAGACCAGTGATACACTGGTTGTTCTGTGAGGCACTCTTTAAACTTCATACTATGATCCCAGGGAAGCAACATTCTGGGAACACTCAGATCTGGAGTAAACCTACCCTTGAATAGTCTGATCTCTCTCTTCAACAATCTTTGCATGGACTGGCAGATTCCCCCAAACCCCAGGCGACCCCTGAGCGGAATAATGACACAAGACAAAGTGCTATGGGATTAAAATTGGCCACAACTTTATTAAGATTCAGAGGTAGGGAGACCTTGGCTGAGGCATTGGGCATTTATCCTTCCCAGCCCCCAGCTGGGGATATGGGAAACTTCAGGGTTATCCAGAATGTGTGGGTATTGGGCTGGCTCTGGAAAACATATGTTCAAGCAGAGAGCCCCCCCCCCATTCGCCGTCGCTAGAGGGGGAGGGCAATAACAACCTCTCACTTATGGTCTATGCCACCCCCCCAGACCCCTTTAGCGGGAACCCTGGTATCGCAGCCGTACTGGGGGAGTGGGGTCACCGCCGCATGCCCCCCCCCATTTAAGAAGATGACTAAAGGATTCTGCCCAAGGCCTGAAACCGCCAAAGTTGTGACGTTTTGCTACAGGAAAGGCAAAAGCTGCCAATGCAGGGAAACTCCTTTCCGGCCCTTCAACAGTGGCTTTGACATAGCAGCGCCTGCGTACCTGTGCAGAAGAGGTTAACCTGCAAAATTAAGAGTTAATTGAGGGAGTGGAGGGTGGGAGAAGCTCTGAAGCCTGACTGCCGTTTTCTCAGGTAAGCTACGCCTTCTATTGTGTGGGCTGGATGGTCCCTTCCCTTACCTGGCCAATCCCCCTTGCAACGCCTCCCCCAGGCAGGAATGGATGCTGGCTGAGGTAGGCGGGGCCACAGGTATCCAGCCTGGGGAAGGCGATGCCAGCCCGAACCGGCAGGAGCTGCACTGGGGTCCAAAGGGGACTGCGCGCGACCACGCATAAGTTACTCCCCATTTAATGTGGGGAACGGTCATTGCCAACTAAGCTCAAATCAGTCATGGCTCAGGGTGTGGACATATGAGCTTTGTTCATTGTTAGTGTTGGCTTTGGGCATCCTCAGGAATATGGTGTTGTGCCACTACGCCAGCCAAATACTGTCATGAACACACCAACACCAAGTGTAATCTGGCTGGGCTTTCACGCCGACACAGGAGAGCCCACAACTGCCAGCATTGACTCCCCCTGACCTTGGATGGCCGGCTGATGAGGGAGGAATGGAGAGCAGGCTGGAACACAGCCAAAGCTCCCCGGCAGCCCAAACAGGCACAGAAAGCCACAGAGACAGCTTTTCGGAACAGAAAGGGGCTGCAGCTGACCAAATACCGGTAAGTCTGAGGCGTATGCGTATAGGAAGGCTGCTAGACAGGAAGCAAAATAAGAAACATAAAGATCAAAGGTTCAATCTCTTCTGTCGACACAGGAATAACTTCTCAGAAGGGTCAACTGAGTGATGGGGGCTGGAGGCTTGCTAGAGCCGTCCGGGGATAATTGCTTGTTTTTTTTGCAATAAATCCTCCTTTTCAATTATGTACGCTTACTGTGTTATCAAGCCGGGAACCTGGACTCCTAACCGATACCTTGCAGGTGGTACTCACCAGAGTGACAGAGAGTGGCATAATGTTTGGCCCATGTTGGTTTTGGCACAATGACTCCTATGAGGCACAATCTGGGTCTCTTTGGAAACTCAGATTTGGAATCAATTTATCCTTGGCTCTGCCGCTCCCCTCAGTTATCTGTCTCAGCCAGCACAAAGGACTGGAACAGAGCTTTTGTGGAATCATGCTCTTCTCAATACAAGATCTGTAGTTTTATTTTGGGGTGTTTTCTTTTGTTTGTTTGTTTTTGGTTCATGGATAGACAACTTGGCTTCTTCCAGAAGTCTTGGATTTCAGTTTCCCAGCTGACACCCAATGCTAAACTACTGAAAACAGGAAAGTAACTCTCAGCTTGAACTGGACACAGCCCAGTGATGGGAATGTAAGGTTATTAAAAGCTTCTGGGAAATGATCTATAATTATCTGAAGAAAATGTTTAAAATAACTTTTGTTTAAAAACCTGAAGCTTTTTTTACTAGGACTGATAGGAAGCGAACTCCCCAAAGAACAGAAGAAAATATTTATGTATGCTAACAACAGTTGCCCGAATATTGTTAGCGCAAAGATGGAAGGAAGTAAAGATAGTGACGAAAGAAGAATGGCAAATCAAGCTAATAGACGATGCAGAAATGGCAAGATTAACGGCAAATCTCAGAGACAATGACAATGAGAAGTTTAAAAAAGAGTGGGAATTGTTTATTTGTTATGTGCAAATATACTGTAAACAGGTTGATACATTGGCAGGGTTTTAAGTAAATGCTTGCAACTAGCAGAAAATTAGATAAAATTAAGGGAAATTATAATTGAAAAAGTTTAAGAATGGATATGCAGAAGAACTTAGTTAATATAAGGAACCAGAAGAGGGTATGGAGGGAAGTCCAGAGATTTAAGGAATCTCAAAGAGAAGGTTTGTGAAAACGTATTTGTATACATTTAGATCTGGTAGAAATATGAGTTAATTACTGTTTTTATTTGTGAATTAGAGTCACATGGTCAACGTAGTTGCTTTCTGTGTTTCAGACTTTGATATAATACTTATATGAGGCTTGCCTTTCTTTGCTTTTGCCCACCAGATTCTCTACCTGATAAATGCAAACTCCCTCCGAAAGTAGGAAGATGCAGAGGAAGTTTTCTACGTTTTTCCTTCAATACTGAAACCCTGAAGTGTGAGGAGTTCATTTTCGGTGGCTGTGGACAAAATGAAAATAACTTTCTGAATGAAACTGAATGCTATCAGGAATGTGGACGCTTTGGTAAGAACAAATAACTTGCTAATTTAGGACAGGAACTGTGGACATTTTGGGGGGAAATGGGCACATTTCAAAACTTGAGAAACTCTGATGGGTGCATGTCCCCTTTTCTTGAAAACATGTAAGGCCTCCGAGTATTATTATCTCTCTCTTCAAACCCCTCCATACAAACCCAGAAAGGCAACATCCTCTCCCCTTAAAACCCAAACGTAACTGAACAGTAATCATTGTTTGAAATGATTTTTGGTACATTTTACATATTGCAAGTTTTATTTGAGACCACTGAACAAGACTTATGGTCAAAAAGCCTTTGGCTTACTTTGGTTTTCTTTAGTTATGTTGGCACAATGACAAACGGAATGTCTGAGAAGATAAAAATCAATTAAAATAAAATAATGTGTACCATTACACAGTACAAATAACAGCCAAACACAATGTCTGTACACAGTTGCTTTTTACTGACCAGTCTTCTCCAGTAGAAGATAAACCATACAGAATACAGCAACACCAACTTGAGTATAGCTCCAAATAATATCATATATTTCATGATGTGCTGCAATGTAAGTATCTTTCCAGTTTTTCAAACTGAGAAATCTAAAGTACTGTGCCCACTCTCGGCTAGCCATGGCCGGACTCCAGAAGGGATTCTTCCTTCAGGTAGAAAATGTTGTGATATTATGACATGACGAGCTGCGAACGCTGCAGCAAGGTCACAAGACTCAAGAGTCATGTTTCCTCTCTGTGGGAATTACACTGGGCATACCAGCTCCCACACATGTGATGTCATTGTAATTAACTGTTGTATTCTTTACTTTCTGTTTTGCATCGGAGATGCAAGATGCTTTAATAGACAGCTCTGAATAATGAGCTGGCTACGCAGAGACATTCTGCTCTTTATTTACAATAAAGAAGGTTTAGCCTTACTGGCTTGTGCGTGTTGTTTTTCAAGCTGGAAACAATCGCATATTACCCTCGTGCCCCTGGACTCCAGAAGCCACAGGGCACGGAAGCTTCGTCCGCCTTGGGGTCAGTCTCTCAGTCTGCCCCCGCGGGAAGTTTTCATAACATTGGTAGCAGAGGATGGTTTCCGAACATCGGACCTCTGATGACTTCTGCCTGATGTTTATTTGCCGGCGATGAAAGCAGCCTTAAACAGCGTTCTGGAATTCCGGGGGATTGCCGTTTCCCGCTGTGAGATGACGACGCGTTAATTGGACTGCGAGTAACTGATTTACGAGGCAATAAACCTCAGAAGGCTAGGTTTGTTTGCTTAAATTGCTTTCTGAAGTCAGAGAGTAAAAAGCCTGCTTTTTCGCCACTATGGCAAAGGATAGCAAGCAGAGCAGCAGCTCCCTTTGTCCAATGCTTACTGATGAAAATTACCAGACATGGCGAATTAAAATGGAAGCTGTCCTGACCAGGCAGAATTTGCTTGATATTGTGACTAATGCCCCTCCACTGCTCCCTGGTGGTCGATGGCTGAACAGCGATAATCAGGCGAAGGCAACCATTGTTTTGCATCTTGACCAATCCCAGTTAATACACGTCAGGGATTTGGTTCACGCAAATGATTATTGGATTGTTTTGCAAAATGAACATTTAAGGATTGCGGCAGGGAGTTCCATGCTCCATTTCCAACGTCTCACCACCTAAGGCTAAAGGAGGGAGACAATTTGTGTTCGCATCTTAACCATATGAAAGAATTGCGAAGTGAACTTGCACAACGCCACGTTGATTTGAACGTAGACGTGTTTTGTTTCATGGTTTTGAATAGCCTCCATGCCGGTTATAGTGCTATTGCATCACAGCTAGGTGCCCTGGATGCTCAAAACTTAACCGTGGCCAGAGTCTTCTCAACTTTGCTAAATGAGCAAGATCGTTGTGCTGCTCAAAATGAGGCTAATGGAAGGGGGAGTGAAGCGTCCTCAACCCCACCTAGTGGTCCATCTGAGCATGTGCAAGCTCTTAAAGTCATACGCTGCACTAACTGTGGTCTGAGAGGACACAGTTTCCAGACCTGCAGAAAGCCCAAGAAAGGATCTAACCAACAAGCAGGTGGATCTACAGGCAAGGCACAAGCCAAAGTCTCCAAAGGGCGCACAGTTGCATTGCTTACACAAGGCATGCAGGAGCAGGACACTGACATTGACATTAGCCTAGCGTTTGTTATTGATTCAGCAGCGTCGCACCACATGACCGCAAACAAGCGTTTATTTAAGACTTTTAAGAAGCTGGAATCCACCGTGTCGCAGGTGAGTGGAACACACCTGAAATCGACTGGAGTTGGAACTGTTTATCTTCAGAGTCTCCAGCTGTCTATCAGCAACGTGCTATATGTCCCAGAAATTGCCTACAATCTGCTAAGTGTACCGCAGCTTACCGTGAAGGACTGCGAGCTCAGGCTGCGCAAAGGACTTTGCACAATTTTTAAAGATGGACAGGTGATCCTTACAGCTCAGAAGAACAAAGATGGACTATTCTTACTATCTTTTGATTCTACTGACTGTTGTTTTGATGTTGTTGATTCTTATTCTCTTGCAGGTGCTGCTAAGTCCAAGGAGACTACCAAACAGCCACGCAGAGAAAAGGTCACAAGATGTTTCCAGCAGGTCTCTGCTGATGTAATAGGACTTTTGCCACAATCTAGAGGCGGAGCTACCTGTTATTTATTGCTGTCTGATCATTTCTCTAAATTTTCTTGGATTTATACTATGAAAAGTCCGCAGCAAGTCTTGGCCAAGTTCACTGAATTTTGTGCTAAGATAGATTTCATGCATGATGGCAAAATTGAATGTTTGTATACTAATCAATTACCAGTGTTTGATTCACAGGAGTTCAAGGAGTTCCTAAGTCAACATTGCATTCGGCACAAAGTTGCTGTAAGCCAATCATCGTGGAACAAAGATTTGTGTGTTAAAATTAACACTATACTACGTGAGGGTATGCAGGCGCAATTGCTAAGTGCAAAGCTGTCTGAACAGAATTGGGCTGAAAGCCTATCTGCCTTCACATATGCTTGGGTCAGGAGTGTTCCAAAAGGAATGGAATGCTCACCTTATGAGATACTGTTTAACAGAAAGCCTTCTGTTAAGCATCTTAAGGTTTTTGGTTCTCAAATGTGGGTGGAATCACTTGAAGGTACAACCATACAAGGCATTTTTATGGGCTATGAGAAAGGTCAACACAGAATTCTATTGCCTTCCTCAAACACAGTAATTCTTACTCAGGAGGTAGAACCTACTGTAAAGCCGGAGACACAGATTCTCCAAAGCTTTCCCATTGATGTCAATACATATGAGGACACTGACACCAGCAGTAGCAGTGCAAGCTCAACCACGGCTAGTTCCGACACAGGTGAAACTGTCATTGAGAGAACACATGCTAGTTCCAGGCCATCAGATGAAGATGATGTGCTAGGATCTTTAGAGCCACTGTTTACGATTGGTAAAGTTTCTCCAAAAAGTCCTGTTCAGGAGAAGCTCAGTAAAGAAGATCTACATCTTGTGCGTAGATCTGAGAGAGTAACAAAGGGTCAGGCACCCAAACGCTACTCCAAAGAGTTTGCAATCTCAGCTGTTGCAAATGTAGCTGTAGTTTGCACTCAAAACAGAGACACTCAGGCTCACTTCACAGATGTGAAAAGGCCATTACAACAGGTTGCAAAGTTCAACACTGTTCATGCCAACACACACAGAGCAAGTGCTCTGGTCCCCTGGAGAGTTGGTTATCGAAGGCTCAAACTGGTAGAACCAGTCTCAGAGAGTTCCAAGGATGGAACAAAGACAACAGATTCATACTGTGTATATGATAACTGTTTGTTTACTTCTCTTAATGATGCCTTAGCGTTTGCCGCTCTCACATTGTCTAATATCGGGGGAGGATGTTGTGATATTATGACATGACGAGCTGCGAACGCTGCAGCAAGGTCACAAGACTCAAGAGTCATGTTTCCTCTCTGTGGGAATTACACTGGGCATACCAGCTCCCACACATGTGATGTCATTGTAATTAACTGTTGTATTCTTTACTTTCTGTTTTGCATCGGAGATGCAAGACGCTTTAATAGACAGCTCTGAATAATGAGCTGGCTACGCAGAGACATTCTGCTCTTTATTTACAATAAAGAAGGCTTAGCCTTACTGGCTTGTGCGTGTTGTTTTTCAAGCTGGAAACAATCGCATATTACCCTCGTGCCCCTGGACTCCAGAAGCCAGAGGGCACGGAAGCTTCGTCCTCCTTGGGGTCAGTCTCTCAGTCTGCCCCCGCGGGAAGTTTTCATAACAGAAAATATCTGACAGGGCTGATGTGAAATCCAGTCACTCCCTGTCTCCATGGCTCTTTAGTGCAACTCCAGGGCATGGGCAGATAGCAGCAGAGTTGTAATTGCATGAACTCCTGTGCAGAGTTCCAAAGGAAAAACACACATTCAGGCAGCATAATTATTTAGTTATACTGTAGTTTACTGAGGTTTAAAAGTGTACAGGATCTTACTGGATCCCCAGTAAAGTGCCAAAACTTCAGCTCCCAAGACCTCATCCAGTTACAGAAGCAAAGAAACAGACAGTATAACAGAAAGCATAGAAACAGACACAGAACTGCTCAGTAGGCAGGAAATATATCATCTGCCTCTGAGCGTTGGCCATGAGCCCCACAGACTCACGAGATAAACAACTGCTGCAAGCTTGTATTTGAGAACATTCAAGAAAGTTCTGCACCCGTAAAACTCACAATGCTTGACAATATCACCCCTTGAAAGGAAAATGAACCATGGCATCTGTTTCTGAAGGAAGGTGTGTTCACCTCTTATCACCTTGAGCGCTCCTGAGATATACTGTGTACTGTGCTTTTACCTTTTTCCCAATGCTGCACCATTGCTGTGGGCTGCCCTGGGCTCTCTGGGAGAGGAAAGGAGGGGGATATAATTCTCCTTCTTCTTCTTCTTCTTCTTCTTCTTCTTCTTCTTCTTCTTCTTCTTCTTCTTCTTCTTCTTCTTCTTCTTCTTCTTCTTTGCATCATTTGATCCATCACAAATATTCTCTCTTTCTTCCACAGTAGTAGAAGACCAGTAATATTTTGGCATCCTCAAACATGCCTCCTGCTCATGTGAAAGAAGACAACAGCTAAATTCCAGATGTCCTGCCAATCTACAGGTGTCCTTCCATTCACCTCAGCTGGAAACCCCTGCATATTCTGAATAAATTCTACAGTACTTCAGCATCCTCTGTATTCTGGTTCTTGAGTATGGGGTCTTGTCCACATTAATTCATCTGCAATTAAATCCACATTAATGCTGTTAAGTGACTTCTATGGCTTACTATTTCTTTGTGGGGAGCTTAGATGATTTTATTTACAAAAATATTTATATACTGCTATTTCATCTAAATATCAAAGTGATTTACATTATCTACATATATAATAAAACATGTAAAAAAAAATAGATCAGAGAGCATCAGCTAACCATTAAGTATTTTCTTAAACATTGGCATAAAGCTGTCATTATAAAAATGTTCTCAGCAGGCCTTTGAAGATCGACAGCTGCTGAATCTCTGTTGGCTGAGCAGTCCGCAGGACTGGGCCAATGGCTAAAGGTTTGGATTCTTGTTGTCAGATGAGCCTCACCAACTCTGGGGACAAGATATGAGGCTCCTGCAGATGATCTAAGTGATTGAGCTGACAGATGAGGTTTTAGGCTGCCCTTAGGTATCTTGGACTTGTAAATTAATACAAAGACAATGAACTTGGCTCAGTAGTAGATGCACAGCCAGTGCAGACATTTTCACAATTCTGTCACTCTT
The DNA here is from genome assembly GCF_009819535.1 of Lacerta agilis. Classification (NCBI taxonomy): domain Eukaryota; kingdom Metazoa; phylum Chordata; class Lepidosauria; order Squamata; family Lacertidae; genus Lacerta; species Lacerta agilis. The sequence goes on along the minus strand of NC_046326.1, from coordinate 12,815,316 downwards.
TTGCACCAACTGGAGGTTTCAAATGAGGCCGAAGGGCAGCCCCACATAGAGCACATTGCTGTAATCCAGCCTCAAGGTTACCAACATGCAGCGAGACTTTCCCTGTCCAGGAGCAGTCCTAGCTGGCCAATCAGACAGAGCTGTTAAAAGGAACTCCTAGATGCAAAGGACACCTGGGCTTTTAATGAGAAACATGTATCCAGGAGCCCTCCAGAGCTGCCTTCTGTGTCTCCTGGTCATGGGAGCCACCCACCCAAAGGGCATTTGTCTTCATCTGGAAGTGCCCCGGGAGGTAGGAGTTGTAGTTTAATACATCTGGAGGGCACCAAGTTGGCAAACACTGCTGTTGACCATAAGCACTCTTACAATCTGTTATCAGGCCAAGCTATATGCAGTTGAAAGAAAAGAAAAAACCGGAGGAAAGCTATAAACTTTGCATGACCAAAGATCAGGTTTGTATCAACATTGTATCACGGAACTGAAACTTTTTTTTTTTTTTTTTGACGTGGAAGAATAATTTGTTGAGAACAGAAAATTACATTGGAATCATCAGAGTAGAACCAGAGTGTCCCGTGTCCCTAGATATTGGTAATTCATTTTTCATGCCTAATTGATGGGTTCCATTTCCTTGAAGAACATGATATAGCGTCCCTTCCCCTGGCACTGGACATTCCTATCAAAGAGTTGCCATGCAGTGTGGTCCCTTCATCCTCCTGTCTCTCGTTGTGGGCCTTTTCACTCCCTGGCCTGAGCTGCTGGGCATATCTGCGTCAGATACAGGTATGAGTTCTCTCTCCTTTTACAACTTCTAAATCTTATATGTATCATGGCTGTACCTACCCCTATCTCTCTCCAGTTCTTTACCCCACCTCTCTACTTAGGGTTGCCCCCCTCCTTAAGGTCCTAGGGATGTGAAACTTGCTTTTCCCCAAGCAACACATGTACCCACTTATATTGATCTTTCTATAAGAGTTGGAGGCCCAAGCAGCAAGCTGAATTTGCCCAGTGAGCAATTACGTGACCTTGAACAAATCTTGATCTTCAAAGGAGCTCCATGGCTTCTCCATGGCTTGCTGGCTTAAATCTGTGGTGGCTCAAGATGAAGACATGTGGGGTTGTAACCAACGATGGTTCACTCAGAGTGGATCCATTCAAACAAGGCAATTAATTCCAATGCATTTTTGGATAGTTGAATTTTATCACAACTTTGGACACCAGCCTTGGTCCTTGCTTGTGGTCAGTGTCAGCACCTGGGATCCTCAGAAAGATGCTGGCATTCCAGCACTCTGCCCAAGGCCATAGTAGACCAGTGATACTCTGGTTGTTCTGTGAGTCACTCTTTAAATTTTATACTATGATCCCAGGGAAGCAACATTCTGGGAACACTCAGATCTGGAGTAAACCTACCCTTGAATAGTCTGATCTCTCTCTTAACAGTCTTTGCATGGACAGGCAGAGTCCCCCAAACCCCAGGCGACCCCTGAGCGGAATAATGACACAAGACAAAGTGCTATGGGATTAAAATTGGCCACAACTTTATTAAGATTCAGAGGTAGGGAGACCTTGGCTCAGGCATTGGCCATTTATCCTTTCCAGCCCCCAGCTGGGGATATGGGAAACTTCAGGGTTATCCAGAATGTGTGGGTATTGGGCTGGCTCTGGAGAACATATGTTCAAGCAGAGAGCCTGCCCCCGGTTTGCCGTCGCTGGAGGGGGAGGGCAATAACAACCTCTCACGTATGGTCAATGCCTTTCCACTAGACCCCTTTAATGGGAACCATGGCATCACATCCGTACTGGGGGCGTGGGGTCACCTCCCCATGCCCCCCCCATTTAAGAAGATGACTAAAGGATTCCGCCCAAGGCCTGAAACCGCCAAAGTTGTGACATTTTGCTACTGGAAAGACAAAACCTGCCAATGCAGGGAAACTCCTTTCCGGCCCTTCAACAGTGGCTTTGACATAGCAGCACCTGCGTACCTGTGCAGAAGACGTTAACCTGCAAAATTAAGAGTTAATTGGGGGAGTGGAGGGTGGGAGAGGCTCTGGAGCCCAACTGCCATTTTCCCAGGTAAGCTACGCCTTCTATTGTGTGGGCTGGATGGTCCCTTCCCTTACCTGGCCAATCCCCCTGGCAACGCCTCCCCCAGGCAGGAATAGATGCTGGCTGAGGTAGCCGGGGACCACAGGTATCCAGCCTGGGGAAGGCGATGTCAGCCTGAACTGGCAGGAGCTGCACTGGGGTCCAAAGGGGACTGCGCGCAACCACGCAAAAGTCGCTCCCCATTTAATGTGGGGAACGGTCATTGCCAACTAAGCTCAAATCAGTCATGGCTCAGGGTGTGGACATATGAGCTTTGTTCATTGTTAGTGTTGGCTTCGGGCATCCTCAGGAATATGGTGTTGTGCCACTACGCCAGCCAAATACTGTCATGAACACACCAACACCAAGTGTAATCTCGCAGCCGGCTGCAGAATGCAGTCATGAACAGGGAGGCAGGGCTTTCACACCGGCACAGGAGAGCCCACAGCTGCCAGCATTGACTCCCCCTGACCTTGGATGGCCGGCTGATGAGGGAGGAATGGAGAGCAGGCTGGAACACAGCCAAAGCTCCCCGGCAGCCCAAACAGGCACAGAAAGCCACAGAGACAGTTTTTCGGAACAGAAAGGGGCTGCAGCTGACCAAATAAGTCTGAGGCGTATGCGTATAGGAAGGCTGCTAGACAGGAAGCAAAATAAGAAACGTAAAGATCAAAGGTCCAATCTGTTCTGTCGACACAGGAAGAACTCCTCAGAAGGGTCAACTGAGTGATGGGGTCTGGAGGCTTGCTAGAGCCGTCTGGAGATAATTGCTTGTTTTTTTTTGCAATAAATCCTCCTTTTCAATTATGTACACTTACTGTGTTATCAAGCCGGGAACCTGGACTCCTAACCGATACCTTGCAGGTGGTACTCACCAGAGTGACAGAGAGTGGCATAATGTTTGGCCCATGTTGGTTTTGGCACAATGACTCCTATGAGGCACAATCTGGGTCTCTTTGGAAACTCAGATTTGGAATCAACTTATCCTTGGCTCTGCCGCTCCCCTCAGTTATCTGTCTCAGCCAGCACAAAGGACTGGAACAGAGCTTTTGTGGAATCATGCTCTTCTCAATAAAAGATTTGTAGTTTTATTTTGAGGTGTTTTCTTTTGTTTGTTTGTTTTTAGTTCATGGATAGACAACTTGGCTTCTTCCAGAAGTCTTGGATTTCAGTTTCCCAGCTGACACCCAATGCTAAACTACTGAAAACAGGAAAGTAACTCTCAGCTAGAACTGGACACAGCCCAGTGATGGGAATGTAAGGTTATTAAAAGCTTCTGGGAAATGATCTATAATGATCTGAAGAAAATGTTTAAAATAACTTTTGTTTAAAAACCTGAAGCTTTTTTTTAAGACTTCCGGTGGAGCGCCATTCTGTGTAATTGGGAGTTGTTTTGGTTCCGAGACAGCTCCGGTGTTTTCGGGGATTGGAGTGACCACAACCGCACTGCGGGCTCTGTTAAACCTCGGGAAGAGTGTCCCGAGGGCTTGGGTTCTAGCGGGCGCCAGACGTGCTGATCTTGCTCTCGAGCAACCCTTGTAAAAGGGAGGCTTGAGCGAGCGGGGCTCCGGTACGGTGCTGAAGAGCCATCGCTAACCAAAAACATGAAGCAGTGGGTACTGCCAGATTTTGAGTGCTCTACTTTTCTTCAATTTGGATCTAAAACAAGGACTCTGTAAGTACGGAGCTTAATTTGAACTTAAAGTGTGGAAATTTGGCTTGCGGAGAGAGATTTAAAATGAGGAAGTCCGTCTCTCTCTGACAGCAGCAAGATCAAAGTAATGTCAAAGGAGCTGGAGCTGCTTAAGACTTGCTTTAAAGTTTAGTGCTGATTTTAGAGATTGCTGAAACCCCGGTTTGGGGGAAGACTGAGACATTTTATTGCTTTCCTGTGGATTTACAACTCTGTTAACCCTCTGGCCAAGGAGTCTAGGTCAGGTTGGAAATGGCGGACACTGGGATGGACTGGATTGCGCAGTTGGAAAATTACTGAGACCCCATCATTTCCTGTTTACTTAAATCCCACGGTGTCCTTGAAACTGAAAGAATGGAAGACTCAACATCACTCCAGCAAAGACTATTGTTAGAGCTTCAATCACTTCAGCAGAGAGTTATAGACAAGTTTTCCCAGATTGGAACTGTTTTAGCTAACTGTTTTTTGAACCCATTGGATGCTAAAGATGGAAAAAATGAAGGTTCAGAGGAAATTCCTGAAGAAGAGGATTTGCAAGATGAAAAACAAGGAAAGCTCCCTAGGCGTGAGAGGCCGGGAGCCTACAGACTGGACAGAATAGAGAGTGCTAGGGGTGTGAGCCCTAGTGCTCAAGATCAACAACTATGGAAAATGCAATATGTTGCCGAGAACGAAGATGATGTTGCTAGTGTAACTATCTACCAAGAAGAAAGTTACAATCTGGAAAAGAAGAAGTTACAATGAAGAATTTTAAGTTTAAAGCTGGACATGATGGAAATAACAGAACTACAAGAAGGAGCTGGAAAGGGTGGACTTTGGGGGGGAACCTGTGGGGGAGGGGAAGGGAAAAGGCAAGGGTTGAGATGGACAGGAGGGGTGTGGGTTAAAGGATGAATTTGTAAAGGGGATATGGAAAAAAGGCTGATCACGGAACTCCGAAACCAGAGGGGAAATGGTGTATGAGAACTGGAAGAAATACTTAGGTTTTTGTTAAGATGTGATTTATTAAGAGGTGAAATTGGAATCAGTTGATATATAGGCTACAGTATTAGAAGTTAAGGTAAGAGAGGATATAAGAGGTTGAGTAATGTAATGTAATGTAATGTAATGTAATGTTTAGTTTGATAAGAATAAGATTTGAGATTTGAGGTTTATGGCTGTAAGATTAAGATTAGGTGTGAGAAATAAGATTTTATAATGTTACAAAGTTACTAAAGAAGATTAGAAATGAACGCAGAAGAGAGGACGTGAGGAAGTCCCAAACTAAGGATTTAAAGAGGATAAGGATGGATAAATACGTGTTTTGTTTGTGTGTATTTTGTTTTGTAATTCTTGTAGTGTTTGTATTTTGTGTATGTTTATTATTAAAATCCAATAAATTCTTATTAAAAAAATAAAAAAATAAAATAAAAACCTGAAGCTTTTTTACTAGGACTGATAGGAACCGAACTCCCCAAAGAACAGAAGAAAATATTTATGTATGCTACAACAGTTGCCCGAATATTGTTAGCCCAAAGATAGAAGGAAGTAAAGATAGTGACGAAAGAAGAATGGCAAATCAAGCTAATAGACAATGCAGAAATGGCAAGATTAACGGCAAAGCTCAGAGACAATGAGAAGTTTTAAAAAAAGTGGGAATTGTTTATTTGTTATGTGCAAATATACTGTAAACAGGTTGATACAGTGGCAGGGTTTTAAGTAAATGCTTGCAACTAGCAGAAAATTAGATAAAATTAAGGGAAATAATAATTGAAAAGGTTTAAGAATGGATATGCAGAAGAACTTAGTTAATATAAGGAACCAGAAGAGGGTATGGGGAGAAGTCCAGAGATTTAAGGAATCTCAAAGAGAAGGTTTGTGAAAACGTATTTGTATACATTTAGATCTGGTAGAAATGTGAGTTAATTACTGTTTTTATTTGTGAATTGGAGTCACATGGTCAACGTAGTTGCTTTCTGTGTTTCTGACTTCGATATAATGTTTATACGAGGCTTGCCTTTGTTTTCTTTTACCCACCAGATTCTCTACCTGATAAATGCAAACTCCCTCTGAAAGTAGGAAGATGCAAAGGAAGTTTTCCACGTTTTTCCTTCAATAATGAAACCCTGAAGTGTGAGGAGTTCTTTTTCGGTGGCTGTGGAGCAAATGAAAATAACTTTCTGAATGAAACTGAATGCTATCAGGAATGTGGACGCTTTGGTAAGAACAAATAACTTGCTAATTTAGGACTGGAACTGTGAACATTTTTTGGGGAAATGGGCACATTTCAAAACTTGAGAAACTCTGATGGGTGCATGTCCCCTTTTCTTGAAAACATGAAAGGCCTCTGAGTATTATTATCTCTCTCACCAAACCCCTCCATACAAACCCAGAAAGGCAACATCCTCTCCCCTTAAAACCCGAACGTAACTGAACAATAATCATTGTTTGAAATGATTTTTGGTACATTTTGCATATTGCAAGTTTTATTTGAGACCACTGAACAAGATTTATGGTCAAAAATCCTTTGGCTTACTTTGGTTTTCTTTAGTTATGTTGGCACAATGACAAACGAAATGTCTGAGAAGATAAAAATCAATTAAAATAAAATAATGTGTACCATTACACAATACAAATAACAGCCAAACACAATGTCTGTATGCAGTTGCTTTTTTACTGACCAGTCTTCTCCAGTAGAAGATAAACCATACAGAATACAGCAACACCAACTTGAGTATAGCTCCAAATAATATCATATATTTTATGATGTGCTGCAACATAAGTATCTTTCCAGTTTTTCAAACTGAGAAATCTAAAGTACTGAGCCCACTCTCGGCCAGCCATGGCCAGACTCCAGAAGGGATTCTTCCTTCAGGTAGAAAATATCTGACAGGGCTGATGCGAAATCCAGTCACTCCCTGTGTCCATGGCTCTTTAGCGCAATTCCAGGGCATGGTCAGATAGCAGCAGAGTTGCAATTGCATGAACTCCTGTGCAGAGTTCCAAAGGAAAAACACACATTCAGGCAGCATAATTATTTAGTTATACTGTAGTTTACTGAGGTTTAAAAGTGTACAGGATCTTACTGGATCCCCAGTAAAGTGCCAAAACTTCAGCTCCTAAGACCTCATCCAGTTACAGAAGCAAAGAAACAGACAGTATAACAGAAAGCATAGAAACAGACACAGAACTGCTCAGTAGGCAGGAAATATATCAGCTGCCTCTGAGCGTTGGCCATGAGCCCCACAGACTCACGAGATAAACAACTGCTGCAAGCTTGTATTTGAGAACATTCAAGAAAGTTCTGCACCCGTAAAACTCACAATGCTTGACAATATCACCCCTTGAAAGGAAAATGAACCATGGCATCTGTTTCTGAAGGAAGGTGTGTTCACCTCTTATCACCTTGAGCGCTCCTGAGATATACTGTGTACTGTGCTTTTACCTTTTTCCCAATGCTGCACCATTGCTGTGGGCTGCCCTGGGCTCTCTGGGAGAGGAAAGGAGGGGGATATAATTCTTCTTCTTCTTCTTCTTCTTCTTCTTCTTCTTCTTCTTCTTCTTCTTCTTCTTCTTTGCATCATTTGATCCATCACAAATATTCTCTCTTTCTTCCACAGTAGTAGAAGACCAGTAATATTTTGGCATCCTCAAACATGCCTCCTGCTCATGTGAAAGAAGACTGCAGCTAAATTCCAGATGTCCTGCCAATCTACAGGTGTCCTTCCATTCACCTCAGCTGGAAACCCCTGAATATTCTGAATAAATTCAACAGTACTTCAGCATCCTCTGTATTCTGGTTCTTGAGTATGGGTTTTTGTTCACATTAATTCATTTGCAATTAAATCCACATTAATGCTGTTAAGTGACTTCTATGGCTTACTATTTCTTTGTGGGGAGCTTAGATGATTTTATTTACAAAAATATTTATATACTGCTATATCATCTAAATATCAAAGTGATTTACATTATCTACATATATAATAAAACATGTAAAAAAAAATAGATCAGAGAGCATCAGCTAACCATTAAGTATTTTCTTAAACGTTGGCATAAAGCTGTCATTATAAAAATGTTTTCAGCAGGCCTTTGAAGATCGACACCTGCTGAATCTCTGTTGGTTGAGCAGTCCGTAGGACTGGGCAAATGGCTAACGGATTCTTGTTGTCAGATGAGCCGCACCAATTCCGGGGAGAGGACATGAGACTCCTGCAGATGATCTAAGTGATTGAGCTGACAGATGAGGTTTTAGGCTGCCCTTAGGTATCTTGGACTTGTAAATTAATACAAAGACAATGAACTTGGCTCAGTAGTAGATGCACAGCCTGTGCAGACATTTCCACAATTTTCACAAGTCTGTCACCCTTTTGGAGGTTTCAAATGAGGCCGAAGGGCATCCCCACATAGAGCACATTGCTGTAATCCAGCCTCAAGGTTACCAACATGCAGCCAGACTTTCCCTGTCCAGGAGCAGCCCTAGCTGGCCAATCAGACAGAGCTGTTAAAAGGAACTCCTAGATGCAAAGGACACCTGGGCTTCTAATGAGAAACATGTATCCAGGAGCCCTCCTGACTTGCCTTCTTTGTCTCCTGGTCATGGGAGCCACCCACAAAAAGGGCATTTGTCTTCATCTGGAAGTGCCCTGGAAGGTAGGAGTTGTAGTTCAATATATCTGGAGGGCACCAAGTTGGCAAACACTGCTGTTGACCATAAGCACTCTTACAATCTGTTATCAGGCCAAGCTATGTGCAGTTGAAACAAAAGAAAAAAACCAGAGGAAGGCCATAAACTTTGCATGACCAAAGATCAGGTTTGTATCAACATCGTATCACGGAACTGATTTTTTTTTTTTTTTGACGGAGCCCTCTAGAGCTGCCTTCTGTGTCTCCTGGTCATGGGAACCACCCACCCAAAGGGCATTTGTCTTCATCTGGAAGTGCCCTGGGAGGGATTTTAATTCAGCCTTAATTTTAATTCATCTTACAGTCTGCAGGTATGGATAGGTGACTAACACAACCTGAGTGCTGACGTCTAGTGTGAACACAATGAAGGAAACAAAGGACTGCAAAGTATCCTGGGCTAGTTCTTATGGAATTGATGACTTGTGAGAACTGCATAAAGGCGTGTGCACCAACCACTTCAGCTATGAAAGCCAGAGTGGGGTGGTGGTGCAGTCTGCAACTCTCCACCCACCTGGAATGTGTGGATAAGAAGCACAAGGGGAGCAACACCTTTGGCCAGCAAGCATTCACATGTCACACCCCCTCTCCATTAGGAGTCTGTGGTCACACCCACACTAGACATCTAAAGCAGACTTATACCATGTTGCCAGTTCTGGCTTCCCTCAAAGAGTACTGGGAACCTTAGTTTTTTAAGGGTGCCGAGAGTTGTTAGGAGAGACCACACTGAGAAATAATTTTGAGACCCCTTAAGCAAGGGCTCATGTGGCAACCCAGAGATTAAATAACAATCTTTTCCAGACAAGTCTTTTTCTTTTTCTCTGGTTGAATTAAAAATAGAATAAATAGTTCCAAATCTACCCCCCCCCTTGAGGAACGTGTGTATAATATATTGCATGAGCTTTGTGTTTGCATTGACATTAAGAGTCTGTGGAGCAACCTTGGCCGATCTGTGCTGGCAGGGGCTGGTGGGAGCTGTATTTCAATACATCTGGAGGGCACCAAGTTGGCAAACACTACTGTCGACCGTAAGAACTCTTACAATCTATTATCAGGCCAGGCTATATGCAGTTGAAAGAAAAGAAAAAAACGGAGGAAGGGCATAAACTTTGCATGACCAAAAGATCAGGTTTGCATCAACATCATATCACGGAACTGAAACTTTTGAGAGATCCAATGTGTCCTTATTTGATGTGGAAGAATAATTTATTGAGAACAGCAAATTACATTGGAATCATCAGAGTAGGACCAGAGTGTCCCTAGATATGGGTAATTTATTTTTTCATGCCCAACTGATGGGCTCCATTTCCTTGAAGAACATGATACAGTGTCCCTTCCCCTGGCACTGGACATTCCTATCAAAGAGTCGCCATGCAGTGTGGTCCCTTCATCCTCCTGTCTCTCATTGTGGGCCTTTTCACTCCCTGGCCTGAGCTGCTGGGCATCTCTGCGGCAAATAAAGGTATGAGTTCTCTCTCCTTTTACAACTTCTAAATATTATGTGTACCATTGCTGCACCTCCCCCCTATCTCTCTTCATTTCTTTAACCCACCTCTCTACTTAGGGTTGCCCCATGCCTTAAGGTCCAAGGGATGTGGAACTTGCTTTTCCCCAAGCAACACATGTACCCACTTATATTGATCTTTCTATTAGAGTTGGAGGCCCAAGCAGCAAGCTGAATTTGCCCAGTGAGCAATTACGTGAGCTTGATCAAATCTCGATCTTCAAAGGAGCTCCATGGCTTCTCCATGGCTTGCTGGCTTAAATCTGTGGTGGCTCAAGATGATGACATGTGGGGTTGTAACCAACGACGGTTCACTCAAAGTAGATCCATTCAAATAGATGACTCTAAGTCAAACAAGGCAATTAATTCCAATGCATTTTTGGATAGTTGAATTTTATCACAACTTTGGACACCATCCATGGTCCTTGCTTGTGGTCAGTGTAAGCACCTGGGATCCTCAGAAAGATGCTGGCATTCTAGCACTCTGCCCAAGGCCATAGTAGACCAGTGATACTCTGGTTGTTCTGTGAGTCACTCTTTAAGCTTTATACAGTGGTACCTTGGGGTACAGATGCTTCAGGTTACAGACTCCGCAATAGCACGTCCATTTCGGATCCCGTTCGCAACCAGAGGTACCACTGTACTTTGCTTTATTATATTATTTGGCAACCTCCCCCCCCCCCCCGAAGAACCGTTTACAGTATTTATAGCAAGCAAGACTGGAAAGTTTTGTATTTGTTGATATAAGATGGCTCTAAAACTATAAACTGTGTGGAAATAACAATACTATATAATTAAGCCTTTTGATCTTTGATTTGCTTGGAAGAGGATAAAAGATTCTCCAATTTGTTGACACCAGACAGAAGCAGGATCTCATTAGCCACTGGTTAGACGTTAAAAACCTTGGACAGTTTCCTAGAATCTACGTGGGAGCTGTGTCGCACTTTTAATTTGGAAATCTGTCATGATTGGAAGTCAAGGCCAGGCTGCTGAATTACAAATAGTCATAGGGGAAGGTGAGCCTTTAATATGTCATTATATTTTTATTTCCAGTTTGATTTGGTAAATCTCCCCTAATGTTTGATGCAACCGGTCTGGGAAAGTTACTGAGCAGACGCTTAGACGTGATTTCATCAGAACTGAGTGAAGATGGCGGCTGCCAGCAGCGAAAAGACCTTTGGATTGATTGGGCAGAAATACCATCGTGTGAGCAGATGCTGTGAACTTACAGAGGGGAATCATAGACAAGACATAAAATCCACACAGAAACACACCATTGCTTGTTTTAACTCACTTGTGGGAACAGCTCAGAGGCTGTGAAAGAAGGAAGGTTAACAACAGAAAGAATTAGAGGAATCATCAGAAGTGACTATGAAAAGCAGTAGAAGTATGAGATGATCAGAACCCTCCAAACTTGAAGCATGGGAAATCCTATTAAATTTTTTAATAATTTGTCAGAATATTCAGATCAATTGATATGTATATGTATAATTTGGAATATTTAATGTGATTTGATTGGATTGTTAAAGTGGAAAATTTAATAAAAATGAATTTCTTTTTTAAAAGTTCTTAACCGAGGTACCACTGTACTATGTTTCCGGGGAAGCAACATTATGGGAACACTCAGATTTGGAGTAAACCTACCCTTGAATAGTCTGATCTCTCTCTTCAGCAATCTTTGCCAACTAAATTCAAAGCAGTCATGGCTCAGGGTGTGGACATATGAGCTTTGTTCATGCTGGTTTTGTAGCTCCCCCTTGTGGTTGACACTTAGCTGGAATGAAATCTTCAAAGCAGCAATTGAGAAATAAAGTAAAATTTATTTGTCAGACAAATAAATGACAGACACAATGGTATATAGTTATCAGAGATCTGCTGCTCCCAAGCCCTGGTAGTCAACACTTATTTCCTCAACCCAGCCCCTTGCTCCTCCTTTGGTTGCCTATCCGGACCAATCAACATGGTCTAAATACTTATTGGCTGTTTGCTAGGACCAATCATAAAAGATACACCCATTTCCTGTTGCCTTTTATGGGAGACAAAGAGCTATACTTTATTGTATCCTTATATGGCAGACAAAGAACCATAAGTCTTTCACCAAGCCCAGACTTTGCTTCCTTGATAGCAGAACATTCTTGCCTCCTTTATTCCAAAGCAGGTGGCTGATAATGACAACTTAATACAAAGTAAGAAATTCCAAACCGGAATTAAGATTGCTGAAAAAAATATCAACAACCTCAGATATGCTGATGATACAACCTTGATGGCAGAAAGTGAGGAGGAATTAAAGAAACTTTTAATGAGGGTGAAAGAGGAAAGCGCAAAATATGGTCTGAAGCTCAACATAAAAAAAACTAAGATCATGGCCACTGGTCCCATCACCTCCTGCAAATAGAAGGGGAAGAAAGGGGGGCAGTGAGAGATTTCACTTTCTTGGGTTCCATGATCACTGCAGATGGTGACAGCAGTCACGAAATTAGAAGACGCCTGCTTCTTGGGAGAAAAGCAATGACAAACCTAGACAGCATCTTAAAAAGCAAAGACATCACCTTACCGACAAAGGTCCGTATACTTAAAGCTATGGTTTTTCCAGTAGTGATGTATGGAAGTGAGAGATGGACCATAAAGAAGACCGATCACCGAAGAATTGATGCTTTTGAATTATGGTGCCTTAGAGTCCCATGGACTGCAAGAAGATCAAACCTATCCGTTCTTAAAGAAATCAGCCCTGAGTGCTCACTAGAAGGACAGATCCTGAAGTTGAGGCTCCAGTACTTTGGCCACCTCATGAGAAGAGAAGACTCCCTTAAAAATACCTTGATGTTGGGAAAGATGGAGGGCAAAAGGAGAAGGGGACGACAGAGGATGAGATGGTTGGACAGTGTTCTCGAAGCTACTAACATGAGTTTGGCCAAACTGCGAGAGGCAGTGAAGGATAGGCGTGCCTGGCGTGCTCTGGTCCATGGGGTCACGAAGAGTCGGACACGACTGAACGACTGAACAACAACAAGAAATTCTACCCAGACAAGGGACCTTGAATACACATTCTCAGACCGCTAAGAGCCATCAATCAAATAAGGAATTAAAACTTTTACAAACTAGTATTTTACTCTCTAAACCCTTTACCTTATTACATTAAGCAAGCACATTTTATACAGAAGCAGAAAGGCAAATATAATTGGTTATAATATATAACATAGGGGAAAAGAAAAAAGAAAAAAATCTTTCAAAAGAGGCTTTTTGGAAAAGGAAAAAAGGGCTTTCAGTTTGACACCCCCTCCCCTTCTGCTCTCTAAATGCACATTGCTCTTTAGCTCTCTATACTGCAAACAGTAAACTTTTAAGAAACTTTAGAAGCTTTAAGAAAATATTGCTGAAATCCATTATGGGGGGGGCATAGGGAATTATCTTTTATAATGCTTCTTTCTTAGGAATCTAAAAGGTAAAATTAGATATATTTCTAAATAATATTATTTTCTATTGCTATAAATCTCACTCCCAATTAATTAGAGTGTCTTTGCACCTGCATTTTATCTGGTATGCAAGGGTCAATGTTGTGACCTCTCTTCCAGCCAGTTCTTATCTTCCTTCGCTTTTGCAGCCTTGAATGTCTCAGCCTGTACAGGGGCCCCTTTCAAGGGAGCAGGAAAAAGCCATCTGTGTACAAATGTCTGGAATTGTCTGGAAGAGAGATGAGCATTTTCACCCCATATTTACCCTCAGTTTTTAAACTGGGTGGTATACATTTATATTGATATTTTACAAATGGTAGCAGGCTGGTTTGGATGATAATGAAACATACAAACATTTGCAAATATATCTCTAAGCTCATTTTTAAATGCAGGTTTTGGTCAGATGCCTTAGTTTCTGGCATCCTCAGGAATATGGTGTTGTGTCACTACGCCAGCCAAGATACCTTGCAGGTGGTACTCACCAGAGTGGCAGAGAGACACAACCTGGGTCTCTTTGGGAGACTCTCAGATTTGGAATCAGTTTGTCCTTGGCTCTGCCGCTCCCTTTTGTTACCTGTCTCAGCCTGCTCAAAGGACTGGAACAGAGCTTTTATGGAATCGTGATCTTATCAATACAGGATCTCTGGTTTTATTTTAGGGTTTTTTGGTCACTGGGTAGACAACTTGGCTTCTTCGAGAAGTCTTGGATTTCATTTTCCCAGCTGACACGCAATGCTAAACTATTGAGAACAGAAAAGTATCTCTCAGCTACAACTGGACACAACCCCATCCTCCTTCATTCAGTCAGATGCTGAATAACCAAATAATAGCACCGGAAGAGAAGTTTTGTGTTTTTGTGGGGTGGTGATGGTGGTCATCTAGTCCAAAATTGAAGCAACCTCATGCTCTCCATTTGAAGTAACTTTCATCTAGACAGAGTAGCGCCAGACTATCTATTCTTGTTACAACTTTCTCCTTAGAACAAACTATATCTCATAAGACTTGGTTTCTCCAGACCCTTTACAATCCTGGTCCCTCTATTCTCCTCGGTGACTCTCCAGTTTGTGAATCTCATTCTTAAAATTTGGCTTTAAGAGGTGGACACAGCTCTATCATTCTTCACTCAGCCAAATGCTGAACCACTGAGTTATAGCATTGGAAGAGAATTTGGGATTCGTTGAGTCTAAAGTTGTGGCAAGCTCATACTTTCCATCTGAGTTGGAATGTTCCTATAGGTTTGTAGGATTTCAAGGTGATGGTCTGTCAAGCCTTTCTCTTACCATGTATCTCAGTGGTCTGAGCTACCGGTAAGTCTGTAGCCCCAAGCCCCAAGAGATTTCCACTCAATGTACTATGATGGTAATTATGCTAAATCCATTTGAAGGGCTACGGAGAAATCACAACAGCACCGAAGTTTCAACTGGGCTGCTGGTCTGCTACCATAATTATTAGATCCCCATTCAGAAGTTCCTTCGTTGTATACTTAGGAGAGCTATTTTCAGGAATTGGAGTCACATGGTCAATGTCGTTGCTTTCTGTGTTTCAGACTTCGATATAATGTTTATACATGGCTTGCCTTTGTTTTCTTTTACCCACCAGATTCTCTACCTGATAAATGCAAACTCCCTGTAAGTATAGGAAACTGCAAAATGAGTATTCCACGTTTTTTCTTCAATACTGAAATCCGGAAGTGTGAGGCGTTCATTTACAGTGGCTGTGAAGAAAATGAAAATAACTTTTTGACGTATACTTCTTGCTATGAGCAATGTGGACGCTTTGGTAAGAACAAATAACTTGCTAATTTAGGACAGGAACTGTGAACATTTTGGGGAAAATGGGCACAATTCAAAACTTGAGAAACTCTGATGGGTGCATGTCCCCTTTTCTTGAAAACATGAAAGGCCTTTGAGTATTATCTCTCTCTCCAAACCCCTCCATACAAACCCAGAAAGGCAACATCCTCTCCCCTTAAAACCCAAACATAACTGAAGAAAAATCATTGTTTGAAATGATTTTTGGTACATGTTACATATTGCAAATTTTATTTGAGACCACTGAACAAGATTTATGTCAAAAAGCCTTTGGCTTACTTTGGTTTTCTTTAGGTATGTTGGCACAATGACAAACGGAATGTCTGAGAAGATAAAAATCAATTAAAATAAAATAATGTGTGTTGTTATTGTTTAGTCGGTTAGTAATGTCCGACTCTTTGTGACCCCATGGACCAGAGCACGCCAGGCACTCCTGTCTTCTACTGCCTCCCGCAGTTTGGTCAGACTCATGATGGTAGCTTCGAGAACACTGTCCAACCATTTCGTCCTCTGTCGTCTCCTTCTCCTTGTGCCCTCAATCTATCCCATCATCAGGGTCTTTTCCAGGGAGTCTTCTCTTCTCATGAGGTGGCCAAAGTATTGGAGCCTCAGCTTCGGGATGTGTCCTTCCAGTGAGCACTCAGGGCTGATTTCCTTAAGCATGGATAGGTTTGATCTTCTTGTAGTCCAAGGGACTCTCAAGAGTCTCCTCCAGCACCATAATTCAAAAGCATCAATTCTTCGGCAATCAGCCTTCTTTATGGTCCATCTCTCACTTCCGTACATCACTACTGGGAAAACCATAGCTTTAACTATACGGAGCTTTGTCAGCAAGGTGATGTCTCTGCTTTTTAAGATGCTGTCTAGGTTTGTCATTGCTTTTCTCCCAAGAAGCAGGTGTCTTTTAATTTCGTGACTGCTGTCACTATCTGCAGTTATCATGGAACCCAAGAAAGTAAAATCTCTCACTGCCTCCATTTCTTCCCCTTTTATTTGCCAGGAGGTGATGGGACCAGTGGCCATGATCTTAGTTTTTTTATGTTGAGCTTCAGACCATATTTTGCATCCTCCTCTTTCACCCTCATTAAAAGTTTTTAATTCCTCCTCACTTTCTGCCATCAAGGTTGTGTCATCAGCATATCTGAGGTTGTTGATATTTCTTCTGGCAATCTTAATTCCGGCTTGGGATTCATCCAGTCCAGCCTTTCACATGATATAAGTTAAATAAGCAAGGAGACAATATACAGCCTTGTCGTAGTCCTTTCCCAATTTTGAACTAATCAGTTATTCCATATCCAGTTCTAACTGTAGCTTCTTGTCCCACATAGAGATTTCTCAGGAGACAGATGAGGTGATCAGGCACTTTAAGAACTTGCCATAGTTTGCTGTGGTCGACACAGTCAAATGCTTTTTTGTAGTCAATGAAGCAGAAGTAGATTTTTTCTGGAACTCTCTAGTTTTCTCCATAATCCAGAGCATGTTCGCAATTTGGTCTCTGGTTCCTCTGCCCCTTCGAAATCCAGCTTGCACTTCTGGGAGTTCTTTGTCTACATACTGCTTAAGCCTGCCTTGTAGAATTTTAAGCATAACCTTGCTAGTGTGTGAAATGAGCGCAATTGTGTGGTAGTTGGAGCATTCTTTGGCACTGCCCTTCTTTGGGTTTGGGATGTAGACCGATCTTCTCTGATCCTCTGGCCACTGCTGAGTTTTTCAAACTTGCTGGCATATTGAGTGTAGCACCTTAACAGCATCATCTTTTAAATTTTTAAATAGTTCAGCTGGAATGTCATCACTTCCACTGGCCTTGTTATTAGCAATGCTTTCTAAGGCCCAAGGTCAGCAACATCACTGCCTGGGGTGTACGAGACATCCATATCTTTCTGGTATAATTCCTCTGTGTATTCTTGCCACCTCTTCTTGATGTCTTCTGCTTCTGTTAGGTCATTACCATTTTTGGCCTTTATTATGGTAATCTTTGCATGAAATGTTCCTTTCATATCTCCCATTTTCTTGAACAGATCTCTGGTTTTTCCCATTCTGTTGTTTCCCTCTATTTCTTTGCATTGCTCTTTGAAGAAGGCCCTATTGTCTCTCCTTGCTATTCTTTGGAAATCTGCATTCAATTTCCTGTATCTTTCACTATCTCCCTCACATTTTGCTTGCCTTCTCTCCCCCACTGTTTCTAAGGCCTCAGTGGACAGCCACTTTGTTTTCTTGCATTTCCTTTTCATTGGGATGGTTTTCATTGCTGCCTCCTGTGTAATGTGTACCATTACACAATTCAAATAACAGCCAAACTCAATGTCTGTACACAGTTGCTTTTTGACTGACTAGTCTTCTCCAGTAGAAGATAAACCATACACAATACAGCAACACCAACTTGAGTATAGCTCCAAATAATATAATTGATTTTATGATGTGCTGCAACAAAAGTATCTTTCCAGTTTTTCAACCTGAGAAATATAAAGCATGGAGCTTTCAGGCTTCGGGAATCAGGACCCCCCCCCCCAGTGGCAGTAAATAAGCAGATAAAAAGGAGGTTCTTACCAGTTAGTTTCTTTAATAATCATAGCAAGAGACAAAGTTATCAAATTTTCTCTAGAAATGGCGTTGCTCCCAGTAAAGGTTCACCCCCTCTGTCTCTATTAATCTACGTCACTCCTACATCAGGTAATCTGAGCTGGTTGTCGCTGAGCTCTCTGTTCTATCACTTTCCAAGCCCGTCTAGTCTTAGGCAAAGGGGGGTGGGTCAGGAATGCTTTCCAAGGACACTGAATCTGTCAACTGTCTCTCTCCCAGTGTTTCCTCTTCCAGCTGTTCCTCACCCAGTATTTCCCAGCTTTCCCCCTCTGAACTATCCCCTTATGCAAACAACTATTCTAAAGCTATACTGTCTTCCCGCCCTTCAGGAGAAGGGGGTGGCGAACCCCACCGTTCCTCCTTAGTCCAGCCCCTGACATGAACCCACTCTTAGGCAGCCATGGCCAGACTTCAGAAGGGATTCTTCCTTCAGTTAGAAAATATCTGACAGGGCTGGTGCAAAATCCAGTCACCCCTTGTCTCCATGGCTCTTTATAGCAACTCCAGGGCATGGGCAGATAGCAGCAGAGTTGCTGTTGCATGAACTGCAACTCCCAGGCAGAATTCCAAAGGGAAAGAACTGCAGCCACCTTTAGAGGAATAAGAGATATCCAGATCCTGTATTTCACTATGTAATCAAGAAGAAACAAGTTCCCTTTCCTTTTTCCCCACCCTGTTGGATTGGCTTATGCATTGGCCTCTGATAACACGTTTCATGGCATCCCACAGGGATGAGATTTTAATGTTCGGGACAGTGGTAATTTGAACATATCCCTAATCTCAATTAGGCTTTGGTTTGTTAGTGTGATCACTGGAATCCACTGCAGAAGGTCCTTCATTGCCTACTATGAACAGATAATTTCAGGAGCTGGAGTCACACTTCCATTGTTTTTGCACTTCTGACTTTGAAATTATGTACACACGAGACTTGTCTTTGTTCTTCTTTGATCCACTAGCTGGAATTCCCCCTATATGCAAACTCGCCAGAAACCCTGGAGGGTGCCAAGGACAGCTTCTACACTATTACTTTGACGTCAAAATCCTAGAGTGTGTGAAATTCATTTACAGAGGCTGTGGAGGCAATGCAAATAATTTTGCATCTCTTACAGATTGCACTCACATGTGTGAATCTTACGGTAAGAGGAAACTCTCTTTTTTAACAACACTGGAGTATGGAGCCCTTTGTGCTGATTACCCCTGAATTCCTAGTTACTTGTTTGTTTGTTTGTTTCATACATGGCTCTCCCCTCCCTATTTTATCCTCACAACAACCCTGTGAGGTAGGCTGGGCTTGAGAGACAGTGACTGCCCAAGGTCACACCGGCTGAGTGGGGATTCAAAGCCTGGTTTCCCAGGTCACATACAAAACACCATAACACCTCACTGGCTGCCATAGTCCTCTTGCCCAATGTGTTGCCTCACCTGCTGTATTAAGCAATACTTCAGTTTTATACTAGAGTAGGTAGAAGTCAAAAACTGATGAAAGAACCAGCACAGAAACAGGGCAGGAGGTATGGCAGTATCATACTCTGTCTGCCTTGGAATGTAGGCTTCGGGGTTATGGTTTCACAAGCATTTCTCTTCCCAAGCATTTTCCCCTGCACCAAACCTTAATGCAGTTTCACTAAATTTACTGTGGAGCTAAAATATGTTCAATTCATTTTAAGAACTCTGGAATAAACCACAACAGCCACAACCAGCAGCCACATCCATTTAAAGCACATTTAAAGCACAAGCCTACCCTCAAAGAATTCTGGAAGCTGCAGTTTACCCCTCACAGATACCCAATTCTTAGCACCATTAACAAATTACAGTTCCAAGGATTCTTTGGGAGAACCTATGTGGTTCAAATGTGCATGAAATGTGTCCTAAATTTATGGTGTGCCTGTGACCCTATTCTCAGTTGGACTTTTGGTCTGTCAGTATGACTACTGGGTTCCTGTCCATAGGTTTTTTCATTGCATGCTTAAAATGTTCAGGTGTCAGAATCATATTCTCAGCTGACGTCATATTCTCTGTTTCAGACTTTCAGATTGTATATAACAGGGGTGGCCAACTCCCAAGAGACTGTGATCTACTCGCAGAGTGAAAAACTGGCAGTGATCTACCCCCTTGTTGGGGATTCAGATCAAAGTTGCTGAGCTTCTTTTAGGAAGGAGGAAGGCCCATTTTTAGGGGTTCAGGTCAAAGATGTTGAGCTTGTTTGACGGAGGAGGAAAGCCCTGCTTTTTGGGGGTGCAAGGCAAAAATGTTGAGCATTTTTTAGGGGAGCCAAAGTTGTTGAGCTTCTTTGAGGGGAGCCAGTGATCTACCAGTGATCTACCACAGAGGTCACGATCTACCTGTTGGACGTGTCTGGTGTATAACAATCCCTGCCTTTGTTCTCCTTTTCCCCACCAGTTCATTTCCCTTCAAAATGCAGACTCACTGTAGTCGCTGGACTGTGCAAGGAATCCCATGTACGGTATTACTTCAATAGGGTCACCAAGAAATGTCAGGGGTTTATGTACCGTGGCTGTGGTGGCAATGCCAATAGATTTGAGACTCTGCAGGAATGCCAAGTTGCGTGCGAATATTTTGGTAAGGGCAAATATTTTCTTACTTTAGGACAGGAGTCTCCCCCAGGAAACACCAAACCCACCTAGGAAACATTCCTGTCCTCCCCAAAAAGCAAACCTACCCGCACAAATACAGTCAGGCAACAAACAAGTGAACCAACCAACCAACCATCCTAGACTATATCTTTCTCTGCAAAAACAAAGCAGCCCAAACACATTTGCTTCCACAAAAAATCCCTACAATCTCATTAAGTCGCAAAATTAAAACACCCACAGCAGCTCGGCTGGACCTGGTGGAAACCATGTGGTTTGCCCAGGTTCTCACCTCCCCCCCCCCAATTCTCCAAATTTCTGCAGCAATCTGCAATTAAAAAAAATTCTCATGAAAATTAATCAGCATTTTAGTGCAAGTTTCTCCTAAAACCCCATTTTCACGTACACATTTTTGCAAGCAGTTTCTCCAGTGCATTTTAGTACGTTGTATACGTTTTTATACACACTTCCCTATAATATAGGCGATTTTGTAAACGCCGTTAAGTTGGAGAACTACGTTGCAAAATTCAGATAACTGCAAATTTTGTACCATGCTTGCATTTGGGTTTTGATATTATTTCAGAAAATGTACATTTGATAGATTTGGCTTCAAATGCTAACTGAATTGAATCATCTCCCCCATCCTCTTCCTTTCATATTCTATGAATGGCTCTGGGCCCACATGGGGTTAAGTCCAATGCTAGTCTTACTCAGAATTAATAGAGATCATACTTAGCAGGTGTGTGGGGGTGTGGCTGTGTTGGGTCTAGGTGTGCTTGCAGGTTTATAGCTGGTGGCAGTCATGGTGGTGTGGCAGGCCAAGGTGGCCTGGGGCGAGGAGTGGTCTGCGGTTTGTGCACCCCAACTCTGGGTTAGGAAATGTTGGATGGCCAAGGTCCAATATTTTAAATAAATCTACTCTGAGTAAAATTTAGTTGGATAGAACCTATTATGTCCAAATTCATGGGGGCGGGGAGGGGGGGAGGAGAGAAAGCAGGATGGGTGGAAGATTAAACAGATTCCTGAAAAATTCCAAAACAATTAGGAGAGGCAGGGTTTCTAAGAGAAGTGCCCTGGGTGCCTATGTAAATTAGTGCATTAGTGATGCCAGGAATAGAGTGGTGCTATTACTTCTCTTGATCTGGACATTATACTTCTGCTGATGCAGCCTTGGGTGTGCTCTTGGATGAAACAGATTGTCTTGATTCTGTTCCCTACCCCTCAGGGCAGGATTGTACTTCGGAATCCGCTATGGAAGGAGGGACCACCACTGGGATCTTGATAGCAGCAGCTCACTAGGCTGTTTCTCTCTCTCTCTCTCTCTCTCTCTCTCTCTCTCTCACACACACACACACACACGCACACCCCGCTTCCCCTTTGGTCAAGATGGCCGTTTAGAAGCACCCGTGGCAAAAGTACGAAGAGTTCAAGTTACTTTTGTACCACGCGATGCTGACTTGTCTGCTGCTCTTTGTGCATTGTGCTTTCTTTCCCTTTGTTCTTATTGCTGCCCCCTTGTGGCAAGCTGCCCTGGGCTCCCTGACAGAGGAAGGGTGGAATATAAGGAATGTGTCGTTAGATCCATAACAAAGGAATATCTCTTTCTTCCACAGTGGTCATCTAATCTGCTGCCAGAGCCAGTAATAATTTGAGAACTTCAAAGATCCTACCAGTTCATTTGAGGAAGAAGAAAACCCCCAGAGAGCTTAATTCCAGATATCCTGCCATTTCCAGATGTCCTATTCACCTTAGCTGGTGGTTCCTGAATGTTCTGAATAAAGACAATGGGGGTGCAGCATCCTCTGTATCCTAATTCCTGAGTATCAGGCTATGTCTACATTGATTCATTCTCTGTTTAAATCCTTAAAATCTTCTTCCCAAATGCATGGTGCAGGTGAAACATCCGGCAGGTTAGGCATTGTGTTACCTATCAGAAGAGTTTCTGATTGGTCCTCGGCTGAGGGCAATCACCACTCAGCACTCGGGGAATCCGGCCTCCCAGTGTGCATCTCCTGGTGGAGATAATCCCCCAGACATCTGTGTAGTTTCTGATCTTGCTTGCTTGTCCTCCGTAACTGTGGGCAAAGTCTGTTCTATGGGCAGAGGTGTGAATAAAATATTTATAGTGTCATACATGCTAATTCGGCGTATGGTTGGATCTAGTCCCTTAATCTGCAAACGCCTATCTTGATTGGGTGAGTCCGTTACCGGGGGTTCCTCCTACAGAAAGGCCAGCATCTCCTCTTTTCCAGGCCTATCATTATTCATATTCCTGCTGCCCACATTAGCAGGTTCATGGGGGTTTGCCCTGGGCTTGAGGAAGTCACGCATCAAATCTTGGATGTAGTTTGTTATTTCTTCAATTTCCTCTAGTATGGAGTTAATTGGGGTTATGTTTATCGTTGCTCTTCCCTCAACATTCCTAGGGAGTGGAGATTTCCTTGGAGTCACTCTTTGAAGCCCTCCTGTATTAACTACAGCTGTGTTATTATCAGTCAGGGGAGCTGGTAGACTTCCACATTGGCTTAACCTTAAGGGTGGAGCAAAGCTTGGGACGGGGGTTGGGGTTGCTTAGGGGCTAACCGATTTGCCAGCCTCTGTATAGCTGGGAGTAGAGGTACAGTGTCCAAGTCTGCAAACACCCTTTTGACTATGTTGTGGAAGCGACTCAGGAAGCCGTACATTTTGGGAAGAAGAAGGGGATTGGCATGACTTTGAAATTTGAGAAGTAGCTTTGTTACTTTTGGTTGGCTCGGCAGTTTTCCCAGTGTTTTAAAGTCCAGAGAGCCTGTATCCAATCTCAGAAGTTCAGATAAGGAGGAGCAGACTCTCAGTCTGGAGATCCAACATCCTGCATGTACCGGCAAGAGGTTTATTAAGCGCTGCCTCTTGTTCTCCATTCAACAGTATTTTTACAGGTCATTTAGTTATATATTGATATTTCAAATATCCCCTTGAGTACCCCCAGAAAAAAGCACAGATTAGCAGTCCGCCTTTCATACGGAAGCCCCAGAGTGGAAATACAGAGAACAACAAAATCAAACTCACAATAAGAACCAGCATAGGGGAAAACTGAATAAAATATGATACAACGACATCCACAATGAAATCCCAGGACAGTAGCTGTGCTGCAACAGCTAAAAGAAATGAGTCCACAAAATTTATGTATAGCAAAGCAATATACAGTATGCACAACATGCGGCGAGCTATACACTTACTTTTGCAAGAGAAACTCTCTTATGTCCAGTTGTTTCATGTTTCTAGGATCATTAAATAAACGCAGAATAACCCCTACCTTCTGTTGTGGCTCATAAGCTCCCCTTATTTACTGCTGTTGATATATAGATGGACCAGCTAATGAGGACAGACAGCAAGAGCACTAGAGCAGTAGCAAAGCTGCATCCCACCAGCAACCATCAATTTCCAGGTAGCTGAAGCCTTCCATAGGTGGTCATGATAATATTTACAACTGCATATCAATACTTATCCAAATTTTTATCCTTCTATATTATCCATACTTTCCATTACTTCACAAGTGTGGTTGAAATCCTGCTAATGTTTTAACCTGTCTTATAGATAATTTATAAACTTTCCCCATTCTTTTAGAAAGTTCTTGTCCTCCTGATTTCTGAGCTTCCCAGTTAATTTTGGCATTTCGGCATAGTCCATCAACTTGGTTTGCCATTCCTCTCAGGTCGGGGTTGTCTCTTCCTTCCATCTCTGGGCTAATAGTATCCGTGTGGCTGTTGTTGCATACATAAACAATCTTTTCTGGTCCTTTGGTATCTCGGTAGCTATAATTCCTAATAAAAAAGCTCCTGGTTAAACATTTTTTCCCCTTTCATTATGTATCATCTCCCAGAATTTTTTAGTTACTTTACACATCCACTGCATACGATAAAAGGTACCTTCTTTTCCTTTGCATTTCCACCAAGTATTTGTACTTGTTCTATACATTTTTGCTAAATTAACAGGAGTCAAATACCACCGGTACATAATTTTCATGTAATTTTCTTTCAGTGAACAACGTGCTGTGAATTTTAAATCTGTTTTCCATAGTCTGCCATTTGTATATTATGTCCCAAATATTTTGCCCAATGTATCATCACCAATTTGACCTGTTTGTCTTTTGCATGCCATTCCAGGAGCAAATTATACATTTTCTACAATAATTTTATACTATTTTCTAAAACATCTTTTGGAAATCTTGATAACACATATCTACAACCTTTCTTTTTATCTGTCTTAAAGATATCATTTAATTGATGATACTTTAACCAGTCTGTTACCAGTTCTCTTATATCTTCAAAGCCTTTTAATTTCACCTGATTTTCTACTTCGGTTAACAGCTCTCTATATGTCTGCCAATTAGCCCTCATGTTCACTTTTTTCAAAGATATTGCTTCTAATGGGGAGAGCCACCACAGTGTTTTTTGTTCTAATAGTCTTTATATTTCTCCCATACCCTAAAATTTATTTTCTTATTATGTGATTCTTAAATCCTTTATGTACTTTTGCTTTTTCATATCATAGGTATGCATGCCATCCAAATCTATTATCATGTCCTTCTAAATTTAGAATATCTCTATTTTTCAATATGATCCATTCCTGGATCCAGCAAATGCAGGATGCCTCATAAAATAATTTCAAATCCAGCAAGGCAAAGCCCCCTCTCTCTTTAGCATCTGATAATAGTTTATATTTTATCCTTGGTTTCTTCCCCTGCCAGATAAATCTAGAAATATCTTTTTGTCATTCTTAAAAGTATCCAGTACCACCTACCACTTAGATCGATTGGAATAAAAATAACATTCTTGGTAATACATTCATTTTAATCACTGATATTCTTCCCCAAAGTGATAAATTCATTCTTCCCCAGATTTCTAAATTCCTTTTTCTCTCCATATAATTTCACAGTTATCTTTGAATATATTAATATTCTAAGCTGTCAGCCATACCCCCAAATATTTGACTTTTTTGTAAATAGTTAAGTCTGTAATCAGTTGTAACTCCTTTTTATATTGCTCCGTCACATTTTTCACCAAGACAAGTCTTGTTCTTGTTTAATTAAAAACCTGATACCTGTCCAAAATCCTGTATCTTTTCCAACACCTTTGGTAGAGAATTTTTTGGGGTCCTCTACTGTAATCACAAGGTAATCTGTGAATGCTTTTAGTCTACAGTGGTACCTCAGGTTACAGATGCTTCAGGTTACAGACTCTGCTAACCCAGCTATAGTACCTCAAGTTAAGAACTTTGCTTCAGGATGAGAACAGAAATTGTGTGGCAGCGGCACGACGGTGGCGGGAGGCCCCATTAGCTAAAATGGTACCTCCGGTTAAGAACAGTTTCAGGTTAAGAACAGTTTCAGGTTAAGAACGGACCTCCAGAACAAATTAAGTTCTTAGCCCAAGGTACCACTGTATATGCTTTTATTTCCTACCGTTATTCCTCTAATAGTTTCATTTGATCTGATCTTTCTTGCCAGGGCCTCCCTGAAGCTTCTAACAGCCACAAGTCACAAGAGCCTATTAACCAACAAACCCCTATTGTTTGTCATCAGGTGCCAGGCTGTACAAATACTTGGAGAAGGAGGAGGCATCAAAGTAGGCTTGAATCATCATCTTATGGGGTTGGAAATCTTTCTGGCCATGCCAAGGTTATGCTGATTGACTTGATTATTCCACTATGTTCCTAGTTCAGAACAGTTCTTATTCAAGAACAGGAAGTTACCTTGATCTTAGCAGAGTCACTTCAGAGTGTCCCTACCTGCCAAAAAAATTGTTTTTGATTGCCATCTAAATGAACACCTCTCTCTACTGAACACCATATAAAGAGGTTCCTCTCGGCACTGAGCGTCCGCATCAAACAGCCGCCATGCAGAGCAGTGACACTGCACTCCTTTTCCTCATGATGGGATTATTTGCACCTTGGTCTAAGTTGCAGGGTTTCTTTGCCTATTCAAAAGGTAAGCTTTCCATTGTTCTGGCTCATGTAGCCAACTAGTTTGCAAGCCCCCAGCCTCTCTGCAGGTGAGGCATTCATTGCAGAATGGATGGGACACGGAGGCATGGACCGTGAGTAGTGTGCTGGTGTCGTAGGGACAACAATTCTCTGGCATGTGTATAGCCTGCCTGTATACTTGTCTCTCTGGCCCCTCCTCTTGGGGTGTTCCCTATATTGCAGGGGTGGCCAACTCCCAAGAGACTGCAATCTACTCACAGAGTTAAAAACTGGCAGTGATCTACCCTCTTTTTGGGGGGTTCAGGTCAAAGTTGTAGAGCTTTTTCTTTAGGAAGAGGAAGGCCCATGGGGGGTGGGTCGGGTCAAAGTTGTTGAGTCTTTTCAGGGAGGAAGTACAATGTTGAGCTTTTTTTTAAGGGAGCCACAGTTGTTCAGTTTCTTTGGGGGGAGCCAATGATCTACCAGTCATCTACCGCAGACGTCCAGTGATCTATCGGTAGATCACGATCTACCTGTTGGACATGCCTTCTATATTGGATACATTCCCTTGGGACTTGCAGAAGTACTTGCACCCTAACCACTCACAATTTGCTCACTGTGCTTCAAATTCAAGTTACCTGTTATTAAAAGATTTTGAAGGATCTTTCCGTTAATATGAAGTGGTCCAAGAGATTTAAAACTGCTTCTTCTTTATTCTCCGTAATTTTCTTCAAGGTAAGAGATCTAGAGGCCTAGAAGCACAGTTCGTTCTGCACACCTTTCACAACAGAGCCAGAAACACGTCTGTGCTCACATTAAGTTATTTCCAGGGGTTGTATGATAAATAATAATAATAATAATAATAATAATAATAATAATACACAAATCATGCCATGGGAGCAGCTATATTTCTTCCCCATACAGCTCCTGAAACAATGTTATGTACCACATATACTACTAATTACAGGAACATCTACAGCTGTATTTTGAAAGCATGCATCAGGAGTCATTCCTCCTAACTTCTCAAAGACACTTTTAGATTTCAGGAAGTTACATAAACAAAGAGAATTTGATTAAATCGCCTTTGGAAAGCCTCTCGTAATTACCTAAAAACTCCTGCCTTCCATCTTGCAGACATCTCAGGGGTGTAGAATATAAATGAACTCAAAATCAATCTCAGATTGAATTGAAGTACTAGTAAACTTGGCTGGATCAAAATGAAGTTGGCTTATTATACATGTGGACATTATCAGTGTACGGCATTCAGCTTACGAACGGACTAACTGCAATTTTCAGAAGCATCACAACCCATCATCCATTCCAAAGAAGCGAAGGAGTAAGAGCCCCTGCCTCATTCCTCCACTAATACCTCCACATTTCTTGTTCTTGATGATGCACCAAGCAAAAATATTTTTTAAATTAGAGCAGGTGGAAGTGAAAGACCGATGGAGAGACAAGTGGGGGGATAGGGAAGGTTGGGTAGCAGCTTCACAGTCATCATGAGCTCACAGACTGATTCACCATATTTACCACATTGGTAAGTTATAATCATCTTAAGGACGATGGGAGAGATCACAATTGGACTATTTACAATGGGGCAAAATTAGGCTTCCAGTTGGCTCTTTGGTAGATATGATCATTGGATCCCATTCTGGAGGTTCCATCTGTAGCTACTACGTAGAGATAGTATCAGATAATATTAGATGTTTGATTCACAAATGTAACAACTTTGTTTTCTTCTGTGTATCAAAAGATGAAATGAAATGAGATGCAATATATGATATCTTCCCATCTCTCCCCCACCCAGAATCTATGCCTAAAAAATGTAGACTCCCTCCAAGACCTGGACGGTGCAAATTAGAGCTTGAAAATTTTTACTATGATTTTAAGGACAGCATGTGCAAGACGTTCATTTACGGTGGCTGCGGAGGCAACAGAAATAACTTTGCAAATCTCTTTGATTGCATTTACGAGTGTGAAAGGTTTGGTAAGGGCAAATATCCCCCCTCTATTTTCCTAAACCTTTAGAATTCCCAAATGTTTAAAGTGAAAATCTGTTTAAAATATCTCCTTGTTTGAGAATCTCTGTTATACTGATTATGCTCTCTGTTGCTGGAGTTTTTGCAAGGACAGGTGGAGTCCCCCAAACCCAGGCAACCCCTGAGCGGAATAATGACACAAGACAATGTGCTATGGGATTAAAATTGGCCACAACTTTATTAAGATTCAGTTGTAGGGAGACCTTGGCTCAGGCATTGGGCAGAATGTATGGGGATTGGGCTGGCTCTGGAGAACATATGTTCAAGCAGAGAGCCCACCCCCCATTTCCGAACCGTTGAGGGGAGAGCAATGACAACCTCTCGGCGTACAGCCAATGCCTCCACCCAAGACCCCTTTAACGGGGAACCCTGGTATCACTGCCGCAAGGGGGGAGGTGTGGGTCACCGCTTCACGCCCCCCCCATTTAGGAAGATACACTAAAGTATTCTGCCCAAGGCCTGAAACCACCACCCAAGGCGGTCTCGCCACCAAGACTACCTGCACCTGAAAAGACGCTTCGCCATCCGCCATCCATTCCAAAAGGCCATGCATAATGTCGCTCAGCCAATAATCATTACCAATGGCTGATAGGTGCAGCCCCATGAGTTCAATGTCATCCCCCATACTATTTAACATCTACATTAAGCCTCTGAGTGGGGTCACCCAGAGTTTTGAAGTATGTTGTCAGCAATATGCAGATGACACACAGCTCTACTTCTCCTTTACATCTGTTGGATCATTGTCTTGCTTCGGTAATGGAATCAAAGAGAGCCATCAAACTGAGATGAAATCCAGATAAGACTGAGGCACTATTTTTGGGTAGTTCCCTAGACTAGATGGATGGGAGGTTGCTTGCTCTTGATGGGGTTACACTCTTTCTGTTGCTTGAGGCTCAGGTGGCCTTGGTGGTGCAAAACGCCTTCCATCAGGTTTGGCTGGTGAGCCAACTGTGCCCCTGTTTGGACAGGGATAGCCTAACTTCTGTCGTCAGTGCTCTGGTAACCTCCAGGTTAGACTACTGCAACGTGTTATACACAGGACTGCCTCTGAAGAGAGTTCAAAAACTCCAGCTGGTGCAGAATTCAGCAGCCAGGTTGCTAACCAGATACAAAACACTGCCAAACCTTTTGTTACATAAATACAATACTGGTAACAACACACACGACGTAACAGGCTGTATGTAACAGTACAACTTCTATTTCAAAAAACAATTCAACATATCACATCACAATATGTAATTCCATAGACCAACTTATCATATGAGCGGAAATTAGGTCCTCCATTAAAAGAGGGCACGTGTTGCGGTGCAACCTGCAACCCAACTCAGTGTTGTGGGGGTAATTGGAAATCAAGGCCACAACCCCTGATAGGTTGGTACCGCGTTGCTGGGGAGAAATCTGGCCAATGGGGCATCGTAAAATACAGCAACGCGGGACCTATTTAAGCCCATGCAAGGCTGCTGAGCTTCCTCTTTGGGGCCTAATGCATCGGAACACCGACCCACCACTCCCTATATTTAGGGCTTGCGTTGACCTTGCTATGCCGTTCTGTGTCGTCTGTCGTTGGGACAGGGGCACGGTAGGAATTTTCCCCACTTGGCTGATTGGCTGGTGCCATTTGGGGTTTGCCTGCCGTGTAGCAACTAGTCACAACTTGTAAGTTGCGGATAGCCTCTGGTTCAGGTGATAGGCACGGCACGTGATGTGGCCACGCCTCTGGAAATGCAGGATATTCCAGTACAGGAATCCAGGGACTCAATGGTTTGTAGGTCCCCGAAAGGGGTCCGGCCAGTGGCCAAGTCCCGGGGACATCAGACGGTTGTTTGGTGAACCTTCCATCAGCTGTCCCTGGTGTTCATCCTTGTCTGTCCTACGAACGTGGCTCTGGGACAGGGCTGCCTGCAAGGGTGCAGGTAGATAGTCGAACCAGAACCTATGCAACCACTCACTTGGTTGTAATCAATAAAGTTGTGGCCTAAATTCTGCCAAAAACCAAATATCTGAGTCCTGTGTGAATTTATTTTGGGGAAGGTTAAAGGTCTAAACACGCAACATATACTGAGAGATTAAGGTCCAGTGGATTGATGAGGAGATACAGTCTATTCAGTTCTTATATTAGCAATAACCACGATGTGGAATGCTTATATCAATCTTGTAGTGTTCCACATGTTGATGCTTTTGAGAATTAGAGTTTCTCCAATGAATTATCTAATTTTAAGTGTAGAGACCACAATGATTACATTACAGGTAGGGTTTATTTATGGCTTAGCCCATCTGGGTAAGTCAACAGACTATCCAATAGGTCCGACAAGCAGCATCGTTTTACCACGCCTACAGATTATGATAGTTCGAGTTTATCCAGTAACAGTGGTACAGATGAAGGTAGGGGGCTTAGACTCAGATCTAGTCTCACTTACCGTTCTTTTTCCAAACAGCGCACCATTCGCCCATACCGGAGGAAGTAATCGCAGACAGCAATAGTACTTCTTTAGTAGTTAATTTGTCCCAAAGAAAACTTACTCCAGATGAACTCCGCGTATTGAATTTAGGTTTAGGTTTTGTACCTACACCCAAGTACTCTGCTTTCCAAAAAAGGATTTATTTATTTAAGTTGATTTGGCAGATTAAATTAAGGGATTTTTTTTTTGTAACAGACCATGGATACCTGAACATTTCAAGTGCAAATCTACCTTCACCCCAGTCTCCCACAATCACCTAATTAGAACATTTCAGCATTTGGTACATCATGATTTAAATATTAAAGAAAAGAAGAAGGGACACATACAATATAATCTAAGCTAAGCAAGGAGGATGCAGTGATCCTGACCAAACTCACCGCAGATAAGAATATAATTATAAAACCAGCGGATAAGGGCAGAGCTATTGTCTTAATGAACAAGACTGATTACATTAAAGAAGCAAAACAAAGAAGCAGAGAAACAATTGCATTAAAGAAGCAGAGAAACAATTGAATAATTCTAATTTCTACTCACCCTTATCTGGTGATCCCACCATATTGATGAAGAACAAACTATGAAGCTGTATCTTTGGGCTACATAGACATACCGCTGGCATAATTTTTATGTCCTGAACATACCAGAGTACCAATATTTTACACCCTTCCAAAAATACATAAAAATAGGTTACCACCACCTGGGAGACCTATCATCTCAGCTTCAGGTTCCCTTTTGGAAAATTGTTCACATTTTATTGATTCTTTTTTACATCCCTTTCCCAAAGAAACGCCATCCTACATTCAGGATACTAAACACATTATAACCCTCATTGAGAACATGACTGTTACCAACATAGTATTGTGGCTATGTGGGATGTCTCTTCCCTATATACCAATGTTCCTTTAGATGTTGTTAAGTCACAGATTCAGGAACTATTGATTGATCACAACCAAACTTCTCCCCCAGTTCATATTTTGTTGGAAATTGTAGGTTTTATTTTATTTAATAATTTAAATAAATTGGACTTTAATCTCTCAGTATACCGGTATGTTCCACTCATATGATAAGTTGGTCTATGGAATTACATATTGTGATATGATATGTTGAATTGTTTTTTTGAAATAGAAGTTATACTGTTACATACAGCCTGTTAAGTTGTGTGTGTGTCATTACAAGGTTGCTAACCAGTACAAAACAGTTTGAGCATATAACACCTAACTGCACTGGTTGCCAATGTGTTGCTGGGTCCAATTCAAAGTGCTGGTTTTGACCTATAAAGTCTTAAGTGACTCAGGACCACAATACCTCAAGGACTACCTCTCCCCATATGAATGGAGCCAGACTGTGTGTTCACCCTCTGAGGCCCTTCTTTGTGTGCCTCCTCCATGAGAGGTCCAGAGGATGGCAACACAAGAATGGGCCTTTTCTGTGATGGCTCCTCAATTGTAGAATGCTCTCCCCAGGGAGGATTGCCTGGAGCCTTCATTAAATATCTTTAGGCACCAGGCGAA
Organism: Lacerta agilis; assembly: GCF_009819535.1. Classification (NCBI taxonomy): domain Eukaryota; kingdom Metazoa; phylum Chordata; class Lepidosauria; order Squamata; family Lacertidae; genus Lacerta; species Lacerta agilis. The sequence continues at coordinate 12,782,995 of NC_046326.1, read as the reverse complement.
AACATTCCTTTTCTCCCAGGCATTTGGCTAATTAAACAATCTATGGCCTTTTAAACTGGGGTGTGTGGGATACACACACACAGAGCATTCTGGTTCACAGAATAAAATCGAAATATATAACCACAAAATACATAATCTACAAACAACAACAACCCAATAACCTCCCCCCCCCCCAAAAAAACCCCATCACATTTTAAAAGGGCATAGGATGTCAATCAAACCAACCAAAGGCCTGGTTAAAAAGGAACATTTTTGCCTGGCGCCTAAGGTGTATAATGAAGGTGCCAGGTGAACTTCCCTGGGGAGAGCATTCCACAGATGGGGAGCCACTGCAGAGAAGGCCTGTTCTCGTGTTGCTACCCTCTGGACCTCTCGAGGAGGAGGCACATGAAGGAGGACCTCAGAAGATGATCTCAGGGTCCTCTTTATATGGAAAGAGGCTGTCGTTGAGGTATTGCAGTCCTGAACCGTTTATTGTTTTAATGGTTATTTATTGTTTTAGTCTGTTACTATGGTATATATATTTGTGTTCTTATAATGTAAACTGCCCTGTGATCTTTGGTTGAAGGACAATATAGGGATTTAATAAACAAAACAAAACTACTTCAGAGAGTTTCCCAAATCACTGGAGCAGATTTTCCAGTGAGGGAGAATCAATTCTGCCAGTGTTGTCTGTTCTGCTAGCAGATGAATACAACTGGATGTCACACATACATTATATATCTATATCTATATCTATATCTACACACACACACAGAGAGAGAGAGAGAGAGACAGAGAGAGAGAGAGAGAGAGAGTGAGTATTGCCTTGAGAGGGTATCACTATGCAATGCAGGAAGGTTATGCACTGCTAGAGAGGAACCTCAAAAGAAAAGCAAATGTTTTGGTTTTCATTGCTAGAGAGGGGGGAAAGTATGATCACTTCAAAGGGCGATAACATTCCGGTAAATTTACCCAGGGTTAAATCCTATCCTATTCTCCAAATCTGTGCTGCCAGGGGTTGATGGGAGCTGGAGCCTAATAACAAATGGAAGTGCAGGCCCTACATGCCAGTGTGACAGAATGGTACATGGATGTGGGGTTGTCTGTTAAGCCACACGATGGATGTGGCAGCTGAATGTTTGAGCACCTGCCTCTAGAAACCTGATGACTTCATGCAATGGACCAATATTAGGCTTTGGAATTCTGGGAACATTTGGAGTGTGTGCATGCATCTGGTGGGTATCAGTTGTCCTCTGCTACCAATGCTGTTAAAATGTGGTGGAGCAAAATTTCTGTCTCATTTCTCACACTGGTACCTGAATTTTGAGTCAAATGTTCACAAGCTATGAACTTTCAACTGAGCTTTGATCGGTAGCCTACTGGAAAGCCTGACTTTATTTTTGGGCTATGTCAAGATGAGGCTGATTTATTCTAAGGCTCCAATAAGGCTCAGTTAAAATAGCCTAGCATTTATTCAAGGAAAGAATGGTAACTCAGATTAAGAACAGCTCCTGAGTGTCTAGCTAATTGTTAAGATGCCGAAATACCCCCTTTTGTTTTCCTATAGAACTCTAATATGAAAGTGGTTTTGCCAGTACTGGACACTCATTCACATCAAACATACCATACTGTAACAATCTTCCCCTTGTCCTTTTTGTAGATCTCCTTGTATCCTGGTCAAATATGGCAATTGATATGAAGTGGAGACAAGGTAAGAGTTCCTATTCTTGTCTGCACTGCATTCCTCAGTGAGGTGCATGATTAGTGCAGGGAGAATGCCTGCAAATATGAGAGGTAAGAGAGTCGCAACAGGAAGGCCTGTGCTGTAACTTAAGCACCAAGATAATGGGCAGGGACCCCCTCAGCTTGCCACTCAGTTCTGTGAGACTTGGGGGGGGGGGTTGGACTTGTTCGCACATCAAGGATCTTGGTGTTCAACACTGGAAGTTGTGTGGCTCATCCGGAGGGAACTAAGCTGAATACTGCTTCTAGTTCACGACCAAGTGAGGTAGGCCTTCACTGCATTGGGGAGGTTGCACACTGACCCCCCACTTTAGAAAGTGTCCAACACAGTTATAATAATGATTGCAGATCACCTTGTTTTGTTAAGTTTATATAATATCCTATCCTATTCTCCAAATTTGTACAGTTTCGGGGGGTGTAGAGGGTGGGGGGGGGTGTAGGGAACTCCTTGGTCCTGAATGGGATAACTGTGCCTCTGAAGGACCAGGTGCACAGCCTGGGAGTCATTTTAGACTCAAAGCTGTCCATGGAGGCACAAGTGAATTCTGCATCCGGGGCAGCTGTCTGCCAGCTCGATCTGGTACGCTGGCTGAGACCCTACCTGCCTGCGCACTGTGTCACCAGAGTGGTACATGCTCCAGTTATCTCCCACTTAGACTACTCCAATGCACTCTATGTGGAGCAACCTTTGAAAGTGACTTGGAAACTACAGCTAATCCAGAATGAGGCAGCTAGACTGGTGACTGGGAGCTGCCTCCAGGACTATATAACACCAGTCCTGAAAGACCTACATTGGCTCTCGCTGTGTCTCCGAGCACAATTCAAAGTGTTGGTGCTGACCTTTAAAGCCCTAAACTGCCTTGGACCCTGTATACCTGACGGAGCGTCTCCACCCCCATTGTTCAGCCTAGACACTGAGGTCCAGTTCCTAGGACCTTCTGGTGGTTCCCTCATTGCGTGAAGTTGCAGGGAACAAGAGTGCATATTTGTGCCTACTGAATTGTGATGAAGGAAACAAATCATGTTTACTTTGCTCCCTCACTGCATCCTCAAGCAGCTGGCCAGTGGAGCTTTTCATGTGGTGAGGAAATTGTTGACATTTGTCGATGGGAACAGAATGTTGGAATCATCAGAGGCCTTCAATGACAAGTTTGCCAGGTGCTTTTTGGATAGGAACATTTCTCTTCTCCCAGGCCTTTGCCTAATTAAAAAATCTATGGCCTTTTAAACTATGTGGTGGTATTGTTTTTGTCTGTTACTATGGTACATATTTTTGTGTTTTTATATTGTAAACTGCCCTGTGATTCTCAGATAAAGGGCAGTATTTAATAATAATAATAATAATAATAATAATAATAATAATAATAATAATAATAATTTCAATGTCACTTTCTTGAATACGATGCTACCATTATTATGGAGCAGGTAAGGTGTCTGACACAACTTACCTGCTCATACGGGAGTGGTTTCAGTTGATGAGGCCTTAGGATCTGGACAAGGTGCTTGCAGTGGCTTGGCCCACAACATGCCCCCCCCCAATTCAAAGAAATAATTAATGTGTCTTTGCATGGGAGTGGGCTTGGGTGTGAGGTGACAGGAAAAGAGTATTTAGCAGGGTGTTCTGGGAAGAAGAAGGGAGAAGAGAGACTGGGATCCATCTTGGGCAAGCTGGCAAAAGGCTGGACGCACTGCTGTGGGGGACAAGCCCCTCTTGAAATGAAGAAGAAGAAGAAGAAGAAGAAGAAGAAGAAGAAGAAGAAGAGGAGGAGGAGGAGGAGTTTGGATTTGATATCCCGCTTTATCACTACCCGAAGGAGTCTCAGCTAACGTTCTCCTTTCCCTTCCTCCCCACAACAAACACTCTGTGAGGTGAGTGGGGCTGAGAGACTTCAAAGAAGTGTGACTAGCCCAAGGTCACCCAACAGCTGCATGTGGAGGAGCGGGGGCGCGAACCCGGTCCACCAGATTACGAGTCTACTGCTCTTAACCACTACACCACACTGGCTCTCTCTCCATGCACACCATGCTGCAACTCTCTCCATGCAGACTGTAGGTGTAGAAGAGGTGAATAAACCATATTTCTTAAAGCTACAACAGTCTCTGCCGTGTCTCACTTCTACAAAGGAACACAGACCCTGCAGGCCCCCGGAGTCTTGCAGAAAGTGGGGGTGGCACCCAACACTTTAAACAACATGTTGCAGAATAAGAGATTATATGAGCTTTTCACCCCTCCTTTCCCCCTCCAGACCCACCTGAGAAATGCAAAAAGAGGAAACGTGTAGGGTGGTGCAGAGATAAAATTACGCGTTATTATTATGATGCCAGGATCAAGAGATGTATGCCATTTGTTTATCGTGGCTGCGGAGGCAATGAGAACAATTTTGAGTCTTACTGGAAGTGTTCTCAGGTGTGCGAACCATTGGGTAAGTACAAATCAGTTTTTGGTAATGATAATTCCAGGCAACCGGAACAGCTTGCACCTTTCTTTTAACATTAGCCACTCATTAAGGGTATTTTAGCTCCAGTACCTCAATATCTTGCCCTTTAAACATGAGAGAGGTAATGAGAGTGTAGGAATCCTGCTGGGGAAGGGGTTCTCCTGCTGCTGCATTTAAAAAAAAATCAAAAGAAATGCAGCCTTTGATGCTAGAGTTGGAAATGTACACAGCTGTCAAAGGGGTGGTGGTGGTAGAAAGAGTCCAGAAAACGTGCTGCATGGTTGGTAGGTTTCTGGTGTTTACAACCCTCTCCTATTAGGATTACATGAGTTAACGCAGCCTCTGAATAAGTAACACTTTTAAAGGGGAGAACATCAGGCATGGTGCCAGATGAGCATTCCTTGGGACAGCTTGCCATAGTTGGGTGGGAGCATTACTGTATCTAATCTGATTGCCTCCCACCTAATCTCTGATGGCATATGGAGAAGGGAAGATGTTAATTTATAGGCTGATTCATGCAAAAAGACAAGGCAGCCCTTGGGTCTTAAGCTGAGCTCCAGTAAGTCCTTAGCTGCAAGTTACCATTTTGTTCTTGAATGAGCATTGGGCAGCTAAGAGCAGCTCCTGGTCCTAACTTACCACCACTAGCATGCAGGCCATATAAGGTTGCCATGAGGGGTTGCAACTTTCAGGTAGAAAAAGGTTTCTCACACCTGCCATATTGTAACATTGCGCTCCTTGTCCTTATAACAGGAAAACCTCAAATCAACCCTGAAATGAATCCAGGTACGGACTGAGTCTAAGTAAGAACCCCATGGCATTTTGCTTCTGATCCTCATATGCACTCGTGCTGGCTTTCTTCAGTATTGCAGTCTCCTTTTTAAAGTCCTTTTCTAATGTTTCTAAATCACTCGGCACTTTCCACCTTGTTCCCAGGACAGTAAGGCTTGTTTCCTCACAAGACGCAGTAGCATCTGCCCATAAGCACCAAGTCTACCGCCATTGGACCCACTGGGCAAAGCAGGAGCTACTGCAGCCTGGCAAAAATCAGGAGTTCAAGCAATTCTTGTAGGGATGACTGAGGAAGAGAGTAGCATTCTAGCCTCAGCTGTGCTCCTCTACTCAGCTATCCACCCAATGGCAGTAGACGTGGTACCATGCTAAATCTGCCTTATGGAACTATAGAAATCATAGTCGCACCTAGCTAGTTTCAGCCAGTCTCCTTTGGTATATGATTTTACCCCTCCGTCAGTATGACTGCTGGATCTCAAGGCAGAGATGTCATTATTGTCATTGAGATCATCTTAAGAGTGGCAATCACAGACATGGCACCTTCAGACTTTGTTTTCCTTTGTCGTTCAAACAATGAAATAATAGGTGTCTTTGTCCTTCTCTCCCTCCTGAAATTCCAGAATCTATGCTTCCCACATGCCAACAGCCATTAGACACAGGGCCATGCAAAGAAAACTTTCCTCGCTTTTACTATGACGCCAAAACCAAGAAGTGTATACCTTTCGAATTTGGTGGCTGCAATGGCAATAGAAATAACTTTATGAATGAAGCAGAATGCCTTCGGGAGTGTGGAAGCCCTGGTAAGGATACAGAAATTTTTACAACTTTTCCAGAGAACCTAAGGAACCTCTTGACATGGTTTATGCAGTGATCCTGCTCCAACTGCAGTAATACAATAAATATACTTACTTCATGGTAGAGGGGGAAGCCTTGTTGCTGGTGATAGCCTTTGAGTTGTGGGTTGAGGTAGAAGCAGATGCACTCTGATGCTGGAGAAGACAGAAGTGGAAAATGGAATGAGAAGAGCCTTTTTAAAACAAAACAAAACAAAACAAAACAAAACAATACCTTGCATACACCCCCCCCCAAAAATGGCAGACAGTTACTGGAGAGGTGGTATCTTTGCTGCAAACTACCTTCTCACGCGGGTGGCGCTGTGGGTTAAACCACAGAGTCTAGGGCTTACTAATCATAAGGTTGGCGGTTCGAATCCCTGAGATGGGGTGAGCTCCTGTTGCTCAGTCCCAGCTCCTGCCCACCTAGCAGTTCGAAAGCACGTCAAAAAGTGCAAGTAGACAAATAGGTACCGCTCCAGCAGGAAGGTAAACAGCATTTCCGTGCGCTGCTCTGGTTCGCCAGAAGCAGCTTTGTCATGCTGGCTACATGACTTGGAAGCTGTACGCTGGCTCCCTTGGCCAGTAACGCGAGATGAATGCCGCAACCCCAGAGTCAGACACAACTGGACCTAATGGTCAGGGGGCCCTTTACCTTTACCTTTACCTTCTCACCTGAAGTCTAGATAAACACTGTTATCCTTTGGCTAGTATTGCTAAGGATCCCACAGCTCCTGCAGAATTAAAATGTGGAAAATAGTGGTGTGTGGTGAAACTTTTCACAGGGTAACATTTAGGGCCAGAGGCTCCAGATTGCAAAGGCGATGGGGAGGGTGACATTGCGTGCGTGATGTTGCAACACTGTGTGTGTGAACATTGTACCTCTGGAAGCTGAGCAGAAGCTTCCCGTGCTTTGGGAAGGAGGTGCCAGGCCTATGACAGGAAGCTGGAGCCCTTCTGCCTCCTTCCCAAAGCTGAGCAGGCTTTGGGAAGGTGGCGGGAGGGCCCTTGGACCTGTCAGAGCACTGTGCCTTCCCCTCCAAGCCTGGCAGAAGCTTCCTGCATGGACGGTGTGTGTGGTTTGGGTTATATCAGTGATGTTGTAGATACAGTGGATGTGTGCTTCTGTCCTCCACCAGATATGGGGACTTTCTGCCAGTCACAGCTGGATGAGTTTCAATGCAATAGTTTTTAGGCCAATGTAGCTGATAAACCAGAGGCACGAAGAGTCGGACACGACTAAACGACTAAACAACAACAAAGCTGATAAACAAAGCAGATCTCTATAGTTTGGATTGCTCTATAAGCTGGTGGCCATCATCGGCCCCTGGGGTAGTAAATTCTATAGTTTAATTGTATGAAGAAGTCCTTCCTCTTGTCTGTTCCTGAATCTCCCACCATTCAGCCTCATTGTTTTTTCTAGTTTTGTGAGAACAAGAAAACTTTCTCTCTGCCTAGTTTCGCCACACTTTACATTATTTTATAAGCTTGGATCATGAGCTTCCTGCCTAAAGCCCTCAAAGAAACATTTCCTCATAGTGGCATCTCTCACCTTTAAATCTGATTGTCCCGACATCTTGCTTCTTCCTTCAGGTTAACAACATTGAATCCTTGTGCAGAACTGTATTCAGACCCATTAACATATCATTTGCTCCTGTGGAATAAAGGCACCAGAGGAAACCAGGAAGCCTTTCCCCCCCAACAGCTTCTTTTAAAGATGGATGCCTTTTATCCTGCTGTATCAGCCTGCTGGAATGTCTTTCTCGCTTGCCAATAAATCCACTTGTTCTTCCAGATCCCGTGGGCTCTATTTGTTGGGCATTATTACTACTACCACTACTGTTACTACTGTTATTATTGATGTCTTCATTTTAGAAAGTCCATGCACCCCTTGTGCAAAAGTGGGGAGAATGAGGGAGAGTCTTTTAAAGTAGGACAGCAACTCCCAAGCAGAAAGGGCCTTTTCTCCAGTTCTGAATATTCAGCCTTCAGAGTTTTCAGAATCTACCCTGGTACCAGTTTAAGGGCGTTGGCAGAAACCACGCCAACAAATTAGCCTTCTAAAAAGTAGTAGGGTATCATCCTTTCAATTATTAGACTTTTAAAACTGAATAAAAATGAACGATTAATTTTTAAAAAGGAGCCTTTGGCAGCATGAGATGCTAGCTAGCAGCAGGCACCATCTTAGAAGAGGCAGGCCTCCTTTCACTCTTGCATAGGATGGATTGCATCTTTGATGAAGGTGCCTCCTGTGCCATATACATGCAACATCATTTTTAAAAGTAGGAGTTTCTTCTTCTAAACTTTGATGTCAGTCATATGCTAATAGATAGATAGATAGATATTTTATGCCTAACCCAAAATCACAGGGTAGATCTACACACAGGGGAAAACCCACTATAAATAAGTCAGAAATTAAATTGTTATAACAACAACAACAAAAAACCGCTATGGGAAATCACAAAGAATTTGTTTTTTTGCTCTCCAGTGCCATCTGGTGTTACATGTTTATAACACATGAGTCCCCAGTGAGTATAGAACAGGCTTCCTCAACCTTGGCCCTCCAGATGTTTTTGTCATACAACTCCCATGATCCCTAGCTAGCAGGACCAGTGGTCAGGGATGATGGGAACTGTAGTCTCAAAACATCTGAAGGGCCGAGTTTGAGGAAGCCTGGTATAGAATATGGGCATTTCAAGAAGTTACTCACTTGTATGTTTGCCACAAGTGTTGAGACATCTTTCTATTATTACAGTATTTTCTTTCTATGGCACCATCAGCGAGATAGACACTTTACAAGTTTACAGAGAACATGTCACTGTCGCAAGGAGCTTCAAGTATAACATTTGACATAGGTAAAACATCAGAGGTCTGTCCCCACCAAGCCGGGCCCAGTGTTGGGGTAGGAAGGAAAGACTGAAGAGGTGGCCATTTTGGGACCATGTGTTGGAAAAACTGGTTAGCCGCTTACAGGGACAGGAGGATGGAGAGCTGCTTACCTGAGTCAGAGCAGCAGCTGTGGTGCCTGCGGTGATGGTTCCTTTTTCTTCACAGTGGGTGGGAGCTTCCTCTCCTGTTTCTCCCTCCTCCTCCTTATACTGCCTCTTGGGCATAGCTGTCAAGCCTCCCTTTTTTGCGGGAAACTCCCTTATTCCAAGCCGTTTCCCGCTGCTATCCCTGATTTTTTTATATCCCTTAAATTCCCCTTATTTCAAAGGGAATATTCCTCTCCCCAGGTACTTCTCTACCCTGTAGGGGGGCACTTAATGGAAATCAGTTTTATCACCTCTTCCCCCCCAAACCCTGAGACAATGAGCCCAGTCACCTTTTATTCACAGTTGCATAAGCACTACACTACAGCATGGCCTGCACCCAATGTTGTTTTTGTACAATCTTGTTTGTCCTCAGTAACCAAAATTATATTATCAACGTATACAAGCAGAAAAGTTGTTTTCTGTCATTTGCAAAGAATCATACAAAACAAAGTGGCACTAATAAAGAAATGTTCCAGTGTGGCAACAGAAAGCAAACTAAAAATGCTTTTGCAGTTGATCAAAACTATCCAGCAATATCAAGTTATAGGAAAACTGGTGTTATTAACAGTAATCCATCTGGTTGGTTAATTGGTTTGGCAACTTCCAGGCACATGATGTGTGATGCTAATTATTTCCCCCAAGAGTTAAATGATAACTGATCAGAGGCAGCTACCAGAGAGCTATGAGATTCAGGTGAGGGTGAGGGTCAGGTGACTGTCAATCCCAGCAGGTATATAAGAGGACGACCCGACCCGGCCAGCCCAGGCCTCCGGCCTGCCTTTCTTCACTGGCTACTGCTGTTCTCACCAACACCAACTATCCAGTGAGGGCTCTTTGTGTGCCTTCTATCCCCATGAGGTGCTCTGAGGGAGCAGGCTCTTCCTCACGGTAAGGCATTTTGAGCCAGGTGGCCCAGCGATGCTTTTGTAGGGAGTACCATGAGTATTTGCAGGGGCCAGGCCCTGACCACAGTGAGGAGTTGCAGAACCAGGGCCTCGCTGTGTTTGTCTTGGGGGAGTCGGGTATGGCCTGGCAGGTGTGGCCAGATCAGGAGATGTGCAGCACCTGGAGGCTAGCCCAAGAGGCCAGCATTTTCCCCTGGCTCTTTGCCACAGCAACATGGTTTATACCCTCCTATTGCCTGATTCTGCTTCAGTTCCTGATCCTGGTCCAATATCAGATCCAGTTTCAGTTCCAGATCCAGTTTCAGCGCTCCTGGCCTTGCGTTCCAGCCTCATCAAGTTTCCGTCCTCCATTGAATTCCTTCATGTGCCTCCTCCTCAAGAGGCCCGGAGCATGGCAACACGAGAACGGGCCTTCTCTGCAGTGGCTCCCCGTCTATGGAATGCTCTCTCCAGGTAAGATCGCCTGGCACCTTCATTATACATCCAACACCCTTTTAGAATGTGGTTTTTTGGGGTTTTTTATTGGGTTATTGTTTTTGGTTTGATTTTATATGTTGTGGTCTTGTTACAGTGTTTTGAGAAAGGGAGAAAACTTTTCTCAGTCCATCTTCTTCTCTGTGTCAACCATAATTTTATACACCTCTATCATGTCACCCCTTGCATTGTCTATAAACTGAAACAAAAACACTTGAACAAAAATATATATTAGGGCAGCAGGGCAAAGAAAAGAAAACAAAAAACCAGAAAAACAAAATAAAACAAAACATCCCTCAAACACAGACAGGGAAAACAGTTAAGTGCCCTTTCTATAAGCTGCTGACCTCCAAATGTTGTTGGGCTACAACTCCTACTGGTCAGGGGAGATGGAAGCTGCACCTGATCGTGTCTGCCAGGCTGGGGTAGGCTGTATTAATTCAACAAGCTCACCCAGATACAGACTTGTGAGGGGAAATTCCTCATAATCGAAATCATTATTGCATCATGAATTGCAAGCTGTTTTGGGAAATACAGCTTGTCATTGGAAAAAGCTTCTTATTTTAAACTGGGACTATTTCACACAGTGTAATTGCCCCAATCTGTGGAACAATTCCCAAACCGTAGCAGGTTCCGGTGGAAGATGTGGAATGAATATGGCTCTTGCTTACCCACACACTCTTAGAAGCAAGCAGAAGCCAAGATCCTGCCATAGAGTAAGCAGAGAGTTAACAAGAGAGGTACAAACCTGTAGAAGCCAGTCCTGTTTTGCCAGCCACTCCTCTTGAGACACAGCCTGAGACATCTCCCAGTACCCCAGTAATAGCCAGTGGGGTCGGATTGTGCTCTGCTGTGGATAAACCCATTGTATTCTGTTCCTTTTCCCACCTGCATCCCTTCCTTAAGTACAAGATGGTTCCAGAATAGCTCACCTGGCTAGTTTTCTTGTGTTGAGTACAGGACATTTGTGAGGTTTTTGAAGCAGCTGATTACACAGCCCAGGGGCTATGTTACATATGTTTTTGTCTTTCTCAGGATAGTGTTATTAATTATTTGTAAATTTCCTAGTCCATGTTTCATTTGTATAGCAGGCAGGGCATATTATTTTATTTTTTGAACATTAAGCTCAACCAAAAAGAAGCACCCTGATTTGGGTCCCAAGAATGCTGGAGAGTATGACTTTGGCTGTTGTCTGTCATCAGGTTATCAGTCTGTACAGATGCCTAGAGAAGGAGGAGGCAACAGAGTGGGTTTGTATCACCATCTACAGAACTCTTTCTGGCTATGCAAAGGTTATTTCTGCTTGACCTGATAGTTCCTCTATGTGCCTAGTACAGAGCAGTCCTCGTTCAAGAACAGGACGTTACCTTGATGGAAGCAGAGGTGCTTCAGAGTGTCCCTACCTATTAAAAATTGTGTTTAATGTTCAAATGATTATCCCCCTCCACATCACTATTGAATGCTATATAAAGTGGCTCCTCTCAGCACTGAGCATTCACATCCAGCAGCCACCATGAAGTGCAATAACATGGCATTCTTGGTCCTCATCATGGGATTATTGGCACCTTGCACTAAAGCGCAGGATTTCTTTCTCCATTCAGAAGGTAAGAATTCTGGCCCTTAAATGTATTAAGTGTGCAGTATGCCAGGCCTCTCTGTAAGGACCCATTTATTTATTTTTACTATACTACTCTTACAAACAATGACTCCCTCCACACCATATATAAAAAGCACATGGACCTAGTTTTAAGAAACCACCACTGGACTCTTTAAAACTGGACTCTAGTGTGTGTAGGGTCCCACTGTGGAGCTTGCATCTTTGGTAGAGATGATACCAGGTGTAAGGTTCACAAATGTCTTCAAATGGTATTATGTTCTGTTTCAAAAGATGAGATGACATATATTGCACTTGTGACAGTTCCTCTCCCCATCCTTCCTCCAGAAACTATGCCTAGAATATGCACACTCAATCCAAAGTATGGAAAATGCAGTTTATCCCTTACATATTTTTACTATGATGTCAAGAGCAACATGTGTAGGAAATTCATTTACAGTGGTTGCGGAGGCAATGGAAACAACTTCCAATATTTATACCATTGTGTTTTGGAATGTCAACAGTCTGGTAAGGACAATTAATTCCCACCCACCCCCTCTTCCTTACACCTTAAAAACAACCAAATGTTTGAAGTGAAAATCTGTTAAAAAGTTGCCCTCTGTATTAACCTGGTTTCACACTCACATCAAATGTGTAAGATTTGCCTTCTTGCCCTTTTCACAGCATATCCAATGGCCAGGTCATCAACAGGGATACAAGGTAAGAGTTGTTATGCTTGTCTGCAGTGTGATTCAAAAATTGAGTTGGGGGAACCTGTCAATATGATAGGCAAACCAGTCAAAGACAGGACATAAGCAGCAAGACGATGAGCAGGGACTGCTTCAGCCTTCCACTTTATTCTGTGGGACTTGGGAGCAGAGAAGGGAACCCTACTAAGTTATTTCATGGTTTACACATCCAGAACATAGGATGTACAAACTATGAGATCCAGCCGCCCCCCCAAGTTGATGGGCATTGCCATTCAAATGGTCTCTGTGTGCCATGTCTTTTGATTGTGTGGGGCAGGACTTACCTTGGCCTCCCCCAATGTTTTATTCAAGTTGGCACCCCTGATACAGAATCTTGGGGTCGAAGGGGCTGGGAGATGGGTGGGGTCTTCTTCAATACCCTTTTTTTAAAAAAAAGATTTTTAATGAATTTTACATTTTTAAAAAAACAATCGCAACTAACAATATAAACACAAAATGAATTCTCAATTGCCTCCTCCCCACGATTTCCCCCAACTTCCCTCCCTGGTTTCTTACACATTCATTTCTCCTGCTTACGGTATTATCCTATTTTGTTCTCAATGTTTTAACCTCGTTTTTCTATTTTTTCTATTTATTTTGCTAATTGTAAGTGTTTAGTCAAACCCTGCAAGTGATTTCATATCCTTACATTGTTTCTGTAGATATAACGTAAAAGGTACCCAGTCTTTTTTTTAACTCTCTATTGTCCTTATCTTTGAGTCTTCCAGTTAACTTTGCCATTTCACCATACTCCATCAGTTTTTCTTGGCATTGTTCTTTCGTAGGTATTTCATCATTTTTCCATCTTTGGGCTAGCAAAATCCTAGCCGCTGTAGTAGCATACATAAATAAAATCTTCTTGCCTTTTGGCAGATCTTTACCTGAAATGCCTAATAAAAAAGCTTATGTTCTCCTAACAAAAGTTAACTTAAACATTTTTTTTATTTCATTGTAAATCATTTCCCAATAATTTTTGATTATTTTGCAGGAGGTGGGCGGGTGTGGAGGACTCCCTGGTCCTGAATGGGGCAAGTGTGCCCCTGAAGGAGCAGGTGCACAGCCTGGGAGTCATTTTGGACTCGCAGCTGTCCATGAAGGCACAGGTCAATTCTGTGTCCTGGGCAGCTGTTTACCAGCTCCATCTGGTACGCAGGCTGAGACCCTATCTGCCCGCGGACTGTCTCACCAGAGTGGTGCATGTTCTGGTTATCTCCTGCTTGGGCATCTGCAATGTGCTCTATGTGGGGCTACCTTTGAAGGTGACCCCAAAACTACAACTAATCCAGAATGCGGCAGCTAGACTGGTGACTGGGAGTGGCCACTGAGACCACATAACACCAGTCTTGAAAAACCTACATTGGCTCCCAGTACATTTCCGAGCACAATTCAAAGTGTTGGTGCTGACCTTTAAAGCCCTAAACGGCCTCGGCCCAGTATACCTGAAGGAGCGTCTCCACCCCCATCATTCTGCCCGGACACTGAGGTCCAGCGCTGAGGGCCTTCTGGCAGTTCCCTCACTGCGAGAAGCCATGTTATAGGGAACTAGGCAGAGGGCTTTCTTGGTAGTGGTGCCCGCCCTGTGGAACTCCCTCCCTTCAGATGTCAAAGAGATAAACAACTACCAGACATTTAGAGGACATCTGAAGGCAGCCCTGTTTAGGGAAGCTTTTAATGTTTGATGGACTATTGTATTTTAATATTTTGTTGGAAGCCACCCAGAGTGGCTGGGGAAACCCAGACAGATGGGTGGGGTATAAATAATAAATTATTATTATTAATTATTATAATAATTCTATTACATATGAAAAAGTACCTTTTCTTTACACTTCCAGCATTTATTAGAACTTGTTCTATACATTTTTGCCAATTTTACAGGGGTAATATACCATCAATACATCATTTTCATATACTGTAATTCTCTTCTAACAATATGCAGTCAGTGAATTTTAATGTGACTTTCCATAATTTTTCCCAATCTTCCAATTGTATATTATGTGCTATATCTTGTGCCCATTTAATCATTACAGATTTGACCTGTTCATCTTTAGTCTCCCATTCTAACAGTAAATTATACATTTTCTTTAAGAGTTTGTTACTATCTTCTACAATTTCTCTTTTAAATCTACATATGGTATATCCAAATCCTTTCTTGTTATCTTCTTTAAAAAAAAAACCTCATTTAATTGATGATATTTCAGCCAGTCATAAACATATCTTATCACAGACCTTAAGTTTTAATTTCCCTTCTCTTTCTATCAACAGATCTCTATATGTCGGCCATTTCCCTTCCATATTTATCCTTTTAATTGAAATTACTTCTGTTGGAGGGGTCTTCTTCAACACCTGACACTACTGCATGCCACTCCAGGGTTCCTGTCATTGCCCACTTGGAAGAGATAATCTCAGCATAGTTTGAACCATAGATGCAGGACTTGGAAATAGGATTTACATCTAATATGGTAGATGAGCTTATATACCGTATTGGCCTGCATATAAGCCGCACCCAAATATAAGCCGCTGCCTTAAAATTCCACAGGCACTCACACCTGTTCCGTTTTAACGTATGTCTGTTTCAGCAGCGATATCGCAAAAGCCAGTTTTTGTAAGGTAGCGAATTTAAGCCGCACTTTAACTTTTCATGGTCGGGAAAAAAGTGAGGCTTATATTCAGGCCAATACGGTATGTGTGAGCTTTCCACATACTGCTTTTCTCCTCCAGACCCACCTCCGAAATGCAAAGAGCCATTAATATTAGGAGACTGCAAAGGAAGTAGGCGGCGCTATTATTACGATGCCGAGAGAAAGAGATGTTTCGTGTTCATATATAGTGGATGTGGAAGCAACGGGAACAATTTTGATTCTTTCAGGGAATGCTACGAGGAGTGTGAAAAGTATGGTAAGAATGAGCCGCTTTTTATCTCCCCCCCCCCCAATCATCCCAAAGAACTTGCACTTTTTGTTTAACTTTATGCATGCTCTAGTGCAGGCTCTTGAGAGTCCCATGGACTGCAAAAAGATCAAACTTATCCATCCTTAAAGAAATCAGCCCTGAGTGCTCACTGGAAGGACAGATCCTGAAGTTGAGGCTCCAGTACTTTGGCACTGTACGCAAACCATGTTGCATTGAGACCGAGAAATCTTTTCAATGAGACAAGTTCTAATCATTATTCAGTAGTATAGCTACTATGAATAGTATGCTTTTGAATTATGGTGCTGGAGGAGACTCTTGAGAGTCCCATGGACTACAAGATCAAACCTATTCATTTTTAAGGAAATCAGCCCTGAGTGCTCACTGGAAGGACAGATCCTGAAGTTGAGGCTCCAGTACTTTGGCCACCTCATGGGAAGAGAAGACTCCCTAGAAAAGACCCTGATGTTGGGAAAGATGGAGGGCACAAGGAGAAGGGGACGGCAGAGGATGAGATGGTTGGACAGTGTTCTCGAAGCGACTAGCATGAGTCTGACCAAACTGCGGGAGGCATTGAAAGATAGGCGTGCCCGGCGTGCTCTGGTCCATGGGGTCACGAAGAGTCGGACACAACTGAATTACTGAACAACAACAACAGTGCAGGCTTCCTCAACCTCGGCCCTCCAGATGTTTTTGGCCTATAATTCCCATGATCCCTAGCTAGCGAGACCAGTGGTCAGGGATGATGGGAATTGTAGTCTCAAAACATCTGGAGGTCTGAGGTTGAGGAAGCCAGCATTAGTGCATAAAGCCTTAGCCCACAAATATCTAAAGCAGTGGTGGACAAACTTGGCCCTCCAGACAAACCAGTGTGGTGTAGTGGTTAAGAGTGGTGTACTTGTAATCTGGTGAAGTGGGTTTGATTCCCATCTCCTCTACATGCAGCTGCTGGGTGACCTTGGGCTAGTCACACTTTTCTCTGAAGTCTCTCAGCCTCACTCACCTCACAGAGTGTTTGTTGTGAGGGAGGAAGGGAAAGGAGATTGTGAGCTGCTTTGAAACTCCTTAGGGCAGTGATAAAGTGGGATATCAAATCCAAACTCTTCTTCTTTTTGGCCGTGGGCCAGTCCACTGTCCCTCAGACCATGTAGTGGGCCGGACTATATTTTGAAAAAAAATATGAATGGATTCCTATGCCCCACAAATAACCCAGAGATGCATTTTAAATAAAAGGACACATTCTACTCATGTAAAAACATGCTGATTCCTGGACTGTCCATGGGCCAGATTGAGAAGGCGATTGGGCTGCATCCGGCCCATGGGCCTTTGGTTGCCTACCCCTGGATTAATGGGTCCTAAACTGAGCTCCAGGATACTAACATCCATTTCATTTCACTTTTAATTTGTATACCATGTTTCTGCATTACCAGGGGCGTCGCTGGGGGAGGGCGGTGGGGGCGCTACGCCCCGGGTGCCAGGGGAGGGGTGGAGTGACAAGCGGCAGCCTCTCCCTCCACTCCCCAAGGGGAGCCCCGCTGCCCAGCACCCTGTCTGCCCCGGGAGCAGCAGTGCACGGCCGAGCGAGCACCCCGTCCGTTCAGCGCTGCTCCCGGGGTGACCGGCGGAGTGTGGGGAATGGTGGAAGGGGCCACAGCTTGTCACCGCCATGCGCCGCTGCTCGCCCCGTTTCTCCCAGGGCGGCGCATGGGGGTGACAAGCGGCCCCCTTTTCAGCCGCAGAACAAAAAGGCGGTTTGTGGGGCTGCCGTGCACGATCGGCGGGGAGCCACCGATAGCGCTCGGCAGCCCCACGCGCCGCTTTTTCGCTCTGCAGCTTAAAAGGGGGCTGCGGAAGCGGCGGCGGCACTCCGCCATGACGTCACAATGTGCCCCTGGGGGCGTTTCCTTTCGCCGTCCCGGGTAGTGCGGACCCTTCCTCCGCCACTGTGCATTACTAACCACAAGGCGATTTACAAGCTGAAGAAACAACAAAATAGACAGCGAAGATCACACACCTAATAGCAACCTGATCCAATACAAGAAAGTCACAATAGCTTTAAAATAGTCAACTTATATCAAATAAAGCAATATTCAATAATCCAATAGAATATAATAGCAAAGTGTAAAATTAACAATCAGTAAATAATAATTAAACAGTTCACACTTTCCAATTACGATAAAGAATTACTAAGCTACAATCAATAAAAACAATGGCAAGTCACAATGCATAAAATACGACAAATCATATAGAACCATGCAAAAGGATCAAATGGAGAAACAATTGGGGTGAAGAGTTAGTCTAGATTGCTCAGGAGTGATTGCAGCCTGAAAAGTCTCTCATTTCTGCCATTTGGTTTACATGGTTCTCCTTCTCCTTATAACAGAAACACCCGAACATCTGATAAATCCTGATATGCTTGAAGGTAAGGGCCAAGTAAAGGTAAAAGTTCCATGGCATTTCCCTTCTGACTCTCATATGCATTTTGCCTTCCACTCCTGCTGGCTTTCTTTAGTTCTGATTCAGCCTGTTCCTTAAGGCCTTATTAAGGAAGTTCCTTCTTCACTGTGTCTTTACTTCTTAGCAGTTTTCACCAGGATCCAAGAACTAGAGGGCTTGTTTCCTCCCAATACACCATGGGATCTGGCCAGAAGCATACAGCCTATGCACATCCGTTACAGCCAGTGATGGCCAAACTCGGCCCTCCAGCTGTTTTGGGACTACAATTCCCATCATCCCTGACTACTGGTCCTGTTAGATGATGGGAGTTGTAGTCCAAAAACAGCTGGAGGGCCAAGTTTGGCCATCACTGCCCTAAGCTGAGCAGGGGCTACTGCAGCCCAGCTAAAATCCCGAGGCATGCTCATGCAGTCCAATAAATTCTCATGGGGTTGACTGAGGCAGAGAGTGGCATTTCAGAATAAGGACTAGTCCACACCTAGAAAACACCAGTCCAAGCAGTTTTCAGCTTGATCTTCACCTTCCCTGCATGGGTCCAAGTGCTTTTCCCCTTGTGCTGCTCCTTTCCCAGGGGAAACTGACTCTTGAGTGCTAAATCAAAGCAACGGTCCATCTGGAAAAAAACCCCCAAATTGTCATTTGCTTGGAGTGCTAAAGAGCAGTTTTCCCTGGAGGAAAGCAGATTTGCACCACTGGAGGAGGGCTCCACTTGGAAGCCACTTTCTGGTTCATTTGCCTTCTGTACTCAACCACTGGGTTTGTCATCACTCTGAAGAGGCTACCATGAGTTGCACAACTTATGGATTGGGGAAAGACAGGATCATGTCCCAAGAGGACAGTTATCTTCTGCATGTGTCATTCAGTTCTGAACTCAAAGTTCTCAGCCAATCACTTCTCACTCTTTTCTTCCCCAAACTACATATTGGTCTCTCGGCCCAAGAAGCTTAGGAAACCCCATACTTCTCTCCTTCCTCTTAGGTTCAAGGGCCTATTCATTGACAGTGGAAGAGTATCTGAAGCAGTGTACGAGTATGCAGCCTACTGCCCCTATTGCTGTGTCCTTCTACTGATCTCCTTGCCCACCATGCTTCCTCACCTGTCGTAGCAAGCAAGACTCGCCTTACTTATACCATAGAAGGTGGGCATGGAAGGGGAAAGAGGCTCCCTGAAGCAAACAGGGTGGGATGTGAGGCAACGCCCCACTCTCCCCACTGCCTCAGATAGCATTAAGGACAGGCAGGAAACCCAAGACTCTCATTTCACATCTTGATCTGTCTCTTTCTATGAAGCTTGGCTGCACCAAATCAAAGGCTGTTGGTACATTTTCTGTGATAGTGTGCTAAATCTGCCTTGAGGCATCTCAGAAGGCATAATATCATCCTATTTAAGTCCAACTGGTCTCTTTCATCTGTGCTTTTTCCACTCTTGTCAATGTGGCTGTTGGATCCCAGGGCAGAGTTTTCATAATTGTCATTGAGATCATCTCAGGTGTTGCAACCACAAGCACGAAACCTTCAAATTCTGTTTTCTTCAAGAAATGAAGTAATAGATATGAACCTTGTTTTTGTCCTTCTCTCCCTCCTGCAATATCAGCCTTTCTGCTTGATTATTGTGACCAACCCCTAGACGTGGGATCCTGCGACAGGGACTTGCCTCGCTTTTACTACGATTACAGTAGCAGGACCTGTAAGCCGTTTAACTACGGTGGCTGTGCAGGGAACAGGAATAACTTTGAGACAGAAAATGAATGCCTTTGGGCATGTGCAGCCGATGGTAAGGACACAGAAATGTTTAGAACTTTCCCAGAGAACTTTAATTATTCTCTGAATGTTATTTACCTGTATGCAATGATTGTGTTCCAACTGCATTAATTCAACATCCTCACTTCATGAGGGAGGGAGGGAGAAGCTCTGTTTCTTGGAATAGCCTTTGAGTTGTGGATGAAGGTAGCGAAAGGTGCATTCTGTTTGATGCATTTCGTTGAAAAAATGTGAAAGGATTTGGGGGCGGAGGAGGCAAAAGCAACAACAACCTCCCACAAAATGGTTGGCAGTTGCAAGAAACATGGTATCTTTTTGCTGCAAGCTACTACTTCACCAGAAAGCTAGATGAGCACTGTTCCCCTTGACAAAAGAATCTGTCTGCCCAGAATTGTAATGAATAATCAATTTTTTAAAAGTTTCTGAAAACTAGTAAAAAGGTAAAGGACCCCTGGACGGTTAAGTCCAGTCAAAGGCGACTATGGGGTACAGTGCTCATCTCACTTTTCAGGCCGAGGGAGCCGGCAGACAACTTTCCTGGTCATGTGGCCAGCATGACTAAACCACTTCTGGTGCATGGAAGACCATGACGAGTGCCAGAGCACATGGAAACACAATTTACCTTCCTGCCGCAGCAGTATCTATTTATCTGCTTGCACTGGTATGCTTTCAGACTGCTAGGTTGGCAGAAGCTGAGACAGATCAACAGGAGCTCACCCCATCACATGGGCTCGAACCGCCAGCCTTCCAATTGGCAAGCCCAAGAGGCTCAGTGGTTTAGACCACAGCGCCACCCGTGTCCCCACAAAGATTAGTAGAATGACCTGGTGATGTGCCAAGGTGTGCCACACATTGGTAATGTACAATTCCATAGTGATCTGTGGCACTCATATCAGTACATTCCACACAATGCTTACAGTCTTTAGTGGTTATTCTAGGCAGAAATTTCAAGTAGCCGCATACATGTACCTGTAAATCTATGGCCTTAAGACAATAATTGAGGAGCAAATAAAGAGGTTGCATGAACATTCAAATTTCTTCTTCTTCTTCTTCTACTACTACTACTACTACTATGATTTATGCTGTATAGATGCTATACATCATGACTCCCCACCCCACCCAAAAATCCTGGGTAGTGAAGGGTGAACCCTCAGAGAGCTCTAATTACCAAGGGCCCTTAATAAACTACAGTCCCCAGGATTCATTGAAAGAAGCCTTGTGCTTTAAATATATGATGTAGCTTTAACTAATCCCAAGGTGATTTGGTGGTTCAGTTGCCACAGCATCCCTCTATGTGTTTGTGGCTGTACCTCATTGGTTGTGAGCGTGTTCAGAGCTGTGTTGCTGAATGGCAGATCTCCTCAAAGACAAGCAGGGGAGCAACAGAGAGTATTTCCTGACCTTAATGAGCTTTTCCTTTCTTTGGTTTAGCATCTGATTTCTGACCTTGCTAGAGGGAGAGTCAGCAAGCGAGCAACAGTGAGTCCTTTTCTATAATCTCATTTTGCTCCCCCCCCCGCCTTGAATTGGAGAAGTAGGAGGCGAAATAGTGGGTGGCTTGTATATGTGCCATATGCCCCCTTTTCTTTCCACCATGCCTGATTTTATAAACTTGTACCATGCACTAACTCAGCATCCCCGCCAACTAAACAGCTCCCAAAGTATAGTTTCATCTTGGTGGAAATGGGTCTCGGCTGCACCGCCACTTTTAATTGTTCCTACCTACCACTTCTTTCTTCAAGTTCACATTGAGTCTTTGTGCAGGGATTGGCCTCTTCTATTTTCAGGTTCATTACCATCTCATTGGGTCCTATGGAACAACAGCACCAGAGGAAACCAGGATGTGCATCCCCCCAAAACTATGCCTTCATCTAAAGGCTTCATTCTTGCATGCTTGCCAATAAACTCACCTGTTCTTCATCCTGCGGGCTGTGTTTCTTGAGTATTATTATTATTATCCCAAATGTCTTAAAGTCCACACATCCTTAGTGTGAATGTGGGGAGAATAATAATTGATGATCTTTTAAACCAGGGCAAGATTATTTGAAGCAGGGTAGCAACTCCCAATCAAAAAGAGGTTTTACCTTAATATGGAGTGTTCGGAGGAATACACCATCTATCTGCCTCCAAAGGGAGAGGTGAGTTCAGATTAGTTAAATGGAAAGAGCTGCTGTAAGAACCTGGGGAATTATATAAAAAACTAACAATTTGCTAACCAAGTAGTCTCCCTATATGATTGTAGCTGCTCCATAAAACCTTTCCCAAGAATTCCAAAATTCTCCATATTAGGAAGTTCAAAATAGTACTTAAGCATAGCTGTCAACTTTCCCTTTTTTGCAGGAAATTCCCTTATTCCAGCGTCGTTTCCCATTGCAAAAAAAGGGAAAGTGGACCGCTATGGCCATTTCCCAATGCAAAAAAAGGAAGGTTGACAGCTCTGTACATAAGCAAAGCCATGAAATTATAAAACTGTACTGGAATAGTTCCAGGGCTCATCCACACGTAACTTTTGCCTTGCTCAGTGTTTAAAAGCTCTGTACCTAAGCAGGGGTGTGTGTGTGTGTGTGTGTGTGTGTGTGTGTGTGTGTGTGTGTGTGTGTAAATTGCTCTGAGCTTTCCCCCTGAAAACTTGTTCTTTAGTGCTCCATTGGAGCAAACATTAATTTGGGCTTTCCGTGGATTGACATTTGCTCTGATTGAGCTTTAAAGAGCAGGTTTTCACAGGGAAAGCTCCAGAACAGAGGTGGATAAACCAAGTGGTATTTTGAGAAATTTGTTTTGAATAGTTTACCATTGACTTAGCTAGTCCCAAGATTTCTCCACCATAATTCAACTGTGTTAACACTTTGCCAAGAAATATTCTCAGGGCAAGAGAAATCACTTTGCTGTAGTAAAACTGAGAACTGTTTCCATATATATTAGTGTTTGCTAAAGGCTCATCCACACTTCTGCTTCTCTTGTGCCTAGAAAGAATGGGTCTGAGCAGTTTCTCCTTTGCTCTGCTCCTATCCCTGGGAAAACCCTCTCTTTAGGGCTAAATTGGAGCAAACATCAATCTGGAGAAACCCTGAGTTGCTGTTTGCTCCTATTGAGTGGTTTTCCCCAGAGGAAAGCAGGTGGGAAAGAAGAAGTGTGGATAAGGCCTTAGTCTGCATAAGGAAGACTCAAGTAAAGAAGGGGACTTCAGCATTGCCCCTTGACAAAGGTCCCAGGACCATCGTCTCAACTGGGTTTCACTCCCTGAAGAAGAAGCAGATCACACAAGCAGTTAATATGTCCTCTCTGCACATTGAAATGCCAATACACCATTTGCCATTGCACCCTCAAAGCAAACTCAAAGCACACCTTGTAATGGGAAAAGGTGGTATTTCTTTAAATATACAGTGGTACCTCTGGTTACGAACTTAATTTGTCCCAGAGGTCTGTTCTTAACCTGAAACTGTTCTTAACCTGATGTACCACTTTAGCTAATGGGGCCTCCCGCTGCTGCCGCGCCGCCGTGCAATTTCTGTTCTCATCCTGAAGCAAAGTTCTTAACCCGAGGTACTACTTCCGGGTTAGCGGAGTCTGTAACCCAAAGTGTTTGTAACCCAAGGTGTTTATAACCCGAGGTACCACTGTAGCAATAAGAACTCAGGTGATCTGCATAATCAAATAACTGAACCAATCAAGCAGATCAAATTATTCCAAGCAGTAATTCAGGGAGGTATCATCTCCCTTCCTGCTCTTGGGCAAAATATCAGGCCTCACCTGTGTCCCCACAAAAAGGACTGAAATTCTTCATCCTTGCCACTAGTGACGTGGACCATGAATGAGGCAAGTACACCAAGTCCCACCCTTCCTGCGTTCAACCAAGCACACATGCCCAGCGTACAGGGCATCCACATGAAGCATTGCAGAGCAAGGTGACAAAAGAATGGGTTCCTGCACCCAAAATGCCTTAGGAATTCTACCCAACAATGTTGGAAGGCATGACTTTACCTGCCCCCAACAATCCCCTGTTGGTTGTCATCAGGTGCCAGGATGTACAGTTGCCTAGAGAAGGAGGAGGCAGCAGAGTGGGTTTGTATCACCATCTAATTGAAACAGAACTCTTTCTGGCAATGCCAAGTTTACGTTGATTGACCTGATAGATAGTTCCTCTATGTCCCTAGTTCAGAGCAGTCCTCATTTGCAAGCAGGAAGTTACCTTGATCTAAGCAGAGGTGCCTCAGAGTGTCCCTACCTATTAAAAAATTATGTCCAATGTCCAGATGGTTATCTCCCTCCAATTCACTACTGAATACTATATAAAGAGGTTCCTCTCAGCACTGAATATTCACATCAACATGCAGTGCACTACACTCCTGGTCATTATCATGGGAATATTGGCACCTTGCTCTAAGGGGTTTTTCTCTTCAGGTAAGACTTCTGGCCCTTCTATGCATCAAGTGTGCAATACGCTCCCAGTACGTTTCCGAGCACAATTCAAAGTGTTGGTGTTGACCTTTAAAGCCCTAAACGGCCTCAGTCCTGTATACCTGAAGGAGCGTCTCCACCCCCATCGTTCAGCCCGGACACTGAGATCCAGCGCCGAGGGCCTTCTGGCAGTTCCCTCATTGCGAGAGGTGAGGTTACAGGGAACCAGACAGAGGGCCTTTTCGGTAGTGGCACCCACCCTGTGGAACACCCTTCCATCAGATGTCAAGGAAATAAGCAGCTATCCTATTTTTAAGAGACATCTGAAGGCAGCCCTGTTTAGGGACGTTTTTAATATTTAATGCTGTATTGTTTTAATATTTGTTTGGGAGCAGCCCAGAGTGGCTGGGGAAGTTCAGCCAGATGGGTGGGGTACAAATAATAAGTTACCGGTATTATTATTAATATATATGCCGGGCTTCTCTGCAAGTTAGGAATCCCATGCAGATTGTATGGGTTGGGCAGGTTGGGCATTGGGCGTCATCATGGTGACAGTTCTCTGGCATGTGTAAGTCACCATTGACTCTGGGAGACTCAGAGAAATGCTCTGCTTTTTCACCTTTTGTTCAGCCTGCCTGTATCCTTGCCTCTATACTTTCACCCTAATGAATACATAGGGTCCCATCTGTGCTCTACATTTTAAAGCAGTATTATTTCCCTTTAAACTGCCATGGTTTCTACGAAAGATTCATGGGAAGTGTAACTTGGTCAACGGGCTGAGAGTTGTTAGGAGACCTCCTTTAAGAGCCAAGCCACCTTGCTGTTGCTGTGGGAGGGGGTTTGGGGTCTCCTAACAAGTCTCATCACCACTAATAATCTACAGTTCCCAATGTACTTTGGGGAAGCCATGAATGTTTAAAGTGGTATAATAGTTTGGCTATGGCCTTGAGTCTGCCCTGTAACTAGTGATAATGGGAAGAGTTTGGATTTGGATTTGATATCCCGCTTTATCACTACCCGAAGGAGTCTCAAAGCAGCTAACAATCTCCTTTCCCTTCCACCCCCACAGCAAACACTCTGTGAGGTGAGTGGGGCTGAGAGACTTCAGAGAAGTGTGACTAGCCCAAGGTCACCCAGCAGCTGCATGTGGAGGAGCGGGGACACGAACCCGTTTCACCAGATTACGAGTCTACCGCTATTAACCACTACACCACACTGTTACTAGTGATAATGGGAGGCATACCCTTCTTTGTTACAAATCCAGTTTTATAAATTCAAGTTTATAAAACTTGACACATAAATCTACAGTAATAGGAAGTGTTCACCGTGATTTTAAATCATTTCCTTCTTTATACTCTATAACTTCTTAAAGGTAAAAGCAACATCTCTCAGAGACTAGGAAGTACAGTTCCTGTTGAACAAATCCAGAAACGTCTCAGGAAACAATGCTTTACAAAAATTTTTTAAAAAATGCCCCCAAATCATGACATTGGAGAACCCATATTTTTTTCCTCTTGGAAACAATGGCTGCCTCTATACCATACACTTAAAGCACATGGATCCCCACCCCCACCCCAAGGCCTACAATGCCAACAGAACTACAATTCACGGCACCCATAACAAACTACTGTTCCCAGGATTCTCTGAAGAACATAATTTGCTTTAAACATACAGTGTCTACACAGGCAACATCACATGAGCTCATAGTGCCCTTTCTAGGAAAATTTCCAGCTCCAATTCGGGAGCATGAGGCAGGCAACACATTTTGGAGAGACATTCTGAATGTTAAAGAAAATGAAGTCAATATGGCTAAAAAGCCCTTGGTCTAGCATCCCATGGGGTAGGAAATATAAATTATTTCATGATCTCAGTTTGGATTACAATAGCAAACTTTGCTCAAAGTCGCAGCTGATTCTACATTTGACTTGAGAATTATGGATGCACTGCATTCGACAGCAACTAACACATTCCATTTGGGAATCTGTTGCCTTTAGTGCCTCGGAGCGGGGGGTGGGGGGAGGTGCAACAGCTTCGTTGTCAGTGTGACCCCACAGACATTCACTGAATTTATTGTTCTTAAGTGCTGCAGTCTTCTTAAAGGCTATGGGGGGGGGGGACAACCACTGAACTCTACAACTGGACTCCAGATTGAGCTCTTTAATGTGTATGCCTCTTGGGTCCCAATGTGTAGGCTTCATCTTTGGCTACTTGGTAGAGAAGATATCAGATGTTAGGATTTTTATATATGCTCTGCTGCTTCAGTGCGGGGATTCTTCGCTGGAGCTTCCCGCGTGCAGGACAAGGTCAACTGCACACGGGACACCAGTTGCTGGGGGATCTGTGGCCAGCGTCTCACGTGCGTCCTTGTCCGGGCGCCGGCCAAGCCTGTGGATGGGACGGCCGGTAATTCCGGAGCTTAACTCACACCGCGCCGTGAAGAAGGTTGTCCGCCAGGCTGAATCTGAAGGGTGCGTGAGTAGTTCGGATGAATAAGTGCCTCGTAGATGTATCTGCAAGCACTTGCGACCTCCTAAGTTGTTCCCTAAAGCAAAGTACTTAAATAAAGAGTGGCCAAAACTGCGACCAAATAAAAGCGCTAATAAACTGCAAAAAATTAAACTAAGACGAAATGAAGACAGACAACCATGGTTTCTTTTGATGGCTTTGGCTGACCCGCGTGGGCTTTTTCTTCTCTCTCTACCTTGCCACGCAACTTTTTCTCTGGGCTTGTCCGCTCTAAAATCTTCTAAACAAGCTGACCCTTTACCGCCATATCTTCCGCGATCTATCTCTCTCTACCTCCTGCACGCTCTTCTAACCCAACCAACCCAACCAACCCTCGTTCTAACCTATCCGTTCCTTACTCCATCTAAACACCCGACTATCTGCCCAACACGGGGAGCCGCAGCCTTTTATTGACAACGAACAGACAACGTCATGATCAATACTTTTACCAATCAGAACACTGTTGCTGCCCTTGAAAAGGGCGGGAAGCAGATTAACTGACCATTAACAAGTTTAAACCTTTGGAGCCAAAAAGTCTAAGCGGAGGGATCTCAGTGGCAAGACGCCTACTGAATCCTGCTTTCACTTTCGCTTTAACTCGGAAGTATACGTTAAATAGTGCACATAATTGACATTTAAACAGGTACAAATAATTGCAGGTGCAAGCGCACCCACGGAGTGTATTCCCACACTTCAGCAGGACTTTTGTGATTAGTGTAAATCACATGAGTGTCTGAGAGAGTGTGGGACCGGAAGTCTGTCTTATCTCTTCCACCTAAGTTTTGTTATTGTACAAGTTAGTTTCACTTCTGTCATGTCGCAGTTTGTACTCTTGTTCGGAGAACACAGATGTGATTATGGAGTCTCTGTATATAGACTGTAAATAAAGTAGTTTAGAACTACAGATGGGTCTTTCTTCTTGCTGCATGATGCTAGAAGACCTGCATGCTCTTTTCATAAGAAAAGGGTCACAGATTACTGGCACTCTGGATTGAAGGAACATGCCAGCTAGAGAGGGCCACCGGGAGGACGCTCCGGAATCTTGGGGAGTTCGCCGTCTCCCCAGAGCGTTTTTCCAACAGGGTTCACAAATGTCTTCAAATGGTATTATATTCTGTGCTTCAAAAGATGAGATAACATATATGGTATATATGACTGTTCCTCTTCCCATCCTTCCTCCAGGAACTAAACCTAAAAAATGTACATTCACTCCGGATTATGGAAAATGCAAGTCGTTCCTTACACATTTTTACTATGATGTCAAGAGCAAAATGTGCATGAAATTCATTTACAGTGGTTGCGGAGGCAATGGAAACAACTTCCTAGACATATACCAATGTGCTTTTGAGTGTCAACGGTCTGGTAAGGACAATTTTAATTCCCCTCCCCCTTTCCCCTAAACCTTAAAAACAATCAAATGATTGAAGTGAAAATCTTTTTAAAAGTTTCCCTTGTGTTTCTAGGGAGCGTTGTACTGAATTGATTCTCTGCTGCTCGTGATGTTATGCTGGAGATATTAATAGTTGTTGTTGTTCAGCAACATATGGGGACTCCAACTTTCCACACCCTTCCCCTACGGACTCCCATGGCCCACAAATTCAACTTCAGAGGGGACCCAAAAATTCTTGTAAGCTGCCTAGGGAGGTGTTAACCCTGTAATAAGGGGAATGTAAGCATCTCCATATTTTAATGTATTTTAATATTTGTTGGAAACCGCCCAGAGTGGCTGGGGGGACCTGGCCAGATGGGCGGGGTACAAATAATAAAATAATAATAATAATAATAATTATTATTATTATTATTATTATTATTATCCCTGCCCTTAGTTCTTACAGTACTCTCTGAATAAATAAAACAATTAGAAGTGAAAGCAGCACACTTTAGATTACGGATGGGGAAACTCTAGCCCACCTACCTGTTGGATTATTGGCTGTGCCATCAGCAGAGGTGTTTTTAGGGCAGTGTGGCCCGTTTCCCGGCACAGGGTGAACTGAGCTGAGAGGCCTTCTACCCACCTCCTTCCCAAAGCCTAACTTGCTTTGTGAAGGAGGCATTAGGGCTCTGTCTGACAGGGTCCTAGAGTCCTACCAGATCCTTCCCAAAGCCTACCTAGTGCTTGCCCAGCTTTGGGAAGGTGATGGGAAAAGTGTAATGTTTAATGGAGATAGTACAGGCATAGGCAAATTCGGCCCTCCAGATGTTTTGGGACTACAACTCCCACCATCCCTGACCACTGGTGCTGTTAGCTAGGGATGATGGGAGTTGTAGTCCCAAAACATCTGGAGGGCCGAGTTTGCCTATGCCTGAGATAGTACAATGTTTTATTAAGAACTGGATGGGAAAGAGTACCTGTAGCTCCTGAATTAATATCTAGCTACCAGTAATTGTTTCAGCTGTCCAATGGTCCTTTTTTCATTTCCCTGTAAAACTCTGTATCTAAGCTGTTTCACACTCACATCAAATGTTCTGTACAGTAATATTGTTCTCCTTGTCCTTTTCACAGCACTTCAACTAGACAGGCTAATTGAGTGGAACAAAGGTAAGAGTTCCTATGGCTGTCTGCAGCATGATACAGAAATGGAGTGGGGGAGATGCCTCTAAATATGAGAGACAAAAGAGACAGGACATAAGCAGCAAGATGATGAGAAGGGACTGCCTCAGCCTGCCACCTTATTCTGTGGGACTTGGGAGCAGAGAAGGGAACCCTACGAGGGCATTTCATGGTTTACACATCCAGAACATAGGATATACAAACCATGAGATCCAGGCCCCCCATAATTGATGGGGATTGCCATTCAAATGGTCTCTGTGTGCCATGTCTTTTGATTATGTGGGGCAGGACTTACCCCAATGTTTTATTCAAGTTGGCACCCCGATACAGAATCTTGGGGTCGAAGGGGCTGGGAGACGGGTGGGGTCTTTTTCAACACCTGACATTACTGCATGCCACTCCAGGGCTCCTGTCACTGCCCACTTGGAAGAGATAGGATTTACTTTGAAATAGGATTTACATCTACAATGGTAGAAGAGCTTATATTATATATGTGTGAGCTTTCCACATCCCCATTTCCTCCTCCTCCAGAGCTACCTCTAAAATGCAAGCGGCCATTTGCATTCGGAGATTGCTATTCTAGTGAGCTGCGCTATTATTATAATGTCAAGAGGAAGAGATGTTTCATGTTCATATTTAGTGGATGTGGAAGCAACGAGAACAATTTCAATTCTTTCAGCGAATGCTACGAGGAGTGTGAAAAGTATGGTAAGAATGAGTCACTTTTTTGTCGGAATACACTTCGTGGATCCGTTAAAGATCCGCGGTTATTTATTTATTTTAATGGTTATTAAGAACTACTTTTCGTATCCTTACACTTAAAAGTGAAAGTGAAAGTAAGAATGAAGAGTCATTTTGCCATTAGGATTATTCCGCCTTTAACTTGTAGTTCCGGTAATGTTTCAAAGTTATCAATGAACGTTTATCCTGCTTCCCGCCTTTTTGGAGGGCAGCAACAGTGGTTTTATTGGTTGAATTATTTGTTGTGATGTCATACCTGTTCCTAAATAAAAGGCTGAGGCTCCCCGCTTAGGCACGTTCTTTTACGTTCTTCTTTAGTTCTTTCAGTTGAGTCAAGTTTAGTTTAAGGGGTTTTTGGGAGTGGGCTGGATGGGTTTCTTTTAGTCAGGTTTAGTTCGCGGAAGATCTTTCGGTGAGGTTTTAGTTAGGCTTTTAGGTTTAGCCTAGGGCTAGATTTGCGGAAGATATTTCGGTTTAGTTTTATTTAGTTAGCATCGCGGAAGAATTGGCGCGCAGGGACTGAGAGCTCAGGGAAACTTAGCTTAGGGCCAGAAGACGAGCCTATGCGGGTTTTGCCAAAGCCACTAAAGATAGATTCAGTGTCTGTCGTCAATTGGGGAAAAGGGTAAAGGTTTTAGGATTTTTTAATTTCTGCCAGAGAAATCTCATGCTTAAATAACATCCTTGGTTTGGTTTTCTTTATTGCTAAATGACAGTGCAGGAGGTTACAAGTAGTTCCAATTCAGATTCGAGGCATCCATTAGTTTTCGAGGCACCTATTTTATTTTGAGGCATTCATCCACTCACGCACCTTCGGAGTCATTTTCCGTCTTACTCAGCTTCCTTCAGATTGTGAGACTTGGCCGGCGCCCGTGCTCATAAGCACGCGGAACGCTGGCCGCTTTTCCCCCGCAACTGGTACCTCGTGCGTGGGCAGCTTAAGCTCACGCACGGGGAGCTCCAGCACCGAACCCCGGCACTTTTTATCTTTTTTTTCCCAATCAACTCGAAGAACTTGCACTTTTTGCTTAACTTTATGCATGCTCTAGTGGCATTGCAGCTCCACTACAACAGCATATTGCCCTATAAACATGGGGGGAGTGGGGTAGCTTTGGTACTTTCAGCATTGCTGATTTGGAAAAAGTCAGAAGAAATGCAAGATTTGACACTAGAGTGTGAAAGCTTGATGCTAGAGCAGGGAAAGTGTGCAGGCTTCAAAGTGAAAGAAAATCTTGTATAGCACTAAGAAAAAAAGGGAAAGGTTGCAGGTTTTTTTTTACCATTTGAGAACAGTGACGAAAGTCACTTGAATGCTTGGCTGAACAAATGGTTTGGGGCACTGTTACCTCGGTTCTTGAACGAAATCCGTTCCGGTAGCCCGTTTGGCTTCTGAAACATTCAAAAACTGAGGTGCAGCTTCCCATTGGTTGCAAAAGCTTTTTGCACTCAGTGGAAGCCACGTTGCACGTTCAGGTTATGAAAAATGTTTGAAAACAGAAGTATTTACTTCCAGCTTTTCGGTGTTCAGGAGCCAAAACGTACAATAGTGGAGGTGTTCGGGAACGGAGGTTCCACAGTGCTGGCAATTTGAAACATATCAGACTAGGGACTCAGCTACATTAGTAAAAAAAAACCAAAAAAAAAAAACCCACCACATTATTATTGCGTTAAAACACTGTGACACCAGATGTCACTGTAGAGCTGAAATCTGAACTTGATGATATTTTCCATTGTGAGCTTTGAAACTCCCCCCCCCCAAGCGTTTTTTATAACTGTGTAGATGCAGCCTTAGTACCAGGGGAGTATCCCTTGGGACAATGGTTCTCAAACTTTTTTCTCTGCGCCACACTTTCAAAATAAAGGTTTGCTTGCGCCATACCAAAAATTGTTATTGATAAGAAATACACTGGAAAACAAAAGAACTCCTAGCAGTGCCCCGCTTGCATACGTAATCCATCAGTAGTCCTTCCAGGGAGATTTGCCAAATAAGATAGCCAATACGAAGTATACCAAAAGGAAATAATGGAGGCTCACCCCTCCTTCCGTTCCGACATGCCAGTTCCATAATAAAGACAATCCCTCTTTCCATTCAAATCGTTTAGCTCCTCAGTGGCTGAATCAGCAGAGTACAGTAGTTTATCTCCCCTCACTCAGAGCATGCCCATTAATTAAGTCTGAATTATCATCTTAAAAAACAGGCATTTGTTCGCTCATGGCGGCGACTTTGGAGAGTTCCCAAAGAGACGTACGGTGTTTTCCACCCAGCACCCCAGCCCCCTCATTCCTACCAGATTGGGGGCAGGTGTTGGGCAATCTGCGGGTAAAGCTGCCCCCCCGGCCCTGGGGGGAGGGAGGTTGGGAGGATGATTACTCCCATCTCATCCTCAAAATATTTCATGTGAAAAGGCTCAGATGTAAAAAACAGCCTCCACCATGGCAAGCCAAACTGGAAGCCGAATGCACCTACTTTACAATATGATCATGGGCCATCCGGAAAATATAAAACAATACACTATGTAAGAACATGATTCATTCCCCAAATATACCTTATTTTCCATGAATAAGACACCCCCATGTATAAGACGCCCCTTGTTTTTTGAGCTCCAAATTGAGAAATAAATAATTGCAACGTTCCGTGTATAAGGCGACCCCCTATTTTAAACTTTAAAAAATTGGGGGGAAATATAGTATTATACAGTGGTATTATATAGGGCACAAGGAGAAGGGGACGACAGAGGATGAGATGGTTGGACAGCGTTCTCGAAGCGACTGGCATGAGTTTGGCCAAACAGCGGGTGGCAGTGGAGGATAGGGGTGCCTGGCGTGCTCTGGTCCATGGGGTCACGAAGAGTCAGACACGACTGAACGACTGAACAACAAACCTTGGGTTACAGATGCTTCAGGTTACAGATGCTTCAGGTTACAGACTCTGCTAACCCAGAAATAGTAGCTCGGGTTAAGAACTTTGCTTCAGGATGAGAACAGAAATTGTGCGGTGACAGTGAGGTGGCAGCGGGAGGCCCCATAAGCTAAAGTGGTACCTCAGGTTAAGAACAGTTTCAGGTTAAGAATGGACTTCCAGAACGAATTAAATTCTTAACCCGAGGTACCACTGTACACAGAAAAATGCAGTAATTATAAACAAGTATCTTTTATTGTCCTTAAATTTTTCCACCACACTTGCCATCCTCTCCTGCCACGCCGGTGTATCTAATTACTGTATCTAATCTGATTCCGTTCCACCTAAACTCCACTGGCACATGGATAAGGGAGGATGTTAATTTTTGTGCATATTCACAGGAAAGGACAAGACAGCCTACCAATTGCATGGGTAGGCAAACTAAGGCCCAGGGGCCAGATCCGGCCCAATCGCCTTCTAAATCCGACCTGCGGATGGTCTGGGAATCAGCATGTTTTTACATGAGTAGAATGTGTCCTTTTATTTAATATGCATCTCTGGGTTATTTGTGGGGCATAGGAATTCGTTCATCCCCCCAAAAAAATGTAGTCTGGCCCCCCACAAGGTTTGAGGGACAGTGGACCCCTGCTGAAAAAGCTTGCTGACCCCTGGATTAATGGATCCTAAACTGAGCTGCAGAAAGTCCTTAGCATAGTGGTTTTTCAAGAACAGAACTCTAACTAGAGTTGCTCTAGATTGCTCAGTAGCAATTGTAACTTTCAGCATGAAAAAGGTCTCCAGTCTCTGCCATTTGGTTAACATGGTTCTCCTTCTCCTTACCACAGAAATACCCAAATACCTGATAAATCCTGACATGCTTCAAGGTAAGGGCCAAATAAAGGTAAGGGCTGCATGGCATTTTCCTTCTGACCTTCATATGCATTCTGCCTTCTACTCCTGCTGCATTTCTTCAGTTCTGCAGCCTGTTTTTTTCAGGTCTCCTTTGCCGTGTCTATACAGTGGTACCTCTGGTTAAGAACTTAATTTGTTCTGGAGGTCCGTTCTTAACCTGAAACTGTTCTTAACCTGAAGCACCACTTTAGCTAGTGGGGCCTCCCGCTGCTGCTGCGCCGCCAGAGAACAATTTCTGTCCTTATCCTGAAGCATTATTTCTGGGTTAGAGGAGTCTGTAACCTGAAGCGTCTGTAACCTGAGGTACCACTGTACTACTAAGCTGTTACTTTCTATGAAAAGCTGCACCAAATCAGAGGCTGTTGGCGAATTTTCTGTGATAGTATGTTAAATATGCCTTAAGGAATCTCAGAAACCATAATCTCATCCTATCTAAGTCCTTGACTGCATCTACACAGCTATAAAAAAAACACTCTATAATAATAATAAAACTCTGAAAATGCTATGGAAAAAAACCCGTTTTAAAGCTCACAATGGAAAATTTCATAGAGTTCCAATTTTAATAAATTTTCACAGTGCTATAATGCTATAATGCATTTATAACTTTTTTTAAAAAAAAAAAACCAACAAAAGTAAATGTAACGAGTCCCAACTGGTCTCTTTCATCTGTTGTCCACATTTCCACTCTTGTCAATGTGACTGTTGAATCCCAGGGCAGAGTTTTCATAATTGTCACTGAGATAATCTCAGGTGTTGCAACCAGGTGTTCCAAGTGATGGGGGCTGAGGGGTCTTCAGCCCCCCACCATTTTTTTTCAAGGAGGGGGCTGAACTGCCCCAAAATCCTGTGGCTCCGCTCTGCCTCTGCCTCCCCGTCAATGTCACGTGGGGAGGAGGTGGCCCAGCTCCACACTCCTCAATACCCACCTGGTGTGCAAGGGCCGGCATCATGGCGGTGGGACGCCTGCATAGCACTGCCCAGTGATGCACCCCCATGATGTGGGGGCAAGTCAGTGCCCTTGGTTACAACCACAAGTATGACACCTTAAAATTCTATTTCCTTCAAAGAACCAGGTAATAAATATGAACCTTGTTTCTGTTCTTCTCTGCTCCTGCAATATCAGACTTCCTGCTTGATTACTGTGATCAACCCCTAGACGTGGGACACTGCCACGGCGCCTTTCGTCGCTTTTACTACGATGACAGGAGCAGAACCTGCAAGCCGTTCAACTACACTGGTTGTGGAGGGAACAGAAATAACTTTGAGGAGCAATATGAATGCTTTTGGGGATGTGCAGGCAAAGGTAAGGACACAGAAAAATGTTTAGAACTTTCCCAGAGAGGAACTTTCATTATTCTCTGAATGTTATTTATGCAGTGATTGCGTTCCAACTGCATTAATTCAATATGCTCATTTCATAGGAGGGGGAGAAGTCCCCTCACCCTCTCTGGTGGGCACCATTGTGGACTGGCATTCCTCCACGCACCGGAATTCAATGTGGGAATACCCAGGGACTGGTTCTCTGACAGCAAAGGAAGCATCTGGGCTGAGCTTGCTGCCTGGGTTATAGGTCCCACCCACTCACCTAATCAGCGAATCAAGAGCAGGCATGGGTCACCACAGGGTTCCTGAACATTCAGATGGGTTTTTGTTTGTTTGTATTTTTACTATGAAATGAGGTGACCAGTGGGTGGCAATTTTTCTTTTTTGACTTAAGGCTGCACACAGGCTGCACATTTAAAGCTCATGACTTCTCCCACAATTATCCTGAGTTCTGAACGTGAACCTGCACTGAGCTCTGATTACAAGGGCCCTCAATAAATTACAGTTCCCAGGATTTGTTAGGGAATGGCCAGGTGCTTTAAATATATGGTGTTTATGCAGCTTTAACTAATCCAAAGGCAATTTGGTGGTTCAGTTGCCATACCAGCCCTCTACATTTTTGGGGCTGAACCTCTGAACCATCCCCATTGCATCCCTTCCAAAAATGCCCTCAAGGTTGTCAATGAGGGGCCATCATGGACCAACTCCAGACTGTCATTGTTTTGCAGAATTGACAAATCTCTCCCGCTTTAAGAAACAACACCTTTTAAAGTAGGGAAGGTGAAAGGAAAATGCAGTAAAACTGTTGGAGAACATTCAATGGATTGGAAGTAATATAACCCCAAATCTCAAAAACACAGACTCTTTTTTCACCCCACCAATGCATTTCATACTTTTTAGAGTATACTGAGGCGGCGGTGGCAGGGTTCTGTCAATCTCCTGTTCTCTGGTCAATCAGCTGCCTGCACCACTCAACCAATTCTGCCATGCATGATGTTATAAACTTGTCTCATGCTTCCCGTAACTCAGTTTCTCCACAAACTAAAAGTGCCCCCAAAACTTTCCTCGTGGTGGAAACGGGTCTCGGCTGCACCTTCACATTTAATTGTTCACGCCTCTCACTTTTTTCTTCAGGTTAACCTTGAGTCCTTGTGCAGAGCTCGGCCTGTTCTATTTTCACACCCACTAACATCTCATTGAGTCCAGTGGGGAAAAGGCAGAAGAGGAAACCAGAAGGCATTCTTTTTCTCAGCTGTGCCTTTATGTAAAGGCAGATGGCTCATCCTGCTGTACCAGTCTTTGCCAAAAATTCTCACGCTCCTGCCAATAAACTCACATGTTCTTCTGCACCCTGTGGGCTGTGTTTCTTGAGTGTTGTTGTTGTTGTTGCCATCTTCAAGTCCACATTTCCCTTTTGTGAATGTGGGGAGAATGGGAAGTGATGGTCTTTTAACCAGGGCAAGGTTATTTGAAGAAGGGTAGCAACTCCCAATCAGAAAGAGGTTTTACCCTAATATGGAGTGTTCCAATTCATACATTATCTGTCTGCCTCCAGAGAGAGAGAGGTGAGTCCAGATTAGTTCAGTGGGAAGAGATGCTATGAGGGGATCTATGGAAACCATGTGTTGATAGAACACCATGTGTGGGGCTCCAAACATGCTTTCGTTCACCTTCTAGGCCAGTGTTTTTCAACCACTGTTCCGCAGCACACTAGTGTGCCGCGAGATGTTGCCTGGTGTGCCGTGGAAAAAATTGAAAAGTAATTATAAAATACTTTCTTTGTGTTTATTTGATTCCTATTCAAGAGAATTACTTTATATATAGTCAATATAGGCACAGAGTTAATTTTTTTAACATTTTCTAATGGTGGTGTGCCTCGTGATTTTTTTCATGAAACAAGTGTGCCTTTGCCCAAAAAAGGTTGAAAAACACTGTTCTAGGCTACGACTTTCCCTCATTATACTGAGCCTGGCCAAGTTATTTTACAACCTGAGTATAATGTGACTCTGGTGCAGGTGCCATTGCCTGTTCCATCTCAGGCAACAGAGGTCAAAGATTGGATTCAGCCAGGAGGCTGGATCCAGATGTTTCCCCAAACCCCAGGGACCACTTCGACAGGTAGGTGTGGGCACCCACCTGCCAATAATCATACAACATCACCATGACATCAGGCGAAGTATTTCCTTGTCCCCGAGAATGGTTTTCCTTTGCGATCCTTGCTGTCATCACAGATCAGCTGACCAGCCCTGGCAGTAAACCTCACTAGACAAGGGACAAGCAGTAGCCATTTTCAGGCTCCCAAACATTCCTCTGGACCCCCATCTTTACCAGCCTCACACCTGACATCACATATGCCTCAGGTGGCCACTTCACTCTGTCTAATGACAAGGCTGGCTCTGGCTGTATATACCTATACACCAGGGGTACGGAAGTGGACCAGGCCAGTGGGCAGGATTCTGCTTTCCTCAAGCCCACAAGAGACACTTTGACCCACCTGTCAATCATCTGACATCACCATAGCATCAGGTGAAATGCTCTTTCCCCCTTGAGAGGCTGAATTTCAAACAGCACAGGGAAAGGAAGCATTTCCACATGGTCCTTGCTGTGAGAGCAAATCAGCTACAGAGTTCCTGACTGAAAACTTGCTCGTACAGCCAATCCCAGTGGGCCCTGCTGAATGTACACTGAGGCTGCGGGTGGTTTCCTTGCAGTTGTGACTTTACCTGCCACACACCTGATGTGATGTCACATGGGACATTAGGTGTGGGGCAAGTGCGTTTGGTTGGAGGGAAATGGTTTTGCAGGCTATACATTAGGACCCTTGTTCAACTTAATCTGGCCTGACAACTGGAGGTTCCCCTCTGCTGGTATACAGAGTGATGGCCATGCAAGGAGTGCCCATGCATGCAGAGACAGGCTCTGCAAAATGAAAAGGTGATTTCTTTAGTCAAATTCAAAACTGCATGAATGGTGAGGAACATTCCCAAAGCCTATACTAGCCACCTAGCAGGAGAGCTCATTACTCCACAAATCCCCTGTTGTACCTAGAGATGGGGGAGGCAGCAAAGTGGGTTTGTACCACTATTTTATGGGCACAGAAAAGGTTATGCTGATGAACTTGATGGCTCCTCTATGTCCCTGGTTCGGAACAGTCCTTGTTCATGAGCAGGAGGTTGCCTTGATCTAAGCAGAGCTATTTCAGTATGTCCCTGCCTATTAAAAAAAATGTTTGATGTCCAAATGACTATCTCCCTCCATATCACTGTTGAATACTATATAACGTGGCTCTTCTTAGCACTGAGCATTCACATCAAGCAGCCACCATGCAGTGCATTAATACGGCACTCCTTGTCCTCATCTTGGGATTATTGGCACCTTTGTCCAAGAAGCAGGATTTCTTTGCCTATTCAGCAGGTAAAACTTCTGGCCCTCATAGGCTTCGAGTCTGCAAGCTGCCATACAACCCCTGCAGATTGGACGGGGTTGGGAGGACTGGACTAGCGCCATCATGATGACAGTTCTCTGGCATGGGAACTGTAGATTGCTCAGGGTGCTGAGAGTTGTTAGAGACCCCTATTCGCCTCCGTTTACAAAAGCAATTGACAATCTGACCCTGTCAGAATTCACCGTTAGGGTTCTGATTTACAAATTCAGTTTCATAAATTCCTATCTTGACATTTGAA
Organism: Lacerta agilis; assembly: GCF_009819535.1. Lineage (NCBI taxonomy): Eukaryota > Metazoa > Chordata > Lepidosauria > Squamata > Lacertidae > Lacerta > Lacerta agilis. The sequence goes on along the minus strand of NC_046326.1, from coordinate 12,744,314 downwards.
CTTGCAGCAATATGAGATGTTAGAGGGAATGCAAATATTTCTTTATTCTCTATAACTTTACTAAAGGTAAAAGCAGCATCTCCTAGAGACCAGGAAGTGCAGTTTCCGTAGTGTGCTTTCAGAACAGAGGCAGGAAAGTCTCTGGAAACAGTGCTAAAGAGTTAATTGAAGTTGTTGTTCTCCCAAATCATGACATGGGAGCACCCATATCCACCCCCCCCAATAAAGCCTTTGGAAAGACTGGCTTTGCACACACCAAACACTGAAAGCACATCAAGAGCACATGGCTCCCCTCACACAAAAGAGTCCTGTAGTGGTCTATACAGGTATGATTCCTCATACCCCTAGAAACTACAGTTCCCAGGATTATTTGAGGGAATGGCATTTTCCTCTGTGTTTCACAAGAATGGATAACTTTTATGGATCTTCTCATTCATCCTCTTCCCACCCTTCCCGCAGAAACCACGCCTAGCAATTGCAAACTTCGTCCAGAATATGGAAACTGTAGTTCCTTCCATCTAAATTATTACTATGATGTTGAGAGCAAGATGTGCAGGACCTTCATTTACAGTGGCTGCGGAGGAAATGGAAACAACTTTAATTTTCTCACCCAGTGCCTTGAAGAGTGTAAAAAGTTTGGTAAGGACTAATAAACCTTTAAAATTATCCAATGTTTGAAGTGAAAATCCATTTAGAAGCCCCTCTTGTTTTGCTAGGGTGTTTGACTGAATTCATTTTCTGCTGTTGCTGTATTTATGTTGCACATCTTTTTTTTTAATGCATGTTAGTAAAATAATTAGAAATGAAAGCAAGACACATTCATCTAGGAATGGTGAAGCTGTACCCCCCCTTCCTGGCTGTGCTATCAGAGGTTGATAGGAACTGGGGCCCAATGGCGTCTGTAGGGCTAAAGGTCCCCCAACTCTCTTTTAAACAGATGATGGAATGTAATAATAATAATAATAATAATAATAATAATAATAATAATAATAATAATAATAATAATTTATTTATACATACATACATACATACATACATACATACATACATACATACATACATACGGGGTTGGGAGGACTGGACTAGCGCCTTCATGATGACAGTTCTCTGGCATGGGAACTGTAGATTGCTCAGGGTGCTGAGAGTTGTTAGAGACATACATACATACATACCCAGCCCCTCTGAGCAGCTTCCAGCAAAATATTAAAATACAATATTTCATTAAATATTAACAGCTTCCCTAAACAGGGCTGCCTTCAGATGTCTTCTAAAAGTCAGATAGTTGTTTATTTCTTTGATATCCGATGGGAGGGCGTTCTACAGGGTGGGCGCCACTACCGAAAAGGCCCTCTGCCTGGTTTCCTGAAACATCACTTCTCGCAGTGAGGGAACCACCAGAAGGCCCTCGGAGCTGGATTTCAGTGTCCAGCCTGAACAATGGGGGTGGAGACGCTCCTTCAGGTATACTGGGTCAAGGCAGTTTAGGGCTTTAAAGCTGGGGACCAACACTTTGAATTGTGCCCAGAAACGTACTGGGAGCCAATGTAGGTCTTTCAGGACTGGTGTTATGTGGTCTCGGTGGCCGCTCCCAGTCACCAGGGATTGACAGTTAAAATGCTGCATTCTGGATTAGTTGTAGTTTCCTACGGAAAGCAACAGAATTATGATCAAAATCCTAATTGTCTGAAGCAAGGGAAGTCATATATAAAAATTAATAATTTAGCAATATATTTGGACTTATTTGGACTATTTGGATTATTTGATATTTATAATTATATGATGTGATTTTTGTAATTGGAAAACCTAATAAAAATTATTTTTAAAAAAGTTGCAGTTTCCGGGTCACCTTCAAAGGTAGTCCCATGTAGAGCACATTGCAGTAGTCCAAGCAGGAGAAAACCAGAGCATGCACCACTCTGGCAAAACAGTCCACGGGCATGTAGGGTCTCAGCCTGCATACCAGATGGAGCTGGTAGACAGCTGCCCAGGACACAGAATTGACCTGTGCCTCCATGGACAGCTGCAAGTCCAAAATGACTCCCAGGAGGCTTAGTTACCCCATTCAGGACCAGGGAGTCCTCCACACCCGCCTGTCCCCCCCAAACAGTACTTCTATCTTGTCAGGATTCAACCTCAATCTGTTAGCCACTATCGATCCTCCAACCATCTCCAGACACTCACACAGGACCTTCACTGCCTTCACTGGTTCTGATTTAAAAGAGAGGTGATACTGATGAACACCCAGCCCAACCCCCCTGATGATCTCTCGCAACAGCTTCATGTAGATGTTGAAAAGCATGGGGAAGAGGACGGAATCCTGAGGCACCCCACAAGTGAGAGCCCAGGGGTCTGAACACTCACCCCCCAACACCACTTTCTGAACACGGCCCAGGAGGAAGGAGCGGAACCACTATAACAGTGCCCCCAGCTCCCAGCCCCTCTAGATAGTCCAGAAGGATGTTGTGGTCAATGGTATCAAAGGCCGCTGAGCAATCCAGCAGAACTAGGAAACAGCTTTCACCTTTGTCCCTAGCCCGCCGGAGATCACCGACCAGCGCGACCAAGGCAGTTTCAGGGAATTGGGAAGATTATTACTGCCTGTATGGGTTTTAAAGGAGAACCCATGCTGTCCATATAAACCCATTCTTCACCTAACTCACAATTACAAGGAATATTCTAGCTGAACATCTTGAGCATCTGTCTCTAGAAATCTGAATGCAGCATGTTGGACGAAGGTCAGGTTTTTTAATTCAAGGTGTGCTCAGTGTGTGTGGCTTGGTGGCCAGTGGGTAATGGGGAACTCTGTCCCCCAATACCACTAATATATGATGAAGGGGAAAAATATTGTACTGAGCTTTGGTTGACACGATACCATGGAGCCTGACTTTATTTTTGGCCATGTCAAGATTAGGATGATTTCTTTCAAGCTTCCAATATGTCCCCAGTTAAATATATTAAAATAAATATATTTAAATAATATTTAATTAAGAACTGGATGAAGAACGGTTCCTAAATGAGTGTGCAGCATACAGTCTCAGCTCCCCAAATACCCCTTCTTCATATTATTAATGTGCTCTCACACTGGCATTACTTATGCCATAGTGTGTCATTTTTTTCTCCTTTTCATAGGAGTTCCTGAATCCTGGCAAAGCCCGATAGGTGAGACTAACTTAATACAAGGTAAGAGTTCCTATTGTTGTCACACAAATTGTGCCAGGGACCACATGTTAGTTCAAGAGGTAATTCACTCAGAAGAGCTGTGCTTTTTTTTTTAATAGAAAAAAGTGTCTGTACTCAGCATGAAGTTGTTACTGAAAGTGCAACCAGTGCTATTTTTCTAGAAACAGAGGTGTTGGAACTCATCATGAATGCCTCCCTTGTTCTCTTATAATGGCAATGGTGCCCACCTGAGAGGTGCTGGATCTGAGTTCAGGCAAATTCAGGCTGAAAAAATGGCCTGAGTGCTACACTTTAAACATTTTTTAAAAGGTTCTGGTACTGCATACTATAGAGTACCCCCAGGAAAAAAGCACCGCAGAAGAGACAGGACATGTATGTGTTAGAGTTTCTGCAAGGGAATGCCTGGTCTGGACCCTGCATAGAGTAAAAAGAAAAAAGAAAAAAGAATTGGCTCTCCACTACAAGAATGAGTTTTGAAACTTTACTGGAAATAGTCTTAAAATAGTTACAATTAAAGGTTAATAGATGCAAAGTAACACATTGCTCTGCAACAATCAACAATGAGGCCCCGCATTCTTTTCTTTTCTTTTTTGTCCTTAGTACAATTCAATAAATTTTCCTCTCTCTACTCCTAGCCAGAGAGAGATCTTGAGCAATTTGTTTGTTCATCACTACAGAGCCACTATTGTTACTCTGGCTACTACCTCCATTGCTGACAAAGAAGCTGAATTCTCAGGATTCATCTCCTACTATGAGAGATGAGCTGTCAATTAACCTCCTGCCTAATGCAAACTTCTCTACTTTGCAAATGCCAACATTTGCACAAGTTTTTCAGACTTCTGTGCATACAAACATTGCATTTTATGCACATTAAACTATGTATATTTAACAATAAGCACCAGTATGATGAGCAGGGCCCACTTCAGGATGCCACTTGATTCTGTGGGAATTGGGAGCAGAGAAGGGCAGCCCTGCTGTGGCCTTTCATGGTTCACACATCCAGAACCTTGAGAATCAAGGGGTTGGGAGCTGGGTGGGGCCTCCTTCAACACTGGGGGTAGCTCAACTCAATAGGATGGAACCAGGCTGTATACTGCTTCCACTTCATGGAATTCATGGGCCAGTTAGGTTTGCCTTCACATGGTTGCTCCCACTTTAGAAAGTGGCTGACATTTTTGAATAATACTAATAATCAAAGATCACCTTGTTTGGTAACATAACATTTAAGTAAGCTGTGGCCAGAGTTAACCCAATGACAAGCATCTTGCCTCTTTATTCAAGGTGTGGGTTGGATATTCTGTCCTGTCCCCAGAAGCACTTTAGCAAGCAGGGCTTCATTTTCCCATGACAGAAGATGGGAATGAAAGATGGGAGAGGGAACATGTCACACACACGGGTTTCCAAATGTTATTGGACTACAGTTCCCATCATTCCTGACCATTGGCCATGGTGGCAGTAGCTGCTGTGTGTTGTAGTCCAACATCATCTGGAAGGCACAGTTTACCTGCCGAATAATGTGGCTGAAGGTCAAGGGCTGTAGAATAATGTGGCTGAAGGTCAAGGGCCAAGCACAATTTCAGGTTTTTTATTATTTCATAATCCTACATTTCCCTCATATACCCCCTTATCTCTAGTCTGTATGCAACCCTAACAGGTTTCCATTAAACTTGCCTCTATGGTGGAATGCTAAATGCTTCTGAATTGCAGTAGCAGTTTAACCCCACGTGGGCTTTGTTTTAGGATTTTAACCCCCTGGCATTGTGACCACTGATGCCCCTCTAGGCTTTCTGCTGCTGCGCATTCGGAAGAGATAATCTCAGCCAATTGAATCATAGATGCAAGACTTTGAAATAGAATCTACACCAGCTGTTATATATGGATTATATAAATGCAAGCTTTGCACACACACTTTCTTCCTCCAGGGCTACCTCCGAAATGTAAGGAGCCAGTAAAAAATGGATTGTGCATGGCTTTGATGAAACGCTATTATTATAACAGCAGGCTGAATATATGTCAGGAATATGAATACAGTGGATGTGGAGCCACCAGGAATCATTTTAAATCTTTCAGGGAGTGCTATGAGGAGTGTCAAAAGTATGGTAAGAACAGAACACTTTTCTCTAAACATTAATCATGCTGTAGTAGCATTATTACTCTGCAATATATTGATCCATAAACATTGGGGAAGGTTAGCTTTGGGAGTGGGGGGGGGGCAGGCCTCCTCTTGGGGAATGGGTTCTCCTGTTGATGCTATTTGAGAAATGAGAAGAAACACAACTTTTGATGCTAGAATAGGAAAAGTGCCCAGGCTTCAAAGTGGAAAAAGAAGTCTAGAGAATGCCCTGCATGGGTGGTGATTTTCTGGTACTCCCCTTTTTACTCCCAAGAGTATTTACTTTCCAAATAGGATTGCATGAGTGAATAGAGCTTCTGAAGAAGAAACACTAATAAGAACTAGGCAGGATGTTTTTTTATTTTTTCAAGTTATTGTTTAGAAACAGCAACAAAAGTCAATTTACTGTCTAGCTGAGCTGGGGAGTATCCCTTAGGACACCATGGTAAGATAGGCTGGGAACTGTATCTAATCTGATTGCCTTCCACCTAATATCGGATGGCACATGGAAAAGGGAAGATGTTAATTTATTGTCAGATTCATGGGCAAAGGCAAGGCAGTATTTCTGATTAATAGGTCCTAAGCTGAAACAACATAGTGCTTATTCAATAACAGGATATAACTTGAGGCAAAGAGTAGTTCTAGATTGGACAGGAGGGACTGCAACCTTCCATCTGAAAAAGGGTTCTCATCTCTCCCATGGTCCTCCTTGTCCTTACTTTTCTTTGCCTTTTTATTATAGGTAGCCCTGAATTCCTGATAAATCCTGACTTGTTTGATGGTAAGAATTGACCCTCATATGCATTGTTCCTTCTACTCCTGCTGGCTTTCTTCAGTACTGAATACTACTTCTTAACGCTTTTCTTCACTGTGTCTGAACTACTTGGTATTTTCCACCAGCGTCCAAAGACTCTAGGGCTTATTTCCTTCCAAGATACAAAGGGATCTGGCCATAAGTACACAACACAACTGGAAGAGGGCTCCACCTGGAAGCCACATTCTGGTTCATTCGTCTTCTGTACTCAACCACTGGGTTTGTCATCACTCAGAAGAGGCTACCGTGAATTGCACAACTTATGGATTGGGGAAAGACAGGATCATGTCCCAAGAGGACATTTATCTTCTGCATGTGTCATTCAGTTCTGAACTCAAGGTTCTCAGCCAATCACTTCTCACTCTTTTCTTCTCTAAACTACATATTGGTCTGGAGGCGTTGGGCTGACCTAGTGTAGTGGGTTCTATTGACCTTTTGTGCCCCATCCCTGCCCAGCATGTGTGCTGATGTGTGCACACCAGATGCCAGAAAAGGATGTGACGCTGTTGCTTGAAGGAAACCGGGTGGGATATACAGCAGCTTCACACTCACTGGCAAAGGAAGAAGAGTGCGGAGGGAGCGCACCGCCTCCGGTAGTGCGATTCTGGCAGGGTGCCATTGCGGCTGTCCCCCACACCTGCGCTGGGTGCCCCGCCCCTGCAGGCAGCGTGCCCCACCCCCAGGACACACCCCAGCCTTCTCTCTGCCCCCCAGGGCCAGAGCATGAAGCTCCGCCACTGTTCACACTACCTCAGAATGTAGCAAGGACAGCTTAGAATTCAATGTTCTCATTTCACACCCTGACTTCTCCCTATAAAGCTACCTGAAACCAGGATGCACCAAATCCTGAAGGCTGTTTGTGATTTTTTTCATGGTACCATGCTAAATCTGCCTTATGGAACTACAGAAATCATAGTCGCACCTAGCTAGTTTTAGCCAGTCTCCTTTGGTATATGATTTTATCCCTCCATCAGTGTAACTATTGAATCTCAAAGCAGATATGTCATTAATGTCACTGAGATCATCTTAAGAGTGGCGATCACAAACATGACACCTTCAGACATTGTTTTCTTTTGTCATTCAAACAGTGAAATAATAGGTGTCTTTCTTGTCTCTGTCCTTCTCTCCCTCCTGAAATTCCAGAATTTATGCTTCCCACATGCCAACAGCCACAAGACACAGGACCATGCAAAAAAAGCCTTCTTCGCTTTTACTATGATGCCAAAACCAAGGAGTGCAAGCTGTTCAAATATGGCGGCTGCAACGGCAACGAAAATAACTTTCGGACCAAAGAGGATTGCATTGACACATGTGCGACACATAGTAAGGACATAGATGTTTTTAGCACTTCTTGAGAGAGTCCAAGAGAGAGACCTGCTTTTTTCAATATTAACTTTATGTATGCAGTCGTTCTGATCCTACTGCATTAACTCAATGTCCTTATTTCATAGGAGAGAGAGGGAAAAGTTTTTCTTCTTGAAATAGGTTTTAGCTATGGATCAGGATAGAAGCAGATGCACTCTGTTTGATGCCTTCCTTTAAGAAATGTCAAAGGACAGGTTACTGGTGGAGGGAGAAGTTGAGAAAGAAAAGTGCAGAGCCCCTTTTAAAAAAAACCCCACAAAATGCCCCCCAGGAATTGCTGGAGAGGTGGTGTTTTTATTTTTTTATTTTTTGCTGCAAACTACTTTTTCACTAGTAGGCTAGATGAACACCATTCCCCATGGCTCGCCAATCCTGTCCAGAATGATAGCAAAGAATAACCAAAGCAATGTTTTTGAAAGATTAGTACAATGACCTGGTGTTGTACCAAGGCATGCCACGCATTGGTAGTGTACTAAGCCAATGTGCTCCATGGCATGGAGCTGGAAATAAGTTTTCATATGTTAAAAGTTTCTGTGTCTTTGGGTTGTTTTTTTTTTGGTAACTGATGTGTAGGTGTAATCAATACCTGGCTTTGTTTCTTTAGGGTGGAAAATACGGCACCGTGTTATTGGGTAATGGCACACTTTCCTAAATAAGTGCCACACAAGTCCTATTGTGATGGAAGCAGCAAGGTTAAAAATTTCAGCCTCGCCAACTCAAAATGTTTCCAGGAGCCATTGGCCTATTCTTCTCTCATAACCATCTCAGCAGATGACGACCCTCTCCTCCTGGAGTAGGAAATTCCATCATTCAGTTCTGCACAGTGTCAAGATGTCCTTCCTCTTCTTTCTTCTAAATCTCCCACAATTCAGTCTCACTGGGTTTTTTCTTTCTTTCTAGTTTTGTAAGACAGTAAGAGAACGGCTCTCTACTCACTTTCCTCACAACCATGAATAATTTTAGGCACAGCTGGGCCTGTTGTGTTTTCAGCCAGAATTAACATCTCATTGAATCCTATGGAAAAAAGCACTAGAGGAAACCAGAATGCAATTTTTCTCAACCATGCCTGCATCTAAACATGGGTGCCTTTCATCCTGCTGTACCAGTCTTTGCAGAAATCTTTTGCATGCTTGCCAATAAAGCTATCTGTAATTTCATGGCTCTGTTTCTTCCTTATTATTGCTGCTGGTTTAGCAGCAGTATCCTAGATGTCTTTGTTTTCTAAAGTCCATACACCCCTTGTGCCAGACAGAGTGTTTGGAGGAATACATAGACTCATAGAATTGAAAGGAACCCTGGGGGTTATCAAGTCCAACCCTCTGCAATGTAGGAATCCTGCCCTCAGCCGTTCCTGGCATCATCTATCTGTCTCCAGATACACAAGTGAGTCCAGCTTAATCATATGGGACTATCTATGAGAATTATGAGCTAATAGCACAGCATGTGTGGGACTTCACACATGCATTTGGCCAACCTCTGGGCCATGATTTCCCCTAAACAAATAGTTTTATCAGTAGGCTTGACAGTCAACATTCCTCTGCCAGGTAAATATTCTTGCTTCCTTCAGATTTACTTGGTCTGCAGAAGGAAAGACTGATGCAAACAAGGAGACTTCAGCATTGCCCTTTGGCTAAGGTCCCAGCACCATTGTCTCAACTGAGTTTCTGCTCCCTGAAGCATCGGCAGATCATACAGGCCATTATTATTGTGCGACTATATAAGCTTTAGAAAACATCAGAAGAAGAAGAAGAAGAAGAAGAAGAAGAAGAAGAAGAAGAAGAAGAAGAAGAAGAAGAAGAGTAGTTTGGATTTGATATCCCGCTTTATCACTACCCGAAGGAGTCTCAAAGCGGCTAACATTCTCCTTTCCCTTCCTCCCCCACAACAAACACTCTGTGAGGTGAGTGGGGCTGAGAGACTTCAGAGAAGTGTGACTAGCCCAAGGTCACCCAGCAGCTGCATGTGAAGGAGCAGAAACATGAACACTGTTCCCCAGATTACGAGTCTACTGCTTTTAACCACTACACCATGCTGGCTCTTAACCACTACACTATGAAGGCAACCCTGTATAGGGAAGCTTTATAAGGTTTAATGTTTTATCATGTTTTTATATATATTGGAAGCCACCTAGATTGGCTGCGGCAACCCTGTTGGATTGGTGGGGTACAAAATAATAATAATAATAATAATAATAATAATAATAATAATAATAATAGTTCTGTACTCTATGCACATTGACATGGCATACATTATTTGCTTTCTGGTATGGGCTTTATGAACAGAGACTGTGAAAGAAGCAGGGAAATGGGTCTGGCACAAGTTGTGTCTGAGCTAGGCTATGACTATCCTGGAAGGACAGATCCTGAAGTTGAGGCTCCAATACTTTGGCCACCTCATGAGAAGAGAAGACTCCCTAGAAAAGACCCTGATGTTGGGAAAGATGGAGGGCACAAGGAGAAGGGGACGACAGAGGATGAGATGGTTGGACAGTGTTCTCGAAGCTACTAACATGAGTTTGGCCAAACTGCTGGAGGCAGTGAAAGATGGGCATGCCTGGCGTGCTCTGGTCCATGGGGTCACGAGGAGTCAGACACGACTGAACAACAACATCCTGAAAAATATGGTGGCAGTGTTGATCGCTGCATGACATTGTTCTTCATTGATCAAAATACAATGATTTTCCTTGTTCCAGTGCTAGAGCTTTTTAAAAACTTTGAGTTTTTAGTGTGACAGCAAGTGAGACAGTGTGAGAAAACCCATTCTAGGAGGAAGCAATCACAACTGATTTTGCAGGTTGGAAATGCAGCTATACCTAGTTTACACCATTTCCCTAACCAAGCCAAAACCTATCCATTAGCATCTCCCAGGGCTTATCCACACTTGCCCTTCCTCTATGCTTTCCAGACATGGCCTGCACTTCAAAGCTCTGTGTTTGAGCACACCTTTTTTTAAAGCTGAATTGGAGCAAATGACAAAAATGGAGAAAACTCAAATTGATGTTTGCTCTGATTAGGAACCAGGTGGCGCTGTGGGTTAAACCACAGAGTCTAGGGCTTGCTGATCAGAAGGTCAGTGGCTCGAATCCCTGCCACGGGGTGAGCTCCCGTTGCTCAGTCCCAGCTCCTGCCCACCTAGCAGTTCGAAAGCATGTCAAAGTGCAAGTAGATAAATAGGGACCGCTCCAGCGGGAAGGTAAACGGTGTTTCCGTGCACTGCTCTGGTTTGCCAGAAGTGGCTTTGTCCTGCTGGCCACATGACCCGGAAGCTGTACACCGGCTCCGTTGGCCTATAGAGCGAGATGAGCACCGCAACCCCAGAGTTGGATACGACTGGACCTGTTGGTCGGGGTCCCTTTACCTTTACCTGATTAGGTACTAAAGATCAGTGCAATGTGACTAGACATGGGGGGGTGAATTAATTGCAGGAGGTAATGGAATTCCTTGATGAAACTCTGGGTCATATTTGTGGGAGCAGGGGCGTAGCAAGGGGGGCGTAGGGGGCGGACTGCCCCATGTTCCATCATGGAGGGGGTGACAAATTATCAAGGAACAAGTACTGCCCTACTAGGGTGATTCATAAAAAACTTTAAAAAAAGGCCTGCTCCAAAGGTCTTATCTTACTATACTAGGGATTATATAGCTATATAAGAAATTTCATGCATATCGGTTAATATCTTGACTCTCCTCCACCAAAATAGCTGTTTACTTGGCTGTTTTCCTATGTTGTGAAGGCTGAAATTTCAGTTCAGTGGAGCACTTACTGTTCCCAACCCTGTGGAAAGCCATCTAATTAGACTTTAATTTGATTTTGAGTTGTTTTCAGGAGGTAATTTAATTATTGTTTGATTTTATACCAATGTTATGTATCTGATGTTAGCCACCCTGATCCTGACTTCGGCCGGGGAGGGCAGGGTATAAATAAAAGTTTTATTATTATTATTACTTGTTATTATTCCTTTGTAAGAAAATATGAAATAACGTAAAACCATTTTTACAGGGGGGGGAATCAATGGGGGGGGTTGACAAGAAATTTTCCGCACTGGGTACCACCTGACCTTCCTACGCCTCTGTGTGGGATGTAATCCACTGGGAGCTGTCAAATACAACATTCCTTGCTTTGCTAGAGTGGACATGCAAGGGAATGTTTGGTCCAGCCAGTTGAAGCTTCCTGTTCCCCCTGGCCTGGAGCATCCTTTCTTGCATGTGGCTAATGGGTGGGCATGACCTTTCCAGACCTGGTCAAAGGCCAAGGCATGCTGCCATTCTCTCTCTCTTTTCCATCTTCCTTTCGTCCTGCAAACTTCCTGGAAAGAACTGCTGGATGCCAGCCAAGCAGTCCCTCAGGTCATCTCCCTTATGGCATAAACCTGTTTTTATACATTTGTAACTTTAAGCCTAAAGCCTGCCTTCAGGGGTCACACTGTGCTCTGCCTGATTGTGAGTAAACTTTCTTTTTATTGCTTATGAATAAGACTGTGGCGTCTTTATTCTTTTAGGAGGGATTCACAGGCTCTTGCCAGGAAAATATTATAAAACATTTCAATCTGGAGTCTTCCGGTTGAGCGCGGAGCTCCATCAGCCGCAGGTTTTGCTCGGCTGAGCAAACCTGAGTGCGGCAGGGACGGGGTGTCTTCTACAGCGCAGAAGACCCCCAAGGAACCCCAAATCGAGAGTTTTGGGGGCATGGTCGTCCGGCTGGTGCCAGAAGGGTGCTCCTCCCTCCCCGGTAAGGCTCTGTTTTGAGCCCCCGAGAGCGAGGGAGTGGAGCCCCGGCAAATCGGACATACTGCTTTCCCTGCCTGCACGAAGCTGCGATACTGAGGGGCTACAGCGTTTCAATTCTTCCAAGTAAATAAAAAATGGACAAATGAACAAATCTGAAGAGAAAACTGTAAGTAATTTGATTTGATTTGGCTTCGGAGGGGATTCTAAAAACGGAAGTCAATCCCTCTCTGCTGAGATTAAGAGACAGTGTGATTTTGTAACTGAAGCTATTTTCAATGCGATTGAAACAAAGAAACTTTTGTAAGGGTGTTTTTAGTTTTAAAAGTGGATTGGATCTATTTTCCTCTTTCCTGGAGGTCCAGATGGAGTGGATATTATAAACTTTGGCAATGATTAAAAATAAAAATGGTGTACTTATGCAGTAAGGATCTACGTAGCAAGAAATAAATTGTTGTGACTAGCAACTTGAAGCTCGACCTTGAAATGACAAAGGGAAAACTGTCCTCGCGGTTTGTAAAGCAAGCTTTGGAACTTTTGCAGCAAGTAGCCGTGGGAATCAACAGCATTGCACAATTGGCACATAAAGAATTGGAGATTGAGACTGTGGACAATTTGGAGGACTTTACATTGGAACAGAAGGGAAAGGAAGGAGGGAACAGTGACAATGCTGAAAAAGAGGAGCTGGAACAGGATACATTAATTGGAGCCTTTAGGCAAGAAGAATTTAACAGTGTTAAAGACTGGTTCCTGTTGCCACTGGATTGTCAAAAGACTACAGACCTGCGATTAGTTGGACAGTTACAGGATCTTCTTTTTTATGTTTCATGGGCCAGGTTCTTTGAAAGGGAGGGTATAGGGTAAAATATCAGAATTTAAAAACGAAATGGTATTCTATTACGGTTATGACAATTGGATATGGACACTGCGATAACGGACAATGCTTTGAAAGATAAATTCTGGGACCATAAGGGAGGGAGGTGCATGAGCAATATGAAAAATTTTGGTTAAGATAATGAGAAATTACAGAAGTATTGTGAGGCGGAGGTAGAGAAATGTTCAATAGGTAAAATGATGAGATGGATTTTAAATTAGAATTTAAAGGTAAATAAAGCTGCAACTATGTAATAATTTAGAAATCAGTAAGAGGAGGATTGAGGAAGTCATTGTAAAGGAATAAAGATTGGAATTTAATTGACTGACCCGGGAGGAGGGTCAGCATGCTGTGCTTTGGAAAGTATGTGGTTAAATGTAAAATGATTGTTGCTACCTCTGTGAGAGGGGGGTTTGGTGTGTATTGCTCCCCTCGGTGGGAGAGGGGGGAGCCTGGAGTGTTTAACCATGTATTATAATGTATTGGTTTTAATTGGTTTCTTAATTGGAAAATCTAATAAATTTTTATTAAAAAATATATATAAAACATTTCAATCTGGACAAGCCAGTTTGAATTGCATATTTTCTTAAGAAACTTACATGAGTTTGCAACTAGTTTTCTGCTGTATAAAGGGGAATGCACTCTGCTAAGTAGAGGAACTTGCCAGTGCAAGTTAGGAAGGATATTAATAAACAATATATCCTCTCCTGCTACCCTGTACATTCCCACAATATTCATGCCCACCGTTGTTGGTGGGAGGAAAGGTAGGTTGTAAGGAGAATTTTTGGGTAGTTAATGGATGGCTCCCTCCCTCAGACAAACATAGGAGCTAACTTGGGAATGAAAGCAAGGCTGGTTCCAGGGGAGCATGTTCTCTCTCTCTCTCTTTTAACCAAGGAAAGTCAACTTTTTAATTGCTAAATCAAAACCAGTGGCAACTTGGCTTTTCTGTGGTTTGCTCTGATTCAGCGATAAACAGCAGACTTTCATGGGGAAAGCTTGGGGGGGGGAGTACTTGAACACTGAGGTTAAAGCTAGAAATGCAGTACAAAAGGAAGTCAGAATGAACCCTGAGTTGGTGGCCATTACTGCTTTCTTTGGGAGTGAATTCCATAGTTTAACTATGTTCTGCAGGAAGAATTGTATCCTTTCTGAATCTTCCGTGTCACACCTGTGGGTTTGTATCACCATCTTATGGGAACAGATCCCTTTCTGGCTATGCCAAGGTTATGCTGAAGAACTTGATGGCTCCTCTATGTCCCTAGTTTGGAACAGTCCTCATTCAAGAACAGGAGGTTATCTTGCTCTAAGCAGAGGTGCTTCAGAGTGTTCCTGCCTATTAAAAACTTGTGTTTGATGTCCAGATGACTATCTTGCTCTACAGCACTATATGAAGTTGTTCCTCTCAGCACAGAACATTCGCATCAAGCAGCCACCATGCAGTGCAATATCATTGTATTCCTGGTCTTCATCATGGGATTATTGGCACCTTGGTCTAAGGTGTACGGTTTCCGTGTCTCTATGGATGGTAAGACTTCCATTGTTCTGGCCCTCATATGTCTCAAGTCTGCTGGGCCTCTCTTTCACTTAGGCATCCAATGCAGAATGGAATGGGATTTGGAGGCACAAGCATTGGGCTAATATCATGAGAACAGTTCTGTGCCATGCACCACTCACCTCCAACACTGGGCGACAAATGCTCTGCCTTTTTGCATTCTGTTCACCCTGCCTGTATACTTGCCTCTCAGCTTGGGACTTAAGTCCTAATGGATACATAAGGTCTCATCTGTACTATACCTTTAAAGCAGTGTTATATCACTTTAAACAGCCATAGCTTTTACCAACGTATCCTGGGAAATGTGACTTGTTAAGGGTGTTGAGAGTGGTTAGAAAATGCCCATTCCCAGCTATTTCCAGAGCAGTTTAACAGTGAACCCCAATTGTAGCTCTAATACCCTCCAACATTTCTCTGGTGAAAATAGGGGCATTTAACATTAACATTTAATGGTTAATTATTATTATTTTACATGTTGGAAGCTGTCCAGAGTGGCTGAGGCAACCCAGTCAGAAGGATGGGCTACTACTACTACTACTACTACTACTACGGGCTATCATCATCATCATCTCTATTTTCATTGGAGAAATGTTGGCAGGTATGGTGTATGCAGCCCAAAGTTATGTGATCTCATATTGCCCCTTTCATGGATATTTCCAGCAACCTTTTTTAAAGTATGCAGCAGGAGTCACACTTACTAGCCTCTAGGAGAGATGTTTATCTTCAAGAATGTTAAAGAAAATAAAAATGAATATGGCCAAAAAGCCCTTGTGCTGCCCACCCCACCGGGTGGAAAATGTATATTATTTCACACACTCTGTTTGGATTACAGCAGCAAACTTCACGAGATCAAAGTCCGGGCAAGTTGTACATACATTTGATTTGCAGATTAGGGACATTACTATATTCAACAGCGTATAACACATCCCAAGTCAGGGTCTGCTGCATCTGCTGCCTGGTTCCCCCATTCATACCTCTAGCTCTCCTAATGATATAGCATGTGGAATGGTTTTCTGAAACTAGAGCACGTGGGAAGGAAAGAGCTATGAAGGGACCAGTGGAGGGAGAGGGAAGGAGCTGCAGCAGCCTCATTGTCAGGGCGATCCCACATACCTTTACTCAGGCAAGATCGACACAGCTATATATATATATATATATATATATATATATATATATATATATATATATATATAAATGCTCTGAAAACGCTATGCAAAAAACAGCTCTAGAGCACCATTTGGTGTCACAGTGGTGTTGTTGTTTAGTCGTTTTGTCGTGTCCAACTCTTTGTGACCCCATGAACCAGAGCATGCCAGGGTTATAACGCATGTATTGGCTAATGTAGCTGAGTCCTCTGTTTATTATGGTTGTGTGCTACAGTCTTCTTAAGGGCTATGGGAGAAACCACAACTGGACTCTTTGCAACTAGGCTCCCGGTTGGGTTCTTTGGTTTATGTGACTCTTGGATCCCATTTGGGAAGGTCCATATTTGGCTGCTTGGCAGAGATGACATCAGGTGTTGGATTCACAAATGTCACATCTTCAAATGGCATCTTCTTTTGAGTTTAAAAAGATGAGAGGGCATAAAAGGAACTTGTCATTGCTCTTCTTCTCCTCCTCACCTTTCCTCAAGTGGATCGGCCTGCCAAATGCAATTTACGTCCAAAATATGGAAGGTGCCATTCAATTTACCGAAAGTTTTACTACGATACTGTGAACGGCAGGTGCACGACCTTCAGTTACAGTGGCTGTGGAGGCAATAAAAACAACTTTCTACACCTCCTTGACTGTGAATCCGAGTGTATATGGTTTGGTAAGGACAATTCTGTTTTTATTTCTGTTCCTGATCCTTAAAAATCTTTAAAGTGAAAACCTGTTCAAAATTTCTCTTTTTGCTGCTAGTGAGAAGCATTCTCTTGCTGATTTGATTCCCTGCTGCTGGAGGTTTCATGCTGTAAGGTTCTTTTTAAAATTGTTAACAGGAATCATAGTCCAGCAATATCTGGAGGGTCACAGGTTCCCCACCGCTGCCCCACAGCTCCCCATGCCCCATTGAAGGTACTTTGGAGGGGCCTCCAACCTACTGAAGCAGATCTGGGGAGGTCCTGAGGTGAGGGGGAATCTATTCTGCCAATAGTGTCTGTACTGTTGGATTTCACACACGGTTATTTTCTTTTTCTTTTTCTTTTTTAACAAAATACTTTTAAACTGATTTGGGAGAGTAGGGAACACTGAAAGGGAGGTAAACAAACAAACTATTGACTGAGCTGAGTTCATGTTCAGGCTCAAAACAGGGCATATGGCATGCGTTTGAGGTCAGTGAAGACATCCTACTTTGCTGCCTCCATTACATCCTGAGACCCTACAAGTGTCCCTATTTTCCAGGGTCAGTCCTGGATTTACAGAAGCTGTCCCAGTTTCTGATTTGGTCCTGGAATGTCCCACTTTTCCTTAGGACATCCCTGTTTTCATCATAGAAATGTTGGAGGTTATGGAATAGGATGTCCCTATTTTCATCGGAGAAATGTTGGAGGGTATGCATCCTTGAGGAGCCAACCAGGAAAGGTTTGTCCAGCTCCTCTCCCCTGGAGAAAACCGCTCTTTAGTGCTCCATTGGAGCAAATGCCAGTTCCAGTTTTCCCTGGATTGCCATTTGTTCTGATCTACTGCTAAAGATTTGGTATTTCCTTGGAAAGGAGTGGGGCAAAGGGGAAACCACCTGGCCAGTGTATTCTAGGCATGGCACAAGTGGAAGTGGGGATGAGCCCGTATTCCGGAGGTTTGTTATTCCTGACCAGGGGGATGGACCTCTGGAGCACATGGTGCCCAACTGTAATCAGATAGCCAAACACTTCAAGGCTGAGGTCGCTTTGCTCTGCTGTGGTTTAGACACTGCTGTTGTGGCAGTGCCAGCTGAAGTGTCCATTAGTTCCTTGAATATCCTGGTGTATTAAAGGTAGCTGGAGTGGAGTGGCTGAATGGGTCAGAGGTATGGTAAACATATATTTGCATGATTGAGTGCAATCAGGCAGTGGAACATGCTTTTCTTTAAAATCCCACTCTAGACCTTTGTTGTTGTTTAGTTGTTTAGTCGTGTCCGACTCTTCATGACCCCATGGACCAGAGCACGCCAGGCACTCCTGTCTTCCACTGCCTGCTGCAGTTTGGTCAGACTCATGTTAGTAGCTTTCAGAACACTGTCCAAGCATCTCGTCCTCTGTCGTCCCCTTCTCCTTGTGCCCTCAATCTTTCCCAACATCAAGGTCTTTTCCAGTGAGTCTTCTCTTCTCATGAGGTGGCCAAAGTATTGGAGCCTCAGCTTCAAGATCTGTCCTTCCAGTGAGCACTCAGGGCTGATTTCCTTAAAAATGAATAGGTTTGATCTTCTTGTAGTCCATGGGACTCTCAAGAGTCTCCTCCAGCACCATAATTCAAAAGCATCAATTCATCGGCGATCAGTCTTCTTTATGGTCCATCTCTCACTTCCATACATCACTACTGGGAAAACCACAGCTTTAACTATACGGACCTTTGTCGGCAAGGTGATATCTCTGCTTTTTAAGATACTGTCTAGGTTTGTCATTGCTTTTCTCCCAAGAAGCAGGCGTCTGGCATATTGAGTGTAGCACCTTAAAAGCGTCATCTTTTAAAATTTTAAATAGTTCAGCTGGGATATCATCACTTCCACTGGTCTTGTTATTAGCAGAGCTTTCTAAGGCCAATTTGACTCCACTCTCCAGGATGTCTGGCTCAAGGTCAGCAACCACACTGCCTGGGATGTACTAGACAACCATATCTTTCTGGTATATTTCCTCTGTGTATTCTTACCTCCTCTTCTTGATGTCTTCCACTTTTGTTAGGTCCTTTCCACTTTTGTCCTTTATTATGGTAATCTTTGTACGAAATGTTCCTTTCATATCTCCAATTTTCTTGAACAGATCTCTGGTTTTTCCCATTCTGTTGTTTCCCTCTATTTCTTTGCATTGCTCGTTGAAGAAGGCCCTCTTGTCTCTCCTTGCTATTTTTTGGAAATCTGCATTCAATTTCCTGTATCTTTCACTATGTCCCTCACATTTTGCTTGCCTTCTCTCCCCCCACTATTTGTAAGGCCTCACTGGACAGCCACTTTGCTTTCTTGCATTTCCTTTTCATTGGGATGGTTTTCGTTGCTGCCTCCTGTATAATGTTACGAGCCTCCATCCATAGTTCTTAAGGCACTCTGTCCACCAAATATAAATCCTTAAACCTGTTCCTTACTTCCACTGTGTATTCATAAGGGATTTGATTTAGATTGTGTCTTACTGGCCCAGTGGATTTTCCTACTTTCTTCAGTTTAAGCTTGAATTTTGCTATAAGAAGCTGGTGATCTGAGCCACAGTCAGCTCCAGGTCTTGTTTTTGCTGACTGTATAGAGCTTTTCCATCTTTGGCTGCAGAGAATATAAACAATCTGATTTCGATGCTGCCCATCTGGTGATGTCCATGTGTAGAGTCGTCTCTTGTGTTGTTGGAAAAGAGTGTTTGTGATGACCAGCTTGTTCTCTTGACAGAACTCTATTAGCCTTTGCCCTGTTTTGTTTAAACGCCAAGGCCAAACTTGCCAGTTGTTCCTTTTATCTCCTTCTTTAGCATTCCAATCCCCTATAATGAGAAGAACATCCTTCTTTGGTGTCATTTCTAGAAAGTGTTGTAAGTCTTCATAGAATTGGTCAATTTCAGTTTCTTCAGCACCGGTAGTTGGTGCATAAACTTGGATTACTGTGATGTTAAAAGGTCTGCCTTGGATTCGTATTGAGATCATTCTATCATTTTTGAGATTGCATCCCAGTACAGCTTTTGCCACTCTTTTGTTGACTATGAGGGCCACACCATTTATTTTATGGGATTCTTGCCCACAGTAGTAGATATGATGGTCATTCGAACTGAATTCGCCCATTCCCGTCCATTTTAGTTCACTGGTGCCCAGGATGCCAATATTTATTATTGCTACCTCATTTTTGACCACATCCAGCTTATCACGGTTCATGGTTCTTACATTCTGAGTTCCTATGCAATATGTTTCTTTACAGCATTGGACTTTCCTTTCGCTTCCAGGCATATCCGCAACTGAGCGACCTTTCGGCTTTGGCCCAGCCACTTCATCCGCTCTGAATCTACTTGTACTTGTCCTCTGCTCTTCCTCAGTAGCATGTTGGACGTCTTCCTACCTGAGGGGCTCGTCTTCCAGCATCATAATTTTTATATGCCTGTTGTCTTTGTCCATGGAGTTTGCTTGGGTGGGATACTGGAGTGGCTTGCTAGTTCCTGCTCCAGGTGGAACACATTTAGTCAAAACTCTGCATTAGGACCTGTCCATCTTGGGTGGCCCTGCACGGCATAGTTCATAGTTTCTCTGAGTTATTCAAGCCCCTTCACCACAACATGAAGGAGACTCTAGACCTAGTGAAGTGCAATAAATATAGACTGGTCACCAACACCCCTTGCTTGGCAAATCTAGTGGACAGGCCACTTGTGGAACCATTACAAGTTTTCCTGGGTGAGACTGATTATCTATATTTCATGTGCTTTGGCACTCGTCACAGTGTCCCGTTGTGCCAGAAGTGGTTTAGTCATGCTGGCCACATGAGCTGGAAAGCTGTCTGTGGACAAATGCCGGCTCCCTCAGCCTGAAGCGAGATGAGCACCACGCCACAACCCCCTAGTCACCTTTGACTGAACTTAACCATCCAGGGGTCTTTTACCTTTACCTTTTTATAGGGTGGTTCCATTAGTATCTTCCAGGCTGTGTTCAGAGAATAGCACTAGTGGGTTCATCTTGGTCCCCTGGAACTTGTGCTATGGGGTTCTACAGGACACTATTCCTCCCCCAGTGCTTTTAAACATCTATATAAAACTATTGGGAACAGTCATTAGGAGATTTGGAGCAGCAGTATCCTGATGACACACAGCTGCATTCCTCCATAACACCTTTTTTAAGTCTGCTGAAAACTTTTATTATGCAGGCAATTAAGAATATATATTTCCACAAAGTTCATCTGCTTTCTGATTTATATAGCTTTTATTGGCTGGTTTGATGTATAGCTGTTGCGAACCACTTTGATTTAAAATTTCAAAAAAAGAATTAGTGGCATATCCATATTTTAATTAATGAATAAATTTACTAAAAATTACAGAATGGTAACTTGGGATAAGAGCAATTCCCGAGTGAGTGTCTAGCTAATTTTTTCAGCTGCCCAAATACCCATGTTTTGTCTTTCTATAGAACCCTGTATTAAAGTGGTTTAACTCAGCCATAACATAGTTATCGTTTTACTTTTCATAGCCAAGGCGGATGGTTGGTCAACTCCCACTACCCATAATAAAGGTGAGATGTCCTGTTCTTTTCTGCATTGCATATCTCAGTGGGATTCATGATTAGTGCAGTGAGAATGCCTGCATACATGGGAGGTAAGCCGGCTACAACGGGCAGGTGTGTGCTGAGCGCTTAAGCACCAAGATGTTGAGCAGGGACCCCTTCAGTTTGCCACTCAGTTCTTTGGGACTTGTGGGCAGGGAAGAGAAGCCTGTTGGGGTCTTTCATAGTTCACACATCCAGAATTTTGGGGTTCAAGGGGTTGTGAGCTGCAACTTCGGCTCCTTCAACAATTAAAGTTGTGTGGCTCAATAGAATGGAACCAGGCAGTATACTGTTTCCAATTTATGGTCAAGTCAGCTCCTCAACCACCTCAACAGGGAGGTCACATGGTGTCTCCCACTTTAGAAAGTGCCCCAAACCTCTCAAATAATACTTGCAGATTCTCTAGTTTTTGTTGAGTTTAATAAAGTTGTTGACATAGATAAGCCAATCATGAGCATTTTGCCTTTTTACTTTCCTTCTCATTTACTTGTTTCCCAGCTTAGTGCTTTGCCCATACCTCACTGAGAGGTATTAGTTTAGTTTTACATGATGGAAGGTGAGAAAGAAAGGTGGCTGACAGAACACGTAGAACATGATTTTAACCTCCTGACTACTGCAGAGCTCCTGTCACAGCCCACTTGGAAGAGATCATCTCAGCAGTTTGAATAATAGATACAGATCTTTGAAATAGGATTTACATTAGCTGTGTGTGTGTGTGTGTGTGTGTGTGTGTGTGTAAGATTTCTATGCACCCCTTTCTCCTCCAGGCCTACCTCTGAAATGCGAACAGCCAAAAGAAATAGGACCATGCAAATCTGCGTTCCCACGATATTATTATGATGTTTGGGACAAGAAATGCACAGAGTTCATATATGGTGGCTGTAATGGCAATGAGAACAATTTCGAATCTTACGTGGATTGCTATGTGACGTGTGAAAACACTGGTAAGAATGAGCCACTTTTAATGGTTTTAATTGACAACAAAAAGAACCTGCAGTTTTTGCTAAGCATTACTCATGCATTATAGCTCCCAAACTGGGCAATCTTAACTTTAATCAAGGGAGTGGGTGGTGGTGGGACTGGAGCTGTCGGCATCCTGAGGAATGGGTCCTCCCATTCTTGCTTTCTAAAATGTCAGAAGCAATGCAGCTTTTGATGCTAGAATAGGGAAAGTGCATAGTTTGGGGGGGGAGTCTGCAAAGGGTAAACTACAGTTCCTAGTGCGCTTGGGGCAAATGGGTGTGTTTTAAACGTATTGTAAATGTACAGTGTATATGCAGTGTAAGGAAAAGGGGAAGGTTGTAAGTTATAATTTGAAAACAGAAGCCAAAAATCAAGTGAATGCCTAGGTGAATAATGTATCAGACAGATGGCACATTGAAAAGGGAAGGTGTTTGTGTCTGGGTAAAATCATGTGAAAGGCAAAGCAGCACTTTTTATTGGGGAGCCTTAAGTTGAGCTCCAATAAGCCCTTAGCTGAAATATATACCCTCCAACATTTCTCTGATGAAAATAAGGATGTCCTACCTATTCTGTTGTTGTTGTTGTTGTTGTTGTTGCTCCGCCCATCTGGCTGCCCCAGCCATTCTGGGCGGCTTCCAACATATATAAACATATAATAAAAGATTTAGCATTTAAAAAAACTTCCCTATACTGGGCTGCCTTCAGATGTTTTCTAAAAGTTGTATCGTTACTTATCTCCTTGGCTTGGGGCTCGCATAAGTCCATATATTTCTCCAATGAAAAGAGGGACGTCCTACAACAGCCTCCAACATTTCTCTGAAAATAGGGTGGCACTGTGGGTTAAACCACAGAGCCTAGGGCTTGCTGATCAGAAGGTCGGCGGTTTGAATCCCCGCGACGGGTTGAGCTCCCGTTGTTTGGCCCCTGCTCTTGCCAACCTAGCAGTTAGAAAGCACGTCAAAGTGCAAGTAGATAAAAAGGTACCGCTCTGGCAGGAAGGTAAACGGTGTTACTGTGCACTGCTCTGGTTCGCCAGAAGCAGCTTAGTCATGCTGGCCACATGACCCGGAAGCTGTACGCTGGATCCCTCAGCCAATAAAGTGAGATGAGTGCAGCAACCCCAGAGTCGTCCGCGACTGGACCTAATGGTCAGGGATCCCTTTACCTTTAAGGAAAAGCGGGACATTCCAAGATCAAATCAGAAACCATGATGGCTTCTGTAAATCTGGGACGGTCCTTAAAAAACAGGGACACTTGGAGGGTCTGGAAATGGCATAATGCTTATTCAAGAAAGGGATAGTAACTTAGGGTTGAGAGTAGCACTGAAGCATCTGGAAAATGGTTTTGGCTGCTGAAATTCCCACCAGCACTAGCATCACTTACTTTTGCTTCTGGCCATGCTGACTCCTACTAATGATGTCACCTTAAGACTTGCAAGCTTCAGGCAGAAAAGGTCCCTCACACCTGCTATACAGTAACATTGTTCTCCTTATCCATTTAATAGGATACAAGTTTAATCCTGCGCTGACTAAAGGTGAGCAAAGGTAACAACAGTTCCGTGGCATATCCCTTCTGACACTCGTATGCATTCTACCTTCCACTCTTGCTGGCTTTCTTCAGTTTGGTAGCTCACTTCTTAAGGTCTTTCCCCACTCTATCTGTACTACTTTGTCGTTTCTACCCGGGTCCCTGTTTCCTCCCAAGACACAGTGGGATCTGGCCATAAACACACAGCCTAACCCCCAACCACCTGGACTGAGCTACACTGAGCAGGGGCTACAGCAGAGATCTAGCTGAGATCGTGAAGCTTCATGGAGTTCAAGTGATGTTCAGGTGGATAAGTGAGGGAGATAGTGGTGTTTCAGACCAAGCTGTGCTCCTCTACTCAGCCATCCAGCCATCCCAACTGACTTGGAACCCTGGAGCAGGGCTCTCCCTGGAAGTCACATTCTGGTTAGTTGGTCTTCTGTACTCAACCACTGGGGTCATCATCATTCAGAAGAGTCTACTGCCACCAGTATTTATGGAGTGGATCATGCCCCCAGAAGGACAGCCATCCTCTGCATGGGTCATTCACTTTTGAACCCAAGACTCTCAGCCAAGTTCTTCCCTACTTATGTTTTCCCCCCACATCCTGCATATTGGCCTCTCTGTCCACGAATCTCGGAACACTTCCCCTACTTCCTTCCTTTCTCTTGGGTTCAAGGGCCTACGTACTGAAACATTCTGAAGGGGTGGAAGCATATGCAGCCCTCTGCACCTATGGCCATGTTCTTCTGCTTATCTCCATGCACACCATCCTTCCTCATCTGCCGTAGCAAGCAGGACTCCCCTTTTGACACCAAAGAAGATGGGCATGGGAGGAGAAAGGAGGAACCTAGAGGAAGCAGGTGGGATGTCATGCAACTCCTCACTATCCCAGAATGCATCAAGGACAGGCAGGAATTCAAGGTTCTCATTTCACACCCTGACCTTTCTCTATGAAGGCCACCCAAACCAGGCTGCACCAAATCTTAAAAGTTGTTGGTGAATTTTCTTCTACAGTATACTAAACCTGCATTAAGGAGTCATATAAATCATCATCTCACCTTACCTAACTTCTTCTGGTCTCTTTTGCCTGTGATTTTACCACTTTGCCAATATGACTATTACACTCCTGGGCAGAGTTATCATAATTTTCATTGAGATAATCTCAAGTGTTGCAGTCACGAGCACAACACCTTCAAATTTTGTCTTCTTCCAAACAATAATATAGTGTGTGTGTGTGTGTGTGTGAGAGAGAGAGAGAGAGAGAGAGAGAGAGAGAGAGTATTAGCGTTGCCATACATCTGGATTTTGCCAGTCACACCCTCTTTTTCAGGCTTAAAATTTATGTCCAGGCGGAATTCTAAAATGTTGCAAAATGTCTGGGGTTTTTCGTTTGCCCTCAGCAGAAAGGGCCCTTGGCACCTGAGGACTTGCCTGCCTGTCCCATCCCCAGGCATGCCAGCATGTGTGTGTGTGAGTGTGCAACTGTGTGAGAGGGAAAGATCAGGAGGGAGGGAGACCAAGGAACAGGCAGTCACCTCACTGTGGCATCACTTCCTGATTGCCCCTCCCCACTCTGTTGCCTGCTGCGTCCCTTTTCTTCCCTCCTCCTAAAAGTCCAGGGGTCTACCCCCTACACTTCAGTGGCTGCCCAGCCTCTGTCTAATTATTTCCTGTGGGTGAGAGCCTCATCCAGGGTCTGCCCATCTCTTTAAACCTCTCTCTCTCTCACTCTGTTTATGCAAACTTCTGTTTGTTTTAGGGCCATAGCTCAGTGGCAGAGCATCTGCTCTGAATGCAGAAGGCCCCAGATTCAATCCCAGGCATCTCCAGGTGAAGCTGGGAAAAAGAGTCCCTGCCTGAAACCCTGAAGAGCTGCTGCCAGTCAGTGTAGACAATACTAACCTATAAGTCGGCAAATGTGTCCTCTTCTTTGCTCTTCAAAGTATGACAACTCCCCCCCCCCCCGAAATAAACTTGTCTTTATGCTTCTCTCTCTCCTGTACTGCCAGAATCTCTTCTTGAGACATGCAAACAACCAAAAGACACGGGACCTTGCAGATCAGCCTATCCTCGTTTTTACTATGATTCCCAAAGCAAGACGTGTAAGCCTTTCACATACGGTGGCTGTTATGGCAACAACAATAACTTTGAAACTGAAGAGGAATGCATGCAGGAGTGCCAGTAGGCGCTGGTAAGATCACAGCTGTCTTTAGAACTTTTCCAGGGAACCCAGAGAACCTTCCTTTTCCTCTTAATGCTATTTATACGATGGTTCTGTTCCAAAAGCAAGAATACAATATCCTTACTTCATGGGAGAAGGGTAAGTTTTGTTCCGGGTGTTCCGGGGGATAGCCTCTGAGTTCAGGAGGGAGGTAATGAGATGCACTCTGTTTGATGGGATGTTTTTTTCCCCGTGCAAACTGCCTTCTTGCCAACAGATTAGATTATCATGGTTCCTCTTGGCTGGTATGAAAGAAACCCTCAGCCCACCCATAATGATCATGAATAATAATGACAAATTAGAACAATGCTCTTGAAAGATCAGTAGAGTAGCAGAGAGAGGAGAGGAGAGAGAGAAGAGAAGAGAAGGGAAGAGAAGAGCACATTCATTTATAGTGTGTGATTTTGTTGGGGTCAATGGCACTCATATAAGCACATTCCACACACTGTTTACGGGTTGTATACACACCATACATTTAAAGCACCTCTTTGTCCCCCCCAAAATTCCTGAGAAGTGTAGCTTGTTAAGCATGCTAGGATTTGTAACTCTTTGAGTAGTAAACTGCAGGATCCTTTGGGAAAGCACACTATACTTTAAATGTACAGCACATGTGGTCATGCTAGCTTGAAATTTCAAGTAGTCACCTGATGTCTATGGGCTTCAGGGAGTATGAACATTTGGATGGGAGTTTTTACTATGAAAAGAGGTGACCAGTGGGTTGCGGTCTTTCCCCTAGACTTCGGGTATTTAACCTTCTCCTGGGCATGGCGCCAAACCCCACTACTGGTCAGTTGGCACCGCGCCCAAGGGAATGCCTCCTAAATTCCTGCTGCCATTGGCCACTTCAGTGGCAGGAGGATGATCCAGCCTACTAGAGGCCGGTTCACAGGGGAGACCTGGTGCCTGCCTGCAAAGCCGCCCGCCCAAGGAGGGCAAACAGACCTATGAAAATACGTGACCAGTTGGTTGTGGTCTTTCCCTGGACCTTCACATCCCTAGCTACAACAGGGATGCCATTCCCACAAAATATGCAGCAAAGCAAAGCGTATCTGAAGAAGTGTGCATGCACACGAAAGCTCATACCAAGAACAAACTTAGTTGGACTCTAAGGTGCTACTGGAAGGAAATTTTTTATTTTATATTTTGTTTTGACTACGGCAGACCAACATGGCTACCTACAGGTACATGTAACATGGGAATACAGGCCATGAAAACCTTAAAATGTGCCCTTTAATGTGAGTTCCAAAGTTTCCCTCTTTCCCTAGAATAGAAAAAGACCACACACTTACTAAATTAAAAATTGTGTACTTACAAACTCCCCAATGGTCAGATTCATATGCTTTTCCATACAGCATTCAGAAACAGTTGAACAGACAGTAAAACTTGTCTTTGTTACAAAGTGGAATAGCTCCTAAATAATTGGTATAGGAATTCAGGAATGGCTGACGAGAGCCACCAGCTCAGAACCTCTTCAAAATTTGAGCTTCTCAGGTATACTGAGGTACAACAATAGGTTTGATTACTTTCCTTCCAAGGTGAAGAGGAGTGATCTAGCCTAAGCTTCTCAGCACAGCTTACTCTATGGTCTTAACCCCTTCATGCATTAATTTGACTTAAGCATGTTGGCTATGTGAGACTGGTTATCCCACACGTTGGTCATGCTGGCTGGGGTTGATGGGAGTTGGACATTTGGCAGGTTACAGGTCCCTCATCCTTAGTGTATGTGCTGAAGGACTGGGATCATCTCCACCCCATCCATTTCAAGCACCCTTGTACCACTTTAGCACTCATTGCTTCCTCCAAATAATTATGGGAAGCATAGTTTGTTAACAGTGCAGATGGAGACCCTTAACAAACTACAGGTCCCAGGATCCTTTGGGGGGAAAGTCCTATCTGTTAAAGGGATGAAGACCTACCTCCTCTGTGTGCTTTATGTGAAGAAGTACTTCTTGCCTATCCTGACCATAGCTGTCAACCTTCCCTTTTTTGCAGTGGGAAACGGCACTGGAATAAGGGAATTTGATCCTGACACTCCCACCATTCGGTCTCATTGGCTTTTTCCAGCCTTGTGTAAGAGAAAGAAAACCTATTCCCTGTGCACTCTCTCCTTACTATGAACATTCATTCATTCAGTTACAGGTAGGTAGCCGTGTTGGTGTGCCATAGTCAAAACAAAATATAAAATCAAAAAATCCTTCCAGTAGCACCTTAGAGACCAACTAAGTTTGTTCTTGAGTTTTCGTGTGCATGCACACTTCTTCAGATACACTCATTCATTCAATTATTAAATTTGTTTAGCACCCTTCATCCGAAGATCACAGGATGGTTCACAACAGAAAAATGCAAAATAAGAACACAAAATGCTGTATCATATTTCCCCTAACTCAATCTTTTTTCCTAAAGCAAAAGTCCCCAAAGCAGTCATTCATCATAGTTGAAACACTCCCTGATGTACCATCACATTTAATTGTCTGGATGTCTCCCTTCTTTCTTCAGGTTCACCTTGAGTTCTTGTGCAGAAATCAGCGTGTAATATTTTCAGACTTATGAACATATCCCTGGTCCCGTAGAACAGAGTCATCAGTGGAAGCCAGAATGCTGTCTTCTTCTCAACCATGTGTTCATCCAAAGAAGGGTAACTTTCATGCTGTCATACCGGCAGTTGGTGAAATTTCTTGCATGCTTGCCAATAAACTCATCTATTGCATCCTAATATTCTGATATTCTATCACCTTTGTGTCAATGAATTGTGGTGGTCAATGGATTGAACTTGAATCCCAACAAGACGGAAGTACTGTTTCTGGGGGACAAGGGGCGGGCAGGTACAGGCAACTCTCTGGTCCTGAATGGGGCAACTGCATGGGAGTCATTCTGGACTCACAGGTGTCCATGGAAGGACAGGTCAGTTCTATATTCAGTGTAGCTGTCTACCAGATCTAGATCCATCTGGTACGTCGGTTGCTAGTGCTTTGTACAAACTTTTGAAATGCACAATATTATTGCATTCTGCCCTATCCCCACCCCAGTTGTGTGGCAACTGAAATGTCTATGGGTGCTTCCAGCTGGGGGCTTAATATTGCAAACTGGCCATTCAGAAATTGCAAATGGGACATCGGCAGCAGGTTTTTGTTTTTGTTTAACTTACCTGATTTTCTGTGAAAACTGTGACTGTGAATGAAGCACAGCCTAGCATTTTGCTGCTGATGTATGCGAGAGCAGTGCCAATCCCACAATAAACACCTGTCTGGAAGCAACCTATAATATACCAGGATGCGGCGAAATAGGAAAACGTATCTTTAACTCTTACAAAACTGCAGCAGCAGCACATATCACCTTGCCATATGGATGAGACTGTAACATGATAACATAAGACGATCCCTGCTGGATCAGGCCACCTAGTCCAGCATCCTGGGGGTTGTCCACAACTGAGCAATATTTGGCTTTGCACCTGCCTGTCTCATCAATAGAGGGACGTCCACATTACGTCCTCCCCATCCCAGTGTTGTCCCAAATCTTTTCCTCTTTAAAGGCAAGGATCTTCGAGCTTTGAAAAGTCAGAAATGGCCACCATGTGTAGTGCTTCCCCCCTGGGGGTACTAAAGGGTATGCAGTACCCACACTTCCTCCCCCATGTTAAAAGTGTGGCACTTATTGTTACGACTTCATTGTGATTACCAGCACCTTTTCTTTCTTTTTTTAAGAAAAGCACCGGGAGACCCACATTTAAAGGGCAGAAAGATCCTAGACAACACTAGGATAGGGAAGTTTCCCTGAGCGCTCTCCTCCCTTGTGCTTCCTGGGCTTGCAGCCTCCTAGAGAATCTCATGTGGGTTTTTTTTTCATTCATTACCTTTGGTAAAAATTACTTAGCATAAATTTACTCTAGAACTGGGCGCCTCTGCCTCAGCTTTCTATAGATGTCGAGGACTAACGCTGCACAACCACACACACACACATACTCTTAGGCGCCCTTGAGATTTGTGCGCCTTCATTTTGCATGCAGCGACCATGAGTGCAGCTGGCAGGAACCTGGCCAGCAAACCCTTGGGAGCCTGGCCAGCAAACCCTCCTCCTGGCTTCCCCACACGCCACATGCACACCCGCCTGCCCCCAACAGGACACCCTGGCTACGCCACCTAGAGCCTCTTGGCGGCCTGGCCTCCCCACCCCCTGTGCGTCACTGGTGCTCTTTACATAGGTGGCACTCCCCTCCGGCAGCCCCCTTTATAGGCTCTCCCCTCACGCCAACAGAGGCCAGAGCAGGAGCACGAGGCAGAGCAGTGAGGCAGCTGCCCAGGCAGGAGTGGTGTGATGTCCCTTACCTTGGAAAAAAATATATTTTATTTTAAAAACACATACTTTTGCCATTTTGTCACCCCCCTCAGTGATGGCACCCGGGGCGGTCCGCACCCCGCTTCCTACGCCTCTGTCTTCAGATGTCTTCTAAAAGTCAGATAGTTGTTTATTTCCTTGACATCAGATGAGAGGATTTTCCACAGGACGGGTGCTACTACCAAGAAGGCCCTCTACCTGGTTCCCTGTAACTTCACTTCTCGCAGTGAGGGAACCGCCAGAAGGCCCTCGGCGCTGGATCTCAGTGTCTGAGCTGAACGATGGGGGTGGAGACACTCCTTCAGGTATACTGGGCTGTTCACGGGGCAGTGCTGGATTAAACCCTGTGGAGGCCCCTTGGCAGTCAAAATCTGGGTGGGGGGGCATGCCTCATGCGCATGCTGGAATAACATTGAACTAAGAAAGCTTGATTGTTGTTTTATTTCATGATCGAAACAATATTATTTAGATCCATTGTCACGGGACCCCTAGAAAGTGTGGGGCCCATAGGCCAGTGCCTACTCTGCCTATTTGGTAATCCAGCCCAGCCCCTTTGGCCTGCAGGAGAGAGAAGAAACGGAAGTTGAGGGACGCCCCCTGATGCGCTGCAGCTGTTCCCCACAATGAAATGAAAAGCTCAACATTTGTCAGGCACTTTCAGATGCTCAGCAGCCCTGTGTGGTTACAACAACCCTGTAAAGTAGGCCAGTGCTATGTGCTCCCCGAATTGCAGCTGAATCCCTCACAGATTGGCACCCAACCTCTGCTTAAAAGCCTCCAAGGAAGGAGAACCCACCACCGTCCCAGAGAGTCTTACCATCAGAAAGTTCTTCCTAATGTTTAGTCTGAATCTCCTCTCCTGCCCTCCCCTTGGGAGCAGCAGAAAACAAGCTTGCTCCCTCCTGCAGCCGTCAGATATTGGAAGATGGCTCTCCTCTCTCTTCTCACTCTCCTCTTCTCCAGGCTAAACATACTCAGCTGCCTCAACCATTCCGCATGAGGCTTGGTTTCCAACTGCCTCAACCATTCCTCATGAGGATTGGTTTCCAGACCCTTCATCATCCTGGCCACCCTCCTCACCTTCCAGCTGCTCAATATCTTTCTTCTACTAGCTTGCACTGACTGGCAGCAGCTCTCCGGGGTTTCGGATGGGGGGGGGACATTCCCAGCCCCCCTGGAGATGCCGCCCAGGACAGAAGACCTGCATGCAAAGCAGATGGTCCAATTCTGCACTATGGAGACCCCTATCCTGCCTTGAAGGATGTGGGGGTGGTCTCCCTTTGGAAATGGGAATGCAGGAAGGATGTGAAATGCCGACGTGAATCTGCCGAGAGAAGATGCAGATATTTTATTTTTTGTTCTTTATTTTCATATTTTTCATTTTTTTATTTTGTGCACATTTTGTATATATTTATTTTAGGGGTAAGTGTAGGGTTAGGGCTGGGGTTGGGGTCAGAGTTAGCACCGGTTCTACTTAGTGGTGATGATCGTTTTCCAAGGCAAGTCATGCTATATGCTGCAGATCCCACAAATATTGCACACACCCCAATCTCTGAGTGGTAAGAGACTTCAGGAGTGCCAGCAATTAGCCAGGGTTCCATTTCTTTGGAATGAAGGTCACTGGAGACAGCGGCGTAGCTTGCCGCTCAGGTTCCTGGTGCGGGGGCATGTCCTGTAGCTGGGGGGGGGGGCGGCGATCCACACCCATGGGGGCGGGGTGAGCCTCTCCAACGCTTGGAGCCTCTCCACCACCTCCCCCTCAGATTTCCAGTCCCCGCAAAGTCATAGTTCTTGTGTCAGCACAGAGAGCAACTTCAGGTTCTCTGTGTCTCTCGAGCTTCCACCCCACGACCTGACTAGAAACAAAGGCTATTTTGCTTCCAGCCAGTTGAGGGGAGAGAGGCTTACCTCCTGGAAGAGCAGCTGGGGACCATCATGTTGGAGAAGGCTGCTATAGAGCAAGAATGCAGCTTGGGAGATCACTCCCAAGAGAAGCCTGGAAGTGCAACATAAAAGAGATGGAAGCTTTCTCAGATAATCTGTTTTTAAAAAAATGAGACAAAGACTGAATTATGAGACTTCCTAGAAAGATTGGGAGAGAAAAGAAAGAGGGATTGTGGAATGGTTGGCAAAGCTTCTTGTGTGGCTTTAGGCCTTTGAGGAGGCGGGAGGAGAGACTCTGAAGAGGAACAGGTTTCCATTCTTTCCTTATCATCATGTCCTGGTCCAAGGAACAGAGTGTTGATTCAAGGGAGTGCAGGTGGAAAGATCCCTATCATTCTAGGTCCTTAGGATCCTCACAGCTCCAGGGTGCCTCTTAACTTCAGAGATCACGGTGGGCCACTTACACTGAGAAAGGGCACCCCTTTCATCGCAGGGTCGCTTCCTTTTATTTTCTGCAGTGTAGGGGTCCTTATTGAATCCAGTTGCCCTCCTTGCCTCACCCCCTGACTTGCCACGGAAGTTAACAGCCTGGACCCTTCTCAACATTTTCTTTGTACACCTAATGTTCACTCCTTTAGAGGTACGACAGCTTTCCTCATGTTCTGGATCGTTTGGCATCAGTGCGAAGGGACTGATTCTGTTTATGGATGTATGTGCACATGGCTCCTCCATGCAAGACGGAGATCTACAGTCGAGATTCCTCTTAGTTTGGAGGGGACTGCCTATGTGCATTTGGTGTGTACACATGATCCTTTTGGACTGGTGGATCTGCTCTTAGCAGAATGGCAGCAGCAGGAGCACTGCAGCAGCAACCATCTTTGCCCCATGTACTAGCATTCTAAGGGATGCGGGTGGCACTGTGGTCTAAACCACTGAGCCTAGGGCTTGCTGATCAGAAGGTCGGTGGTTCGAATCCCTGCGATGGGGTGAGCTCCCGTTGCTCGGTCCCTGCTCCTGCCAACCTAGCACTTCAAAAGCACATCAAAGTACAAGTAGATAAATAGGTACCGCTCTGGTGGGAAGGTAAACGGCGTTACCGTGCGCTGCTCTGGTTTTGCCAGAAGCGGCTTAGTCATGCTGGCCACATGACCCGGAAGCTGTCTGCAGACAAACGCCGGCTCCCTTGGCCTATAGAGTGAGATGAGTGCACAACCCCAGAGTCATCCGCGACTGGACCTTACAGTCAGGGGTACCTTTACTTTTACCAGCATTTTGCAGGTTTACATTTAAACCATGGTTAAGATTGACCATGGTATAAAGTGATGTCTGAACCAAGACATTGTGTCTACAAAAAGGTCTTGTGGACTCTGAGATTTTGCCCATCAATATTGGTTGGCTTGTGCCAATAGCACATGCTCCCTGCTCTCTTCTGTCATTATACAGTATATGACAACCACTTTTTGTCTGCCTGATTACCTTAACAATCTACATATGGTAATAAATCAAAAAGCCTTTGTGATGGCCATACTGAATGCTTTTCTTTCCCTAGTTGTGTTGGGTATACATACATTGGCATTTCAGCAGCCTCCAGGCTTTGCCATGCACTGAACTTGAAGAAGTCATGTTAGGATATTTCTTTCTGTCTTGTAATTTCTTCTTGGACAATCCTCTAATTAGCCCTCTCCTGAGATAGGGCTCGTATATCAATTGAGTTGAAGGAATTTCTTAAAGGTGAAATGTTGAAGGCACAAATGCAGACAAGAAAGAAAGAAAGAAAAGTGGGAGGTATCTAAAGAAACCAATGTAGCTACATAAGGAGCTTACAGATTTTTAAAGGGCATGTACAGTATAAGAAATGGAAGAAAGGGGAAATCATTAAGTAAGAGGATACAAGAGAAGCCAAAAGTTGCGGGGAAAAGGTAAGGTGGACCAAAACTCAGAATGAGCTCAGGCTTGTAAGAGAAGTTAATAATAATAATAATAATAATAATAATAATAATAATAATAATGAATGTTTCTTCAGCTATGTTCTAAGAAAGAGGAAGAACAAATAACTAGTAGGTCCTCTGTGTGGAGAAGATGGAGAAATGCTATTGGGTGACAGAAAGTGGAACTGCTCAACACCTACCGTACTTTGCTTCTGTCTCCAACTAAAGAGATAAGAACAGGGGGGACATTCAGGTATGGATCCAGAAAAATATTGTGGCCACAGCGTAGATGTTTCCTCTTCAGAATAAACCATGAGAAAATGGGCTTACCAGGACTGAGGGGAGACGTAGCAGTCCAAAACCTGAAGCATGACTGCTAGAAGAGACTGTATTAAACACGAGAAGGGGGTTATATCCTTGGACTTGGCTCCATCTTCTTTTGCTTCCAGTTGGGTTTTGTATCATATTTTTGAGAAGAATTAAATCACGCAACGGGTTTGAAAGAGAATTTTTCCTTATAGGTTTTGAACTTGGCAGTTAGTGGTTTTTTCTTTCGTTTGCCCTCACAATTGAACCTGCCCTTAGAACTAGGTTGGTTGGGGGTTCCCCAATTGGTTCCTCCCACCATTCCTCTGTATCCGGCCAGTCCATGACATTGGCTACCAGGGGATTGATGGTGGGACGACGATGAGTGGTCAGAGGGAGAAGACTGGGAGAAGGTGGTGTTGGGAACTGAAGGGGCAATAGGTTTTGATTGGCTGAGGTCATTGAGGGCATTAGAGGTTGGTTACAGTTGTGAGGGTATTGGCGGCGAGCCTTCAGCTCAAGTGGTGATTAGGCATTGGTAAAACCTGGTTTGGGGGATGGGAAGGTGTGGCCATCACATGCCCCTCCATGTTAAAGGGTATTCTGTTAAAGGAATCTGGGGGTCATGGTTCCTGTCCGAAGCCCGGGTGGAGGTAGGGCCATGGCACGACCTTCTGGTGACCCTGGGGAGCTCCGAGTTGAGGTACACTAACAGGGCTGCCCCTACTGGTGGTTAACCCTTGTGAGACTTCCTTCATGGCAGGCAGGAGTCAGATATAGTCTGTTCAATTCCAGTGCCTAAGCCAATATCACTCACATTCTGTAACCAATAAAGTTGTGGCCTAAAATTTGCCCATTAACCTAATATATGGTGTCCATGTGTTATTATTCAACACTAGTACATTAACCCCGTTAAATTAACGGGCGCTCGTTAAATTAATGTAGCGCTAGAAGCTACAGTTAGAACTGGATATGGAATAACTGATTGGTTCAAAATTGGGAAACGAGTACGACAAGGCTGTATATTGTCTCCCTGCTTATTTAACTTATATGCAGAATTCATCATGCGAAAGGCTGGGCTGGATGAATCCCAAACCGGAATTAAGATATTAAAAAATATCAACAACCTCAGATACGCTGATGATACAACCTTGATGGCAGAAAGTGAGGAGGAATTAAAGAACCTTTTAATGAGGGTGAAAGAGGAGAGTGCAAAATATGGTCTGAAGCTCAACATCAAAAAAACTAAGATCATGGCCACTGGTCCCGTCACCTCCTGGCAAATAGAAGGGGAAGAAATGGAGGCAGTGAGAGATTTCACTTTCTTGGGTTCCATGATCACTGCAGATGGTGACAGCAGTCACGAAATTAGAGGACGCCTGCTTCTTGGGAGAAAAGCAATGACAAACCTAGACACATCTTAAAAAGCAAAGACATCACCCTGCCGACAAAGGTCCGTATAGTTAAAGCTATGGTTTTCCCAGTAGTAATGTACGGAAGTGAGAGCTGGACCATAAAGAAGGCTGATCGCCGAAGAATTGATGCTTTTGAATTATGGTGCTGGAGGAGACTCTTGAGAGTCCCATGGACTGCAAGAAGATCAAACCTATCCATTCTTAAAGAAATCAGCCCTGAGTGCTCACTAGAAGGACAGATCCTGAAGTTGAGGCTCCAGTACTTTGGCCACCTCATGAGAAGGGAAGACTCCCTAGAAAAGACCCTGATGTTGGGAAAGATGGAGGGCACAAGGAGAAGGGGACGACAGAGGATGAGATGGTTGGACAGTGTTCTCGAAGCTACTAACATGAGTTTGGCCAAACTTCGAGAGGCAGTGAAGGATAGGCGTGCCTGGCGTGCTCTGGTCCATGGGGTCACGAAGAGTCGGACACGACTGAACGACTGAACAACAACAACAACAACAGAACATATGTGGTCAAACTGTTGCCCTAGCAACATCGGGGGTGCGCGGGCACCCACCGCATGCCTGCGCACACCCGCCGCTTCAACAGTTTCGCCCGGCCGCCCGAAGTGTCTGCGCTCCAAGTCCCAACAGCTGTCCGTGGGGCACATGCGCAGTAGCGCAATCCCATGGACACAGGGACTGGATGCAGAGACACTTGCACTTATAGTGGATGAGGGGGAGGCCTCCGGGTCTTGACACGCAGTAGGGTTTAGTGAGCAGGAAGAGGCTGGGGCAGAGAGCAGTCCCAGCTCAGAGGCAGGAGAGGAGGCATAAGAGGAGGAGGAGGCTAGAGAGGAGGGGGTCCAAGAGGCAGCAATGAGGCAGGCTGCTGAAGAATTTGGGGACTCTCCCCCTCTTGCTGCAACCCTATTAGATGGCAGCATTTTTAGGTGGTGAATAGAGAACAAACCCACTCAGCAGAGAGACTGGACTTAAACTAAGGTTTATTACAACAAACTTAAAGCAAGTAGGTGTTATCTCCCTGCAAATTCAAACTGCAACTGCTCCTTCAGCACAAACAGCACACAAAACAGCACGGAACTTAATAGCAACAGTTCTTAAAGCTACACACACACCTTTTCTGTTTATTTGCAGAATGATTCCTAACACCCCCTCTTATTCAAACAGAAACAGAACACAACAATATTTTATATACCAAAACATATTTATACATCATGCACAACAATTCCTAATTTTGACACTAGTTGTGCATGCTCCTCAAACGTTAGTATTTTCGTAAATATATCAGCTACATTTTGTATACTTTCACAATATTTTAGCATTATCAGGTTTTGTTTAACATTTTCGCATACATTTTGATATTTAATTTCCAAATGTTTTTATTTACTTTTAAACTGTTCAGATCCAGCCAAAGCAATTACAGCTTGATTATCTTCCCAAACCTGAACAGAATAATCACATTGCACATCTATTTCATTGATGATCTGGACATAAAACTTAATTTCATTACACAACCTCTGTCGAAGAAGTGGCTACAATTCCTTGCTTTTTAGATTTCCAACCTATCAGGGAATCACCAAACTGGAATACCATACCAGAAATGGATTTTCTATCAGGCAGATTTGCCCAGTCACTATCAACATAACACTGAAATTTTGTAAATTTTGAAGAAAATAATTTGCCCAGTCACTATCAACATAACACTGTAAATTTTGAAGAAAATAATCTTAAACAATAATCAAGTGTTTGTTTTAAATACCTGAAAACACGTTTTAAACCCTTATCTCCCTGCAGGCAAATTCAAACTGCAACTGCTCCTTCAGCACAAACAGCACACAAAACAGCAGGGAACTTAACAGCAACAGTTCTTAACGCTACACACACACCTTTTCTGTTTCTTTGCAGAAAGATTCCTAACACAACCAGCTCCCCTCCCACCTGGTCTCTTACTTAGAAGACACAGGGAAATGAAGAGCACAGAGCAGAGATTGGTTGTACTCTGCAACTGCTTGGAAGAAAAAACCCTGGAGAAGAGAGGTCTTAGACAGCTGTGGACAGACAGGGACCTTCAGTTCTCACAACTGCCACATTGGGGCAAAACCTACTGGAAGAGTTGCTGTGATTACTACACCTGTGTGGGAATACACTTCGTGGATCCGTTAAAGATCCGCGGTTATTTGTTTATTTTAATGATTATTATGCACTACTTTTCGTATCCTTCCGTTTTGGAGTCAGTGGGCACTTTGCCACTGACTCTTGCTTTCACTTTCACTTTTGAGCGGAGGCATTTTGCCACTGGGATTACTCCGCCTAGAGTTGTAGTTCCAGAGGTTTTCAAAGTTATCAATGGACGTTTATTCTGCTTCCCGCCTTTTTGGAGGGCAGCAACAGTGGTTTTATTGGTTAATATATTGATCGTGATGTCATACTCGTTCATCAATAAAAGGCTGAGGCTCCCCGCTTTAGGCAGTTATTGTTAGTTTGATCTCAGAGAGATCTTGGTTACTTTGGGTTGTTAAGTTGGGACTCAGTTGGAAAGATAGAAAGAAAGCTTAGTTCTTTCAGTTGGGTTAGTTTTAGTTTAAGGGCTTTTTGGGAACGGGTTGGACGGGTTGGATGGTTTTATTTTAGTCAGGGTATAGTTTGCGGAAGATCTTTCGGTGAAGATTTAGTTAGGCTTTTAGACCTAGCATAGGGTTAGATCGCGGAAGATTTATCGGTGTAGTTTTATTTAGTTTAGCATCGCGGAAGATTTGGCGGTGTAGGGACTGAGAGTTTAGGGAAAACTTAGCATAGGGCTAAGAACAGCAAAGTGTAGGAGCCTATGCGGGTCAGCCAAAGCCATAAAAGAAACTTCGGTGTCTGTCTTTATTGGGGAAAAGGTTTATTCAATTTTATTTTAAAAACGTCAGGGGTCTAGCTTCATGCTTTAACTTTGCCCTTAGTTTAGTTTCCTTTGCTTTAAGTGATAGTGCAGGAGGTCACAAGTGGTTTCAAGTCCAGTTTCGAGGCATCCATTCAGATTCGAGGCATCCATTCATTTTCGAGGCATCCATTTACAGTGGTGCCTCGCAAGACAAAATTAATTCGTTCCGCAAGTCTTTTCGTCTTGCGGAAATTTCGTCTTGCGAAGCACGGTTTCCCATAGGAATGCATTGAAACTTAATTAATGCGTTCCTATGGGAAAAAACCAGTCGGGGACGGGTGTCGGGAAAGCAAGCTGGGAGAGCGGTTACTTACAGTACAGTACTGTAGTGAGCGGCGGTGGCGGGAGGAAGCCGGGTGTCGGGTGTGCGATCGGGGAAAGTGGGGAGGGTGAGCGGGAGGAAGCCAGGTGTCGGGTGTGCGATGGGGGAGCACGAACGCGAGGATCCAGGCGTGGGGAGGGCGATGGGGAGCGCGGGGAAGGCAAGCAGGAGGAAGCCGGGTGTCGGGTGTGCGATGGGGGAGCGCGAACGCGAGGATCCAGGCGTGGGGAGGGCGATGGGGATGGCGGGGAAGACAAGCAGGAGGAAGCCGGGTGTCGGGTGTGCGATGGGGGAGCGCGAACGCGAGGATCCAGGCGTGGGGAGGGCGATGGGGAGCGCGGGGAAGAGAAGCAGGAGGAAGCCGGGTGTCGGGTGTGCGATGGGGGAGCGCGAACGCGAGGATCCAGGCGTGGGGAGGGCGATGGGGAGCGCGGGGAAGAGAAGCAGGAGGAAGCCGGGTGTCGGGTGTGCGATGGGGGAGCGCGAACGCGAGGATCCTGGCGTGGGGAGGGCGATGGGGAGCGCGGGGAAGACAAGCAGGAGGAAGCCGGGTGTTGGGTGTGCGATGGGGGAGCGCGAACGCGAGGATCCAGGCGTGGGGAGGGCGATGGGGAGCGCGGGGAAGACAAGCAGGAGGAAGCCGGGTGTCGGGTGTGCGATGGGGGAGCGCGAACGCGAGGATCCAGGCGTGGGGAGGGCGATGGGGAGCGCGGGGAAGACAAGCAGGAGGAAGCCGGGTGTCGGGTGTGCGATGGGGGAGCGCGAACGCGAGGATCCAGGCGTGGGGAGGGCGATGGGGAGCGCGGGGAAGACAAGCAGGAGGAAGCCGGGTGTCGGGTGTGCGATGGGGGAGCGCGAACGCGAGGATCCAGGCGTGGGGAGGGCGATGGGGAGCGCGGGGAAGACAAGCAGGAGGAAGCCGGGTGTCGGGTGTGCGATGGGGGAGCGCGAACGCGAGGATCCAGGCGTGGGGAGGGCGATGGGGAGTGCGGGGAAGACAAGCAGGAGGAAGCCGGGTGTCGGGTGTGCGATGGGGGAGCGCGAACGCGAGGATCCAGGCGTGGGGAGGGCGATGGGGAGCGCGGGGAAGACAAGCAGGAGGAAGCCGGGTGTCGGGTGTGCGATGGGGGAGCGCGAACGCGAGGATCCAGGCGTGGGGAGGGCGATGGGGAGCGCGGGGAAGGCAAGCAGGAGGAAGCCGGGTGTCGGGTGTGCGATTGGGGAGCGCGGGGAGGGCGATCGTTAGTCAGCGGCAAGCAGGGAGGGCCAGCGCAAGCGGGAGGGTTCTTCTTACAGTGGTACCGCGCAAGACGAATGCTTCGTCTTGCGAAGCACGACCATAGAGAAATTCGTCTTGCGGGTCAACCAAAAAATCGCAAAACCCTTTCGTCTTGCGAGTTTTTCGTTGTGCGAGGCATTCGTCTTGCGGGGTACCACTGTATTTTCGAGGCATCCACTTACTCACGCACCTTCGGAATCATTTCCGTCTTACTCACGAGCCTTCAGATATTGAGACTTGGCCGGCGCCCGTGCCCATACGCACGCGGAACGCTGGCCGCTTATCCCCGGCAACTGGTATCTCGTGCGTGGGTAGCTTAGACTCACGCACGGGAAGCTCCAGCACCGAATCCCCGCACACCTGCACTGTTTTGGTTTCTTGAATAAAGAGTTCACTGCAGTTTATGTGTGTGTGTATAGACACACACACACACACACAATGTAAAGGGACCCCTGACCGTTAGGTCCAGTTGCAAACGCTTCTGGGGTTGCGGCGCTCATCTCGCGTTACTGGCCGAGGGAGCCGGCGTACAGCTTCCGGGTCATGTGGCCAGTATGACTAAGCCACTTCTGGCGAACCAGAGCAGTGCACGGAAATGCCGTTTACCTTCCCACTGGAGCGGTACCTATTTATCTACTTGCACTCTGACGTGCTTTCGAACTGCTAGGGTTGGCAGGAGCAGGGACCGAACAACGGGAGCTCATCCCGTCATAGGGATTTGAACCACCGACCTTCCGATCTGCAAGCCCTAGGCTCTGTGGTTTAACCCACATATTGCTGACCCATTCTTGACTCTGGCTCCTGACAATCAGTGACGCTTCTGACTTGTGACCAGACTGTTAATTCTCCTGGAATGCTACCAGGTACGCTGACATTCAAAATACAAAAGTCCAGTCAGTGTGCAAAACCCTATATAATTGCAGGTATTGTCTTTGGAATGGCGTGCATTTATCAAAGGAGAAGTGGCTCTTTTTGGAGGGCAAGGATGGTGGTGTGCATAAAGGACAGTCTCATTTGGCCCCCAAGCTATGTCAAGATGATACTGATAGGCTTTATGGCTCCAATAAATCCCTACCTGAAGTGGAATAGCACTTACACAAGAACAGGGAGTTGGCTTCAGAATACCCCTACCTGAAGTGGAATAGTATTTATAAAAGAACAGGAAATTACCTTGAACTACTCAAAGAAGCACCAGGATGTTCCTACTTATTGATGGACTGTCTTGGTTGCTTGAATGCCCACTTCCATTTCCCTGTACAAAAATGTATAAAGTGCCTTCACTAAGCAGCAAGCACCCACATCAGACAGCAGTCATGCAGGGCAGTCACACTGCTGTCCTCATCCTGGAACTTCTCATATGCTGGTTTGAGCCACTGGCTGCCTGTCAGCAAAAATCAGGTAAGTGTTCCCTCTCAGAGAGGTGTGGATGAGGATGATGAGGATGATGAAGAATTCAATTTATATACCATCCTTTAGCAAAAGATCCCAGGGTGGAATTCCACAGCCCAAACAAAAGAAAATGGTATCATACAGCCTAAACAATATAAAATTGTATTAGAAACTATACAGAATGAGTCCTTGGACCTGAAACTGTGATTGATCCAGCAAAAATGAATGTTTCACGTACACTGGCCTCCACAACATTTGTCTAGGAAGGAACTAAGAGCTTTGGCTGCTCAAACACAGCTTTCCATTTCTATGTGGAACACGATATAAAGTGGTTTTGGTTAGCATGGGGGACTCGCATCAAATATTAACACTGTTTTCTCTCTCATTATAACAGGGTTAACCTGTGTGAAACTCTTGAAAAATACAAGTAAGATTTTTTAAAATTTATTTTCCACAGGAAGGGTAAATCTGGATTAAACAGAATAAGAATGTGTGATGGCATTTTAATGAGGACAAAAATGTATAGAAACTACGTAAAACTTGCATCCACAATAAACTGCCATGTGGAAGCTTCCTCAGAGTGTGATAAGGAAGTATCTCTCTCTCTCTCTCTCTCTCTCTCTCTCTCTCTCTCTCTCTCTCTCTCTCTCTCTCTTCCTCTCTTCCTCTCTCTCCCCCCCTCCCCGCTCTAGGAGGATATCCTTCAAAATGCAAGATCCCTACTGAAACAGGAAAATGCAAAGGAAGCTTTCCACGTTTTTACTTTGATATCCGTACCAGGAAGTGTGAAGAATTTGTTTACAGCGGCTGTGGAGGCAATGCTAATAACTTCATGAATCCGGTCAATTGCATTTGGGAATGTGAAAGGTTTGGTAAGAGAAAATGCTACCTTTTGGGTCTCATCTGGACAACCAAGAGCCTGCACTTTATTCTTAACACGCTGAGCAGTCTACTGCAGGGGTCACCAGTATGATGCCCTTGGGTAGAATAGCACCCTTGAGGTCTTCCTCTGGTGCCTTTCTTTTTGCAGACCTTTTGCAGACTTTTTGAGTGGCACACACTGGTCAGTCCCCTTGGAAGATCTGTGATGAATTGCCCATCATTTAATCCTCTTTCATTCCTGGAGGAAAGGGCTATTAAATTACTCACTTCTTCCATTATTTTCTCTTTTCTATACAATATGGAAAAATGAGGGCACTTACTGAAGAAGGGGCAAGGAAAAAAAAATCAGGATTCTTCTTTTGCAACTCTACTTTCCCCCATATATCTAATCGCCATATGCTATGATGGCATTGGAGATAATGTGGAAAGCTAGGACCAGACATTTAAACAATAAGTAAAATGAAAAATGGTTATAGCAGAACCATGAGTGCAGCCTACTCAGAACTGGAACCTTGTTTGTTTGTTTGTTTGTTTGTTTGTTTGTTTGTGTGATTTTATTTATTGAAAGCATTTTTACCCAGATTGGCTTTCATTCAGATCAATTAAAAAAAAAAAACTTAAGACATTCCTTGCCTACATGATGACAATCTAAGAAACATAGCACAAAAGGCAGGGGGGGATGGAGAGGGAGGAGGGAAGGCAAACTCAGACTCCAGTTTTGAAAGATTTTGCCCATCTCTCACAATCAACACATGATCCCTTTCCAGAAGTCCATAATTTCTCACTTGGAAGAGATTATCTCAGGGGTTGGAATCACAAAGATGACATCTTCCAATACTGTTATCTTCTGTGTTTCAAAAGATGAAATTTCAGATATGAGCCTTGCCTTCTTCTCTCTTCTTTCTTTCAGACTCGCTGCCTGAAAAATGCAAACTCCCGCTAAACAAGGGAATAAGGGGCAGAAAAACCTCATTGAGATATTTCTATGATTTCAAAAAGAAGAAGTGTACAATGTTCTTCTATCATGGATCTAGAGGCAATAAAAACAACTTTCTGAATATTAAACAATGTATTCGAGAGTGTGCAGCTGCTGGTAAGCGCA
This sequence comes from Lacerta agilis, assembly GCF_009819535.1. Lineage (NCBI taxonomy): Eukaryota > Metazoa > Chordata > Lepidosauria > Squamata > Lacertidae > Lacerta > Lacerta agilis. The sequence goes on along the minus strand of NC_046326.1, from coordinate 12,700,809 downwards.
AATAAATTTGTGGGCTTTCCCGGACAGCCCCAAATGTCCTACACTTTATTCTAACCATTAGTCATGGACAAGTGGTGTTCGAACTCCAGCGATGCAATTGTCTGTTCTTTTGTTAAGGGTGACTGTGGTTTGTTAAGGGTGCTGAGTGTTGTTAAGAGAACCCTCCTCCCTTCACAGAGATTTAACAACCAATCCTTCTTCACAGGGAACCTTGGAAACTGTAGCTTTCTGAGGAGGGTAGGGTGTCCTGACAACTCTCTACACCCTGAACAAACTAGTTTCCAGGATTCTTGGGGGGAAGTCATGACTCTATCATAACACTTGAAAGGCATGGTGTGAATGTGGCCCCAATGTGAGCCAGTGTGGTGTAGTGGTTAAGAGTGGTAGACTCGTAATCTGGTGAACCGGGTTCGCGTCTCCGCTCCTCCACATGCAGCTGCTGGGTGACCTTGGGCTAGTCACACTTCTTTGAAGTCTCTCAGCCCCACTCACCTCACAGAGTGTTTGTGGTGGGGGAGGAAATGGAGAATGTTAGCCGCTTTGAGACTCCTTCGGGTAGTGATAAAGCGGGAGATCAAATCTAAAAACTCTTCTTTTTCTTCAACTGAGTCGCTTTGCTATAGGAAAGGAAGATAGTCTTCTGCTATGAGAATGGGGGTGGCGATAGCTTTTTAAAAAAATCCTCAGAGGGGATTAATCTTATTGTTCTGGAGAGGAAGAAACACACAGGTTTCCAAGAAAAAGAAGGAAAGCCATTGAACTCTATGTATCTTCAGTATTGAGATTCTAGCAATTGTTTAATCAAGTTTAGAGAAGCTGTGGCTTTCCAGATGCTGTTGGACTACAACTCCCATCATGCTGTTGTAGTCTGGCATCTGGAGCATCACAGCTTCCTCATCCTTGCACTAAAATGTCCACTGCAGCCACAATGGCAGGGGACACACTGGTCAACAGGGCACTGCTCTACTGACAGCAGTCTGCCATCAGCCAGCACACAGCTGCCTATTGTGATACTTACAAACCAATCCAGAAGATGGGACGCGCTGTCCTTGCCTCTGGCTCCACCTGCTGACTGCTGAGGTAGCTCAGTCGATAGAGCGTGAGACCATTAATCTCAGGGTCGTGGGTTTGAGCCCCATGTTCGGCAAAAGATTCCTGCATTGCAGGGAATTGAACTAGATGAGACCCTCGTGGTCCCTTCCAACTCTACAATTCTGTGATACTATTGGGGTCCATGTCTTCCTCCCCACAAGTCCCAAAGGGCACCAGTGACAACTGGGCGCAGGGAACTGGAGAAAGATAGATCAGAATAGTCCTGTATGCAGACCATGTTGCATTGAGACCGAGAGATCCTTTCAGTGAGACAAGTTCTAATCATTATTCAGTAGTATAGCTACTATGAATAGTATGCTTTTGAATTGTGGTGCTGGAGGAGACTCTTGAGAGTCCCATGGACTGCAAGAAAATCAAACCTATCCATTCTGAAGGAAATCAGCCCTGAGTGCTCACTAGAAGGACAGATCTAATACTCTGGCCACATCATGAGAAGAGAAGACTACCTGGAAAAGACCCTGATGTTGGGAAAGATGGAGGGCACAAGGAGAAGGGGACGACAGAGGACGAGATGGTTGAACAGTGTTCTCAAAGCTACCAACATGAGTTTGACCAAACTGTGGGAGGCAGTGGAAGACAAGAGTGCCTGGCGTGCTCTGGTCCATGGGGTCACGAAGATTCGGACACAACTAAACGACTAAACAACAACAACAAAAAATACCTGTAGCTACAGCAGGTGTCCAGATATAAACGGTTGTATCCAGGGCTAGTCCTACTCAGAGAACACACACTGAACATAATAGACATGGCTGATATGGCTGATATAGTGCTATTACTTTCAATGGGTCTATTCTAGAATAAAGGTTAGTTGGAAATGACCCTTACTTAGTTGGAAATGACTGAAATATTTTGTATATTTAAAAGTTATAGATATTGAACAGCAAGCTTCCACTTCAGTTACAACCTTTTGCAATGTTCCTTAAGGTTATGGCTGTCATATTTTATAATAATAATATAATTTGCTTTTGCCATAATGTTCTCTTTTTCAAATGGTGTGATTATATATATAAGCCTTTTGCCTTTGTTTCTTCTCCCCTCCAGTATATATGCCTAGGAGATGTAAGCTCCCTGTAGTCAGCGGGCCCTGTAGATCGTACAATCGTCGCTTTTTCTATAATACCAAGACCAATAGATGTGAGCTGTTTATCTATGGCGGCTGTAAAGGCAATGCGAACAACTTTACAGAACGGATTGATTGCATCCGTCAGTGCCAAAGTTATGGTAAGACAAAAAGACAATTGACAGCACCTACTTTTATTTTAGTATTATCCATAAGACTTCTATTTCCAGCAATGCAGTATTTTGTCCTTATCTAATGGAAGAGGTAACAGGTGTGCTGGGGTTTGGTGGGATGGACACCCAGCTTCAGTATAGAGTATAGGGGTGTGGTTAGCCATCTTCCTTTTTACTGCTGCTTTTAAAAAGGTACTGTATCAAGGGGCATGCAAGCCTACAGTGCCAGAGAGGGAGGTGGTGTAGAGTGTAGAGCCTCCCGAAAAGAAATAAAGTAAGCAGTGCAAGGTCTAGACCAGGAATGGGGAACCCGTGACCCTCCAGGTGTTGTTGGACTACAACTCCCATCATCTAGTACCATCAGCCATCCTCACTCAGGCTCATGGGAGTTGGATTCCAACATCTGGAGGCCCATCCCTCGTATAAGTTGGTGTTTATCCAGCTGTTGTCAGACTACAATTCCCATCATCCCTGACCGCTGGTCTTGCTAGCTAGGGATGATGGGAGTTGTAGTCCAAAAGCAGCTGGAGACGCAAGGTTGGGAAACGCTGGTATAGGCAATGGCATGGCACTGCTGGAGGGATGGTAATGTACCACTTTCTCCCCACCCCCAAAGCATTGCATGAGCATTCCTAGAGTTGTCCTAGTACACTGTGGGAATGCCCAGCCTCTAAGGAACAAAATAAAATACCGTATTTTTCCATGTATGAGATGAGGTTTTTTGCTTTAAAAAATTAGTAAAAAATTGGGGGTCATCTTGTACACGGAACATGGGAATCTGGGGGAATTTTTAAAAATATTTAAGCATATGTCTGGGATTTTGGCCTGGGCGGGCTGAGGCGGTCCCTTCTGCCGTCCCCCCTTTCTCTCCCCCTCCAGCCTGCCTGCTGGTGACTGGCTCACCACCTGAAGTCCTTTATTCCCTCTTCCCCTCTCAAACCCCCACCGTCCTCAGCCCGCTCACCACTTTCCTCAGTTCAGTTTGTTTGACGGCATGGCCCGACACAGAGCTGCCGCTGCCTCCTCCCCCCCCCCGGCTCTTCTTTGGCATCCTGCTTGGGAGCCTGCTTCCCTGCAGCAGCACCTGCCACCGAGGGGGAGCGTGTGGTGCCCCGGTTGGTTGCTGCCTTTCATTCTGCGCCACGGTGTACTGCATGCTCCTCATGCTGGAAACTTTGAGGGCGATCGCCCCCAAAAAGATCAACAACTTGCCACATCCAATCATCCAGATTTTCACTTCTGTTTTAGGGTTTCATTTTCTTAATTTTGGGTTCAAAAAAATAGGGGTCGTCTTATACATGGAAAAATACGGCAATTCATGAAAACAACACTTTTACAAAGTGCTCGGGTATGTGGGACTGAATTGTTCTGCTTGAGGCTCTCAAGTATTTGTTGAGCTGTTGGCTGTCCCAAAAGGTCTGCTTTGGGCATCAGTAAACCACAGGTTTACTGATTAAACCACAGAGCCTAGGGCTTGCCGATCAGAAGGTCGGCAGTTCGAATCCCCGCAACAGGGTGAGCTCCCATTGTTCGGTCCCTGCTCCTGCCAACCTAGCAGTTCGAAAGCACGTCAAACTGCAAGTAGATAAATAGGTACCTCTCTGGCAGTAAGGTAAACAGCGTTTCTGTGTGCTGTTCTGGTTCACCAGAAGCGGCTTAGTCATGCTGGCCATATGACCCGGAAGCTGTACGCTGGCTCCCTCGGCCACTAAAGCGAGATGAGTGCCGCAACCCCAGAGTCGTCCGCGACTGGACCTAATGGTCAGGGGTCCCTTTACCTTGAAGGTGAATCCATGTTGGAGGTGTTGGTCCAACCCTCTTGCCAGCTCTGTTCTAGTATTTACCATTTGAAGTGGCAAGGTCTGAAGGAAGCTTGTGTCCATATTTGCTTGGACATGCCTATAAGCCTTCCCAGCAATCAGGAACACCAATCATGCAGAATCCCAGATTATTATTGTTGTTGTTGTCATCCATTTTATTCATCACGTTCTACACAATCATCCCGATATACAATTGAAACAGCAAGAAGCAGTTGAAAATACACAACAAAGCAGATATATTTAAAACAAAATTTTAAAAAAATGCAAAATAGACACCCAGAAACAGACCCATTCATCCAGCTGGACAGCTTGTTGGGACGAAAACGCTTTCCATTCTTTTCAAAAAGTGCAGACAGTGGGCACCTGGGGTATCTCAACAGTAATGCTATTCCACAGAACAGGGGCAGCCACACTCAAGGCCCTGCTCCGTTGAGCAAAAAACCTCGTGTTAAATTTGTTGCCATTGTGTTGTCAATTGTGCTGCAGAGATATAGAACATTTCCGGTGATTAGCTGGAATGTGTTCGCCGTTTTTCATTGTATGGTATGGTGTTGTGGGCAAGGGCTAACAGATGAAGACTGATGCGACCTGATTCCAACTCCATAAAAAGACCAGCCCCTAATAGCTACTGGAGTTCAGGAGTAGGAATAGCCTATGCCCCACCTTCTTATTTAAGAATAATGTGCAACCTTCCTTCAGATTTCTTTATGTTGTATCCAACTAATTTCTACTCTCAGTTGACTCACTGAACCTAAGTTAGTCATGTGCATTAATTTAAATGCTTCTATTATCTGAAAAGGACTAGTGTTGGGTAAAGCCCTTTATGACCAGCTCTCATTTTCCCCCTCAGCTCCACGGGAAGACTATTGACCCCAAACAACGATACCCCTGATGAATCTTTCATTGTGTCCTCTCATGGAGCAAAGGCACCAAGTGAAAGAATGCTGACTCTCTTGCAGCTGTACCAAACTTGGTGGGAATTTCTTGCCAATGAACTCAACTTTTATTCAGCTAATTGTAGTCTGCTCCTTGAGTGTCATCTCTTTTTATCGAATGTCCATTTTGTTTCATTAGTTGTTTGTTCTGCGAGGCTTCCCTGATGCTACCACATTACTGGTGTCCAGAGGAGCTATAGTGCAACAAAAGCAGGACAAAAATAAACCATGACATTTGTGATTTCAGTTACAGGATATGTACGGCTTCAAAATGAAGCAATGTGACCACCCTGGAACTTTTGTGTGTGAAAACAGCATTAAAAGTATGAGCACAAATCATCATGAATGTGTAATAAAAAGTCTGAGAGGCCCCTCAATATGTAATCTTCAGAGGAATAAACAATCTAACTACATCCAGACCCAACAGAGTTATAGGGAAACAGCTACTATGGAGGGGACCTTATGGAATCTTGAGTTAATGCCACAATTCTTTTATACTTTTAGTCAGTCTCCAAGCTATTTTCCTAAACAAAAGTTTCCAATATTAGACCTCTGGGAAGAACCATTTTCTCAGGGAAATTGCTCTTCATGTTCCATATATTTAGAGTACTTTTCCTCGTTGCAAATATAGCAGGAAGGAAAAAAGAAAGGAGCTTACATTAGCAATAAGAACAACCCATCTATCCTAATTGAAACATATGTATTAATATAAGCAGTTCATTTGTCCAAACAAATATCCAAATAGCACTGATGATAAGATAACATTTCAAATATAGAAAGGCAACCAAAAAACGAATGATGGGTGTATATCCTTCCAATACTGAAATATAAAAGTCTTTTCACAACCATAAAGATCTATTTTTGCTGTCCACCACATCACAGAAATATAAGAGTGTGAGAGCACTGGCAAATATCAATGATTTTTCCAAAACAATGAATATGCAAACAACAATTTCTGATCAAAATCCACATAATGTGCCTCAGAGAGGCATTGTCATGATCATCTTTCTGAGCTAACTTGTTCCTTACCAGAAACATCCATTTTTATTGACTCATTCTCAATTTTAAACCTAAAGCAACAATACATATAGATTCTAAAGCAACTTTCAATTGTTTAGACTGGTTTGAACATTGTAAAACCCTATTGCATAGGGAACTTGAGGATCTAAGAATTTGAGCGTCCTGTTTACAACTTTCCAACAAACATTTATAAACAAGTAGTATGGGTTTAACTTTCTGTAAATTTCAAATTATTTCCTCTGTGCTGAAACACTCAAAGGTGCCAGTCCATAAATAGACACCAAAAGGTGCTGTAATTTAAGATATTGCCATTCAACAGCAGTAGGTAGATGGCACTTGGACAACAGTATTAAAAATGATCTGAAAGAGTAAGGAAGGTTTCTAGGTACCAAATGGATTCTACTTTCTGACAATTGAATTGGCCAGTTAATCTATCCCCTTTTCATCTCCCAAAAAGCTATATGCACATGATCTCAAGTTCAAGCCCTCAAAACTGTAGGCAGGGTTTGGAAAGACTCCTGTCTGAAACCCTGGACAGCAGGTAATATCATAGCTTGGGAAGGAGGCCTGACCAATTTCTCCCTATATCAGAAGTCAGGTTATACCTGCTCAGGAGCAGTTAAGAGGCAGCAAGTCTAGACAGAATTCTAAAAAGCCCTTTCCGTTTCAGATTGTTCCGATTTATTTTTTCATAGATCAAAAGAATTATGCACAGATGTTTTAAAGGAGAATCAACAGTAGTGCAGGTATATCAATGCTGTTGAAGATACAGGAACACAAATTTCAACCAGATAAACTTTTGGATCCCAACTGAATTTCACTCTGACCGTGTTTGAAGTGCAGTGAACTATTTGTGGGATGTCAGTCAAGTCCAACATTCTAAGGGAGGACCAACTGCCACTTTGTGTCAGTTAGTTTTGGTCTGTTGGTTGGTTAGGCTGCTGCCGCTTAAAGATGTGTTAAGAGACTCACTAATATAGTTTATATCTTTTGTTTTGTAACCTAAATATGTACATGAATGAATCTGTCAGCAAATTACTTTACTTTGGTTATTAATCAGATTCATGTGTCTCTTTATTTTGAGGGGGATAAAGGGATTGGCAATCAAGGAAAGGACAAAAGACTCAAACGAGTCAGCAGCCATTTGCCGCTGTGCAGGTTTAAAAAAGGAACGTTTAACTCTGCAACTATATTATATAAACCTTCCCGCACTATTAACAGTGCGGTGATGTGGTGCTGCTCACCTGACTGGCCATACAGCTCGCTGCTGGATCGGGCCAAAGGTAGCCCAGGTAGTCCAGAATTCTCTTCTCACAGAGGCCAGCCAGAAGCCCCAAAATGGCAAGCCCATTGGTGGGAGGTCCAGATTGGCTCTGGCAGTGGGCTTGAACTGCACCAACCTTGCCACACTTCACCTCTCTACCTCCCAGGAAGGTGAAGCAATGTGACCACCTGGAAATCAGGTGAGCAGCTGTGCGCCACCTCAATGCCCACTACTGGCAGTGACTTGCTAGGAAAGAGATCTTGGGATCACCCTGGAAGAGCTCAATTAAAATAACTCGTGTGTGTGGCAAGTCTGAGAAAGGCAAATTCCATGCTTGGGATTATTAGAAAAGGGATTGCCAGTATTTTAATGCCCTTATATAAATCGCATTTGCAGTACTGTGTACTGTTCTGGCTTATATATATATGTGTGTGTGTGTGTGTGTGTGGTCTGAAAGGGGGATTAGATACTGTAATGTTATTCTGGACTCTGTTTAATCAGTACCTGCCACCAAACTTCAACCACACAGTAGATGGATGGATCAAGGTGTGCATGGATAATTTCAGGTATCCTGGTCCCAAGCTATTTTGGAGTCATAGATTAAAAACAGCACATTAAATGGGGCCCAGATTCAGCTGGTAAAGCAGCGGCATAATATGTTCAAAATGCCCAGTCCCAGCTAACCATCTTTCGGTCTGTAGTGTATGGAAGGCACCATACAGAGCATTAGGCAATTGCAAGGCCTTTCATGCATTGCATCTCATTTTTATTCCACTTTTTATGCAAGAAGCTCAAGGAAGCATGCCAAGGAGCCCCACCCTGTCCCTGTCACAGCACTGTTGGAAGCCTGAGCTGAGAGCTTCGCAGCCAAGTGACAATTTAAACCTGGGTCTTAACCATTTCAGCACACTGCCCGTTCAATTCATACTAGCTATCCCTCTAGTCAGGTTATATGGTAAAAGTGCAAAGGATTTCTGAGCTTGTTCCTCCTCCCTTCTTCCTCCCTATATTTAAGCACTTCGTTATGCCATCCGCACATGGGAATCACCTGGCCCTACGAGGTAGGTTAAGAGCACAAGTTTGTGATGCCTACTCGGAAGTAGGTCCCATTAACGGGGAACTACCTCCCCCATCCCGATGAGCGTAGGATTACACAGTCTAAACGGAGGATCCCCCCCCCCCCAAACCGGTCTTTTCAGACATGCTAAAATGGAAGGTTTGACATTGATAGCAATTGTGGAAGCACCCGCAGCAGACAGTGCTCGCTCTCGATCTATGCAGAAAACACAGCGCTGCGATGGGATCCCGGATGCGTGGGGGCAACGCACAGAAGATTTCTCATTGGACGCCGAGAAAGCGGAGAAGGACCCATTAGATTGAACTACAGCTCCCAGATTGCTCTCTGCGGCCACTCAAGGCTGTGTAAAAGTGACACAACCCTCCTGTTATGCAAAGCAAAGGAAGGCTCAGAACTACGTTTCCCAGAGGGCACCGGCTGTGTACAAAGATGTCCCTGGCCTTGGACAAGGGAGCTGTTTGTACAGAACAGAACGGTAGAGACTGACAGGTGTGCGGACACCTGGATGAGGTCTGTTTGGAGAGCCTCCGGAGGTAAGTATGGACCTGGAGAAAGAGGGGCTGTAAATAATGGGGGCTCAGTTTGCACAGTATCAGGTTCTAAGGGCGGAAAAGTGACGGGTCCTTTCGTTTTCAGTTTTTGATTAAAGCAAAAGCAGGTTGTGTCTCAGGCAGGGCGAGGGTGCGGGTTTTACGCATTACAGAGCTGCGCTAGAGAATCTTGTGCATATGCGTGGTGGAATATAAACTGTTTTTGTTTTCGTGCTGGTGATAACAGACCCTCTAAGTGTCCCTATTTTCCAGGGACCTCGCTGATTTACAGAAGCTGTCCCAGTTTCTGATTTGATCCCGGAATGTCCCACTTTTCCTTAGGATGTCCCTGTTTTCCCTGGAGAAATGTTGGAGGGCATGAAGTTATCCGACCCCCGGGCCATCTGAAGGCAATTCTGTATAGATTTTTTTAAAAAAATGTTTAATGTTTTATTATGTTTTAATATATGTTCAAAGCTGCCCAGAGTGGCTGGGGAAACACGGTAAGATGTGTGGGGTATAAATAGTAAAATTATCATTATGCAGTGGGATGTCCCTATTTTCATCGGAGAAATGTTAAAGGGTATGTGATTATTTACCCTGGGGATAAAGCACCCTTGAACACAGTGAGCTATACTGCTCATTAAACACAGAAGTACATTGTTAGTAGCTATAATCCAACTCAAGATTGATTGTGTCCCTCTTTTTTTTAAAAAAATAGTGGATGAAGTTAAAACAGTGCTGCAAAAAACCTAATGGCATATCTTGTTGCACATGTGGACATTTAGTACTGCTAAGAAAATGCGATATGTGAAATGGATGTATCAGATAAAGAAACTTAATAAAGATTTAACAAGTAAAATGCAAATGGTCTGATAATGAAGCAGGACAGGCCATAGCTCTGTGGTAGAGCTCTTTCATGCAAAGGGTCCCAAGTTCAGTTTCCAGAATCTCCCAACTAGGGCTGGAAGAGACCCTTCCCTGAAAAAACTGAGAGCTGCTGCCAGTCTGTGTTAACAATATTGGGTTTCCATTCTTCCTAAGTATCTTTGTTATACCTGAATACTATGCAAGAGAAGCTACTTAAACAAGTGATAAACATTGCAGATCTAGGCGCCACAACTTCTAAAATTTCTTTATTCTCTGACACAGATTCACTGGTGGTTTTCAGACTGTGTTGTAGGAAACCATAGGATTTCTCAAAAACTTTTTAGGATTTTTTCAATAAGGAAGATCAGTAATAAGAAACAAGCTTCCCTGAAAGGTTCCAACAACCTGCAGCCATAAGAAAATCTTAAGTGTCGGCGTTTTTGTTCACACAAGTTTATGGTGAAACCCAATAGGCATCCCAATAGGCTCTAATTTGCATCCCAGAATGTATTTCAGTCTCCTGTACAATATTTTTGGGGACCTGGGGCTCCATAGCAGACAAGTTGGTGCTGCAGAGATTTCCTAAATGTTGAGAAAGGCTGAAAACCACTGATATATTCCAGGAGGGGTACAATTCAATAGTGCCTCACCAAAAGCTGAACTGTTGGAGTACTAAGAGTTGAATGCATATATGCTTGTGTGTGGAATTGGAATTTTAATCCACTTTTTGTGATGACTCTGAGATGACTCTGTTTAACATGGAACTAAATATTGGCCTATGTATTTCCTCTGCCCATGGATTGAAATGTTTTCAGGAGAGCATCAGTGCAAGTACATGTTTACTACTCAGAAGTCCAGCTGAGTTCAAATGGGTCTTATTCGCTGAGGCAGCAATGCTATGCAGCCTTGACAGAAAGTGCTGTCGACTTCAACTGCTTAGTACTTGAGTTAATATTGGCTTGTATTTATTTATTTTCTACAAAGGGTGTGCAACCGAATATTGCAGAGGCTATATATATATATGTGCATGTGCGTATTTTCTCCGGACTGGAAACATCGTAGGATTGCAAAGCCACCTGATTATTAATTTCCCTGTCTTTTTTTTCTTTTTTTTTACAAATATTTACTACAGCCTTCAAAATAAAAGAGCAATGTAGTTCTTAGGCTTGGCTTGTTGGCATGGGGTGGAGGAATGAATATTTCAACAGGGCGAACCTTATGCATGTGTGTTTTAAGACAACCTGCAAAAAAGAGCACAGCAAAAAGCAAACGAGCCACCCATTGCGGTGCTCTTAATTTTTATTTTTTAATTTCTCAAAGCAGGTCTGCGAGAGACTGAGCAGGGGCGTCTCCATAGCAACGCTGCATCCCCCCCCCCGCCCTCTGAGGAGCTTCCCGCTTCCGTCTCCTCCTCCTTTACTGCGCTTGCTCTTTACCTAGGGGAAGTGGGTGGGGGTGAGAATCCGCGGAAGGGCGCATGCGCGTTTCCATCAAACCCAAGCCGGCTGTCTCGCTCCTTGTAATCCGGAGAGAGAGGCGGGGGGCGGGAGGGGTGCCCGCCGCGCCTGCGCAATGGCTTTCCGGTCGGCGCTGCCCAAGGAGCTTGTTATTCAGCTCAGTCAGCCTTTTCTGGCGGCCGAGGCAGCTGCTTGTCAATTGCCTGGGTCGAGTCAGCCGCCGCCGCCGCCGCCGCCGCCACGGACCCCGAGCGCCCTAGGCCGGCAAGTATTGAAGGCCCTGTGTGTGTGTGTGTGTGTGTGTGGCTTGCGACACACCTTTACCCCCCCCCCCCCCATATTCCCTCCTCTGGGGCTTCCCCCTCCCCGGTCCCTCTTTTCCTAGTTGCAAGCTTAGATTGGGGACCCTCGATCCGATTCCTCAATGCCTGCCTCCTACCGACCCACCCACCCATCCAGCAATATCCTCTTACCATTTCCCTTTTGGCAACCTCACACCTTTTTCCTATTCATAATTTTAATCATAATAATTTTATTATTTATACCCCGCTCCTCTGGGGCATAATAAATTACTTTGTTCTCAGAAACACTCTGTCTAATAATTGCATGCAATTGTGACCTGCAATACCTCCCCGCACCCCTTCTTTTCGTTTGCTTTAATAACAGAATACCCTTTTTATTTGTGCTCACCATCCCATCTCTTCTCCCTGGTCTGCAATACTGTACATAACCTCAGATCTTTCCCCATATATAAACCTTACAGTCCTCCAGTCGCTGCTTTGTTGCTCTGGCACCTTCTCTCTGTTTGCTGTGACAGGCATCCTTCTGTCTTCTGTTTTTGGAGGACCACAAAACACACAAACCCTTCAAACCTTTTGTTTCTATTCGCTTCCCATGTACACCCAAACCTTTTAAATCTTGCATCTGCCCCCCTGCAATCCAGCACTGCTGCACCCAGTTCTCCTTGTCTGCTGTGGTTGAGCTGCCCCTTTTCTCTCTAATTTAGCTTCATCGCTGGACTCTTACCCTCTTTTTGCATCATCCTCACACTCCATTTCCATCTTTTTCTGGGTGTTTCTGAGATCAATTTACTGTTGAAGTGTGCAGCTTTTTCTCATGAAATGACCTAAATTGCCATTTTGAGGTGGAGCGGCTGTTCTTTGGCAGGCAGGTGCTAAAGGTGGAAGGTGGGGTCCGTATCACTGCTGATTGTTTTACGATTTTCTGAAACTAGCATCTATTTGTACATATGTATTTGTATAATTTATAAGCCCCACCCTCCACCACATGATTCCAGAGTGGCCTGTTTGCCCTGTGTGAAATCTTAGCTTCTGACAGCAACTAGGAGACTGAGTGCAATCCTAACCATATATACTCAGAAGTAAGCCCTGTTGAAATCAGTGGGACTTACTCCCAGGTAAGTGTGGCTAGGATTTTAGCCTGAACCAGGAAGTCCCTAGTTCAAGTATTGCCACAGCCACAAATTTGCTAGGTGGGCTTGGTTCTCTCAGCCCATCATGGCTAATATGGGAAAAATAATACTAATCTACAAGACAGGGCTAATGTAAGGATTACTAAGAAACTTCAGGTTGTTTTTTTTAAAAAAGTGTGATATTAATGCTCACTATTATCATTAAATTGAAGTGTAGCTTTAATATTGTAGGTCGTGTTGTGTACATTATTTTAACTGGAGCACTCGGCAACTTGCTAGGAACAGCACAAATTCTTTTTTGGCAAGAGGATGAATGGATAGTGAGATCAACACAGTAATTTTGTTCTCAAGTAGGATGATTCAGTGAGCTGTGCTTGCATACTGTAGTCCCCTAGGGTGATGTTAGGCAGTATTTCATATACCAGAGATGGACAAACACTTGTTTCAGACTGAATAGCTTTTGTTAGGAAGAGTTAATGCCCATTAGTGAGGACCTGTGAGACCGTATAATTCATAAGCACGCTTTGCATCTATCAAAGCTCCTCACCGTGGTGAGAAAGTAGTGCCATCCTTATTTAAAATATGAGCAAGCTGGGGCTTAATTTGGAAGGGATTTTAGTTGCCATTCAATATATGCCATTCAAAACTATGCTCACTAAACTTCATGGAATTGCTGTATATGTATGGGACGCTAAGGCCAAATTTATACAGCTCATTTTAAACCAGTTTGAAATGGGTCTAGTGAACGCAGATTCTCCAGTGGGGTTGTGGGAACAGTAGTTTGATGAGAATGAAAAACTTATTTGCTAACAGATTCTTTGTACCTTCACAGAACTATGCTTCCCATGGGCTCTGGGTGGAAGCCTTCAGCTACCTGTGTGTAAAACTGATTTCAGTCTGTAGTAGTGCAGACATACCCTAAAGAGAAACTTTCTAAAGACATAGAGGTTCTTTGTCTAATTGTTCACTTAGTGTCTGCACCATTAGTGGTCTAACTAGTCTAAACCTGTGCTGAGCAAATTAAACACAAAGAAAGCACACACACACATTCTGTTCTGAACAGGAACGTGTGCTTTCCTGACATTCCTTCTAATTAACTTTTGCTGAACGCTGGAGGCAAAATGTATATGAATGCATATATTAATATGGAACTTGAGAATCCAGTTCAAGACTAGGAACAATATGATTTTGTTCAAGATGGGTTACAAATAGTTTCTTTATAAATGCCAGTTGTTTGTTTTTTCCATTTTCTTTATCTCCAAAAATTGCTAAATAGAATGATTTCACTGATAGAGATCATGTTAGTTGTGATTTAAATAAAGGTAAAAGTTGTTAGAATGGTGGCAAGAATAGCTGTCTCTTATTTACTTGAACTACAATGGAAATAGCATTTCACACAGAGCTGATTTGACTCTTTAGGTAATTAATGAATTGACAGTATTTACAGAGATTTGAGAAGCCCAGCAGTTTTTCAGTTCAGATATTATGCCAAACCACACAAACTATACAGTAGTTTGTAAACAATGTTTTCTGATGCTAGTTTTCCAGCCAACCCCAAACGATAGTTTGTCAATTCAGACACAGCACTAAAATATGACAAAGCATTGTTGGATGCCTGAATTTAGCCTTAGTTTAAATATTTTTAAATGCATTTACTCACAGTTAGCCTAGATTACATTTCCAGTGGTGCTCCTCTGCCCGCTCCCCCCACCTTGATTCACTGTCTGCTGTCTAAATGTAGATTGTAGATCACTTGGGGCAGAGAGCTTCCTTTTTTTCTTTATGCCATTTTGTCAAGTGAGATGTACAGTGAGCATGCTATGTGAAGCAGCAGCACAAGGAACGTACATTGACAAATTAGAACCTTACATTTTATTCAAATTTCATGCGCACTAGAATCAATTGCTTAGCCATTTTGAATATGGAAGACTTTTTATTTCCTTTTAAGTGTTCACTAATTACAGATATCCGTTTATCATTTGTTGGCGTCAGGTTTATTTTCCTCGAAGAGCCTTTTCCGTTGTGTAATGGGATCGCCATACGCTTTGCCAACTTCTGCAGTCATAATAAATATTCTTTTTGGTTAGGTTTGGCCACTATTTTAGTCTTAAAAGTGCAAGGACATCTATGGAGCATTGCTTTGTTTTATATTATGTGTGTAATTTAATAGCTGAGAAAGTGGAGATTCAAAATAAGTATGTGAAATACACGTTTTAGGTTGTGTCTGTTTTGTGACTCTACTTCCCTGCCTCCTTGGAACATATGTATTTTTTTGGGTGAAGGAAAAGAGTGATGTAGAGATAAAGGAAGATTTGGAGAGTTAGGTTAAAGGACGCAGATGTTTTCGACTGGTTTAGCATGTGGACCAGGGAACTGCATGTAGGTATTAATTCCCCACCTGTGATGGAAACCACCTCCTGAAACTGCCAACATGCTTCACATCACCCCACACCCAAACCACAACAGCTGAATGCTTGGGCAGTGTGTGAATGCCCAATTACTTGTGGTTGTTATGGCAGCTGGAATGTTTTGCAGAATCTTTGACATTATTACTTGAGTGTAGGTTGCAAGCAGCAAAATTAGCAGGGGGTTGGACTGGATGGCCCTTGTGGTCTCTTCCAACTCTATGATTCTATGATCTCAGAACTTCATACAAACCATATTATTACTGATAGTCTTGGGAGTTGGAACACTTTTAAACATCTCCAGGGGCCAGCAAACTTTTCCAGCAGGGGGCCGGTTCACTATCCTTCAGACCTTGTGGAGGGCCGGACTATTTTGAAAAAAAAATATATGAACGAATTTCTATGCCCCACATATAACCCAGAGATGCATTTTAAATAAAAGCACACATTCTGCTCATGTAAAAACACGCTGATTCCCAGACTGTCTGCGGGCCGGATTTAGAAGGCGATTGGGCTGAATCCGGCCCCCAGTCCTTAGTTTGCCTACCCACGTGTTATGCACTGCAGCTGAGAATGATTCAAATGAATGCTAATGTTTTATTTATACTGTAATACATCACAAATGTGTTTTGTTTATTCAGTAATGGCAATCTCTGCTTTTCTCTCTCCTATAAGGCTCGACCAGTTTCCCACCTCTTCACAATGAGACAGTTCTGGCTTCACTTCTTCACTTCACCCTGTAGTTGATAGTTCTAGATGTGGAAGCAATGCTGGAGTAGAGATGGCAGACAGTGTCAAGATCTTCCTTAATGATCTCATCAGGGTGAGTGTTTCCTTTTTATTATGGCCATCTATTTTTAAAGTGTGTTTATAGGCTAAAATTAGATTCCAAGTATTTCTAGTTGGACATTAAGATTTGTGGATTCTAGTTTTCGAAGGTGCCAAGCAAGCCTCTTTCTCTCAGGCAGTAGAAGCAAGGAGAGTACTCAGACCCTCCGTGGCTCCTTCCATCTGGAGTTGCATTTTCAGTGGGCAGTCAATGTGATGGCAGGGTAAAATCATTCTGAAAGCAAATTTCCTTGGGGTCTTATTATGAAGAGCCATGCGAGCTGATAATAGGATCATTCATACAGCCATGGTATGGTGCTATAAGACAGGGGTCAGCAACCTTTTTCAGCCGTGGGCTGGTCCACCATCCCTCAGACCATGTGGTGGGCTGGACTATATTTTGGAAAAAAAATATGAACAAATTCCTATGCCCCACAAATAACCCAGAGATGCATTTTAAATAAAAGCACACATTCTACTCATGTAAAAACACGCTGATTCCCAGACTGTCCGCGGGTTGGATTGAGAAGGCGATTGGGCTGCAACCGGCCCACGGGCCTTAGGTTGCCTACCCCTGCTATAAGATTAAGCTATCTGGTGTACCCTTTCCCCTTCTTACATGCTATACTTATTTAGTTCCTGGTTTGTGGCAAACCAAACGTTTGAACTGGAAAACTGGTTCACACTTGCCCTCAGAATCTGATTGTGGAAACAGGTTTGAAAATCAAGAGCAAACCACAGTGTAATACACAATGTACCGTATATACCGGTGTATAAGACGACTGGGCGTATAAGACGACACCCCCAACTTTTCCAGTTAAAATATAGAGTTTGAGATATACTCAACCACAGATTTTCCACCCGGCGTATAAGACAACCCCCAACTTTTGAGATGATTTTCCTGGATTAAAAAGTTGTCTTATACGCCAGAATATACTGTAATACACCCCTCCAGATATTGCTGGTCTCCAACTCCCATCTCTAACCTTTGGCTTGTGGAAGACGGGCGGGCATGAATTTGAGGCCCCATTTTGCCTTTTCCAATCTTACCTTCAATTATGGTGATTCCATTTACCTTGTTGCTCCAGCATCTTTGGTTCCTTTCCACTTGATTCAATCAGCTTTCCCATCTTCCTCTATGCCACTGCCATACTCCGAATGTTTTCTATTCTTTCTAGGTTTTCTTTTGTCTGTACTCTTATTTCACACTTTGCAACAACCAAATGTGCTTCACACTGACCTTCCCAAATTTCATCTTGATATAGTTATCTCCGTGCAGCATTCTGCTACCTGTATTAACCCCCTTGCCAGCTATTTTGACCTCATTTAACCACTCCTCCGTTTCTTTCGTTGGTTTTTTGTTTCGTTTTTTGCATCCAGTCTATGTTTTCTGCTCTTATTTGAGAACTTCTAGAGGCAGCGTTTTGTAGGCCATTAAGAGTTCTGAACTGTAACACTTTACACAAGTTTGGGGGTGTTGATCCCAAAGCCAGTTGTCGATGGTTCAGGTATTGCCTAGGTTGATTATGCTAATCTAATACAACTGCCTTTGCAGGAAAACAAGAACTAACTCTAAACCCCTTTGCATAGGATGTACCTCTTGAGTGGCTTCCTAGTTCGGCACTGTCATTCCCACTGGCAGGGAGATTTAAAAACGCCCATAAATAGCTCTTCATGGTTCTTTCACAGCTTATCTTTCACCCCTCATTTTCCATCAAGCCCTTTCTTTCATCCTCTGTTTTTTATTCATTCTACAATCCCTTATTCTTAAAACCAGCCCCGCCTCTTTACTCTTGGAACTCCTTCCCAGACAATGCCCACAATACTGTTTCAGTTTCTATGTTCAGATCTGTTCTTAATAGCAGATTCTCCTCTCTCATATTTCTAAGCATTCTAGATTTTATACCCCCCTTTTGTTGCTTTCCCTACCCTCTCACATCATGGTCTTGCAGCCCAATCATGTGCATCTTTTCTCAAAAGGAAGGCCTACCTAATTTAATCAGACTTGGGACTCGGCTACATTAGTAAAAATTGAGAGTGATGTAGTTCCTGCTTGGCTAGAAAGCCACTGGCAGACACCCAGGCTTGTCTTTTGAGAAAATGTTAGAAGGAAAAAGAAAATGTAATGCAAGTATCTGAGTTGTCCCAAACACTTGAGCTGTGGTTTGCCAAATAGTACAATGGACTACGTGTGTATGTTGATTCCATTATTGCACTATGCATCTGTAAGATTTGGCATTGGGCTTGTCATACAGCATCCTGAAAACAAAATCTGTCTTACGTTGTCATGTTTCTAGACCTCTAGGCTTGGAAAATAAGTTTGAAAATGTGTAGATAATGTTTGACTGAAGTTTCAGAAATCCAGCAGGCGTTGCAATAGGCTTTCCAGTAGCTGGAGTTGCCTATTTCTGTGTAAATTCTCATGGTTTGGTTGTCCCACTCCAAGTAGGTTTCCCTAAGTAAACCTTCATTTCAGACTTTTTCTTTCCTCTACTTGGTCAATAAGATGGGAAGAGGGTATGGCTCATCTTTGAGCTGGCAGAACAAGTGAGTCTTTACCTTTCTTCTTCCTAAATTCATCCCATAGTTCATAAATCAGAGTTGTCACAAGGTTATTGATTAATCTGTAAAAGTCACCTATTTATTTCCCCCTCTACAGTTTCCCCAAAACTTATTGAATTTGGGCCTGATTACAGTCGTACCTCGGAAGTTGAATGGAATCCGTTCCAGAAATCTGTTCGACTTCCAGAATGTTCGGAAACCAGGGTGCAGCTTCTGATTGGCTGCAGGAAGCTCCTGCAGCCAATCAGAACCCGTGGAACCCGTGCTGGATGTTTGGGTTCCAAAGAATGTTCGCAAACCAGAACAATCACTTCCGGGTTTGCGGCGTTCGGGAGCCAAAACGTTTGAGTCGCAAGGTGTTTGATTTCCAAGGTACGACTGCATTTTGTCTCTCTCTCCTTCTTTGTATAGGGAATTAAAGACTCCATATGGGGGATCTGGACAATCTCCAAGTTGGATGCTCGAATCCAGCAGAAAAGGGAAGAGCAGCGAAAAAGAAGAGCAAGCAGTGTGCTTGCCCAGCGAAGAGCACAGAGTGAAGAGAGGAAGCAGGAGAAGTGAGTTTGGGAGGGTCTGGAGTTGGATCACGCTCCCACTTTTAATACACAAAGATAAGAAATATCTTACAAACCGAAGTAGGAATGCCTGAAAATATATGATAATGGCACTGTGGGATATATAGAAGTTGGAACCGTGTATTTTAGACACACAGATCCCGCTTACCAAACACAATGTTTTCCATGGAGATCATTAGTTAGGCGAGTGTTTGCATAACGAGTGTGGTTTCCATTATTTCCTATGGAAATATTTCTAAGCCTCCCTCGCCGCTTTTTCAGTGGTTTCTTCCTGAAGTGGTTGCAACAAAAGGAAAAAAAATCCAATTTGCCCTATCTCTCCTGCTCTCCTATTCACCCAATCCCTCTTCCCACCTCCATGGTTTCTGCCTGAACGTTGCTGCTACCGACAAGGAAAAAAACACAGAAGGAAGGAAACTGGCTGTTCAGATAAGTGAATCGGTGGAGTGTATAGCGAGGCTTGGGCATAATTCTTTTTAAGTATGGATAAGTGAATTTTTGGATAGTGAGTGTGTGGATAGCAGGAGCTTCGTGTATTTCTAAATATGGTGTGCTTTGGGAAAAAGAGAATTAAAAAGTAGATTTATTATTCTACTCGGAAATGGGTGTCCTGGTGGTCTCCCATCCATGGAACTGATCTGGTCCACATCTGTTCAGTTTCAACATCTAAAGTTATCAAACCAACCACTAGATTGTGGATAAGTGGGAATTTGACAAGAGTAACTTAAGGTATTTATTCTGTTTTTTTTACCCTGTTGAGAGAGAATTAGGCAGAATGTACATTCACATCGTCACTTTTCAGAAGCTCTCACACATTCCCCTTGTTTCTCTCTAGTGAGCCCCGGATAGTAAGCCGAATAGTTCAATGTTGTGCATGGAATGGCGGTGTATTCTGGGTTAGTATATTTTTGTTCTTTTAAACATCTGAACATCATTGAAATGATTGTGTGGCTTCAGTACATGTTTGCTGGCTTGCATCCAGGAATCTTGCAAATCGGGGAGCAAATCAATAAGTGACTTAAATCTTCCGTGTTAGATTGGTTTGCCAATGTTTTACTATCTCAAATCAGATTTTATTTTTTCAGAGGGTTCCTGAAAAAGGGATTTGGATATGCGGCCTACTTAATTATTCTGCTGCTTTGTTGCCAGCAATCATTGCCAGCTGCCTTCTGGCCTGCCCAGAAAATGTCTATGAAACATCAGAATGTCTAGACTTAAATTTTTGGGGAATCGTTGCCTTCATAAACCAGTCCTTTCATTTGTGAGCCTATTTCTCAAACCTCAAAAACTTCTGCACATTCAGATGTAGAAGTGGTCTTGGGAAGAACACCACTGAACTGAATTGTGTATTAGAACCAGCTCAGTCTTCTGACCTTGTGGTTAGTATAATGGATGTTCACAGTCTTGATTATTTATTGTGGGTTTTAAATTTCCATTTAGAGTGTGTCTTGGCTGGTGAAGTTTTAGTATGGAAGCACTAAAAAGGAACCCATATAATATGGATTTTGGCTGTATTTAGAGGAAAAGTCAGAATGCTACTCCTGGTGCTCTTTGTTTTAATAGAGCTTCTAGCTCTTACTCTGCTGTGTGCATGCAGACATATTAAAGTGCATAGGCAATGCAAGCTTAAGGATGGTGCTGGTAGAGTTTGTTACTGCCTGGTTTCTAGTGATCAGGGGCAGAATTTGGGGACCATGGCAAAAACCATCCCCCCCCCATGGTGGCCATCTTTGTAACTGCCTCTCCTTAAAACAGGGGTGGGGAACCTTTTGGCTCTTTCCAGAAGTTGCTGAATTACAACTCCCATCATCCCTGGCCATTGACCACACTTGTTGGGGCAGATTGGAGTTGTAGTTCAGTAACTTCTGGAAGGCCAAAAGTTCCCTGCAACTCCCTTAACAACAAAAAAAGAGTTGTTCAAGGTGCTTCGGATCCCAAAATTAGCCAATATGGTTCCCTCCAGATGTTTAGCACTACAAGGTGCATCAGGCCCAGTCTGCATGCCCGTTGACCAGAGATGAGAAGACAGTTGTAGTCTAAATCTGGATTGCACCAGATGAAATGTTTATTGTAGGCAGGGCCATCGCGTCCATTAAGGCAAACTAGGCAATTGCCTAGGGCGCCAAAATGGAGGGGGCACTGGCCAGGCTTGGGCGGGGGGATGGGACGGGCTAGCAGCAGCTTCTCTGCTGTAGTGGAGAGGTGCTGCTTGCCCCCTACACCACCCCCGGATCCTGCTAAAGCAGGCTTTGACGGGGGGGCGGGGCGGGCGAGCAGCAGCTTCTCCACTACAGTGGAGAAACTGCTGCTTGCCTCTCCGCCACCCCCCACCTCCCACTAAAGCAGGCTTTGGCGGACGGCAGACGCCGCCAGAAGGTGGTCTGCCTAGGGCGCAATAAACCCTAGCACCGGTCCTGATTGTAGGTTCCATGTCTGGTTCTTCCTTGATAGTTAGGCTGTAGTGTTGATAGTCTAGCTTTATGCAACTCCATCTGCACTGATCATAATTAAGAGTGCATTAGCTTATACCTGTAGAATTCCCAACATCTGTCGCTTTTTGCTGTTCCCCATATACATAGAGATGCAAGTGCAAGGGGTTAATTTCTGATAGTGTTTGCTAAGGTGCATGGGCAATACCTTGTGTGTGTTTTCTTGTACACCTATCTGTATGTGGAGAATAATAATACACACCTGGAGGAAACTGTAGACTTTGAAAGGGTAAACTAATTTGCAAATATACCGTATTGGCCTGAATATAAGCCTCACTTTTCCCCCAAATTCCGACCGCACAAAGTTAAAGTGCGGCTTAAATTCATGACCTTACAAAAATTCGTGACCTTACAAAAAGGATATCGCTGCTGAAACAGACATATGGTAAAACGGAACCAAAAAATGTTTTCTTACCGATTTGCAAGCTTGAGACTGTTCTTTTGCCATTTATGGGTGTGAATGCCTGTGGAATTGTAGCAATTGAATAGCTATTTGCAATTTTAGCAATTGCATGGTAACTTTTGCGGGCTTGCAAAATCAAAGGCTTAAATCGACATGGAGTTACAATTCTACCAACTGCAGCGATTTTCAGCCTGTAACCTAATTTTAAGGGAGCAGCTTATATTCAGGTTTTGTCTTTCTCTCCCTTCCCCCCCTTGAATTTTAAAGGTGTGGCTTATTTGTGGGTGTGGCTTATATTTGGGCCAATACGGTACTGGGGATCTCAGAATTATGGCTGAATTGTAGAACGGAGCATGTCTGTACAAACATGTTAAACTGTGCTGATTTCCTCCTTTGCTTCTTCTTTTTCTTAGCTTAGTCTCCTCTTGTTCTATCAGGTATTTATACCTGTACTTCAGTCAGCCACAGCACAAATAATTGGTAAGTATTAGAAGTGCCTTTTATTAGCTGCACCTGGTATGACAACTTTAACTGTTAACCACAGTAGTTCAGGCACTGGTGACTTCAATATTGAATTACTGCAATTCCCTTAGTGTGGGGCTTCTCTGGTGCTTGACCTTGAAACTTCAGTTGGTGCAGAAGGCTGCAGCATGCTTACTGATGGGAGTGAGACCCTATCGGCATATAACCTCTGCTCAGAGATCTGCTGTGGTTGCCTATTGATATCAGGCCTCCCTGTACAGTTCTTTGGTGCAAGCCTATCCTGGCAAGTAAATGTTGATATGTTTTGATCTTTTTTTGCTGTTAATTTTAGTTTCCTTTAAATGTTTTGAACTATTTTTATTGATACGGTAATTTTAACATTTCTTGTAAACCTGTTAGAGGTTTCACTACAATCAAGTGGTGTATATAAATAAATTTCGTTAAATAAATAAAAACTGCCAGGAGACAATTGCTTGCATCTTGGTTAGCCAGTCATCAGCTCATGGCAACATGAACCCTGTGCCTGAGGGACCTTGGACTTGTTTCTGGAACAGCAGCTGCTAGCCCTGCATGCCAAACCTCTTTGGAGACTGATGGGAATCTTCAAAAATAATTTGGAACCTGGTATACAGGGGTCATGAGTCTGGCCAAACTGCAAGAGGCAGTGAAGGATAGACGTGCCTGGCGTGCTCTGGTCCATGGGGTCACGAAGAGTCGGACACGACTGAACGACTGAACAACAACATACAGGGGTCTGCCATTCAAAAGCGGGCTGGGTGGGAACTGCTAGCTTTTGCCATCTCCTTCAGTGCACCTAAAGTAGCTTTTTGGCTCCTGTCACAAGCCTTGTAGAATTCACAGTACTTTGGTCCCAGACATTGGGTGGCTGATTTTTGTATCTTTGTCTCTGGAAGGTGACCCCTCCTTACATGGTGATGTCTGGTCCTGGCTGGAATTTATCCTCACCTCCATCTTCAGTGCCCTTTGGGTTCTTCCCCTCTTCGTGCTGAGTAAAGTTGTCAATGCCATCTGGTTTCAGGTAGGTGACCTTGCCAGGAAGATGTTACTCCCTTTTGTGCAATGCTTGTCAATTGATGATTTCAGTGCTTGTCTCACTAACAGCAAAATCTTGTACTAATTTATTCAGAAATAAGAACACTGTATTCAGTGGTGCTTATTCTCTAGTAAGTATATTTAGGATTGTAGCTTAAGTGTGCATCTCATTTGGTTGGTCCATATCTATTTATAACTGTATATCCACACACACACACACTGCATGCAGTCAATCACACTTAGATATGCACACATACATCCAGTATTTTAAGGCCGCTCCCCCTAGGTATGCTGTCCCAGCTTGGCCCCCTTTTGGGGTGCATATTGCAAATTCAGCAGTAGGTAAAGGGAAAATGGATACATGTGTGATTTTGTACAGATGATGTGCACCTCATGCTTGGTTGTGAGCGGCCTGGAGGAGGGTGAGATCTCATCAGTTTCCAAAGCGGAACAAAGTACAGTGGTACCTCGGGTTACATACGCTTCAGTTTACAGACTCCGCTAACCCAGAAATAACGCTTCAGGTTAAGAACTTTGCTTCAGGATAAGAACAGAAATCGTGCTCTGGCGGTGCAGCGGCAGTGGTTGGTCCCATTAGCTAAAGTGGTGCTTCAGGTTAAGAACAGTTTCAGGTTAAGAACGGACCTCCGGAACGAATTAAGTACGTAACCAGAGGTACCACTGTAAAGTGATGGTATTAGGAGAAGTCTATTACTGCCCTTACTTTCGCCTGTTTTGAGTGGTGTATTGAAAGCTTTCATATTTCATTTCATTTTTTAAGTATGGGAAACAGCACCTTGGAGGTTAAAGCAGCTGTGTTGAAATGCAGGACAGTAACAAATGCTACTGACTCTTACCTTAGGAAAGAACATGAATTAAATCCTTGGTTTTCTGATGAGATATTCTGTGTTTTCTTTTTAAAAAAACAACTGCAGATGTTTCACCCAAGATGGTTTATATTTACTGCTTTTGTTCCTTGTACAAGCTGTATTGTGATGACAGTGGTCCTAAGTAGTGAGAGGATTAAATCTTGTCTTAAGAAAGCAGTTTTGCAAAAAACATTTCCCTGTGTTTCAGGACATTGCTGATCTGGCTTTCGAGGTGTCGGGAAGAAAGCCCCAGCCTTTCCCCAGTGTCAGTAAAATCATTGCTGACATGCTGTTTAATCTCTTACTGCAAGCTCTTTTCCTCATCCAGGTAAGAGCAAAGTTGGCCTGGCATCTCTTAAGAACAATCTAGTTGTTTAGTACCATCAGTATATGCAAATGTCTGGCAAATTTAAGAACTTTTATTCCCAGTAATAATGGAACTCACAGGTGGAGAATGCTTTTATTTTTATGAATCTCTTATTTGTAAAGGGAATATTTGAGTATGAGTTAATGCTTTATAGTCCCTTTAGAGCTGCACTGTATCTTTGTATTTTTGTCCTTCCAGGCTATGAATCTTTATGGTTTACATTTTTGATTCTTTGTTTCTTTTCTTTTTGTTAGGTTTGCACTGTTGTTCTTCTTGTTGTTGTTAATTAAATTAAATTAAATTAAAAAATAGCAAGGAAGGCCTGGACCAGGCATAGGCAAACTCGGCTCTCCAGATGTTTTGGGACTACAACTCCCATCATCCATAGCTAACAAGTGGTCAGGGATGATGGGAATTGTAGGAGGGCCGAGTTTGCCTATGCCTGGCCTGGACTCTGGCTGCACAGACACTTAGCAGAATAGTAAAAAATGGGACCTGAAGATCACCTAGGGCTTGTACATGCACACTGTACATGTAAAGTATATTTATACAACTTTTCACAGTCCTGACTTCTCCCAAGCATCATGGGAACTGTAGTTTATCCCTCACTAAGCCAACAGTTCCCAGGATTCTTGGGGGAGGGGGAAGGGAAGCCATATGCTTTAAATGAATAGTGTGGATGTGAGCTATGAGGCAAAACCTGGCATCAGTCAGGCTTTTAAGAGACCAAACTGTGCATTCAGACCATGAGGTAGCTAAAGTAGAAAGCTGCTCAGGAAGCTGCATGCATGCAGGTAAAATACTTCCTGATGACTCAAGGGTGTGAACTGAGTACCTCTCCTGCCACGCTGCTGTAACCTCTTAAGAATGATTACTTAAGCAACTGTTGCCTCGCAGGGATGATGGTTAAACTTCAGTGGTGCCCAGATAACAGTGTATGGGTGGCAATTAATGGATGAGAGAAGCAAAAGCTTCTAGTCCCTTTATTTTTGGCTTTTGGGGGGGATAAATGATGGCGCTTCTGTTGTGATTGGAAGGCACCTGCCTTGTAGATAAGAATGCCTCTTTTTAAGTTGATACCTTCTTGCCTTCTGCAGGGGATGATTGTAAGCCTGTTTCCCATTGATATCATTGGCCAGTTAATTAGCCTGCTTCATATGTCGCTGCTTTACTCACTGTACTGCTTTGAGTATCGTTGGTTTAACAAAGGTAAGTGCTTCTCTTTGCTTCCTCATTCAAATCGCTGAGTTTTCTTTAAAGCTGCAGGCTGGTCCATACATATTCACGTTTCTTTTGTGCCTGGGGTCTCCGTGGCAGTTGAGGGTGAGTTACATGGAAGAGTCTCAGCACCAGCCCTCAAGACTTGTGACACTGTCATGGGAGCATTTAGCACAATCCACCCATCCCATGTGCTTAATGGATATAAATGTCACCACCACAGACGAGATCTCGATCGTCTATGAACTGTCCCTCTGGTTGTGTGTCTAGGATGTTGGGGTCAGGTCAAGGTCAGGTTCATTTCTCTGCTGCTCTGCGGAGCAGATTGGGAAAGACGTTGAGAATGTTGCCATATTTCAGTCTAATCTGCTTCACTGGGTTATTGTGAGTTTCTAAAAATGTCACTGAACTTTATGGAGGAGTGCAGTGTGTGTGTGTGTGTGTGTGTACTTATCCAGAAGTAATTCTCACAAATTCAGTGAGACGCATTCCTTAGTAAGCATGCCCCTGCTGTGTGCTGGCGAAAGACCATACCACAATGTATGGCCCAAGTTTTGGGCATCTTTGTGAAACTCCCATTTGTTGCAAAACACTGAGTTTGACTGCACAAGTTTGCAAATGGCATTTGAGGGGCTTCCACCCTTTTGATGTTGTTGCAAAAGAGATCTAGGAATGTGAAATCCAGTATCTATGTGTCTTTGCCTTCTTTTAACACTTTGTGATTGGCTTTTGTCATGTCAGGAATTGAAATGCATCAACGATTATCCAACATTGAAAGAAACTGGCCTTATTACTTTGGATTTGGCTTACCACTGGCCTTCCTCACTGCAATGCAGTCTTCTTACATTATCAGGTGATTTGTTCGGATATATTTCCTTTTGATGTTACAGCAGGCAAATGTAAAATCAAATGTACACAAGATAAAGCAGTGGAACAGGAAGGGAAGGTTTGAGGTTAAAACAGCCACCCCCGACCTGGTGCCCTCAAGATACTTTTGAATCCATCTTGCATCATACATGACTATTGACTATGCCGGCAGGGTCTGATCAGAGTGGTAGTTCAATAACTATCTAGGGGGTACCAGTTTGGGGAAAACTGATTAGTGTAAGTAATATTGAGTGAATGATAAGAAAACAGGATAGATGGTACTGGTGTGGGGCAGGGAGATAAGGTGTAAAGACAATTTTTGAGCCTAGGGCAGGCATCCCCAAACTCAGCCCTCCAGCTGTTTTGGGACTACAATTCCCATCATCCCTGACCACTGGTCCTGTTAGCTAGGGATGATAGGAGTTGTAGTCCCAAAACAGCTGGAGGGCTGAGTTTGGGGGTGCCTGGTCTAGGGGTACAGCCAAGATCTGTTTCCCCCCATGCAACATCTGGGAAATAGATACCCTCTTTCTAGAGTTTAATTCCCCTTTACCACAAAGCATGCTAATGAACAAGTAGAATCTAAGAATAATATTTGTATGAAAGAGGACTTCAAATCTTTCACAGAAATTCTGATCCATCTGTGTCTTGGGCCAAGATCACACAGATGTAGTGCTGAGATCCATGGATTTGTGCAGAGGTTGGCATCCAGCTGTTGCACCTACCCTTTGTAGTGGTGTATTGAGTAGCATCAGCATAGATAGGGGGCCAGGCACTTGCCTGGGGAAGGAGTGTACTGAGCATGAAACTCTTTTAAGGGCTTTGTATTTGTATTAGCGGGTGGCGCTGTGGGTTAAACCACAGAGCCTAGGGCTTGCTGATCAGAAGGTCAGCGGTTCCAATCCCCGCGATGGGGTGAGCTCCTGTTGTTCAGTCCCAGCTTCTGCCCACCTAGCAGTTCGAAAGCACGTCAGAGTGCAAGTAGATAAATTTGGCCTGAATCTGCAATTCCCATTTGTCTGGCCGCCGCTATCCAATTCCGCAATATGGCTATATTCTTGCGTTCAGCTTGTGCAATGCTATTTGCTCATAGGTTGACTTTCACAGATCTACAGAGATACCCCTAGCAATATTTATGTAAACATTGCTGCTGTATCTTGTGCTAATAGGCGCACGTGTGTGAACAGAAACCAGCTCATAATAAGAATGCTCTGATTAATTTCTTATTTCTTTTCCAGTGGCTGTCTGTTCTCCATTCTTTTTCCTCTGTTTATCATCAGCGCCAATGAAGCAAAGACACCAGGGAAAGCATAGTATGTATTCTCTCTTCCTGTATGAAATGATGGAAAAGGAGTCTTACCAGTTGGCTATGAAATCTGTTCAATTCTTCATGCTGCTAACTGCTTCTTGCCATCTTTGTGATTTAGTTTACCCCTCTGTTGGTGAACTAGTTAACTTTGGGAGCCCTGACGACAAGTTTAACATTCTCAGTATTTCTGATGGGTGGTGTGGGGTGTGCTTGCTATTTGACCAGCAGAAACTGGAGTTTTGAGTGGAGAGAGAGAGTCAAAAGAGGCATTTATCTTCTGTGTAGAGTAACTGGGACAGAGTTAAGATTCCTAGAATGACTACAGCTGCCATTTGCGGATACGACTTTTGTGGAACGCTGAGACTTGAATCTCAATAAGGCAAATTGCTGAAGACACTATCCTATCTGATGCATACTGTAGTGTATACAGTTGCTCCCAACTGTGCTCAGCTACAAAGTTATATAAACCCTGAATGTCCTACAGTCTGCTCATAAAATACTTCAGTTACGGCTGCGTGAAATGCCCTTAGGCTGTGTTATGGCCCCCAGAGTGCACGCACATAAGCATATTTTGTATGTTTTGTGTTGTGAACAGCCCTGTGATCTTCAGATGAAGGGCAGTATGCAAATTAATTAAGTAAATAGTTTTGAAAGTGTTACTTTCGGACCACTTGGGAGTAGGGCTGCAGAAAGTTAAGCTCAAAAGGAGCATGTGCACCTGCTTTTAAGATTTCTGAGCCTAAACAATTGCACTCAAAAGACAGAATTTCAGTGCTAGGTCCCCTTAGAACAGGGCTGAGAAACCATTTTTTTTCAGCTGAGGGCTGCATTCCCTTAAGGCCAGTTTTCTAGAAGCCACATACCACAGACAAAAGTGGGTGGAACAAAGTATGTGATTCTTACTTTTGCTCAGTGGAGCTTCATTCCAGCCATGCAAAGTACAGAGGATTCTATGCATGTATATGTACACACACACATGCACTCTCTCTCCAGGCAAGCAAGAGAAATCATCGCAGTCCAGGGACACGTGCCCGGCATGCAGAAGCACTAGAGTGTGGGCCAGGGCGAGTGAGGGGTGTGGCTTGGGGAGGGAGTGGCCTGAAGAGAAGCACATGAATTGTGCCCCCCCCATTAACTGATGCAAGGCAGAACTTGTGCAGTGAAAGGTCAAAGTGCTCAGATTTTAATTTGGGCCAGAAAGCCTTTGGCTGGGAGCTAATAGCCATTTCTCCCCCTTGTGTTCCAGCCACTTCCAGCTGCGCCTCTTTTCCTTGGTGGTCTTCCTCAGCAACAGACTCTTTCACAAGACGGTTTACCTTCAGTCTAGCCTGAGCAACTCTGCTTCAGCCGATCGACTTCAGCCCTCTCCACACTCATCACCTGCCAGACAAAAGGCTGCTTTGGCGCACTGAACCATAACCAAAGCAGAGAGGGAGGAAGAGTACTGTTCCTGGCTGCTGTATACATGGTCCTTTGGTGCAGGGGAGGGCAGTCAGTGTTCTGCCAAGGGGCTTGTGCATCCTCCTCCCCCCTACCATCATTGTGAGCCCCAGTTGAATACCAGCTCTGTGTCACACTGAGCGTGTGGAGTAAAATATTGGGGGGTGGGGTGGGAAGGGAGCAGTAGAGCCTGGGTTTTTTAAACACTTTTGTGAGTTTTTTTCAAAAGCAAGGTTCTTTGCTTGTTTTCACAGCATGCAATGAACCTGTGCCTATACTGATTGGTGTTTTGTTTTGTTTTTGATACTTCTCCACCTGACCCCGTGCCATTTCCCCCCTCCTGATGAATGATTTTTTTGTAATGCATATTTTGTCGTAGCTTTGTGATAATGCTGATGGGGTCTTTACAGTGAACCGCACCAGGAGTGTTTGGGTTTTCTCAATGATCGTAATTCTTTGTATAGCATATAACTCAGGTCAGGATTTTGTAATCCCTGTTGTGCTGAAATGAAAAGTGGATCATGTAGCTCTAGGTTCAAGATCAAGACACAGAGTAGGAGGATTCCGCCCCTCTTTTTTTCCCTTTTTGGTATTTGGTGACATCTGTACAGTTCTTTCTGCCAACTGACACTCTTTGGTAGTGTCACTTTAAAGGACCTTGATGAGTGCCACTCAAACTGTTTTATGCTGGAAGGGATCTGATTTGATGGGTGAAACAAATTCCTAACCTTAACAGCAGAATGTATGGATTTTATTTTTTTTAATCTACATCCTTGGAGCTCCCCCCCCCCCAAAAAAAACTTCTGAACTTTCAAAGGGAAAATATGAAAAGTGTACGGGTAAGTTCAGGCACTGAAATGGAAACATGTTAAATCTGTGGCTGGGGTTGCAAGAATTGCAGTGTAATATTTTGTTAATGGAAAGAGGTAGATGTGTGTAAAAATTAGTGTCTTTATAAATCCTGGTGGTGTTTGATGGCAAAAACCACAATGGCAGTTCCAAAGGATATCCATGCAAAACAGGAGAACTCTCTTTTTCCTACAGCACTTCTGTACAGGGTTTCAAGAGGTTTCACTATCTTGTTAAATCTAGGTATGGTGGGTGTGCATTTGCAGCAAAAAGACTTCAAGTCACGGTTAAGAGGCCTCCAGCTCATATGCAGCCTGCCTGATCTGCAATTGTTGTCCCAGCCAAGTCTGAATGATGTATGCCGAAGAGCTCCTGTGTGGTTGTAGTTGCAGCTGAAACTAACTGCTAGTCAGCTCAGGATGTGTGATATTTGTATGTATCCGTCTGTCTGTGTGTACATATGTAACTGTGTATACACAAAGGAAGCGCAAATGATCCCGATTTTAGACAGTGTTTCTCATGCATGTCAGACTTCTGTAGGGCCGAAAACTATGAAATTCAAAAAAGCCCTTTGGTTTTTGCAGAACTGAGGTCAGTCTACAGATAAACTTTTTCTCTAGTATTTTCACACTGAAATATTAAATTAAAATGCAAAAAACTCAACAACATTACAGGACCTTGAATTGATTTTGTGATTGAATTCTGAAGCTAATTTCATTGTGGTGCTGATACAGGGGAGAACTTGGAGTTGCACTCACTGCCAATTTCTATATATTTTGGAAAGTTGCATTTGGATACCTTTTAACATATTGAGTTGTATCCAGCTAAGTACTACTCATAGTAGACCCACTAAAATTAATGAATCTAAGTTGGGCATGCCCATTAACTTCAACTAGTCTATCCTGAGTAGGACTAACACTGGAAACAACCCAGTGGAACCACATTTTGAATTATAGTTCCCGAGATCAAGGAAGGAACAGGTTTTCATTTATTCTTGGATATACAATTGTACCTTGAAAGTCAAATGGAATCTGTTCGACTTCCAAAATGTTCAAAAACTAAACCGGAAGCTCCTGCAGCCAATTGGAACCTGCGGAGGCCCCGTCAGACATTTGGCTTCCAAAAGAACTTTTGAAAACCATAACAATCACTTCTGGGTTTCAACCGTTTGGGAGCCAAAATGTTTGAGATCTATGATGTTTGAACTGCAAGCTACAACTGTAATAGGATGCCATTTGAACTAAGATGGTGGACTGAACCTTTCAAAACTGCACTTATTTTTGGGTTTCTTAGAACTCCCAAGGCTGATAGTGAACTAATACTTCTTTTAAAATAGGTTTTCTTAAATTGTTTCTGTACTTAAAAGATCTAATGCTCTTGTTGTCTGAGACTACACAGTCCTAAGTATTTTTGCTGGGCCAAAAGCTCTGTTGACTTCCATGGGGCTTACACTACAGCGAACACGGTTAAGGTTGGGTTATATAATCAAGATGAACCAAAGAGGAGCCTAAGCTTGAAAGTGTTCCTAAAGAAGAGGTCTTCTTATCTCAAGAGTTCCATCAAAGGCTGCTGAGATTCAGCAGGACCAGGAAATGGCTTTCACTTCGACCCCAGCCCACCGGAGATCATCAACCAGCATGACTTTTGTGTTGCGAGGGGTCAGGAGCAATAAAACCCCTGCGTTCAGAAGCCACAAATCACCAAAATGGGTCCGGCAGGCTTCCCGATCGCGCAGTTCCAAAACACTTTCACCTTCATAGCAGAGTTCAAATGCACAGCGTTCTTGAAGCGAAACCCCCTGCAATATCGTCTTTGTTAATCAGCAGTCTTTAACAAACGTACACTGACTCCTCCACTGTCAGCAAAGCAGATTTATTACAGCGTAGCATAACTCAAAAGCCCGGAGATGAGGCGTTCATGGCTCCTCTCCGGTACAGGCAAAAACGAAAGCAACCTTCTCACACAGACTTCAGACTCGGTCTGAGAATTATAGAAGTCTCATATTACAAAGCATAACATGACATCAGTTCCTGTGTGACGGCGTAGCTAGATCTGTGTGTAACCCTTTCAGATCCTCACAATGACAAAGGCAGTTTTAGTCCCATGAGGCAGCCTGAATCCTGATTGGAAGGGATTGAAATGGTCCGTATCCTCCAGGCATGCCTGGAGTTGTTCAATGACCACTTGCTCAAATCACCTTGCCCAAGAATGGAAGGTTTGAGACTTGGCGATAGTTGGCCATGATGGCCGGGTACAAAGATTTTTTTAAAGAAGTAGTTTAATAACTGCTTCTTTAAGTGGGTCTGGGAAGACTCCCTCACAGAGGGAAACATTCACCACCCCATGGAGCCCATCGCTCTGCTCTGCCTGGCTTACTTTTATAAGCCAGGATGGGCAAGGCTCAAGACAGGTGGTCGGTTTCACTTGTTCAAGCAGCATGTCCACATATACATACATGCACACTGAAAACTGCCTGAATAAAAATAAATTGGTTTTGGTGGAACAACTAGACATTACATGAGAGTGACCAGCCTAAAGTTAGCCAAGGAGCATCATATCTTGGGATTTTGAAACTGACTCTCCCTCAAGTCTTCTACCTTACCTGCTGCAGCTCATGTAATGTGTAGCATGCACCTTAGGAGAGGGGGAGACTGCTTTTTAGCACCTGAATATTTCCTTGGGATTGTGTTATACTTTGAGAATCAAAGCTTTAAAATCCAGCTTTTCATTTTATAATTTGTTCTTGTAATAAAGCTTTGCTCTAGTTGCAAAGCAGTTTGAGATCCAGGGTGAGTGGTAGTAGGTTTATGTACATTCATTACACAACCATCAGGAGTCCTGTGTGTGAATGCTTATCAGTCCACTTCATTAGATGAATGAATCATATAGTGAGAAGGGACCCTGAGGGTAATCTAATCCAGCCCACTTCAATGCAGGTATCTCAACTAAACCATTCATGACAGAAGGCCAGCCAAGCTCTGGTTAAAAACCTCCGATGAAAGAGATACACTAATCTATATAACAGATTTTAAAATATAATAGGCCTGAAATAAAAGGCGCAATATGAATGAATCTCAAGCATTTTTTCAGCATATGCTGTAATTTTAAATAATTTTACATGCATAAACACCAAGTTTGTGTACATGTTTTAAAACTTTCTTTTAGTCCAGTCCAGGTGATACTTCAATATCCTACCTTTAAAACTGGCCATAAAGTAACTTATTGTTTCAGTGTTGGAAATACATAAGAAACCATTAAAAGTGGCAATGAGAGATAATGATTCGCTTAAGCCATTTTAAAATGAAAAGAGGTGAACCTTCCTCTTCATTGACTTGTCCCCATGTCATTTCTGGATGTATGTGCACCACTTTATTTGACCTGTGTGAACGCAGCTTCCCCTAGTAGCCCTATATCCCTCAAAACCAAATAAAAGGCAAGCAAACAAGCACAACCTCTACCTGTTTTGTATTCAAAATGTTGAGAGAATTGGTGGGTTTTGTTTTGCGGGTGGGGTGGAGGGGGCAGGACACCTGAAACCAATTGTTGCTCAGTTTTGTGGTAGGAGATAGGAACTGCTGTCATCCTCATTCATTTCTGAAAGGCCTTGTTTGGGAATGTTAACCCCTATGTGTTCCTTGAGGCTCTCTAAGCTGAGTAGTATACGTTGTGTGGAGTAAGCCCATTAATCATCTTTGGCGATCACTTGTAGCCGAGTAAGATTGTCTTCCATGAACACAATCTGAACAGTGAGTGACTGTGGAGGCCAATTCTGGATCCACACGTTCTTCCAGTGGGGACATAGGTTTCCGGGCAGGAGTTGATCACGGTGAGGGTTTGCCAAGCATGACTTCCTCTTAGCATGTTTCTCTCTTTCGTCCTTAGTTTGCACGTCTTCAAAGTCCATGACACCTTTGGTATAGGCTGTTCTCCAGCTGGAGTGCTCGCAGGCCAGTGTTTCCCAGTTGTTGGTGTTCATACTACATTTTTAAAGTTTTGCTTTGAGAGAGTCTTTAAGCCTCTTTTGTTGACCACCAGCATTACGCTTGCCATTTTAAAGTTCAGAATAGAGTAGTTGCTTTGGAAGACGATAATCAGGCATCCGAACAACATGACCAGTCCAACGAAGTTGATGTTGAAGAATCATTGTTTTGACACTGGTGATCTTTGCATCTTCCAGTACACTGGCATTAGTTCGCCTGTCTTCCCAAGTGATGTGCAACATTTTTCGGAGACACCGTTGATGGAATCTTTCAAGGAGTTGGAGATGGCATTTATCAGTGTTCCCTGTTTCACAAGCATACAGCAAGCATACACCTAAATCTGGGTATATAGTTCTGCAATTCCGAAACTGCTCATCTTTCATCTTCCAACGTGCTCCTGAAAAATTATGCAATGCTACTACCCACGTTGCGGCGCTCTTCCAGCTCTACAAATGATAAACCCCATTGTACTAAAAGGAGCTCACCAGACTGCACCAGATGCATTTGAATGCTCCGGGAGACAACAGAGCCCTGATCTCCTTCTTCGGCCACGCCTCCTCTGCATCCTGTCACGTGGAGATCCGTGGCCACACCCCTCCTGCTCGTCTCCAAATTCTACCAACGGGGAGCGACACGTCACTGCTCGCGCCCTCAACCAAACTTCCCTCGTCCCTCAAAATGCAGCCTTCCCCGCCGTCTCTCTCCTCTCCGCCAATCAGCGATGGAGGCGGCCGAGCGTGCCTCTGAAACCTCCCCTTTGGCGAAAGACGCAAGCCTCGTCCTAACGGTGCTCTTCGGAGTGGCCGCCCCCCTTCGGCGTGATCGGCAGCCGTCTCCGCCAACCGCTGGCCGGCAGTTGGGCTGGCGGGAGGCGGGCTGTCTCTGCCGCAGGGAGTGGGTGCGCGTGGAGCGTATGGCTGAGGGAGCGGGCTGAGGAGAGGCGCCCGAGTCACACAGGTGAGGGGAAGCGAGCGGGCGCCGCTGCAGGGCTGAGGCTCCCTGAGGGGGGCGGAAAGAGACCAGGCCTGGGCCTGAGGGAGAGCAGGGGAGGCTGAGGGCGGTCGTGGGCTTCCGCGTGAAGCTGGCCTGGGGCGGGGGACGACGACCCGCGACCTCGGAGCGAGCTGGCCGCCGGCTGAGGCGGTTCCTCTTTCTTCTGCCTGCCAGGAGCGGCGACGCCTTCTTTTAAAAGTGTCTCACCTTCAGCTCTGAAATACGGTGCTTATTTCTCCTACGCCGGCCACAAAGGCCCATGTTGCCGCTCTTTAGCACCCCTGCCGTGCCCAGGTTATTACGCGGAGGGCAGGGCCACAGGCCCCTTCCCTCGAGGGGCTTGCAGTCTGCAGAAGAGGGGATGAAATCTGAGGGAAGCGGTTTCCCTTTTTTTTAAAGCAGCAGCAAGACAGCCGGACAAGGTCTGTTTTGCAAGGAGCAAAAATGCATACGGGAAGAACAGTGGCACGTCCCCTTTGTCATGCTGTCCCCCCCCCCCCATAGAATCGTAGAGACTTATTTGAAATGCCTGGGGAGCTTTTAAAGTGGTAAAACGTTTACCCGCTTCTTCAGCGGCCCATGTTGAAATCTAGAGTGGCACACGCCCTTCACCACCTTTTTTGACTTAGCTTTGCCTAGATCTAGGCCGGGGTTTACCAAACTTGGGTCTCCAGCTGTTTTGGACTGCAGTTCCCATCTTCCCTGATACGGGCCCTGCTTAGCTAGGGATGATGGGAGTTGTAGTTCCCAAACAGCTGGAGACCCAAGTTTGGGAAACCCTGATCTAGGCAATGCATGCTTAACTTTATTAAGGAAGGATGCCCCCTCCCGCAAATCTTAAAAGCCTTATCAAAGCTGTGAGGCAAGATATGCCTTCCCTGCTTAGTTGGCAACCTCCTTCCCTGCCAGGGGCTATTGTGGCGGGGCACATGCTTCGTGTTCAGAAGAGCTCAGGGTGTCTCTGGTTAAAAGGCCTTGAAGTCAGAGCTAATGGTCCTTAATGCAGACAGCTGTGGACTAGATGGACTGATGGTGTTATTCATTGTAAATTAGCTTTATTTAAACAAGCAGACAAATGTTTGCAAAGCAGACCTCCCCTATTTTGTTTCTATAAAGATATGCTCCCCACCCCATTTCATAATATTGTGGCAAGTTTCTCATGAACCATAGAATTCCTTCCTTGCATTAAGAAATGTACGGGTAGCACATGCGTATGTGTAGATCAGCAGTATGGCTAATCAAACTCTGGTTAATCCCATCACATGCACACACCCACAAAACAAGCAAACAAGCCCCTGTACTCGCACAGCAAGACAGGGTTCCTTGTGCAATGTCATCTAACAACTATCTTTT
The DNA here is from genome assembly GCF_009819535.1 of Lacerta agilis. Lineage (NCBI taxonomy): Eukaryota > Metazoa > Chordata > Lepidosauria > Squamata > Lacertidae > Lacerta > Lacerta agilis. The sequence continues at coordinate 12,664,014 of NC_046326.1, read as the reverse complement.
TTTAAAAAAAATCTATAAAATTAAGTAGACCACCAGGGTATCAAAGAGATACTAAAAGCATATCTTCTTCCAATCTCTTTTTTAGTCTTACTGGTAAAAATACTGTGCCATAATTACCGTACTCATTTTTGCACTCTTTGTGACAGGGCGTTAATTGAGGTCCATAGAGTCATAAGGCATTAACTCTGTGCCTTCTGTTCCTAGAGGTTGGAACCTTTAGTCATGTAATAAATATCCCCAGAAATAGATAACATGTCATCTTCGACTCAGTCTAGAATCTGCTGGGATGAATTCTCTCATCAGAGTATAAGGCATATTGCTTTTTTAAAAAATGTCCTCATTGTACAAAAGATTTGTTTCTTAAAGGTTCTGCTTGTGATCAGGAAGGTCATACTGGTGAGTAAGCTGTAGTCTTGGAAGTTGAGAACGTCCAGTGTAATGCAGCTAGCTATATTAGTTGTAGGTATACTGTCAAACATTGGTTCCCAAATGCCTCCATGTTGTAATGTTTCGGCTCTTGAACACGAAAACCCGGAAGTGTTCCAGTTTTTCGGAAGTCGAACGTCCGATGTGGCTTCTGCTTGAGTGCAGGAAACTCCTGCAGCCACTCAGAAGCTGCGCCTCGGTTGTCGAACGTTTCAGAAGCCGAAAGGGCTTCCGGAACGGATTACATTCAACAGCCGATGTTTACTGTACTAATTAGTGTAACTTGCCTCTGTAAGTATGTTATACCTGATATTGCTATTAAAATACCAGCGGAGTCTTGGCTTGATAGATGTGGGATTTCAGATGGCAAACGCAGACACATCTTTTAGACTATCCCCACCCACAGCCTTGGGTCAACAGTTCTTAAACTACAGCTCCCATCATCCTTAACCATTGGTCATGCTGGCAAGGAATAATAGGAGTTGTAGTCCAACAACATATACGGATCAAAGGTTGAGAGGCTGCCTTAGCATCTCTTAGCAAAAAAAACCCTATGCTTTTTTGGGACAGTTCATTTCTCTCAATTTCATATCCATATGTGTCTTGCTGGTAGATTTACCCATTTGTCTACTGATCACTATTGCTCAATATTTACCTAGTGCTATCAATGTTGTAGACAGTGACAAGCCAATCAGAATCTGCTGCGCTTACAGTGTTGCATCAAGTTACTTAAAATGGCTTCTATTTGTTTTCTTTTTATTACCCATCCAAAATTTTGTACTACTGAATTTCTGATAGAAAATCCACACTCAGTATTTGTGTGTGTGTTTTAATATGATGTTTGGGGTTTGTAGCATACTGGGTGGAAAAATAAAAGTAACGTTGAAATATATAAGTGAATATATTTTGTATACTGTGCTTTATTTTCTTTTAAAAATCATTGGCTTCACAGATGCATAGATAGGACCCAACTTTGGTACTATGACGAATGCATTTTCTTTTAATATATTTGAAAAAATTGTGACTATATAAGAGAAAATCTCCATTCAGTCAGTCATTACACCTTTTTTTATTTATTAAAATGTTATACTGCCCTAAACCTGTATGTCTCAGAGCGGTTCACAGCATAAAGTTACAATATAAAAAGCACAAAATACACAATAAAAATAATTAAAACAGTTAACAATACTAATGTATACAAACTAATAAAAATATGTTCCCCAACAAAAGACTCTAAACAATACCCAGCCCACAAATATAAATCCAAAATGCAAATTAACATACAACATTTAAAAACAAGTTATAAACAATTCAGCTGGCATAGGCTTATTTTATACCTGAAACGTGCTATGTTAATGTGTCGGAACATTTGATGTTGCCAACATAGCTCCATGAATATATACTCAGAAGCAAACCCTATTGAGTCCAATGGAACTTACTCTCAGATAAGTGTGTATGGGTTGCAACCTTAGAGGCTTTATATGGGCAGAAGATGGTATTGGATCAGTTCCTCTGAAAAAGGAATGCTTTTGTGTGGAATTGTCTCACTGAGATTTTAGATTGGTTCTGATAGGAAAGATATCTTTGTAAACGACCCAGGAGATGACCTGTCCTAGGAAATATGTTTGCTTGTAATGTTATAATTTAGAGAGCCTGAAGACTTGGTTGCACTAATTCAGGTTTTTTTTTTTTTTTTAAAAAAAACCCAACAACTTTGGTGATCTCTACTTTCTGTTTTCCTTCCAGGTATTTAAGGATTGCTTGCTGTTGCCTTTGCCAAAATGACCAAGTTAGGCTTCCTCCGCCTGTCTTACGAGAAACAGGACACTCTCCTCAAGCTCCTGATTCTGTCAATGGCAGCTGTGTTATGTAAGTTTGAGTTTAAAAAAAATTAGTCAGGGATAACTATATGATTATAAGCATCTGCATTGCTGGTTCATTTTGTATCTTATACCTTGAGGCTTATACCTAACACAATGCTAGATGCTTCTTTGATGGCTATAACAGTTTCAAACTATTAAGCTTCAGCATAGCAAAGGACCGATATTAAAAACATTTTACCTGTACAATTGTATTAATATTCCTTCCTTTTATGTTGCAGCTTTCTCTACTAGACTCTTCTCTGTATTAAGATTTGAGAGTGTCATTCATGAATTTGATCCGTAAGTAGTCCTGTTCCCTCTTAGTAGTCTACTTTGCTCTGAGAGAGCAATTGTTCTGCTATGTACAGGTGTTGATTGTGGTGTTATCCAGAAGTATATTAGATAGATTGTCCTCTAATGACAGGGCTTCAAAAATATCTGAACGATAAGAGTTTTTCTGCAGAAAATTTTAATAGGGTTAGCCTTGGTGAATTCAACAGTAGAAGTAGTATCAATTTTAGTTAGACCCATCTGGATTGAATAGGGAATTGATTTAAAAATGTAAAGATGAAAGTATAGTAGAATGAATGGTTTTGAAAATAACTTCTGAACCTGTGAGACCAATGGCAATTCTGTTTTTCAATGAAACACTTAAACCAGTGGTTGCATGAACATGTTTATGGGAGATGGAGCTTCTTTGCTTCAGATTTCCAGGATGATTTAGAGAAGCACTTTGTGTTGCAGTATGCCAAATGATATATAAAAGTAATTTGGATGCTTTTAGTTGCTTGTGATGAAAACAGTTTGGAGTGTTTGTGTTTGGAAATCAGATCCCTACTAGACCCAAAATGGAAACATTTCTCATCAATCAGGCTGACACTGATTTATGTTTTAGATGTGACAGTGCTTTTCCATATGAACCTTAGATGAAGGCTGAGACTGTAATATGAGGAGCAGCAAATAGTGTGTTGTATATGCAGCTGGAGAGGCACTCAGATTTCTGTTGTTATCACAGGTATTTTAACTACCGCACAACTCGCTTCCTGGCAGAAGAGGGTTTCTATAAATTCCACAACTGGTTTGACGATAGAGCATGGTATCCGCTGGGTCGAATCATTGGTGGGACTATCTATCCAGGTAAAATCATGATGTTCAGAACTTTGTCATTTTTTGAAACTGTGGATGAAAAGTGCTAGAGACAGTGGGGAACACTTGCCATGCATCTTTCTGAATGGTTGTAGTGTTTTGTCAAACTTATTTAGAGCAAATAAATATCCTGCTAGTATTGGAGAGGCTTTACTTGGCCGTTTGGAGGTCAGGCATCACCCCTTGCTGGATGAGGTTTGGCTCATATTTCCAAGTCCTGCACCTGCTCAGTCTGTTCTTTTGCATTTGGAAAATCTGTGATTTCTTGCCAATAGAATATCTTTCCTTCCCTCTGTCTCAGGTTTAATGATCACATCAGCAGCGATTTACCATGTTCTGCACTTCTTCCACATTACAATTGACATACGAAATGTGTGTGTTTTCCTGGCCCCGCTTTTCTCCTCCTTCACCACCATAGTAACATATCACCTCACCAAAGAACTCAAGGTAAAAACAAGGATGGGTCATGGTTGCAATGCTTCCTAGTGCTAGTTTCATTCATCACTGTAAAAGATCTGAGGCTGGTATTATTAGTTTCTAATCGTTGCTTACACACAATTTATGAGGCAGTTAACATTGTGCATTTTCCCTTTAATTCATATAGATGATGCAATTGTACGTTTGCATATGAAGAACTTCATTTTTTAAACAAGAAAATCCACATTCTACAAGTAGACCTCATTTGCAAACCTGAATTGTAAAGCATACTTGTTAACTTTAAGCTTGTACAGATCTTAAAGTCAATACTGGGATTGATGAGGAAGAAGGAACTGGGAAGTCTTTTGTTACATATTGTGAAAGATAGTCTGGACAATCAAAGCTCAATTTTATTTTATTTTATTCTGTCTAGGATGCAGGGGCAGGTCTCTTGGCTGCAGCAATGATAGCTGTGGTACCTGGTTACATATCTCGTTCAGTTGCTGGATCCTATGACAATGAAGGTAAGATCAGTGTTTAAAGCACACTGCTTATTGGCATGTGGAGATTGCATGATGGGTGTTTCTTCATGCGGGTGACTCCTATATCTTGTTTATTTCCAGGTATTGCTATATTCTGTATGCTTCTGACTTACTACATGTGGATCAAAGCAGTGAAAACAGGCTCCATTTATTGGGCAGCCATGTGTGCACTTGCCTATTTCTACATGGTAGGTGATTTTTCAATAATGCTTTGAATTTCTTGAACAACAGTTGTTTCACCCATCAGATTACTGGTAATCTTCCATCATCAGAGCTGGCTAGAGTGAGTGGAATTCAGCCTACCAAGCTGAATATGTTTTGCAGTCCTGGAGCCAGCATCACTGCAAGTTTGCGAAGGGACTAGGTATTGGTAATAAGGAGTACTCAGCACCGCTACAGAAATATTGTTATTGCTGTATTTGTGGGAGGGGTGGTGATGGTTGAATTGGTGGGTTGGTGCCATAACAGTCAAGTTGTCTGTGAGCCTTGAGATTTTCTTGTGTAAATTTTACTTCAGTCATGAATACACAAGAAAACCTTAAGCAATCATCTTCACCACATGCCTCCATCTGTGAGATCAGGCCCAGGCCCAGCTTTTTCTCCCACTAGCTCAACAGGGATATCAAGTGGCCTTTTCATTTAGCAATTGAACAAGGCTCTTTTGTAAGAGCATGCCTCTGTAGTATTGACTTCTACTTAGAAGTTAAAAATATTTTGCTTTGTGGAGTAAACAATAGTATTTATAGATGTAAAATGCTGTGCTTCTTTAATCTTTTTTCAGGTTTCTTCATGGGGTGGTTATGTGTTTTTGATTAACCTCATTCCCCTTCATGTACTGGTGCTGATGCTAACTGGACGATTCTCCCATCGGATATATGTGGCTTACTGCACAGTATATTGCCTAGGAACCATCTTATCAATGCAGATATCTTTCGTTGGCTTCCAGGTGAGAAATCTGGGATACTGAAGAAAATTGGTTGTGATTTTGTGCAAATCCATGGCTATCAAAACCTTCCTTTCTGTATGATAGGGAAAAGATAAGATCATCCACCAGGATCAACCCTCAAATAGCATTTCCCATTTAATAGTGGAGTATTATTGCATTGTTGCCTCTTGATAAAATGCCACTCTTACCATAAAACAATCATATTCTCTCTTTATTATACTCGCCACAGAAAAGCATGGTCTTTCTGGTCTTTACTCAGATTGTTTAGCCCTGCCTCAGCCACATTAAGATAAATGTTATTGAACTGAAATAGAAAATTGGAGGGGGAGACACTCGTCAGACCCATATAAAGTAACAATGATAGAAACGGGACTAGTAGGTAAATGTATTCTATGTTGGACTAACTGTCCATGTGTACAGTGATAATTCTTCATGGCAAAGGAGTGGCTTACGTATGTGAGACTGTTGGCCAGAGACAAATTACTTAGTTGTCACATAATGCAGCTTAACTGTGCATGTTTGTTCTTTCCTGCAGCCTGTCCTGTCTTCCGAACATATGGCTGCCTTGGGTGTATTTGGCCTGTGCCAGATTCATGCCTTTGTAGATTATTTGCGCAGCAAACTGAACCCTCAGCAGTTCGAGATTCTCTTCAGGAGTGTAATCTCCCTGGTTGGGTTTGTCCTTCTGTCAATAGGAGCTGTTCTGATGCTTACAGGTGCAGTGATGTTGATGCTACTAAAATGCATGCTATTCCTATACTGTTACAGTAGGAACAATATTTTTCCTAATGAGTAGAGAATTTTCATGTTTTTGTCTGGAACCATTTTTTTCCATTACATATTTTAGTACTAGTTTTTTTCAGCTGTGTGCATACACACAGTAGCTGAACTGTGTAAGCATTTGGTTTTGCCATACTGGGAATAACAGTTTTTATTTAGATACATTCTGAGTAGCAGTAACTGAATTATTAATATCCTTATTATATGTTGAATTTGCTTAAGGAAAGGGGAAGAAACCTGTATTGATGTTTACCTGAAAACACTGAAAAACAAATATCACTAGGGGTCCATCAGGTTTTGTTTTACCTTTTAGGAAACTGAACTTTTAAATTTGAACTTTAGGGAAATTTAGGTTTAGAATATGCATATTGGAAATGAGATATTGTGTAAACTTGTTGAGAGATATTAATTACTCTGTAAAGTTGAACATGTACATTTGGATATCTTAATCTTACACAGGAAAGATTTCCCCATGGACTGGCCGCTTCTATTCACTGCTGGATCCTTCCTATGCAAAGAACAATATTCCCATCATTGCTTCAGTCTCTGAGCATCAACCTACCACATGGTCATCCTACTATTTTGATCTGCAACTCCTTGTTTTCATGTTCCCAGGTGAGTTTAGCATAGCTTTTTACTATGCTTTTTACTATGCTTTCATAACAACCACCTTCTGCAGAATAGCTGACTCTTGAGTTGGTGACTGCTAGTCTCTATGACACCCTTCCACCATCTGGTGCCTTCCAGATATTTTAGGCAACCTCCATTATTCTTGACCATTAGCCACACTGGCTGGGACTGCTAGGAGTTGTAGCCCCAAACATTTTGAGAGCTCCAAGCTGGGAAGACCTGCCCTGATGCCAGTGTTAAACACTGCTTTATTTTGTATTCTCTGCCTGCATAGAACTAACTCTTCTGGCAGCTGACTCATTTCTCTTTCTGTTACAGTTGGCCTGTATTATTGCTTCAGTAATCTGTCTGATGCCCGCATTTTTATCATCATGTATGGTGTGACCAGCATGTACTTCTCGGCTGTGATGGTGAGTACTGAGAGTTGACTTATCATGGGACTGGCATTTTTTTCATGGAATCTCTTTGTTTCTGCTATCCCTATGCTTCCAGTTTGTATTTCATTTGTATAGTAGCCAAGCACTCAGTATGCTGCTGTCTTAACAGGTTCGTCTCATGCTGGTATTGGCCCCAGTTATGTGCATTTTGTCTGGCATTGGAGTCTCCCAAGTGTTGTCAACTTACATGAAAAATTTAGATATCAGCCGACCTGACAAGAAGACAAAAAAGCAACAAGATGCTACTTACCCCATCAAAAATGAAGTAAGTGGCTATGTGAGGTTACTTGCTTGTTAGATTTTTTTTATCATACTTTTCTGGAAGATACTAAAAATATGACTCAAAAGGAGAATGCTGGGTACTCCACTAAGATGTGCATAGGAAAGAAATATTGTGGGAATTGCACTTGAATAGTCTGCAGATCACCTGCTATATATGGGTAACAGTTTTTGTGTTTTAAATTAGGTAGTTTCTGTATAACTACTGAGTGACTGTTTTACATTTTGATGGCTACTCTTGCTTTCCTAGGTTGCCAGTGGCATGATCCTGGTCATGGCTTTCTTCTTGATCACCTACACTTTTCATTCAACTTGGGTAACCAGTGAAGCCTACTCTTCTCCCTCCATAGTGCTGTCAGCACGTGGTGGTGATGGCAGCAGAATAATCTTTGATGACTTCAGGGAAGCTTATTATTGGCTTCGTCACAATACACCAGAGGTATAAATCTCTACAGGGCTGGTCTCTGCACACACATTGAGTTTGTTTTAGGTGCCGTGGAGAGGTTGGAGGGCCTGCCCTAAAGGAGCAGGTATGCTTCCTAATCTTTATGTTGGCTGAAGTTTAGTCTAAAGCACATGTGTCAGCTATTATAAATACTTTAAATATTTCATTCACAAAGATTCCCAAGGCAGCTAACAATACACGAAAAGAAAATCATTAGACAGCAGTAGTTGAACTGATAAAATAATTACAGATTAAGTAGGAGCATCATGGATCAGGTCCTACTGAGGAATAAAGGGTTGCTTCCCCTAAAAATCATCAAGGAGGTACCCTGGCAAGTGAGTGGGAGTTGAGGACAAGGGTAGGGATCCTGAGTAGGGCCTCTGAAAATGATTTTGATGACCCACCGAGTTTATTTGGAAGCAGGTGGTTAGTTTACATTTTAGGGAATCTGCATATATTTTCTCCTTCAATCTGAAATATTTGTGGTGGCAATGAATGTTCAATTACTGCCTGATTATGTATTTGTAATGTCATTATATGAAAGGACTGTTGCCCAGTCTGTCTTGTTGGCTTACATTCTTGGCACTGGTACTTGTCTAAATGTGTGCTGTCTCTAATTGTCTTGGATGAACTTCAAGGTGGGGAGGGGAAATGCTGTTGGCTACTGAATCTGTTGAATGTTAAACCTTCAGAATCTGTTGAAACTCCAGAATGTTTTATAATTAATTGAAAGGGGGGGACATGCAGATACAGAGTATTAAAAAACTAAATTCTTCCTCATCTCCCAATAATTTAAAATACATATAATGAATTGGCACTGTACAGTTCTTGTAAATACCCAGTACTTTAGTAATTTTCAAAAAAGTTTTTTTAATGTAAAATGGCATGTGAAGAGTCTCCAAGCCCAAGCAGAATGGTTTCTAATTAAAACACTTCTACGGTATTATTAAAAATACTTTGTCAGCATACATATTAAATCTGTTCACAGTGGCAAATTCATCATTCTTCTGTTGTGCAAAAACCTGCTTCATATGGTCACACATGAATTTTTGAGAATACTGTCATTTCCATTCAACTGATAATCCTAGGATACTGACCCACAAAGAGAATTTTTTTGTAGTCATTTTGTGCTTTCACTGCATTACAAATCAGCTCAAATTCATTTACTGTCTTTTAATTCACTACATTGATTGCGTTTTTCTGTTTTGAGATCAGGATGCGAAAGTAATGTCCTGGTGGGATTATGGATATCAGATAACAGCCATGGCAAACCGAACAATTCTTGTGGATAACAACACTTGGAATAACACCCACATTTCTCGAGTTGGTCAGGTAGGTGCAGTAGCTCTGTGAATTCCAGGGGTTTTTTCTTCATTGCATTCCAGAGAAACCATGAAGGCATTTTGCAGTTTTCTTGTCCCTGCTATTTATTATGAACTACAAAATTGAACGAAGGAGTTAAGACTCTTTGTTTATACAGATAATAAAAGGCATGGTAACTGAGATACGTGGATTTATAAACTGCTGTTTGTTTAATTTTCAGGCCATGGCATCCACAGAAGAGCGAGCTTACGAGATTATGAGGGAGCTGGATGTCAGTTATGTGCTGGTAATATTTGGAGGCCTCACTGGATATTCCTCTGATGGTAATCTCATACCTATATTGCGCAAATTTCCAATGAAAGGACCTTTAATTGCTCTTTATTAATGGATTTTCTGCTCTACTACATTGACAATGTTCCCGCTTCTTCCTTAGATATCAATAAATTTCTGTGGATGGTGCGAATAGGAGGCAGCACAGACACTGGAAAGCACATAAAGGAGCATGATTACTACACACCAACAGGAGAGTTCCGTGTGGACAGGGAGGGCTCTCCTGTGCTGCTTAACTGCCTCATGTACAAGATGTGCTACTATCGCTTTGGCCAAGTCTATACAGAAGCCAGTAAGTCACTTTTATCTGGGCACTGCAAATGAGAACCAGAAATTTTGCCTAGGAGTTGTATTTTGGATGATCCCTGGTCATCTCTCTGACACGTAATTAGTGTTTATAGCATAATAGATTGTGGTAGGGGATGGTTTTTTTTGCTTTCAGTCACACATTACATCCTGTTTAATTTGCTTCCTCTCACTCCCCTTTTATTTAACAAGTCATTGGCTGTGAATTGATGGAAAGCTGGCTGTGGGGGGGGGAGTTGATGTTGAAGCATGTACATTTTTGCTAATGCGAACGGATTTTTTTCTTACAGTGGTAAAACTAGAGTTAATAGGGAGAAGGGCACCAGGGAACTGACTGAAACTACTTTTGTTAATTCTCACTCCCACCTCTCTTTTCCAGAGCGTCCTCCAGGTTATGACAGAGTGAGAAATGCTGAGATTGGCAACAAAGATTTTGAGCTTGATGTATTGGAAGAGGCATATACCACAGAACACTGGCTAGTCCGAATATACAAAGTAAGTAGTGTTGTGTGTGGTGTCTGTCTGCTTCCAGACACTGAGTTTTCTTTCCTATATTTGAAAGTCATGGGAGAAATGTCGCATGGGCCCCATTTGCTTCTGGAATGGTATGTGTCTGGGCTGTTCAAGGTTTTAAACCCTAGAAAGTAATTAACACTGTCTTGCTACAACATTTAGATCTATCATGAGCCACTACATCACAATACAAGTGAAGTGGAATGGTTGCTCTACTTTTTACCCAGACTGGATGGTGTTGGGGAACGATTGGAACATGTTAAATTAATAGATTTCTCAGCAGCACTGAATAGCAAAAGCATAGACATTTCTTTCTCTAATGAAGATAAAATATTCTTTGTTAATTGCTAGGTTAGTTATCAGAGATTTCATTGGAGAGTCCTCTGTTTTTACTAGTTGGAGACCTTTTCCCTAATAGAGCTAAACTGCAAAAACTTTTTAAAAAAAATATTAATTTTGCCTTAACAGGTAAAGGACTTGGATAATCGTGGATTGTCAAGAACGTAATTTGCCTTCAGATAAATCATAAAGAGCACTGACCGAGCCATTGCCTGTGAAGCAGTTGGATTTTTTTTATACTGTTTGTCAGTAAGGAATTGGGATTTAATTGCCCAAGAAATCCCGTCCTCATGTAATGAGTCTGTATTAGATGGAATGATTTTTATAAATATGAACTGGCTACCAAATCAGAAACAGTAGCTTTATGATGGGATCATTAAAAAGGGTATGGAAAAAGTGTGTATTTGTATTCATTTATCTCTGTCCCTTCACTTGATGGTTTTGAATTGTATTCTACATGATCAGACATAAGTAACTCAGAGAAAGAGCATCTGCCAACACTTGAATTCCTTTTCCTCGTTCCCTCTTGTAAGAGAATGAAGCAGCTGGAATAGGTCTTCCACCTATGTAAATGGGCTAGCTTCTTACTTTACAAACACACTTGCCATACAAGAAGCAAGCCTCCCACCAGCTGTTGCCATTGAAGGAATCAAAGTACCGGTACTTTGTGTATAAATGAGGTATATTTTCTTATGCAGTAGGCATCTTAAAAACTAGACTCTTAAAATTTGCATTAACCCCAAAGTTGAGTCACCAGACATATCTCATGTATTCTGAAGGTCAGGGGTGAGCAAAAAAAAAAAAAAAAGTGGCAACAATATTGGAAATATGGGTAAATGAACAAGCCTGACTGGGTATTGTCCCCTCGTTCTCATGGCCTTTATTTTAAACTCCTGAATTTTGAGCGAGATTCCCAGTGTTGTAAAGCTTCTCAAGTACAAGTTATGCTTAAGTAACTAGCACTTTGGCAGTAATAATTTACCTTTATTTACTGAGCTCACTGTTCAGCGAGGCGTGCTTTCAAGTAAGTATAATAGGTTCCTAAATTTGCAATGCAATCTTATGCATGTTTACTTAGGGAAGGCCCATTCTCTTCAGTGAAACTTAGCCCTAGGATTTCTGCTAGAGTGGTCTGTCCTTATTTTCCAGGGGACAGTCCTCTGAAGTTCTGTTTGGTCTATGTCCAGTTGAAAGAGAGCCCAGGGCTCTCAAAGTTGCCCATTAACTGCTACATCTGGACAGTAGTACCCTGGGGTCATAGATCACCTAGTCAGTCTTCCCCATACACTAGAGTGGGAACCTCAGTCTTAGGGGTCCTGGGGAAGGGCACTAGGTCTGTGGTAGAGAATTTGCTTTGCATGCAGAAGGACCCAGGTTCAATTCCCAGCATTGGGTTGGGAAAGACCTCTGCCTAAAACCTGGGAGAGACCTGCAGACAATACTGTGCTAGATGGGACAACTGTCTAATGTGGTATAAGATAGCTTCCTTCATTGGGTTTGGGTGCGGGGCTGAGGCTGAACTTTGAAAAATGACGGTGCTACTGATTTACCTAAAGTTTAGCCAGGCATCTCCCAGAAGATATAAAAAGGAGCAGCACTGTTCACAGAAACCCAAAGAAACACGCCCTGCAAGCACTTTAAAGCAGGCATGGGAAACATGGCTGTGCAGATGTTGGATCCACCTCCCATCAGCCCCAGGCAGCACAGCTAGTGCCATGGTCTAGGTGCAGGGAACTGGAGTTCAAGAACACATACTGTAAGTGCAAAACGTTAGCACCTCCTAAAGGGTGTTCACACTTACATTCAACAAGTGGACCATTCACACACACATAGTTGAGCTGCACATCAGTCAGCACAAGATAGCTGAGCAGTGCAAATTGGCAAGCATGCACTCTTACAAACACTTGCACATGTGTAGCGACGCACCGGACATGGGTACAAGCCAACATGTGAACGCGTCTCTAGAATGAACGTGCAAGGAGAAGGGCAGGATCCTCTTCTGAGCTGTGTGCGCTTGTTACAACGCAGGGACCACTTGGAATGACGTGGTTGTCCAGCAACCTGTGGGTAAAGGAGGGCTAAAGATTCCTAATCACGGCCAGGATGTATGTTCATCTGCTTGCCCAGAGCTGGAAAGATGATAAAATATGTGCGAGGGCGGACTGGCAGATGAAATTATAGGACTATGCAGAGATGGTAAGATTAACTGGGAAAATCAGAAATCGGGGGGATCAAAACTGCAACAGAGAATGGGATAAATATAAATCGTATTTGCAAGAATATCATTTCTGTGAATGAACATGTAAAATCAAATTTTAAAAAAATATGTTAGTGGAGGCAGGAAGCCCAAGTGTCATCACCCTTTGCCTGACTCTTGTCTAGCAGGTTCGGGATGGAAAGATCTCAGCAACAGTTGTTGGAAATCACTTTCTTCTGACCCCCCCGGGGGGGGGGGAGAACCACCTCTCAAAATCTTCCTACAAAGGGTGCAGGGGCAGTTCCTAGCTAAATCCCCAACCGCGTCTACTCGGAAGGAAGAAGCCCCGCGGCTGCATGTACAGAGGCGCTTACTACTCCCGCGTCAGCCGGGCTGGGACCGACGGCTTAAAGATGCCGCGAGTTTGCATTCGTTAGCAAAGCGGTGGCTCCTCTGCGCTCTCTCTGGCCTCGGGACGCCATTATGCTGCCTCACCCCGGCGGCCGGGGCAGGAGGCGGAGCCGGCGCCGGATTCCTCCGCCCGGCCCCTCGCCGCCGCCTCTTCCTCCCGGCTCTCTGCCAGTCTCTGCCCGGCTCTTGCTCTCGACGCTCTTCGGCGGGAAACGCCGCTTGCTGATCAGCCGGGGGAGCGGCCCTCGCCGCTGGGCCGGTGAGGAAAAAAATGGCTAAAATTTGGAGAGGGTTGGTGGGCTGCTGGTTTGACGGCCTCCCCTTTCCTCTCGCTCTTCTTTCCTCCCCACGTGGGGTGGAGGGGGGGGGTCTCTATTCCTAGGGAGCGGGGCGTGGGAGGGATGCTTTGGCTTGCCAGCACCCCCCCCCCACGCACCCACCGTGGGAGACTCTTGTTCCTTGTTTCATTCGCGCATCCCGCTTTCCCCTCCCAGGAACTAAGGACGGCATGCATATGTTCCCCCCCCAATTTGCCCTCCCAAACAACCCTGTGAGGTAGGCTCGGAGGGCCAAAGGAGCGTCGTCGTGGCTGAGTGTTTGTGCTTTTCGCTGCTGTTTTAATTCGGGTGTCCATATTGCAAAACAAGGAGACTAATAGCTTCATTTTAAAAAAAAAACACAAATTTATTTGGCTGTGCATGCACATGCCCTTCTGTGTCCTAATGCACGAATGTTTTCAAAAGGGTGGGCGGTAGTTCATATATGTTGTGTCTTTGCAGGTTTGGGTACCTTTCCGAAAAGTGAGCATGGGGGATTTTTGAGGGAGACTCCTCCGTGTGTGTGTGTGTGTGTGTGTGTGTGTGTGTGTATAAGAGTTATGGGTTGGGATAAAATTTTGATTGATTGAGGGTAGGAATTGTGGCTGATAAGGGACTCTTTTAGTTAGCTTAAAACTTTGATTTATAATCTGTTTTATGAAAGCTATTAAAATGCTATAATGGTTGAAAGTTGGTTTATGTAATAAATGGCCTGGCAGGTTTGCAGAAGCCCATGGCTATAGGCAGTAAAGTTATGCCCTGTGTTGGGACCTGCATGCAACAAAAACATTGCAGTGTGCTCCTGTTCAAGGTGCTGTTTTAGTGACATTTTTTGGCCCCTTACAGGCCTCAATTTTTATTTATTTATTTCTGCAAAATTCTCTTTTGGGTGAACTTCTTTTTTTTGCAATCAGTAGGTGTACTGTAGCACTTCAGCACTGTGTCTTCAGAACTGGAGAAAGCCTCACCTGCTGAATTACTTCCTGTCTAGCTGTTATTAAAAGTGTGAATGGGGGATGCAACAATGTGTATTGCAGAGAAGGCAATTCAATGAAGTCTTTTATTGAGTCCTTTTCATTTAGTGGCCTGTAACCTCTCATTTAAAAAAAAAAAAACTTGAAAAGCAGGCTGTGTTGCACATTACTCTTCATATAGGAAGAATTCTGTGTAATTGAAAGCTTGTCCGAATTAAAGAAATTAGTGGTCCTAAAACAGTTGAGTTTGTTTTCTCCTACTGGGTACTTGCCTTGTTTTGTGGAACCAGGCATTCTCCACAGTGGGTGTTTCATTCCACAACACCATTTAACAATTTGTTGACAGGAGCAATTCAACCAGTGAGGTTCTACAGGCCTGCATAAAAAGGTATGGGAGATTGGAAGCCCTACTTGTATTTAAAAAACCAAAATAATCCACATCCATCCTATATTCTCTCAACTCCTGCCAACCATCTTGAAGCGGCATGGCCAGTGTTCAGTGATGATGGCAGCCATAGGTTCCCCAGATCATAGGAAAATAAAGAACCAATGTGAGCCACAATTAAAAGTCCTACGTACGTGGTCAGTTTCTGGCTGTGTTCTGAGTCAAATGGGTTCAGGTTGTTGAGATTTTCCTGGGCAGATAACTGAGGACACGCTTTTTCAGCCCATTCTATGCATATTTACTCAAGCAAGTTCCAGTATATTTGGGTTAGGTGTGCCTAGGATTGAATTAATCACATTGTATCCATCTAATTTCTACTCCAGAGTTGACCTGCTGAAATGAATGGGCCTAAGTTAGGCATGTCCATTAACTTCAATGGATTTACTCTGGGAGAACTACTTGAAAATGATTTACAGATGGTATTTAACACTGAGTAGGCTTGCTAAGATGTATACTGTAATAATGTACAGAATCAGATAAGTGCCTGAGATGTAATGAGATTGAGGGTACGTTCTTTCTTATGTGGTGGACCTGTAAAAGGGTAAAAAAAGTATTGGGAAATAATTTATAATGAATTAAAAAAATAATGTTTAAAAGCACTTTTCAAAAAAACAAACAAAAAAAAAAAAACCAGAGTCATTTTTGTTGGAGATAATTTAGATTGAAATTCCCAGGTGTCGAAAAAGGTTATTTATGTATGCCAGTACTGCGGCCTGTGTTTTGTTAGCCCCAAAATGGAAAACAAGCAAGGTCCCAACTAAAGAAGGATGGCAACTTAAGCTGATGGAATATGCGCACCTTGCAGACTTAACATATAGACTAAGAGAACAAGACGAACAAACGTTTTGAGAAAACTGGAAAATGTTTATTGAATATATGGGGGAATTGTGTACACTTGAAAACCTTGGTAGCATTAAGATTAATTCAACAGTGTAAATAGGTTTTGGTGGACATAATACAGTCGTACCTTGGAAGTCAAACAGAATCTGTTCTGGAAGTCAATTCGACTTCCAAAACATTCAGAAACCAAAGTGCGGCTTCTGATTGGCTGCAGGAAACTCCTGGAGCCAATCAGAAGCCACGGAAGCCCTGTTGGGCATTCGGTTTCCCAAAATAGTTTGCAAACCGGAACAATCACTTCCAGGTTTGTGGTGTCTGGGAGCCAAAAGGTTCGAGAACTAAGCTTTTCGAAAACCAAGGTATGACTGTAATGGAATACTGAATGGTATAGTTTATGTAAAATATTCAGGGATATAAGAAGAAGAAGAAGAGTTTGGATTTGATATCCCGCTTTTCACTACTCTAAGGAGTCTCAAAGCGGCTCACATTCTCCTTTCCCTTCCTCCCCCACAACAAACACTCTGTGAGGTGAGTGGGGCTGAGAGACTTCAAAGAAGTGTGACTAGCCCAAGGTCACCCAGCAGCTGCATGTGGAGGAGCGGGGACGCGAACCCGGTTCCCCAGATTACGAGTCTAGCACTCTTAACCACTACACCACACTGGTGCAAGATGAAGTATGGAAAGAGAAGATGGGAAGTCATGGATATTTTAAGGATGTTTAAATGAGTATTCTAAATTGTGAAACAGAAAATTTAATAATTATTATATTTATAAACACAAACTTCAGTGGGCCTACTCTTGAGTAGGACTAGCACTGAGTACAACCCCCAGCATTCTGAGATAAGACTTCTATATTATCCCTTTTAGCGTTCCCCCCCCCCCAGAAATAAGCTGCCTTATACTGACCAGTCTATTAGTCCATCTAGCTCAATGTTATCTACAATGACTGGCTGCAGCACTCCCAAGATTTCAAATAGGGTCCTTACCTGGAGATTGAATGTGGGATCTACTTCATGCAAAGCAAATTCTCTGCCACTCCCGCCACTCCCCTTCTGCCTTGGCAGCCAAATACTTATGACCCTTGACTTCCGATTCCTTATTTCTTTGATCTGCAGAGTGTGTCCTGTTTGTCAGGATGGCCGTGCCTTTTGTGGAAGACTGGGACTTAGTGCAGACCCTCGGGGAAGGCGCTTACGGAGAGTGAGTATAGCTTAGACAATACCATGCAACATATTATATAATACGTGGAGGTAAATTAATGGTTCCAGAACAAGAGTAAACTGTAAATTGAAATTGCTGCTGTATTCTTGTGTCGAGGGTTGTAAAAAAATCACAAGAGCTTTAATTTGGGTCGTTGAATTCGCTCATTTTTTTTCCAGGAGGAGAAAGTGTGTGCTGTGGCTGGCAAGCAAAGCTGAAACTTAACACATAATAATACATGTTCGGCGAAGAAAGCCTGTCTATAAAAACCCTGCTTTCCACTTTCTCTTTATATAGAGTTCAGTTGGCTGTGAACAGACGCACGGAAGAAGCAGTGGCGGTGAAGATAGTTGATATGAAATGCGCTATAGAGTGCCCAGATCAGATTAAGAAGGAGATATGCATCAACAAAATGTTAAATCACGAGAACATTGTCAAGTTTTACGGACATCGGCGA
Source organism: Lacerta agilis (assembly GCF_009819535.1). Lineage (NCBI taxonomy): Eukaryota > Metazoa > Chordata > Lepidosauria > Squamata > Lacertidae > Lacerta > Lacerta agilis. The sequence continues at coordinate 12,646,452 of NC_046326.1, read as the reverse complement.
GAAGGCACTATTCAGTATCTGTTCCTAGAGTACTGCAGCGGGGGAGAACTCTTTGACCGAATAGGTACAGGGGATTTTCTGGGATAGGAAGACAGGCCACAGAATGGTCATTGGGTGAGGATGCTCTCCAAGGGTCAAACGGTTCATTTATTTAAGTCATCTATATACAGTCGTTCCTTGGATCCTGAACACCTTACGACGTGAACGTTTTGGCTCCCGAACGTTGCAAACCTGGAAGTGACTGTTCCGGTTTGCGAACGTTCTTCGGAACTCGAATGTCTTGACGGGGCTTCCGATTGGCTGAAGGAGTTTCCTGCAGCCAATCGGGAGCCATGCTTTGGTTTCCAAATGTTTTGGAAGTCGAATGGACTTCCAGAACAGATTCTGTTTGACTTCCAAGGTACGACTGTACTGCATTGGGTATAAACCATTATCAGCTGCTGCCCCACGGTTGTGTAGCTTATTTGCTTTGCAGGGCCTGAGGTTTCTTCATTAAGAATTTCGTTGCTTATTGTTTGGCGCTGGGATTTTTGTATGGGCAGTCTTTCTATTCCAGCCCCACAGCTTTAAGTCTGAGATAAAACTGAATAGGTGGGGAACCCGTGGGCCTTCAAATGTTGTTGGACTACAACTCCCATCAGCCCCAACCAGCATAGCCAGTGGTCAGGGATGATGGGGGCTGTAGTCCAGCAACATCTGGAGGACCACAGTCTTCAGCTCTGAGATGGGAATTCGGTTAAGTACATTCAATTCCGTGTAGTTTTCATAAGATCTCAGACACACTGTGCCTCAGTTAACATTCATTGAAGTTATAGCTGAACTATGTTCTATTTCTGGATTATGGCACCTGATCGGGGAGCAGTTTGGATACAGCTATACAGTTGTACCTTGGTTTGTGCACACCTTGTGAGTCGAACGTTTTGGATCCCAAACGCCGCAAACCTGGAAGTGCGTGTTCTGGTTTGCGAACGTTCTTTGGAACCCAAACGTCCGATGGGGCTTCCACTCCTTCAGACTGGCTACAGGAGCTTCCTGCGGCCAATTAGAAGCCGCGCCTTGGTTTCTGAACATTTTGGAAGTCGAACAGACTTCCGGAACGGATTGCCTTCGACTTCCAAGGTACCACTGCAACTTGCATTTCAGGGATATTTAAACACATCCAAAGCAAGCCACCTCTACAGTAGCCTGCAATCCTTTTATGAACTTAAATCAAAACAAAAATTGTGTTTGCTGCTATCAATGCTACTGTGAAATATGGTGTTCAATTTGCTACTAATAATGCCTTCGGCCATAACTGTTTCAGGGAAAACAACCAGAAACGTTATATTGATTAGAAACGCTGCTATCACTGTGTAAATTTTGTTAGTATCTTTCTTCATGAAGCTATGGTGCCTTCTTTGCAGAGCCAGATGTAGGAATGCCTGAGGCAGAAGCACAGAAGTTTTTCCACCAGCTTATAGCTGGAGTGGTAAGTTTATTTATGTTGCTTTTTCAAGCTCTTTTTTTGTGTGTGTGTGTGAAAGCAGGTTGAATGAATGCTTTCTATTAATGCCTTGTATCATTTTGAAAGGTCTACCTTCACAGTATAGGAGTAACGCATCGGGATATTAAGCCTGAGAATCTGCTGCTAAATGGAACGGGTAAGAGAGAGAGACCGCTTCATTCTAATGGTCTATAAATCTGCTGCTGCCAGAAAATAGGTTAGCAGAATTATTTTCAGATTTTAGATGTCATTTCTTTAGTTCAGTATCAATTTTCCACAAGTGAAAAAGCAGCCCGCACTTTGGATGTGAAAGCTACCACAAGTCCTCTCTGTTGCTAACACCAAACATCAAGCAGTCAGAGGACTTGGGTTTGGGGTTTTTTAGCATTTCACTCAGCTATCCTTGATTTGGAGCAGCAATAGAAAACTTAATGCCTGCTTATGTAGACATGGCCCACTAGTATCAATGGGATATTTTTGAGCTGACATACTAAGGGGCAGGGTAGATTAGTATCAGTGACAAATTTCTGAGCTGGCATACTTAAAAGGACATTTTTTTTTAAAAAAAGTTAAATGTTGTGTCTTTAGATCAATGTTACTTTACTGCAGGGGTCAGCTACCTTTTTCAGCAGAGGGCTGGTCCACTGTCCCTCAGACCATGTGGTGGGCCGGACTATATTTTGGAAAAAAAAATATGAACGAATTCCTATGCCCCACAAATAACCCAGAGATGCATTTTAAATAAGAGCACACATTCTACTCATGTAAAAAAAAACCAGGCAGGCCCCACAAATAACCCAGAGATGCATTTTAAATAAAAGGACACATTCTACTCATGTAAAAACATGCTGATTCCCGGACTGTCCGCGGGCCGGATTGAGAAGGCGATTGGGCCGGATCCAGCCCCCGGGCCTTAGTTTGCCTACCCATGCTCTTAAGTGCGCTTCAAACAAAGATGATGAATTAGAATGATGCCCAAGAAACCTCCTTTATGCTTGCGTTTGTTTAGATAATCTCAAAATCTCTGACTTTGGACTAGCAACTGTGTTTAAGTACAATGGCCGTGAGCGATTGTTGAACAAGATGTGTGGCACGCTCCCGTACATCGCACCAGAAGTCCTTAAAAGAAAAGAATTCCATGCCGAGCCAGTTGATGTTTGGTCATGTGGAATCGTACTCACTGCTATGTTGGCCGGAGGTAAGAGCTACCCAGGTTTTAATTCGTTTTATTCACATTAGCTTGTTGATAAGGATTTGCCTTTTAAAACTAATGCCCTACATTTACACAACAGGGACGCAGATCAGCAGTGTGCTTTGGTGGATTATCTCTTGGGAATTTAGGATATTGATTAAAGATATAGATCTAGTTCATTCCATTGCCTGCAGGCCTTCACGATTCACCAGAACAAAGAATACTGGTGGGGAGGGGACATTAAAAAAACAGAGGAAGGCCCATGTACATTTTTCATTCTTGAAAAACTTAAGCAAGATTAGAACAACCAAGAACCGTAGCAGTTATGCAAAAGTTGCTGGCTGATCTTATTAACTTGGAAGTACAAACTTTGTGACTGATTTCGGTCACATAAGATGACGCAGCCATGGCTTGGAAGTTCGTACGCCACTCTAAAGCTTGAGCTGGAAAGGGAGCCATCAGAGGACAAATACATGTGGTTATTTTGTCTCTTTAAAAATGACACCATAATAGTGCATTTATTAGCACACAGTTACACAATTCATAAATGGAGTTCTGCTAAATCTGCCTTCCAGTGTAGCTAAGGGGAGATTGTTGAAGTTAATTAACTACCCTCTAACCTTCACTGTCCGTATGGTTACTCACAAGTATTGCTGAGAACATCTCTCCAACCAAGCTGTCTACCACGAGAAAGCTCTCCTCCTTTTAAAAGCAGCTATGTGAACTTTTTCCTCTCCTTCAATACAGTGGTACCTCAGTTTACGAACTTAATCCGTTCCGGAAGTCCATTCTTAAACTAAAAACGTTCTTAAACTGAGGTGCGCTTTCCCTAACGAGTCCTCCTGCTGCCGGTGCCCTTCCACCGTTCGGATTCCGTTCTTAGACCGAGGTAAAGTTTGCAAACCGGGACACTATTTCCGGTTTTGCAGAGTTTGTAAACCAAATCATTCTTAAACTGGACTGTTCTTAAACCGAGGTACCACTGTACATCCTTTTAATATCTATCTATCTATCTATCTATCTATCTATCTATCTATCATCTATCTATCTATCTATCTATCTAAAATTTAAGCAGATAAAAGCACAACCATTTCTACCGATTCAACTCCAAAAGTAGCAATAATACGCTTATAACAAGTTTCCAGTCTTTGATAAACCTGCAAGATACTGCATTAAAAAAAAAAAACTGGCTTTGGAAGGGTCATTTCAGGTAAAGCATTCTATACATTCAGCATAGAATGTTCATTTATAAATGTGTTGCCGAAACCAGCATTTTTAAAATAATAATAATAATAATAATAATAATAATAATAATAATAATGAATTATTCAGTTTTAGCAGCATACAACTACTGATTCTCTCAGTGGTTGATAGTTTCATATAGTTTTAAATATTGCAAGCAGCCCTGAGCAGTGGTTTTGCACCAGAAGGGTAGGACATAAATGCTGAAAAACATATAATAAAATGTATTTTTAAACAAGTGTATCTGCAATAATTTTTCGAGGGATTTGGCTTACTGCATAAATCTGGAGCATATTGCATAGTAACCATATTGTCTGATAGTGTGACATTTGTAGCCAAGCTGGAACACACACACAAAAAAGAAATTGTCGGAGATTTTCATTGCTCACAGCTTTACTGGAGACAGTTTTTCTAGTCTAAGTAGTTATTAATTCCTCGTTTTGAATTAGCTGTGTAACTAATGTGGTTATTAGTGACCTTATTATAACCCTTGGGTGTGTGTCTCTTCCTCTTAAAATGCTAACATCCATTCGGTTGAAACCGAAACGCCTTGTCCCCAGATCACTGACAAGTTTTGTCAAGAAACGCGGCTTTCTTTTCTTGCAGAATTGCCATGGGACCAGCCTGTTGACACATGTCAAGAATACTGTGATTGGAAAGAAAAGAAAACATATTTTTCACCATGGAAGAAGATAGACTCGTTGCCGCTAGGTACAGACCTTTACTGCCTGTTTTTATATTTACTCGGCGGGCAGTCTTGATAGCTTTGCTAAGAAATGAGCGTGTTATTTTTCCAAGTACAGATCATATCCCCCAAAGAACATCTTTAAAAGTTCGGCGACTCTGGTTCATGTAAAAATTGTAATGATTTATTTGAAAACTGGTGGAAGAAAAGTTTGAGGGCATCTCCATTGAATTGCAAGCCATTGCCACAGAAGGTGGGCAGTTTCAGAACTTGTAGGCCATGCATATAACCAGATTCTTTATTTCTTTGCAGCTTTACTCCTCAAACTATTAACCGAGGACCCCGCATCAAGGCTTACTATTGAAGACCTAAAAAAGGACAGGTGGTACACAAAAGCTTTAAAGAAAGGTATTTTTTTTAATAAAAAAAATGCATGTGAATTTTATATGTAGCTGCATATTTGAAATCTTTTGACACCTAAAAACGGTTCAGTTGACATCCGTCATATATGCCATTGAAAGGAGTGAGTTATATATTTAAAGATATTGATATTTACAATTTAGGTGGCTCGCCCCATTTTAATCTTACTTCAGGATAGATTTCGCTTGCTTTTTCATCCCCTTTGCTGACCAGTCCCATTTAATAAGGGTTCGTTTTGGGTTAATCCTGGCATAGGCAAACTCGGCCCTCCAGATGTTTTGGGACTACAATCCCCATCATCCCCGACCACTGGTCCTGTTAGCTAGGGATCATGGGAGTTGTAGTCCCAAAACATCTGGAGGGCAGAGTTTGCCTATGCCTGGAATCGGTACATTCACATTTGACTCTAGGATGAAAACCAGTGTAAATCATTCCAATATTATGATTCTGCACACACACACCTCCTGAGTGACATGTGGGAGCACCCACCTAAATGAAAATTGTGATGTGGAAGGCCTCCTTGGTCACTTAGTCACTTTGATTCAACATGTTAACTATAACAATGGGAAGAAGTTGTTGTTGGTCTGTGAATTCTGCAGATCATTTGGCAGTTCTATTGCAATTATTTGATCCCACCATTCATGAAGTTTGAATACGGTGGTACCTTGGTTCTTGAATTTAACCCGTTTCGGGAGTCCGTTCGGCTCCCAGAATGGTTCGAAAACCAAGGTGCAGCTTCCGATTGGCTGCAGGAGCTTCCTGCACTCAACCGGAAGCTGCCGAAGCTGCGTCGCACAGTCGGCTTCCAAAGAACGTTCGCAAACTGGAACAATCACTTCTGGGTTTGCGGCGTTCGGGAGCTGATTTGTTTGACAACTAAGCCGTTCAACTACCAAGGTACCACCGTAGGTGGTTTTGAGTTTACGTTAGTGTTCACAAATACAAGTGATGTGTGTTTAGCTTCTTTTGGTCTTGGGAAGAGTGACAAGCTGGCACACAGCACATTTGGAAAAGTTGGAGCCATTAAAAAACAACAGCAACTATCCAAAAATTAAAAAAATTCCTTCCAGTAGCACCTTAGAGACCAACTAAGTTTGTTCTTGGTATGAGCTTTCGTGTGCATGCACACTTCTTCAGATACACTGAAACAGAAGTCACCAGACCCTTATATATGGTGAGGGGGTGAGGAGGGGTATTACCTGTTGAGGACTGTTAACGACTGCAATTGGTCTTACAGGAAAAAAGCAAGGGATGAGATGGCTAAAAATAGCTTTATCATGTACAGTATAATGAGATAAGAATCCAGTGTCTCTATTCAGACCAGGTCTTTCCATGGCTTTAAGTTTGGTAAGTTTGGATTCTTATCTCATTATACACGATAAAGCTATTTTTGGCCATCTCATCCCTTACTTTTTCCTGTAAGACCAATTGCAGTCGTTAACAGTCCTCAACAGGTTTACCACACCTATCAGCCTGTCACCCATTCCAACCACCCTTCTGAGTAATACCCCTCTTTACCCCCTCACCATATATAAGGGTCTGATGACTTCTGTTTCAGTGTATCTGAAGAAGTGTGCATGCACACGAAAGCTCATACCAAGAACAAACTTAGTTGGTCTCTAAGGTGCTACTGGAAGGAATCCCCCCCCCCCGACTTTGGCAGATCAACACGGCTACCTACCTGTAACAGCAACTATCCAATCATTTTACTTGGGATTTACTATGTACTTAACAATGAATGATAAAAATATTTTTCCCCCTTTGAAAACTGAGTACTAGTTTTTCTTTCTAGGCATAAAGCGGCCTCGAGTCTCCTCGGGGGGACTATCTGATTCCCCAGGATGTTTTTCTAAGCACATCCGATCTGATACGGACTTCTCTCCAGTGAAAAGTGCACGCAGGTGAAAAATACATTTGTTCGTCGTGTCCAGCACACAGGCAAAAACGTGTGTGTATGTGGTGTCTGGCTAATATTTTTAACTTGATGGGGAATTTCTTTTCTTTTTTCTTTTTTTACTCTGAAGCTCTGCAATGGCTTATTCAGTACTGCCATATCTTAAGACGTGTTCCGCGAGTAACAAAACCAGAGGGGCTCTATGGCATGTCTGCACTGTGTCACTAGGCTGCAGTAGCCAGTTTAGCAGACCCAGAACTGCACTTCTTTCTTGCCTCTCCTTCGCTGCAGTGCTGCCTGCCCCCTTGATTTGACAGATTAGGAGCTAAACAACTCGTACACAGCAGGCGAGGGCCGCAGCGGAGATGGTTTTGTATCTCAAAGCACTCAATACCAAAGCTGGGGAACATATGGGACTTTGATGTGTGTCTTAATATGAGGATTAATCTGATGGTTCTAGTGTCTGGCTCTTATTTAAGTGCAGGAGAAAATGGACGGAGGTGGTGGTATGTTTTAAGTCTTGCAGAGCATAACAAAAGTAATATGTTGAAGTTGTGTGGTAAATGCTACCATCAAGGCTGTGTGTGTGTTATGATTCCGCAAACATGCAATGCAGGAAACAAGTGACTTTGGGGTGGCCAACTCCCAAGAGACTGAACTACTCACAGAGTTAAAAACTGGCAGTGATCTAAAAGGCGTTCAGGTCAAAGTTGAGCTTTGAGTTCAGGTCAAAGTTGCATTGAGTTGTTGGGCTTTTTTTAGGGAGGAGGAAAGCCCCGTTTTGGGGGGTGCAGGGCTAAAATGTTGGGCTTTTTTTACAGGAAGCCTTAAGTTGTTGAGCTTCTTTGCATACCAAAGAGCTCCAGTGATCTACCGATCTAGTTGTTGTACGTGCCTGCGTTAAGGCAATTCGATAATGACAGAATGATTTAAATAATGATGGAAATTGCCAAGAAAAAAGTCCAACTTAATGCCCAGTTATGAGGGCCAACGCGTGTAGCGGTTAACTCCCCAAAATAAAAGAAGTTCTAGAAAATGTGTTGCTGCGCCATTTAGGAACGTAACACTGCTTTGTTTTCGTTGCTGCAGTGAAGAGAAAAAGACCTGCTCCAATTCTCAGCCGGAACCTGGCACTGGACTTTCTTTGTGGGATAACGGTCCAGCTGGCATCGATAAGCTAGTGCAAGGCATCAGCTTCTCCCAGCCAGCCTGCCCAGAACACATGCTGCTCAACAGCCAACTGCTTGGCACTCCCAGTTCTTCCCAGGTAATTTGGTCCGGTGGCTCAGGCTGTCGGGCCAATCGGAACTTTCGTTGTTTTGGGAACTTGTAGAGGCCCTTGTGCTTTTGTACCGTAACAGCAATCCCTCCCTCAAATTTAATGCTTCTGCCCTCGGAAAAAATATATACACCCTGAAACAAACAATGTAGTTTATTGTACAAAACTCACATATAAATGTACAAAACTCACATATACCTACATTAGTAACAGCTATGACCTCTGCTATTTTTAAGCAGCATTTGAACACTGTTTGGCATGGAGCTTACTAGTTTCGAACAGTCACTGTTGATTTTCGGATCCCTGTACCACACTTGAATCAGCGCCTGAATGAGCTTCTCCATAGCCGTACAATCTACATCACGGAGGCGACTTTTGCATATAGCCCACAAATCTCAATGGGATTTACGTCCGGGGAATTCCCTGGCCAATCAAGTACCTGTATTTGCTGCTCTGTCATGAATTTCTTCACCACTTTCGATGTGTGACAGGGGGATAGGTCCTGCTGCAATATCCCAGTATGCTCAGGATACCTCTTTTCCAGCTCTGGAATAACTTCTCTTTCGTAGAACCTCAATATATTGTGGCGAGTGCATCATTCCTTCTATTGTCTGCAGGCTTCCGACACCATAATGATCAACTGACTTTTTGCGTTTGTTCTGAGTACAGGATTACGAGTAACATAGAAAACATGCTTTGTTTCAATTAATTTGCACAAGGGTGTATATATTTGCACAGGACACACATATTTTTAAATGATTGCTATGCAATTCTTTAGCCTCGTAAAACAATGCAAAGCCTTTCGATGAAAACTTGACATTCATTTTAGCCTTCACCTGACTTCTAGTGTCTTCCTTTCCTAAGAATTCATGGCAGCGCTTAGTGAAGAGAATGACCCGCTTCTTTTTGAAGCTGGATGCTGACCAGTCTTACCACGTATTGAAGGAGGTTTGCGAAAAAATGGGCTACGTCTGGAAGAAGGGCTGCACAAACCAGGTATGAATTAATTGTGTGTGTACATCACACACAAGATGGACAGACAGGCATTGTGGTGTAGGCACGATTGATGGCAGCAAGAGAGGGGGTCTTCTTAGTGGGTGCAGCAATATTATGGAACACCTTGCCCTGTGAGACATGGGTCATTTCTTCATTGTTAGTTGTTACTTGGTACATATATTTTTATTCTGTCAGCTGGCAGGAAAAACCAGCTCTAAAAGTCGTGATTTGTCTGATGATTGCTTTTGTTGTATTTTTAATTGTTCTCTTGCATTTCTGTTGGTTGCTTTGTTTTTATTTTATTCAACGTGATTTTCTTGCATTTTCACGCTGTGATTTTAAGTTGTAAGCAGCACCGAGTAGGGCAGGTATTTAAAAAAAATAAAATTAATTTGCATTTACATACTTTTATGCAGTGGTTTTTTTCTGGGGGGACGCATGCTCCTAAACATTTTTTTTAGAAAAAATCACTGCTTGTATGTATTTACATACAAAAATAAATATACATATTGTTTGTATAGCTAGGAAATATACAATGTCCTGGAAGAAATAGTTATTTTTTAATTCAAGGCCTGATGGGGAGATCTTTAGCCAGATGCATCCTCATTTGGTTGCTAGTGAGAAAAATAGTTTTGAAGGCTGCCGTAAACTTAGAGAGCCTAACTTTGCAACTCCAGAGGTTTATTTTTTTATTTGATTTGATTTGTATACCAACTTATATTGGCAGCTCTCAGGTGGTTCACAGCGTACAAAAAGTGAGCATTATTCATTGTAAATATGCTTTGTAAACCCCTTTCCTCTGATAAAATACTCATTTTCCTTCTAAGGTTACCATATCAACCACAGATAGAAGAAACAACAAACTGATTTTCAAGGCAAACCTCTTGGAAATGGATGACAAAATACTCGTTGACTTCCGCCTGTCTAAGGTATATACAAAGTTAACCAACGCATTTCGTTCCAAGGATAATAAGCATGCCTTGGCGCTTGTAGTAGATATTACCTAACCAGTCAAACTTACTTAAATAGGAATAAAGCTACATTTTTACCTAGCACAATAGAAAACACATATTTGATTTGACCTGGGTTTTTTAATCTCTTGAGAGAGTTGCAAATTGTGGGGAGAATGTTTTATGTGCGGGAATAGTACTTGGGCTCCATCCAGTGGTAGCTCCTTAGTACTGCAGAAAGTTTTCACACTACCAGCTCCCAACATGTTTTGATTCAGAATATTATGTTTGTCATTGCAGTCATTTTATTCTCTGATCTGTTCTAGCATACTGTATGGGCTGGGGCTGGCGGTTAGTCTCCTGCTTGGTTCAAGAGCTGCAGGGTGCTTAGTGGAAAACTCAGCTATGCGGATGCTACACCAGGGTTGAAAGGTCCGCCTTGGCTGCCTGTTATCTACTGAGCTACCTTCAAAGTTTTGTTGCTGACATTTAAAGCCTTATACAACTTGGGACCAGGATACCCACAGACCACTTCCCTCAGTCCAGGAGACACCAGTTTTTAAGATTGTCTGAGGAGCCCCCGTTGGTTGTTCCACGACTAGCACGTTGTCATTTGCTGACTACACAGAATAATAATCTCTTCTCAGTGATAGAGCCCACCCTCTGGAAAGCCCACCCACAGGCAGTTAATGAGGCAGAAACAGCAATGACCTTACAAAGAATATTTTTCACCCAGCTTTTCCTGGATTCTCATTTCTAATTTTCTAAAAGAATTGTTTCAAACACGAGCTCAGTTTTGTGATACCCAGTTGTATTTTCCTTTTATTTTCTTTTAAAGAAAATTTAGTTGTTGTTTTTTTTAATATTGTAAATCACTTAACAGGGTTTTTTTTATTATACTAAGCAGTATCTTTAAAAAAATGAATCCAACTTATTCCTTTAACGCATTCCTCCGTAATATCTTGATCCAGTCTTCATCAGGTCTGTCAGCTCATCTTTCTGTAGCCAGTCGCTGTGTTAACATTTCTTTAAGGTTATTTCCATATTCAAACAAATTTTGCTTTTGATTTAGTCATAGTTGCCTAAGATGAGTATCAATATTAAAGCTTAGTTCTGGCCGTTTCTTAAATTGCCTTAGCATCTAAAGCATGGGTGGTAAATCTCCAGATGTTGATGGACTCCAACACCCATCATTCCCAGCAAGCTTAGCTAGTTGTCAGGGATGATGGGAGCTGAGGTCCACCAACATCCCGGGAACTACAGATTTCTCACCCCCATTCTAAAGTCCTTCTGGCTTTTGTAAATATACGTTTTCTGTTTTTTCCTTACTGAAAAATGCCTTTGCCTCCAGTGTTTGTGTGAAATGCACCCCAAATTAAATCCATTATATTCAAGATATATTAGTGTATTGCTTCACAGAGACCACAGTGGCTAGGGGGAAATACGTGGCAGAGCAAACCGTCGCAGCCAGGGCACTGCCAGCTTCCTGCAACCAGGACAAAGAGAGCAGGGTGGCTTTATTCCCATCCCTTAACCATGTTCTCTCTCCCATTACCCCAAGTGGGAGGGAGTCTACTACAGCAGCTCCAGGACCCAGCAGAACAGCAACAGAAATTCCCATTGCTTCACTGAGGAGGCCCATGCTGGGCTTTCCTCTTTGTCCATGGAGGTGGAGGTTACAGATCCTGGGCACCTCAGCTACCCTCCTGGCGAGCATAGGATTGCCCTCAGTTAATTCTACTCTCTGGCCCTCTCGATCTTGTCGACTTCCACCATCCCTGACTATTGCCCATGCTGGTGTTTTGGGTGTTGAGTTGGAGCTCAACACTGTAAGGAGGGTTACGGGTCATTCACACCTGATTTAGGAGAATCAGTCACCACCTCTTTTTTTTGCATATGGCTCCTCCACGAAAACAGCTGCATAGCGTGTGAAGATCTATACACCAGCGTAAACTTGGTGAATTCCTTGCCAAATACAGTCGTACCTCGGATCCCGAACGCCTTGGACGTTTTGGCTCCCGAATGCCGCAAACCCGGAAGTGAGTGTTCCGGTTTGTGAATGTTCTTTGGAACCCAAACATCCGGCGGGGCTTCCGATTGGCTGCAGGACCTTCCTGCGGCCCATCGGAAGCCACGCTTTGGTTTCCGAACGTTTTGGAAGTCGAGCAGACTTCTGGAATGGATTCCGTTCGACACCCAAGGTACGACTGTACTCATAACGTTGTTTACTTCCCTCTTGTATCATTTCTCTAGCTAATACATGCACTTCCAACTCCATATACTCACTTGGATTCTTCCCCACCCCACTTCCCTACGCAGGGTGACGGCTTGGAGTTCAAGAGGCATTTCCTGAAGATCAAAGGGAAGCTGAGTGATGTTGTCAGCACACAGAAACTCTGGCTTCCCGTCACATGATCGACATTGTGGTTGAGAGCGGCTCTGTTTTGATTCAGCGGCTTCTGCTAAGGGACAGTCACGCCTGCCATACCCCGAACTCCAGTCATTCCATGGAAATCTTTTGTTTTGTTTAGGTTTTATGGGGATAGGCATTCAAGCTGTCCACATATGGTAACAGGCGATAACTGTTGCGAAGGTGCACATTTGCAGTGGCTGGCTGGGGTATCTCACCCTTGATTATGATCATGAAAGTCACGAGGGGCTTAGCTTAGTTCACATTCTTCACTTAGAAGTCTTTTTTTTTAGGTTGCTCAAGCTCCTCATCCATATGTGTGTGTTTTCCTTCTTTTTTCCCAAAGTAAAAAATAATAATAATCAAACTGAGCTTGAAAGCTGCTGCTTCGTAAAGCACAAGTGTTATCATGCTCCTCTGATGACTTTGGTTTTAAAAAACAAAAAAAGAACCCATACAATTTATTTTATATAAATATGATAAGAGTTGTAGGAATGTTACGTCCAGAATAAGGTCCTTCTCAAATCACTTGACTCAGTTTATGATTATTTGCTCCTAAAGTCAGGGCTTCTGAATGAAGCTATACAGTTGCAGTTTGTTGCTTTCGGTTTCTACTGTCACCCTTGAGAAAACATAAAGCCCAGTGGTGGTTTTTAGCATTGTTGGTTCCAATTTTAATCTCCCCCCCCCATTTTGAGGGTATAATTCTCTCCCCTCCAACCCTTAATAGGTCTGATCAGAGTGGCTGAGCCTTTAAAGTAGAAGTGTGCAAACCAAGGAGAGCAAAGATAAAACACCAGTCTAAATGGAAAGAGATGTAATGGATTAACAGACCCCTCACTCGTTTTCTTTCCTTTTGTACTGCTCTGTCTTTTGGCAAGCAAGCCTGTTTCAAACTGGTTAAACTTGAATGTACCACGCAAACACACTAGAGTGGAGGTGGCCAGATCGTTCCTGACCGTTGACCATGCTGGATGGGGCTGAGGGGAGTTGTAGTCCAGCAAAATCCGGAGGGCACCAGGTTGGCTACCTCTGCACTATGAGAGGCCTTGTTTCTGACCATACTTCGTGACCCATACTTAAATCTACAAAACTGTGAATTTTTTAATGTGTCTGTAAAGAAAATAAAACTGCAAAATAAAGAATGATCTCTGATTAAAAGAATGCTGTCGGTGTATACCATGCAGGTTTTCTTCTTTATTCACACGAAATGGAAGATCCTGATAATGCCCTCTTGTAGCAAAGTGGTTTGGAATAAACTATATCACAAAGGGATATATGCTTGGGCGACCAAAATGGAGGGAAGTATCTATGGGGAACTTGACTTATGTGTTAAATTGAGAGAATTCTAGTGGTTTCAGTAACTGAAGATCTTTTAGGAAGATGTGGTACGGCATACATTGTGTTTCCATTGATACTTGTACAGTAGAACCTCAGTTTCTGAACGTATTCCGTTCCAGAAGACAGTTCGACTTCTGAAACATTCGAAAACTCAATATGGAAGACTCAATACCAATAAATTTATTTATTGCATTAGCCATATGGCCGTAGCACATAGTAAAAGACCAGGCAGTGGCCTGGCACGATTATACAAAGAATACAACAGATACAGTTAAAACATTGGAGGTAAAATCGTGCTGGAAAATACAAATAAAATAAAAAGCAATAGCAGGGCATGACGACAGAGTCCATGTCAGGAAGATACATAAGACTAAGGCTAAGGGAAGTTAGCCAAAAGTGGTCCTGAGTTTCAGGGCCTGTAATATGTAGATGGCCACTCCACTTGAAATCAAGGGGTTGGCATCTACCAGTAAGTATTTCATGCGGTCAACATCCCTGGCGATAGTCGGGATTAGAGGGAAAAGCCTATGTCTTATTGAGGCATATAGTGGGCAGTAGAGGAAGAAGTGAATAAAGTCCTCTATCTTTCCCTTGTTGCATGGGCAGAGTCAAAGATCCAGAGGAGTATTGGAAAATACATCCTGTAAGAATGCTGTGGGGATGGCATGAAATCGAGCTAGTGTAAAGGCCCTTCTTTGTGTAGGATTTATCAGATCACTCAAATAGTGGGCCAGAGATCTAACTGCCTTCACGCGAGGGAAGACTCAATACAATAAGGAAACTCAAAATGGAAGCTGCCTTGGAAGTTCGATTTCCGAGGCGCGTTTAAAAAATGGAAGCATTTACTTGCAGGTTTTTGGTGTTCGGATTCCGAAATGTTTGTCAATGGAGATGTTCAAAACCTGAGGTTCCACTGTATGTATTTATGTAGCTTCCATATACCACAGTGAAGTTTTCTGGGTTTTTTTTTTGCTGTGACAAGCACGTGTTTTGAGTCCTTCATATTAGCAGCAACCCCACACATGCATACTTGTACTGCACTCAGATGATATGTTTTACTGGTATATTTATTATCTGTGGCCTACACTAAGTGGCTCTGAACATGTTTCTTCATGGGTTGCCCAACAAGGGATTTTTTTAAAAAATTTCCCTTGGAAAAGAAAGGCCAGAACTGGGACATTTCTTCCCTCTTTACTCTGGATAGGAAGGGGGGGGGTCTTGCCTGTGTTTCTGACATGTGACAGGAAAGCTGCTCTGAATCGGGGAAGCTACGTAATTTTACCACTTACAGTTCTGGATTTTTTTTAAAAAATAAAACTGCTAGTTTGTGCCATCCTGTATGACAGATAAGGAACCGTAGGAGACTGTGAAGGGAAAGAGCACCTGTCCTTGAAACATTTTGTGGGCTGTTCACTGCCCGAAGCACCAAACCAACGAGTTTATGCTTCCAGGTGTGCATGTCTGCATCATAATCATTACTGGCTGTTCTGCCGCCTATTGACTGATAACGTGGCCAAGACTCAGAATATAAATAAACCGGACTGTTTCAACACCACCACCACGAGGTGGTGGAGGAGACTTGGAAAACCTCACATGCTGTTTAGACCAGACTCAAGCGGGTTCTTTTTGTCTCTCTGCCCTTTATAGAATGAAAACTAAAGTGAATAAGGTTCTGGTCTTTGGCTTTTCAATGATGCTCGCTTTAGCAGCAGGTAAGTCCATAAACTGGGGTAAAGCATAGCATATTGGGGCACAGGCAGTTCAGAGGATTTAAATTCAAAGAATCTTTCAAGAATTATTTGGGACAATGCTCTAGCATCATATTGGGTCCAGGAATGCTCTGTAAATAGAGCTGGAATTAGGAGGTTAGTATTGTCGGTGGGAATGAATGAATGAATGGTTTTATAAGCCAATCAAGTACCAATGTGTTACTTCTTCAGACTCCCAAGCAAAACTGGGTTAACCAATCAAAAAGTGACAAATGCTAAAACTGAGTGCTAGCAGCACTTAATGCAATTTGTATGAACTAATAGTATTTACTATTCCTGGTTTGGGATCCCAACATTGAATGGAAGAGCATTGCTCAATCAGACCAAAGGACCCAATCAAATCAGTTACCAACTAAATCACTTGTGGGGGACATTTGGCCTTCTGGATGTTGCCAAGCTACAACTATCAGCCCCATCAAGCATGGCCAGTGGGCGTGAGTTGTACAGCAACATTTTGGGGGCCAAAGGTTCACCACACCTGAGGTGGGGGCTTCCAGGTTGCACAGAAACAAAAAACAACACAAGTATTGTTAACACTTCTGCTTACCCAAACAGGATGGGTTCAACTCTTGTTGTTGTTTAGTTGTTTAGTCGTGTCCGACTCTTCGCGACCCCATGGACCAGAGCATGCCAGGCACTCCTGTCTTCCACTGCCTCCCGCAGTTTGGTCAGACTCATGTTGGTAGCTTCGAGAACACTGTCCAACCATCTCATTCTCTGTCGTCCCCTTCTCCTTGTGCCCTCAATCTTTCCCAACACCAGGGTCTTTTCCAGGGAGTCTTCTCTTCTCATGAGGTGGTCAAAGTATTGGAGCCTCAGCTTCATGTTCTGTCCTTCCAGTGAGTACTCAGGCCTGATTTCCTTGAGAATGGATAGGTTTGATCTTCTTGCAGTCCATGGGACTCTCAAGAGTCTCCTCCAGCACCATAATTCAAAAGCATCAATTCTTTGACGATCAGCCTTCTTTATGGTCCAGCTCTCACTTCCATACATTACTTCTGAGGAAAACCATAGCTTTAACTATACGGACCTTTGTCGGCAAGGTGATGTCTCTGCTTTTTAAGATGCTGTCTAGGTTTGTCATTGCTTTTCTCCCAAGAAGCAGGCAACTCTTACCCAGATTTAATTACTTAGGAA
The DNA here is from genome assembly GCF_009819535.1 of Lacerta agilis. Taxonomy (NCBI): domain Eukaryota; kingdom Metazoa; phylum Chordata; class Lepidosauria; order Squamata; family Lacertidae; genus Lacerta; species Lacerta agilis. Next base: position 12,629,654 of record NC_046326.1, on the reverse strand, counting down.
GCACGTTTAATTACATATATTCAGGTTCACCCTAATTGGTGGCACATCTTAAACATTCCTGCCAAACCACCCCACTAAAACTCTTTCTCTGGAAATCTCCTCCTCTGCCCCAAATGCTCTCCCAGGATTACCCAACCTAAAGCACTCTCTTTTTTCAGGTTACAGGTAGGGTAGCCATGTTGGCCTGCTGTAGTCAAAACAAATAAAAAATAAAAAAAATCCTTCCAGTAGCACCTTAGAGACCAACTAAGTTTGTTCTTGGTTTGAGCTTTCGTGTGCATGCACACTTCTTCAGATTCAGTGTTTCTGAAGAAGTGTGCATGCACATGAAAGCTCATACCAAGAACAAACTTAGTTGGTCTCTAAGGTGCTACTGGAAGGATTTTTTTATATTATATTTTATTTTTTTCAGGATCACACACACAAAATCTCACACACCAAAAACTATCCATTCATCAGATACAGTACTTGCTTTCATCGAAGTCATGTACCATGTCCACAGATACATCCCTCCATTTTCTCCAAGCCTCTCCATGTACTCCAAGCTCTCCCAGGATTACCCAAATGGAAATGCACTCCCGGGATCCTTGGACCGCAAATCTCACATTTGCATCCTGACTACATGCTCTGAGAATTCTGGGGGAAATGAAAATGTCAGCTGCCAGCCTATTGCTTTGCAGCATTCACAGCCACCCTTGTGAAAATGGTGAGACCAATACACACACACATACACACTGGAGAACCAGTGTGGTGTAGTGGTTAAGAGCGGTGGACTCATAATCTGGTGAACCGGGTTTGCGTCTCCGCTCCTCCACATGCAGCTGCTGGGTGACCTTGGGCTAGTCACACTTCTTGAAGTCTCTCAGCCCCACTCACTTCACAGAGTGTTTGTTGTGGGGGAGGAAGGGAAAGGAGAATGTTAGCCGCTTTGAGACTCCTTCGGGTAGTGATAAAGCGGGATATCAAATCCAAACTCCTCCTCCTCCTCCTCTTCTTCTCTTAAAGAAAATGTTTAGGGATACCGCACTCTCATTTTGACTCAGGAAAATCACCATTTTATAGTTCAAATCGGGGGAAATAAATACAGTAAATGGACAAAAGTACAAAGATTTACAAAATATTCAGGGGTAGCCTATGCGTACCTCTGCGTATCCCGCAGAAAAAGCTCTCTCTCTCTCTCTCTCTCTCTCTCCTCTCTCTCTCTCTCTCTCTCTCTCTCTCTCTGCGTTTGTGTGTGATCTCAAAAGGGGCAGGGGAACATTGGTTTCAGAGCCAAGATAGAGTACTGTTTTGAGCAGGAGTAGGTAACCTAAGGCCCGGGGGCCAGATCTGGCCCAATCACCTTCTAAATCCAGCCCGCGGACAGTCCAGGAATCAGCGTGTTTTTACATGAGTAGAATGTGTCCTTTTGTTTAAAATGCATCTCTGGGTTATTTGTGGGGCATAGGAATTTGTTTATATCCCCCCCCCCAAAAAAAAATATAATCCGGCCCACCACATGGTCTGAGGGATGGTCTGAGGGACCGACCCTCGGCTGAAAAAGATTGCTGACGCCTGGTTTTGAGTGTCAGAAAACGACCTATTCCCCACTCACCAATGGGTGACCTTGGGCCAGTCACGGTCTCTTAGCCCAAACTACCTACAGTGTGGTGGTGAGGATAAAATGGGGAGGGGAGCCATAAATGCCACCTTGAGCTCCTTGGATGAAAGGTGGGGTGCAAAAAAAAAAAAAGGAAAAAAAGTTGCCTACTGTGGCTAGAATTCCACAAGCTTCTTCCAAATCAGCCACTGGCCCCTCAGACTTGTTGGGCTACTTCTCAAGCTAGGTTGGCATTTTGTTTTCTTTAGCCTCATGTCCTTGCTGGTGTCGCTCAGTTGCAGGACTCAGATGCCATTTCTGTCGGAGGGTTAATGCAGCTAACGCTTGTCACTTTCCGCAGAAACAATGCCAAACAAATGGATTCTGTTTCACTCGAAGATTATTCGTAGGTAATGCCTCTAATCTTACGGAATCATAAAGCTGGAAGGGACCCCGAGGTCATTTAGTCCAACCCCCTGCAATGCAGGAATATGTAGCTGCCTCATACGGGGATCGAACTCACAACCTTGGCATTATCAGCTCAACGCTCTAAGCAACTGAGCTACCATCTCTTGTTGGGTCTTCCGTGGGTGTAACAGGAGGAGAGAGATCTAAAAGTCGCATACTTACGTGGCATGGGTAAGGGGATGGTAGCTATAGCTACATTGGCGGAGATCATGGCCATTTTACAATATAGTACTTTATAAGCCAGGTAAACTGATAAAACTGCCCTTAATGACAACAGGGCAATGCAGTGGCAAGGGGCTTCAAGCTTACCTGGTGGTATTGCGATCCAGTTTTAAAACGTAAAGTATCGAACAATGTGAGGTGGATAACCCACGCACAATTTCCCAGTGAAACCTCAGCTCCATCTGTTATCTACCCTAGATAAATCCACAAGCAATGCTGCTAACAAAATTCTGGGAAATGATAAATTTAACTTGAGGTGAATTAGGGTTGCCTGATACCAGCAAAGTTGTTGAGCTTTTTATAAACCACCAAAATTGTTGAGCTTTCTCCATTGTGCTGCCATACACCTGGATTTTCCCAGACATTTTGCAGATTCGGCAAAATTCACCCCAAAGCCATTTTACACTTGAAAACCAGGACATGTCAGGAATTTTCCTGATGTATGGCAGTATGGCAGGCCTAGGTGAATAGTGCCAGGAAATCTTGATACAGTGGTACCTCAACTTACGAGCGACTCGACTTCCGACGTTTTTGACTTCCGAATCAGTTCCGGAAGCGAAAAAATGGCCGCCGCTTCCGAAATTTTCGAGTTACGAAGGGGGAAACGGCGGCACGATACCTCGACTTACGAGGTTTTCAATGCGGTTTTTTCGACTTGCGAAGTTTTTTTTCTGTTCTGAGATGGCACCTTCGACTTATGAAGATTTCGACTTACGAGGACGCCTTCGGAACGGATTATCTTCGTAAGGTGAGGTACCACTGTATGTGATGTTAGTTTCCATCTATTTAGCTTAGTTAATGCTTGCAAGCAGACAGTGGTGCTTTGATCTTTCACAAAAAAACTGGGGAGGAAATGGTGGTTTTGTAGTTGTTGTTGGAATACTAAACATTCTTTGGAAGGTTCACACAATGAACTGTTATTGGTGGTTGTTCTTTTTGCTTAGATTTTTATTTTGTATTTATGGCATTTATATGCTGCTTGATCATTCACATTTCGAACAGCGTATATAAATACAATCCACAGAAAATGGGGACAACAAAATAATTTATCATTTCTCCTGCCCTTCCTCACAAAGTACCCACAGGTGGCAAGCAATAAAACAACACAAACAACAAAACAAGAAACAAATCGAGCAACAACCAAATGTTTTCACAATTAATAGTTTCAAGGTTGCCAGAAATAAGTAACTCTTTCAGCTGGCAAAAGGAACAGGCAACGTTTTAAAATGCCCCCTAAACATTTGAAATAAGTTGGGCAGATGTACATCACCATGAATATAAGCTTTTTTTTTTTTTACATGATGGCTTACCAGAACATTTTTGGTGGGGGAAGGGTATGGCATCCTCTTAATGTGTGTATTTTCCCAGAATATTTTCTAATGTATTTTTGTGAAGTTTGGCATTTGTATTGTCTCATTTTTAAAAAAAGTGAAAGGACAGGAGGGAATGTTAGTAGCTGGATTTTACACATGTGTAGATTAGACAGTGTTTGAGAACAGAGTAGTTAGCAATCAATCCCTCTTCCCAGGGAACTCTGGGAATTGTAGTTCTGTGTGGGGAATAAAGTCTACTTGCACCCTTAACAAACAAACGTTCCATGATTCTTTGAGGGGAAGCCATGATTGTTTAAATGGCATCATAGTGCTTTAAATGTACGAGGGGAACATAGCAAATATTGAGCTAAATGCCTGACTCCATACAAGGCAGCTTTCTGTGTTGGACTTCAATTCTGGAGAGACACAGATCCTTCCACCCCATTCCAGATGTCAGTGCGAACTCATTTAAAATATCAACTTGCCCTTAACTTCCTTTTTCCCAACTCCGTCTTTGAATGTGAAGGCAGGACAATGGTTTGTTGGGACACATCAGTTTTGCCCTTCAGGTGCTGCAGTACCGACATAAAACAAAGATGGGTTGAACTCCACCTGTCACACATTTGTTATGGGCAGGGGTCTGGGAAATGGAAACAACGCAGAACAGAAGGAAATTCCCCCACACCGGTACTCTAGAATGATCAATCTCTCTTATTTTATTTGCAGGAGGAACCATTAAGAGAGTTTCCGAGGTTGCAGCTCAGTCATGCAAAGAGATCATTAGATATCACAAAAGAGCAAGAAACAAAGTGCCTTTTGCTGTGAAGAAGATTTCTGTAATGTCATAATGTTTGGTTTTAAAAATGGCTAAGCACATCCTGAGTTGGGTGGAGCTGCTCCACTCTACCAGCTTTCAACAGCAAAGGACCCATCCATATACTGTAGCACATTTCCAAGGCATTGTTGTGCTGAATGTTTCGTTTCAAGAAATGGGAATATTGCCTGCTCTGTGTCCACACAACAATGAATATTGTGCAACCACCCCCGTATTGGTGCATTATTCCTTGCAATGTATCCCCAAGGTTGTGTAGAGTGGGAGGTACATGTGGTTTTCTTTTAGCTCACCTGTGCTGTTCCAGGGGACAGTCTTTTCTTGGGAACACGCAGGCACACCTAAGCATGATGCTTACCCAAGAAAGAATAGGTGACTATCTGTAATGATCTCAGACAGGTAAGCAAGCCTCAATAAGAATTAACGACTCCCCGGCAGTTTTATGGTACTTTTATTTATAAATTACACCCAGAGCGTGGCTCCCAGACTGCTGCTCTTTGAAATGAGCTGGTCCACTCTGAGTCTCTGCCCCTTTCACAGCAGGAAGGGCACCAAAGTCCAGTCCTTCCTCTTTTGCACTTATCGCACTTTAACCCTTTCAGCTCTCTGGGTTCGGGGAGAAGGAGGGTGTAATTCCCAGTTCTCAAAGAAGAACTCTCAGCATGCTGTTTCCCTGCTGGTTGCATAGCAACCCTCCTCACTACCACCTATCTCTCCCCTTCCCCTTATTGTGAGCGGCCCATGACTGCTGCTCTAGCTGATTCAGGGAACTCTTGGTGAAGGGGGGGGCAGAGGCCCCCCTCCTGCTCTGTCTGCAATCTTTTGTCTCAGAGTTGGGACTCTGTCGCTCTTAGTACTGGCAATCCGTCATCTCCTGAGTCTGATTCTTCCAGGTGTTCGATTCAGCCAGTCCCCAACACTGTCTCACTATCTAATGTCAAATGAGACTTTACATTCATATATGCAAATTTGACTAAAAATCTGTGCTTATCATGCATGCACCACATACATACATACATACATACATACATACATACCTACATACCTACCATAAAAGTTATGTCATAGGTGTGTGACTGGAAAATGCTGAATATAGAGGGCCTAAGGTCTTCCCTTTCAGCTGATTCACAATATTGGATAATACTATCTATAATCTCATTGGCATTTGTGTGTGTGACAATTACTATTTTTTATTGTTAATCGCTTTTAAAATATAAGAGGCGACAAGTGTGTATCTTGTTACTAAACGATGTGAAATGTTTATACAAGATAAAGAGTGGTGTCGCATGGCTTGCGTCAGTGAAATAGGGAAAGAAGGCAATATCTTCACCTGTAGCCCCTATCACCCCCCAAAAAAAATCTGCTCCAGAGGGTTGAGGAATCCTTTGGGCAGTGCCGGATCTAACAAATTTTGACCCCTGAAGGCAAAACCCTGCATTGCAATCCTCCGCTCCTGCACTGTGAACTCCAAGCGGCTAGATTCTATTATTGATTGATGTGAATATTTATAACTCCTACTTTCATAAAACACATCAAGGCGGCTTGCAAAATAGCAGGCTCTTGTCCCACCCCTACCCCCTCCTGCATCCAAGCAGCAGCAACAAGCTGGACTATCACCATCTCGCTGCCATGCCCCCAACTCAGGGGTGTGGCCTCTCCGGGGGGGGGGGCACACTGAGAGTGGGGCCATGTCACGGGAGGCACACTCACCCACTGGAGCCCGCTGCTCCCACCCCCTTAGTCAGGCATGACCCGGAGGGGGCATGGAGCTGCAAGGCCTAGAGATCAGAGGACAACAGCTTTCTGGCACTTGCGTCTCTGGGTCAGGCTTGACCGGAAGTGGAACTATGTGGCAGGGTGGAGGAAGCTGCCTCGGCAGCTCCCTCATGTGCCAGAGCTAGGCTCCAATGAGGGGGGCGCCCTGGTTCGCTCTGCCTCCCAAAAACTCACCCTGGTCCGCAGCCCCCCTCAGCTCTCCCCATGCTGCGCCACTGCCCCTCCTCTCCTCAGTCTTTGCTAGTCATGCCTAGCCTGATTGTGCCGAGGATATGGAAAGGGGCTTCAGGGATTGGGCTGCTTCCCACAGAGCAGCAAGAACTGGTGTCGCTGGAGGATGACTGGGTGCTGAATCCTGTCTTTGGAACAGTGGAGAGGTGATGAGGGGGATGTTGGAGGGAGGGCAAATTGGAAGAAAATAGTCTCCCTTGAGTTTGCAGAGGGCTAACACAGGATACCAGCATAGGAGCTGCCTCTTAGCAAGTCAGCCCATTGGTCCATCTAGCGCTTTACTGCATATACTAACTGGCAGCAGCATGCCAAGGTTTCAGATGGGGGGGGGGGGACCGGGGGAGAATTCCCAGCTCAACCTGGAGATGCTGGTTTTGAACCTGGGACCGTCTGCATGCAAAGAAGAATGCTCTGCCATCAAGCAAGGACCCTTCTCATTCCAGGGAATGAACGTGGCCCACAGTGCAAGGCATGGTGTGGGATGTTCAATTACGTACCAACAAATTAGTTCAATGCTAATTTCCCCAGTTGGGGGGGGAGGACCAGGCAAGTGGTTGGAGAAGGCTATAATGCAGGTGTAGAGAACATTTTTCCAGCCTGAGGGCTACACCCTTCTGGGCAATCTTTCAAGGCCACATGCTAGAGGTGTGTGGGGCCAGAGTCAAATGGGAAGAGAGCAGTCATGCCTCTGAGATAAAAGTTAGCACATTCCTATTCAATATCAAGGTGCTGAACATGAATATGACAATGGAAAACGCAAAATTGGTGGCTGTTTCTTAAAGGATCCACAATAGTTTATTAATCGAGGGATATCGGTACCTGAACATGTGCTGGTCAATCCAGCTTCTATATCCAATGCTGCTTTGCTTGTCACTTGTAAAGTCATACCTCGGGTTGCGAACGTGATCCGTGTGGGAGGCACGTTCACAATCGCGTTTGCAACCTTCAGTGCTGCGTCTGTGCACGTCGCGTTGACGCAATTCGGTGCATGTGCGTGAAGTCAATTTGTGCTTCTGTGCATGCGCAAGAGCGAAACACAGAAGTAACCCGTTCCGGTACTTCCAGGTTTGGCACAGTCCACAATCCGAAAACACGCAACCCGCAGCGTTCATAACCCCGAGGCATGACTGTATGGCCTGCTCAGGATCTTTACCACTTTGCCACGGGGTGCACCTCTTCAGAGATCATAGAATCATAGAGTTGGAAGGGACCCCAAGGATCATCTAGTCCAACCCCCTGCAATGGAGGAATAGCAGCTATCCCACACCAGGGATCGAACCTGTAGGCTTGGCGTTATCCTCACCATGCTCTTAACCAATGAGCTACCCTGGCTTCCCTGGCGGAGGGTTCAACAGTAGTCAACCAACATGAAGTGGATACACTTTCCCTGGCATGGTTTCTCCATCACTGAAATTTCCTGACCTGATGAAAGGTTCAATGTGCTCATGATCAGTTATCAGAGAAGAGCTAAAACAAACCAAGTCCTTCCTGAATCCCCTTGACATACGCATAGTCTAGGGCTGAATATGCACAATACCTTTAAAACACCCCCCTCCAAGAAGCCTGGGAACTGTAGTTTACCCCTCTCAGAGTCATGGTTTTCATCACCATTAACAAACAACAGTTTCCAGAATTCTTTGGGAGGGGCAGATTGTGCCTTTGTTGTGCTTTAAATGGATAGTGCATGGGTAGGCAAACTCAGGCCCGGGGGCCGGATCTGGCCCAATTGCCTTCTTAATCCAGACCGCAGACAGTCTGGAATCAGCGTGTTTTTACATGAGTAGAATGTGTCCTTTTATTGAAAATGCATCTCTGGGTTATTTGTGCGGCATAGGAATTCGTTCATATATTTTTTTTCAAAATATAGTCCGGCCCCCCACAAGGTCTGAGGGACAGTGGACCGCCCCCTGCTGAAAAAGTTGGCTGACCCCTGGATAGTGCCTACACAGCCTGGAATGCTGGGCTTTTAAAAGAGCCTTTTGTTGTAAATATTAGCCAATGTACAAATGGCCCAACCAGCCCACGGCATCATTATTTGATTTTTACCAGATTTCCTCCACCCAACAGGGTCAAGGTGTGCTTTGTGGCCTCATGAAAATGCCACCAGCTTTGGCTGCCCATGCACTGACCTTTTCCCAGTGAGAAACTCAATTTGATCAAAGACCAAATGCCAGTCGTCTGTGGAACATTTTGATACACTTCCTTCCCAGCAGCAGCAGCAGCAGAAGCAGCAGCAGCATCTAAGACCCCCGTCTGGATTTTGGTGAAACTTTGAGGAGAACGTTGCCAGCAAGGAGTGGGAGGTGCTTAGCAAGTGGCTTTTACTGCCACCAGGTGAGATATGGTTGCATCCTTTTCCATCCTGCTCTTTGACTTCTGGCTCCACATTTTAACAGAAGTGTTGTCGTCTGATTACTTTGGATATAAACAGGGGTTAATGAAGAAGCAGGGTATGCAAGAGATCCTCTGCGATAGGATGGGCCCCGCTTCTGTGGAGATGGATATCACAATCTGCCATGGAGTTCTGCTCTGGATCAGTATTGACTAGAATTCCATGACATTGCAAAGGAGCAGATGATTATCTCTGCAGTCACTTTGGCGCCCCAGCAATTAGCCACATATGCAGATGGAAGATCCAGAGCTGTTTTTAAAAAATTTTTTTACTAGAGATGGGGGAGAAATTTGATTCGGTTTCCATTAAAAGGCAAGCTCACCAAATTTGCCCCTTCTAAAGCTATGTGGAAACCAAAGAAAGCAATCCTTCAAAATTTGCACAAGTTTCTGAATTTTGCAGTACCAAGTAATGTGTACAAAAATCAGAAACTAGGGTCAGGTGTGCATATAAATGCTATATTAGTGAAAATAATATGCAAGATGTATATGTAAGGGAAAATCACTTTGCTAAAAATTGGGAAATGGCATTAAAATGTGCATATTAGGAGAAATTTGCACTAAAATGTGGGTTATTTTTCATGACCCCCCCATCCCAAATTGACGTGGAAATGTGTTATTAAATTGTATGTTCTGATTTAATTTTTAAAAAAAGATTTCAAAACAATTGGAAGGGTAAAAAATAACTTTTCTATTAGCCTGTACAAGTCATATCTAAGATAGTGAATACCTTGCATGCTTTCTAGATCGGATTCATGGGTTTATTTTTTACCTGATCCTTTTAGAATGAAGGCTCAGATGAATAAGATTGTGGCTCTTGGCTTCTTGATAATACTCTCTTTAGCAGCAGGTAAGTCCTAAAGGCAGGGGTATCTCCTTTCCCCCAGTACATTCCATTGAGAGGATTTCAATGTCTCTTTCTATCAGCAGATACATGGCACCCAACTAGGTCATAGGGTGGACACATTGAAACCAACAGAGAAGTTAGTCATGATGCCTAACTTCAGTGTTTTCACTGGACCTGCTCCAGGGGTGTTTTTGGTTGGATACTACCCACTATGTCTTCCAGGTCCCTTTCCAACTTTTGGTGCTAAATGGCCTCTCTTTATAGCACCCTCCTCGAATGTTTCATATAGTTTCATATGACTTACACTGGCTTTTCATACTGGTTTAAGGAATGGAAATTTGAAATATTCGAAAGAATTTTAATGGGTTTTTTTTTAGTATTAAATACGTGTTGACATAGCTTGTAAGCTGCTCTGGGAAGCATTTTGGAGGGATCTATACCTGTGCATGAGAAAAGAATGTATTTGTGTATCTGCACATAAACCCACATGTACACACATACATATACAACCCCTTAAATCATTACTACCTACTGTGATTAAGAATTCCTTGATTATACTTCCAAACTAAGCATATAAAAAATTAAAAATAATAAATTTTGTCCAGTAGCACCTTAGAGACCAACTAAGTTTGTTCTTAGTATAAGCTTTCATGTGCATGCACACTTCTTCAGATACCAAACTAAACTTTAGCCTCTGTAACTTCCTGTGACCTTTACTTCAGCTAGGATCTGTTGTGGTAATATTATTCTTTTTTATTTGGCTTGAGCTGAAAAACAGCAAACACTGTCACTGATCTAACACTGTAATTACTACACCACACTGCCTCTCTGCAAAACAATGAGTTTTGGACAAGTTTCCCAATGTTTTTCCATAGGGCAGAACCATTCCCTTAACTCACAGGTGTGCAATCCATGCCTTGCAGGTCACATGTGGCCCTCAGCCTTTCTCAGTATCGGTATCAAACTTTATTTCGGTCACAGACCAGCATAAGATAAAACATACGGATAAACTGAACACATTAAGACTTAAAACAGGTAAGGGCTAAAAAAAAACCCTAGTAATTAAAAGGTGATTATATCATACATACTTAAAAAGATAGAAAGTACCAACTGTTAAAAGCGACCACAAGGGAGGGAGCATGAAGGAGCAGAGGTCTTGCATTTTGAGCCTAGTTTGTAGCACAAACCATCCTTTGACAAATATCCATCATGGCAGTGCTGAATCTAGCAACTGAGTATGTAACATCTGGTTTTCATCTTCAAGCAGCAGGGAGGTATAAAGTTGTTCTGTGCGACCTGGGAATTTATGTAGTGTGGGCAAGATGAACGTAGCTCGGATATCTGTATAGTATTGGGAAAAAAGGAGTGCTCCATCGTTTTCAGTTGCCCAGAGCCACATGGGCATTTCCTCTCCTCGTACGGTGTCTTCTGAAAATGCCAGCCTTTCTCTGTGTGGCCTGTTGGAGGCAAGCTAGTAAGGAATGGGGGGTCCCAGGAAGTGGGGGAGCAGGGTGCAGGTGGAAGCTGGTACCCACAGGGGTGCAGACATTTTGGGAAGTGTGTGTGAGAGGGGGGGGAAGGGAGGGGAGGAGAGAGAGAGAGAGAGAGAGAGAGAGAGAGAGAGAGAGAGTCATATACCCTCCAACATTTCTCTGCTGAAAATAGGGACATGCTATTCCATAATAATAATTTTCCTTTATACCCCTCTCATCTGACTGACTTCCAACATATTTAAGAACATAATAAACATTAACCATTAAAAAAGCCTTCCCTATACAGGGCTGTCTTCAGATGGCTCGGGACATTGGATAAATCCATACCCTCCAACATTTCACTGATGAAAATAGGGACAGTTACAGGTAGGTAGCCGTGTTGGTCTGCCATAGTCAAAACCAAATTTAAAAAAAATATCCGCCCAGTAGCACCTTCGAGATCAACAAAGTTTGTTCAAGAACAAACTTAGTTGGTCTCTAAGGTGCTACTGGAAGGATTTTTTATTTTTTTTATTTTTTTATTTTGTTTTGAAAATAGGGACGTCATAAGGAAAAGCAGGACATTCCGGGATCAAATCAGAAACCGGGATGTAAATCTGTGACTTTTCCCTGGAAAATAGGGACACTTGGGGGGTCTGGTGTCACCACCTCCATTGGTCTTTTGACCCATCTGCTGCCAGCATATTCCCCTGAACATATTCCCCCAAGGAAAAGGTTGCCTGCCCCCAGCATTAACTCAGCACTGCTTGCTGTGGCAAGAATTCTATGAGATCCTTCTGTACTCAACCCTAGCCATTGGCCTGTCTGGCCATTTTCTCAAGATGGATTGCATTTGGTATGTTTATGTCTACATTTTTGACCTCACATTCTCCCCCTTTCTGTTTGCTCATACAGTTGGAGGACTTAAATGCCACAAATGTACCAGAGTTAGAAAAGATAACACATGTTCAAAACAGAAAGTCTGTGATGTCTCTCCCAGTAGATTCTGCTTCATTCAAAGAATTTCCAAAGGTGATTATTTGGGAAATAATTGTTTGGGCAATTTGCTCTTGGAGTTGTGTGAAGTGTTAAAAGAATCAGGCTTGCGAGAACTAGTAGTTTGAAATGTATTCATTCCAAAATTCAGTTAAATGTGAATTAATTTACTGCAAGCACACTGCACTAAGCACATTTCCGCCGTCAGATAATTCTGGGCACTGTAGTCACCCTGAGAGAGTTACAACTCCTGGAAAACCTTAACAAACTACATTGTCCAGCATAGGAGCCTACTCCTACTGACTGAGGTCCCCTTACTCCCCCCTCAATAAAATATTTGAGAGAGCTGCCCCCCCCATTTGATGTGCATTGCAAATCTAATGCTGTGAGTGTGCCACATCTTGTGATCGATTATGTGGGATGGGGCTTACTTGCCCCCCCAATATATTATTCAAGTTGGCACCCCTGTTGCCCAGAATTCTTTTAGGGGGGAAATGTGCTTCAAATGTGTTTCAAAAGCATAAAGGTAAAGGGACCCCTGACCATTAGGTCCAGTCATGGATGACTCTGGGGTTGTGCACTCATCTCGCTTTACTGGCTGAGGGAGCAAGCGTTTGTCTGCAGACAGCTTCCGGGTCATGTGGCCAGCATGACTAAGCCACTTCTGGTGAAACCAGAGCAGCGCACGGAAACGCCATTTACCTTCCCGCCGGAGCGGTACCTATTCATCTACTTGCACTTTGATGTGTTTTTGAACTGCTAGGTTGGCAGCAACTGGGACTGAGCAACGGGAGCTCACCCCGTTGTGAGGATTTGAACCAATGACCTTCTGATCGGCAAGCCCTAGGCTCTGTGGTTTAGACCACAGTGCCACCCATGTCCCAGTCATAGATGTCAACTTTTCCCTTTTCTTGCGAGGAATCCTATTCAGAATAAGGGAATTTCCCTTTTTAAAAGGGAAAAGTTGACAGCTATGGTCCCAGTTTAAAAGCATAGTGTGTATGCAAATAAACGCCCTGTTTGTTGGTAACTCTGGATAATTGCCAGTGAGACCCACGGTTAAAGGGTTTGAACGCCAATATCTATACCTACACCATGCTGCTGCTGCTGCTTAGTATCCATTCTTAACAATTCCTGTCTTTTGAGTGATTATGGCATGCCAAATAATGATAGCATTTGTTAGAGTTCTGCAAATCAGTTGACTGATTTAGAAATCTTTCTGGTTCCTTTGCCCAATAAGTTTCTTTCTCAATCATTTTTGCTAATTTCTGCTTGCATAATTTATTATTATTATTATTATTACTAATTCTTATTCTTATTATTGCATAAGTCCCTGTCCTAGAATTGGAAGACAGGACTAATAGATTTTTTAAATTATTTTTTAATACTCCCCATCTGCTTCATGAACATGCATGCACAAGCAGAATCAAGCACAGACAAACCCCACCTATCCTCATATTTCAACATAGTATGAAGGAAGCTTATAAAACACGAGTCATGCATGGAAATGATGAGCATGTACCAACACTCAGGGATTCTCTATGCAGATCCTCTGTAATCCCCTTTCCCACTTTTCATTTGCAGGGGGAAATATCAGGCGAGTGCACCGCGGTTGCACTCCAATTTGTGTAACAGTCACCAACTTGAGCACCGACTACATAAAGTATACTTATTGCTGCCAGACAGATTACTGTAATAAAAATAATATCTGGCAGCTTGACTAAGCTTAGCCTGATGTTCTGGAGCTTCTCTGTTCCTCCATTTTCTGACAACTTAATGTCTGCATCCTTCAGTCCTTTGTTGAACAAACAGCAATAATATCTCTTACTGAATAGAAGAATTACACAAGAGTACCAAAGTAGTAAACTAGAAGAGACAGACTGACAACCTAGGATGAAGACAAGTGGAAGCCGTAAAGGAAGGGGAAGTAACAGATAGTAGAAATAGACAAGTATGGACAGAAGTAAGGAAGAAACAAGTATCACTAAAGGTTAATAGAATTGATTTATATGAAATATAGAATTGGATGTTATGTTTTGCTTTGTATTATTTACAACTGAATTATTGGGAATATAGGAAGGCATAAATTGAATGCATTTTGTGTTTTTTTAGGAAGAATTTAACATGTAATTTTTTAACATTGTTATTCTTTGGTTATTGTTTGTTTGTTTTTTTATTCAATGTTCTTTTTTCTTTGTATAGATGTAATAAAGTAAATAAATTATTTGAGAAAAATAAATAATAATATATAATAATATCTCTTACTGTGCTTTTGTCTGACCATACTTAAATGTACAACACTGTGAACTTTTTTGTCTATATAAAGAGAGAACACTTGCAAAATAAAGTATATGTTGTCCAAGAGGGGGAGAAAGCAAATGAGTGTGTTGAGTGGATTCTCATTTATTTCATAGAATCATAGACTTGCAGATTTGGAAGGGACCCTGAAGATCATCTAGTAGTCCAACCTCTTGCTATGCTGCAATATGCAGCCATCCCAAACAGGCATTGAACCTACAACCTTGGTGTTACTATCACCACACTCTAGCCAGCTGAGCTATCCATTTTATTTTATGTGCTTACTTACAGCATTTTTACCCTGCCATTTAGGCAAAAAGGCTCCCAGAAGGGATTATAAAAATAAATTCTAACCCCTTGGCCCCTTTCCCATTAAATCATAGCCAAAGTGGATTATAGTGTTTTAAAAGTACTGGTATATACAGGGTTGAGTGTAAAGGCAAAATTGTGCTAACCCCCAGATCCTCTCCTGCTGTCCAAGATCTCCAGAGCCCGGTAAGAGAATGGGCCTTCTCTGCAGTGGCTCCCCATCTGTGGAATGTTCTCCCCAGGGAAGTTCAGCTAGATCCTTCATTATACACCTTTAGGTGCCAGGCAAAAAGTTCCTTTTTAACCAGCTGTTAAATTCAGCACATCTCACACACATGACACAGTAAGCTGGCAGTTTAACTCCTTTAGCTTTATCTGAAGAAGTGTGCATGTACACGAAAGCTCATACCAATAACAAACTTAGTTGGTCTCTAAGGTGCAACTGGAAGGTTTTTTTTTTTATTTTGTTTCATCCTTTAGCTTTATTTGGCAATTACAGGCTTACAGCAAACAGAGCCTCCCACAGCTCGTTCTTCACTATCAGAGTCAGTTGACTCCACTGGCCTCCAGCCCCTACCAAGGCCAGATATATGCTGAGCCTGCCCCCGCTTCCAGCTGGTCTTCCTTTGCTGTAATCGCTTGCTCTGCCTCCTACTTCTGGGAGACTCAGGGGCAGCCAATTCCTCCTCCTCTGAAGTTGAACCCAACACCCTACTACCACCTGCCTCCTGCTCCTGCATCTCAGTGTTGGTTTGAGAAATGACAGGGAACCTTCTGCTTCCCTTTGCCTCTTCCTCCCCCTCTGCCAATTCCTCTCTGTGGGCCATGTCTCTGACACCAGGCCTTTGGTTGATTTGATTGACACCCAATGCCCTTTTAAAATGTGGTTCTTTTTTGGGGGGGGTGTTATTGGGTTGTTCATTTTATTTGATTATGTATATTGTGGTTTTCTATTTTGATTTTGTTCTGTTCTGTGAACTGCCATGAGATATCTGGGTATAGGGCAGTATATAAATTCAAAAATAAATAATTCAAATAAATTCAAAAATTGGCAATCCACGTAAAGCTGCGATTGCATGAGTCAAACCAGAGTAAGTTGTGATCCCCTGCAGTAATGCATTCAATTAAACATACCAGAGGAGAAAAAGCCCAAATGACATAGTGGGCTTTCAAAAGAGACAACAGGAAGAAGTAGCCCCATCAGCTGCAACAATGGCAAACCCCCCTTCCATTGAAACAATTTGGGAGAGGGTTGAATCATTGACCTTAAAAAAGGCACCGACATGACCATACTACCTCATTTTCCACCCAGTGTGGGGATTGGGGGAGTTGCTCTTTCAGTCTGCACTTAGGCCTAGCAATTTGACACAACGCTACAGCTGTATGTTGGGATTGTGATCCAGCAAAGGACTACCTTTGTACTAATACGGTAGACTCACCAATACTGCAACCCAGCAGAGAAGATGCATTATTAGTCAGCATTTCCAGATGTGTATTAATTTGTTGTTTAGTTGTTACTCATGTCTGACTCTTCGTGGCCCCATGGACCAGAGCACGCCAGGCACTCCTGTCTTCCACTGCTTCCCGCAGTATGGTCAGACTCATGTTGGTAGCTTCAAGAACACTGTCCAACCATCTCGTCCTCTGTCGTCCCCTTCTCCCTGTGCCCTCCATCTTTCCCAACATCTGGGTTTTTTCCAGGGAGTCTTCTCTTCTCATGAGGTGGCCAAAGTACTGGAGCCTCAGCTTCAGGATCTGTCCTTCCAGTGAGCACTCAGGCCTGATTTCCTTAAGAATGGATAGGTTTGATCTTCTTGCAGTCCACGGGACTCTCAAGAGTCTCCTCCAGCACCATAATTCAAAAGCATCAATTCTGTATTAATAATTAATCAATCAGATTTCTATACTGCTCTTCGCCTGAGGATCCCAGGGCAGTTTACAATATAAAAACACAGATTTTTATGGCTTCGGTGGGCGAGCCGAACCTGGAACCCATGGTGTTCAGCTGTCTATGAGCATTGATATTATCAGTGCCTACCTGCCTACATAGGCTCAGCATGATCTAAGGGGGAACATTCCATGCTGTGCGCCCATCACTGTGTGCTGGGAGTGGGAGAGAAGCTAGAGAACCTGTAGCCTGTTAGCACAGCTGATTCCAATCCTATTTTAAATCAGTTTGTGATGGGACATCCTGTGCTCTTTCTTGGTTTGCTGCTTCAGAGCTATCCTGGAAATCCCATTAAGAGAGCTCCTGAAAGGAAGGTAGGCAGGCAGGCAAAATCCCGAGTGCACCAAGAACACTCTTTGAACAGCACTGTGCTATCCCTTGCATGTTCCAGCTCCGAGGTCATCCCCAGGCTAGTTAAGGATTGACCGTCCCAGGAGGTAATTAGTCAGTTGGATTTGCTAAACATGACCCAAAATCCTGTGTTTATTTTGTTTTACTTTCTGTCTTATTTTTCAATTTACAGAGATCGTCATCTGAAGGGAGGGGGATTTCAGGGCAGCCAAGTGGAAGCACCTATTCACAGGGTGCGGTATTTGCTTCTGTGTGTAGCAGTGATAACTAGTTGTGATTGGAGGCACCATGTCCTTGAGGGCAATCACCTCTTTTGCTTGTGGGCTTCCTGGAGGCAGCATTATGCCCACTGTGCGAAGCAGGAGCCCAGACTAGACAGACCTTCCTTATGATCCAACAAAACCTTTCCCTTCTGTTCTCACAATGCAACTAGAAGACCTTACTCATCATTAAACGCCGAAAAGCAATGTCAGCAACCCGACAGGTGAAGATGAACAAGTTTCTGTTGGGGGACTATGGATGTTTCTCAACTTTTCCACTGGTAAGTTGAAAACTGGAAAGACTTCCAGTCTCGTTGCAAGAACATAACATCTTGTAAATC
This sequence comes from Lacerta agilis, assembly GCF_009819535.1. Taxonomy (NCBI): domain Eukaryota; kingdom Metazoa; phylum Chordata; class Lepidosauria; order Squamata; family Lacertidae; genus Lacerta; species Lacerta agilis. The sequence goes on along the minus strand of NC_046326.1, from coordinate 12,612,020 downwards.
CTGTGTTAGGCTTAACTAAAATTTCTGTTCCTGCTTCTGCTATATGAGTGTAAGGTTGACTTTTCTCTTCTTTTAATAGGGTCTCTTTGCTCCCTGCCCTCCACTGATGACATCCACATGCATTCCACCAATGACATGCATATGTAATAGGATGGAAGAATCTGTCAGTTACAGGAACCATCCACACTCAAGCAGTATCATCCCGCTTTAAATAGCTATGGGCTTCCCCCTCAAAGAATCTTGGAACTTAGTGTCTGAGAGTTGTTAGGAGGCTCGAACTCTTCACAGAGCTACATTCCCAGACAATCCCTATTGGGTCTGTTGGGTTTGGGAGGCACAGTACCATTTTGAGGGGCCTTGGCATTCTCCCCCATTACCTATCTCCGGTTTGAACCTGGGTCTCATACTTCACTCTACCAAGTGGCACTTTTTTTTAAAAAAATGTCCCTGTTACAAACAGATTCAACAAAAAAAGTGTACGATAAGCCCTCTGCGTTGATTTCTTGTCTCTCCATTTTTCTCTTCTCTCTCCTATTTCTGTTCCTCTCACTCTTTTGCCTGAAGGAGCTTCTCCACCCCATCATTCTGTCCAGACACTGAGGTCCAGCGCCTAGGGCCTTCTGGCGGTTCCCTCACTGTGAGAATAGAAGTTTATGGAAGCTTTTAATACTCAATGGATTATTGGGTTTTAATATTTAGCTGGAAGCCACACAGAGTGGCTGGGGAACTCAGCCAGAGGGGCAGGGTATAACTATTTATTATTTATTTATTTATTTATTTGCAGCAAATGCCATGTGGTGCTACTCGTGTGACAAGCCCGTCCCAACACTGCCTTGTCCCGTGGGAGAAGAAATGTGCTGGGCTGGGCAGGGAGCGGCATGCTTCACGAGCAATGTTACATTGGTAAGACTGCAAGGAAAAACCATGGCTGGGTCGACTCAGCAGGGAAAGGGGGACAATGTTCAGCCTGAGGGATCCAGAGTAGTAGGGCCAGAGGCAAAGTGGGCAAACAACAAATGTGATCGATACGTTTTGTGTAACAGGTTACATTCTAGCCACACAAAAGCTGAAGGCATCTACACACATCTCTATCGGGGCAAAGAAGCACTGTGACAACCCAAGGACATATTCTGGCCAGCCAAAAGTATCATGGGGGTGGTGGGAGAGCAGGACCAGCAAGGGGCGTGGCCTGGGGAGAGGGGCTGTGGCTTGGGTGGAGGAGCCCCTAAGCCTGAGGTTCCCCACCCTTGCCTTCCCACGAGGGTGCTTCCAAATGGGTCTCAGTGAAAATACATTTGCTCTCAGCAAGCCTCCCTTGTGGTTCTGAAGGATTCACAGAAGCTGGTTATGTCCCAGAAGTTATCTCCACCTCTAGAGAAGTTGGAGCGAAACCAATATTTGACTGATTTGAATACCAAGGAGGGGGATTCCAGTCTGTAGCACCTTTCTTTGCAATCCTATACTTGCATGAACAGTAATTCTCACTGAGTTCAATAGGACTTACTCCTACGTAAGTGGGTGTAGGATCGCAGCCTTTGCCTCCTCTTTTGGCTGCATTGACATTATGAAACCTAATAAGTTTAACAATCAATTCCCTCCCTCAAGAGTAGAGATACATTTTCTCCCCAGCATCAAAGCTCAAGTACACCCTATATCTACATTAGTTTACCGGGTTGTTGTTTTTAAAGAAAGGCCTCGCAAAAGTGTGTTGCATTTTAATATGCCAGCAATTACTCCTAAAGCAATGCATTTTTTGCACATTGCTGTCAACAATATATGCCTGTTTCAGGCATGCTTCTCTGCAAGATATACCTTTTGTACACTGTTTTGTTCCGAGAATTGCAACACAACGTGCAAATTCTGAAGGACAGCTAGGTTTCAGGTCACATATTGTTTCAGGAAGTGTAAAATGATACAATTTTCTCACCATCCCTACCCAACGTACACTGAAAACTGGAGCTAGCAGATTTCTCTTTTCCTCAGGATTCTTCTTGAATAATGATCAGGGCCAATCCTGAGTGAAGTGCTCACCTCAGGCCATAGATGCTAGAAGGCAAGTAATAACATTATACTCCTGCCCTGTATCACTTAAGCAAACCTAAGTCAGCTGGAACATAGGAAGCTTCCTCATACTGAAGTCAGACCATTGGTCTATCTGGCTCAATATTGTCTACACCAACCTTTCTCAACCTTGGGTTCCCAGATGTTGTTGGACTACAACCTGTTCAACCTGTTGGACCAAATCCCTGTTAGAAGATGCCCATCATCCCTGACCATTGGTCTTGCTAGCTAGGAATGAAGGGAGTTGTAATCCAACAACATCTGGGGTCCCACGGTTGGGAAAGGCTCATCTACACAGATTATCAGTTGGCCACACAGTAGGTCTAATGGGAGCCTCAAATGTTTATGCACTGAGCTCTTCTATTCAAGAGGGAACCTCTTCAGAGTAGGCCCCCTTTCAGATCCGAGCTGAACTGTGGAAACCAGAGAGACTTGACGGGCAGACAGGTCAGAACAGAGAATGCATGCTTAGAAAGTATCATATTGCTCTCCCCTGTCATGCACATTAATTGAACCTATTTGTGTTGTGTATGGGCATCTTCTGAACAGAGATTTGGTCACGCAAAAGTGTAACAGGATGCTCAGAGAGAGAGAGAGAGAGAGGATGGAAGTTTGGGAATCCTCTAAATTGAGAATCATTACAGTGCATCTAAGTATGTTGTGTCTCTTCCCCTTCATTCTGTAAACTGATATAGACCACAAAGGCTCTTGGGAAAGATATATCCTAACTTTCTTGAAAATTCTGACTACTCAGATATTTTCTGTCTTCCACTTTTGTTCAAATTCCTGCTCAATTTTAATCATCTATGAGCTTGTGTCAATGAAAATTCCAGCACAGAACTAGAGCTCATTCTGTTGAGGTACCTGCTATGAGTATATGTGTAAAATACAAAGTTCTGCTAAATGAGATCTCAGGCTATAAAGAAAGACCAGCAGCTGATAAAGAATGCCCCTTATATCACACAAGGTCCCTTATGTTCTCTTTCTTTTGGTTTCCAGGAAACAGCATGGTCAGTTCTGAAGTTGGTTGTGTCCAGAATTGTCACAATTCCAAATCAGAGGATTTATTAATGTGGAATGAGTTCATTTGCTGTTACAGTGAATATTGCAATAAATAGGCTAGCAGAGCGAGTGGAGCTTAGAGCAGCAACAACCTCAGTGTCAATACATCAGAAGCAATGTGCTCTTGTCACTCAACTTTCCCCCCTCTCCCACCTTGTCGTTCTTCTGAGAAATTGGAGGACAGATTTCAGCATGGCCCTCTTCTTTCCCAATCTGCAGCTGCCACCGTCAGCCATAATGCAAATTTCTTCCCTTTTCCCATGTGCTTTGCTAACAGAACCAGAGAGGTCTTTGGAGTCAGGTGAGAGTCTATGAAGGAAGCTTTCCAGTTTTCCTCCCACCGATACTCTATCTGGATAATCTCCCCATATGGTTCCTTCCGTCTGTGAGCAACAGTGGCTGGCCTGTTTAGAAATCAATTGGTCTTCCTTTATTTTGGCTCCTTGCTCCCCATACCTATCCCAGGAAGAGTGCTTTCAAGACAGATAACTAGCTGCTACTATAAAACTGCCCTGTCGTTTTGGCCCCATCAGCCTTTCAACTTATTCTAGGACGCTGAGATCAGACTTCAAGGTCCAGCTCTTGAGATGGTTCCAGTGGCTATGCAGTACAGTCGTACCTCAGAAGTCGAAGGGAATCTGTTCCGGAAGTCCGTTTGACTTCTGAAACGTTCAGAAACCAAGGCGCGGCTTCCAATTGGCTGCAGGAAGCTCCTGTAGCCATTGGAAGCTGCAGAAGCCCTGTCGGACATCCGGGTTCCAAAGAACGTTTGTAAACCAGAACACTCACTTCTGGGTTTGCGGCATTCGGGAGCCAAAACGTTCGAATCACAAGGCGTTCGACTCGCAAGGTAGGAATGTATGTTGTCATCCATATGTAGAAAAGTACTTGGGGTGGGAAGGAGTTCAGCAGAAATGACAACTTGCAGGGAGGGTTTTGCCCGCCCCCATCTTGATTGCATTTATTTGACAGAATTAATAGCTCCAAAGGCTGTTCTGTATTAAAGCACAGGAAACACTGAGCAGAAAGATACAACTGGCAGAGTGTCATTTGAAACGTCCATAACTTGCTTCTGTCTCTGGCAAGAAATGGCTTTGATTAAAACCAACCAAACTTCATCTGAACCGCCAAAAGTGTGCTGTGTATGTTCTTTCATTAACTAACAAATATAGGAAAGTAATATAGCAAACCTGAGCATACTATGTCATTTCATGCAATCCCATTGTCCGAGTGGCGAGAGACTCTGAGCATGCCAGCACTTACCCAGTGTTGGGTTTCTTTGGAATGAAGATCAATGGTGTCTGTGGTGTCTTTAGGATATATGATTTTATATACACACAGATAGTGTACAACCTGAGCAGAGGATGAAGGGACTCCCAGGCTTAACATCACAGCAGATCTGGCTTTCCCATTAGGTTTCCATGGAAGCCCCAGCTCAGAGCAAGATAAATCCCTGTGTCCAGCTTCCAGCATCTTAAAGCACAACTCTCACATAGCCCTTGTTGGCCTATTGTTCTCCATCCTAGGACGACATGGCATCCAGCCAGGTGTGGCAGGAAAAGGCCCACCCATTTGTCTCTATGGCAACAGAGCTCACTCTTTTAAGATGCAAATGGTGGGCATTTAACTCACCCAAACTTCTGCTTGTCCTGCTACTTTCTTCTGGGAAAGCCCACTGTTTGATGCTGAATGTGAAACAAATGTAAACCAGGGTGTGTGTTTTTTTCTGATTCTGTAATCATCAGTTGATTTTCTTAGGGAAAGTGGTGGAACAAATGGAAAAGATGCTCAGTCCTGTGCCTAGAAAGTGTGGGATGAACTGTAAACTTCTCAGACCAGTGCTTTCTAGGAATGGGACAAGCAGAAGTGTGGGTGTCTAAGGCAGAGGTTTTCAATCTTTTTGGGTCCATGGCTCCCTTGACCAACTACATTCCTCCTGCGGCTCCCCTGTGGGGCTCAGGAGCCCAGTTATGTCACCCCTTGTCTGCAGAGCTGGCAGCTCCTCACCCCTTTTTGGACACCCTCCCTTGTGGCGTGTTCCCTCAGGCTCTTCTCTCCCCTCTCCTTGGGAGTCCTCTGGGCAGCTGCTGCCACCTCCCTTGGTCTCTGAGCTGCCACACCCTGCCCCAAAGAGAGATGCCTCCTCACACTGCCCAACAGGGGCCTGGGAAGAGGATGCCCTCAGCCTTAGTGGCCCAATGGAGACTGGGCCAAGGTGAAAGTGAGGCCAGCACCTTACTCACCTTGGGAGGCAGCAGTGGGCACTGCTGGGCCTGCTTGATGGAAAGGCTTCCCTTCGGTGCCAGGCACTCAGCTCCCAGGTAGGCATTGCACACAGCAAGCCCAAGAAAGGCCAGCACGATGCCTGCCTGGTCTCCCACTTGTCTGGACATTCCCAACAGCAAGGGCTGGTGGACTGACTGACTGGGCTCCCTCACCCACTTGCTTGCTTACCCCGAGGGCACCTCAGGTCCTGGCAACCAACACCCCCTGGCTAGCCCCAGAAAAACCATTCGCCTGGAGAGCTTGTAGCTAGGGCTGCTGCAAGAAACAATCAGGCAAGACTTTGGGAGGCAGAGACATGAGAGAGCATCAGAGGAGGAAGGGAAGAAATGAGGGACAGAGGCCAGTGTTGCCCACAGTACCCCTGACCATCATTCAAGGCACCCCAGGGTGTCATGGCACACTGTTTCAAAACCACTGGTCTAGGTCATTCCCTTGAGAAAGGAACTTGCCTTCTTCTTCCTATAGCTTTTAGCTTCCCACACACAGGCTCACAGCTTTTGAAGGGACCTAGGGCAACATTTGGATTGCTCCCCACAAACTCATAACAATAAATGATTCCATCCTCCCCCCAAGGGCTTCAGTTTTAATGGTCTCTCCTCTCGCTTCATCTTCACAACAAGCCCAGCAAAACTGAATGCAAAGGTGAGGGAGGAATAGGGACTAATTCTTGCTTTACTATGGAGGGTCACTCCACCCCACCTCCACTCGGGGGGGGGGTTATCCCTCATAGACCTGTGATTAGGAAAACAGGAAGATGTCTTATGCCAAGTCAGAACACTGGTCTATATAGCTCGGTTTGCACTGAATGTTGGTGGCTCTTCAAAGTGTCAGATGGGGAACATTCCCAGTTCTACATGGAGGTGCTGGGAATTCTGCCTGCAATGTTCTGCATGCAAAACAGATGCTCTGTCACTGATATACAGTTCACTGAACTACAGGAATTTTCACCCCTCTGCTCCTAAAACTATTTTGGGGGTTGGGAGTACCATTTTGGAAGTAACGGTGCACAAGTTGCTTCCCTCTTGCTGGAGTTGGGTTCTTGTGCTCACAAGAGACACCATTCTACCACCAGTGTTTTCAGAAAAGTGGCCTTGGTGGGCGAACTCCAGTCCACGATGTTCTGCTCCTGGGCATTGATGTTATCATTTTCTGCATTCTTGTGTATTAGGCTCAGTGTGATCTGTGAGGTGACATTATGCTATGTGCCCATCACAGTTCATCAGCCTCACAGCTTGGAGGATGCACACTGCACTGCCAGTCTGAATATCATCCTCAGCCCAGTTGAGGATTGATTGCCCCACAAAACGTTTAAAGGAGGGGGTGTTTGCTAAGCTTCTTCCATTATCACATTTCTGTTTGTTCTCCAGTTCACAGAGGCCACCCTCTGAACCAACTGGTAGGATTTCCTCAACACTGAAGATGAAAAAATGTCTGGCTTTTGGGATGTGGATGCTTCTTTGCTTTTGTACTGGTAAGTCTCTAGAGGACAACCGGAAGAGCAAAAATAATTTCAAATCTCAAGCTACACTCTCGACATTTTGTAAACCAGCAATGACATTTTTCACATGCAAAAGTTGAAATGGATTTTACATATCCCAGATTTCTGATACAAATGGTAAGCAGAGATTTGTTTGTTTGTTTGTTTTTCAACATGGTATTTGACTTCTGGCCTCCATTAATGAGATATACAAAGATTTGAAAGCACTTCTGGTTTATGTCTCTGGACCAGTTCATATGATCAGCAGGATCGTGTGCTTCCCTGTTCTCTGCTTAGTTGTTGAAATTGGGGCTGTAGGTATATGGTGGGGGTTGGGGGGAGAGGGTTGTGGCTGGGGGCTCACTGAGATTGACTTTATTCCTCTTGCTTCCTTCCCTCTTATTCTCACCTTCTGGGTTAAATAACTCCTAGCTTTCATTCCCTGCCTGCATCTTATTCAGTTGCCAGCTAGTTGTTCCTCCTTTTTACTTTAAGGAAGTTGGGGGCAGTGGGAGGGGTACTACACATGATGTTGGGGCCCTGGAATTTTTCACCTTCATCCATCACAGGTTTGAACCCAAATCCCCTACTTCACTATACCCAATAGCACTTGCTGGTATGGTGGCATGTGTGTTTTACTTTCCTGTTACAAACAGATTTGAACAAAATACCACCGAAACCCTCCTGAATGATAAGCTCTCCGCATTGATTCTTGTCTCTCCCTCCTTCCGTCCCTCCCCATTTCTGTTCCACTCACTCTTCTGCAGCAAATGCCTTTTGGTGTTACTACTGCGAAAAAATACTTCCAGCAACTGCTTGTCCTCCAGAAGCAGAATTTTGTTGGGCCGGGATGGGAGCATCATGTTTCACAATGAACACTTATGTCAGTAAGTATGCGAGTGAGTTGGACTGACTCAGCAGGCTGAGGGATCCATTCCCTCAGGAGTAACGCTTGGGAGTGGAGCTGTGTGCCAGCTGTAAGACCAGAGGCAAAAAGTAGGCAGTGTGGGATGTAAAACGCAGGAGCAGTCAAACACAACATTGCTAGAGTGGACATAGAAAGGGAACTCTAGGCCAGCCAGTCGGAACTTGCTGTTTCCCCTGGGATGGGATGACTTCTTCTGTGTAACAGGAGATGGGTGTGGTCTCACCTGGGCAGGTTAACACAAAACCACAGGGACCACACTCCATCTTCCTCTCTCTTCTTTGAATGTCGTTCTCAAAAGAACAACATCGCTATGAGGGTCTCTTGGCTTCCAGCCAAGAGAACACAAAGGGACTGTTTTTTCCTTTTGGAACAGTCTCCTGAGTAAATGTTACTTTTACTAAGTTTAAGCCTGCCTCTGGGATCCAATTGTAAACAGATGTTTTCTCGTGAGTAAACGTTTTATGCTTTTATAGAAGACTGTGTATTGTCTTATTTTGAGAGGGGTTAAAGGGGGAAATACCAGGACATTTATTACAAGGTTTTAACAAACCTGAGCAAGCTATCTGCTGCGTGTGTGTGTTTAAAAGGGGCATGAGAACTCTGCTAATTTCTGGGACTTGTAAACACTAGTTGGAATAGGATATCTTAAACAATATATCCTCTCCTGCATCCCAAAACATTCCCACAGGCAGGACATCAAATGAGAATCTTATCACTTGTACTTTCCAGCTGCACAAAAGCCAAAGGTTTCTACACCTCCACAGCTCTCTCTGTCTGCACAAACAGGAAACATTATCACAATCCAAGGACACATTCTGGCCACCCAAGAGAACTTGAGAAGGCTGTGGAGCAGTGAAGCGCATGGTCTGAGGAGCAGGGATGTGGCCTGGGGCCAGAGAGAGATGATTCCAGGTTGGCCTTGGTGAAAATGCCCTTACTCTGAGCAGCTCCACCCGATTCTGTAGGATGTATAATAGCTGGTCATGCCCTCCACCTTCAGAGGGCTTCTTTTCACTGGCTGTACAATGTTCTCCCCGATGAAATGCAAGGGCACCATCCATCAGTATTGACATTCTGCTGGCTCTTGAAGATGCTGAGCTGTGTCTCTTCCCCAGGAGACTGTGCCAGTACTGATGGTCTTTAAGCAGCTTTCCCTTTCAATGTAACACTGTCCTAAAAGGATTGTTTTTCACGTATGAATGAATTAATGGTGCCTCTTCACTTACAGAGGAGGAAGGAAAGCCCATTTGAATTGGGCCCTACACCTGCTCCTCACTCTTGGCGAAGCCACCCATTAAGTATCCAACCTGCTTCTACCTGCTTGGCCTCACCCTAGGTACTATACCTGCTCAGAAGATCCAACTCGCATGGTCAATGAATGCATGTGGAGGCAATGGGAATGTACCCTTTAGTGATGGTGCATCAGGATCAGTGCACCCACAGGCCATGACCCCCTAGTGGCCCTGCAGTAGGTTCTTCTATGCAAGAGGGAACCCTTTCAGAGTAGGCTCTCCTTCAGATTAATGCTGGATTGTGGCCACCAGGGAAGCATGGCCAGTAGTCAAAACAGAGAAGGTATGCTTAGCAAGTGTTACCTTTCTCCCCTATCTTCATGCACATTAATTGAACTTGTTTGTGTGTGCTGGCATCTAGTGAATGATGATTTGGTCACCCAAAAGTGTGAACTGATGCTCAGAGTGGATGGAATTTTGGAGACCCCCCCCCCCAATTGGAACTATATTCATCTATCTATTTTGTGTCCTCTCCACATTCTTCATTCTGTAAGACTCATGGGGTGGGGTGGGGACACATCTACTGTACTTCCTTGATAATGGGGACTTCTCAGAAATTTCCCCTTTCCCATTTTTGTTATATATATATATATATATATATATATATATATATATATATATATATATATATATAATTATTTGTGAGCTTGTTTCATTGAGCAAAGAAACAGAATTCATTTTGTTGAGGGAACCTATAAGGCCCCTGTGACTGAGCATAGATGCAAAATACAGTTTGCTCATTGACATTTGAGATCTTCAGGGTATCAAGAGAGATCAGCGACATCAGAGCAGAGTGTAACGAGTGTTTCATGCATTGTACAAGGTCTCTGACATTCTCTCTCTTTTGGCTTCCAGGGAATAAAATGATTGGTTCCACGGTGGGTTGTGTCCAGAACTGTAGGGATTCACGAACAGAGACATTGGATTTAATACAGGAGGAGGTCATCTGCTGCTTGACTGAGTACTGTAATTCCTAAGCTTGCATAGGCAGCGGAGGGGAGCCCAGAACAGAAAAAGCCTCAACATCAAGACGCTTGTCACTCTTTCGATAAATTGGAGGACACATTTCAGCACAGCGCTGTTCTTTCCCATCCTCTCTTGTCTCTCTGCAAGCACAATCTGCAGCTGCCATCATCAGCCATCATGCATTTCTCCTTCCCCATGCTTTGCTGTCAAGAACCAAGCAGATATTGGGGGGTCAAGTGACACTGGCACACCCACACGCGCGTGCACACACACACCCCTTATCGGTCTTGGATCCTGTTCTAGGGATTAGTTTTTAAGGTCCAGCTCTTGAGATGCCTCCAGGGCCTACATCTTACCCTCCATTTGTGGCCAAGGCCTTGGGGACTGGAAGCTGGGGGGGGGGGAAAGGACAGCTTTGTGTGGTGGGGAGGGATTATGCTACCCCTCTACTGTCCCTCTTTGAAATTGAATTCATTGGACTGAATTAATTGATTCAGACGGGACTTTGTACATACTTTAAAAAATAATACAGAAAACATTGTGGGGAAAGATACACCTGATTGCGTGCCATGCAAAGTTTCCATTAACTTGCTTACTTCTCTGGAAATAAATTGCTTTGATTAAAACCAATCAAACTTTTCTGAAGCACCAAAACTTTGTACGGGTATCTTTCTGTGTGAGTAATTTCATAAAGTTCCTATCAGTTTATCCTCACAACAATCTCAAGGACTAGCTAGACAGCTTAAGCAGGGGGAGAAATCCAGGGTGGGGGAGACATGCAACTCAATCTTATTAGAAAATACAATAATCACAAAGCTCAGCTACAATATTATTCCCCCAATAAGGTTGGGACCACAAAAGGGGATAACTTCCCAGTTCTCTGGAGCCTATATTATAAGGCTGGACCAACTATTTCAGCCTAGAGTTTGTTTTCTGGTCAGCCGTGGATGGGTGTTGATGCTCCATACAGTCAGTGGGGAGATGAAAGTTCAAGCGGGGTGAACATCTCTGGAATTTTGGAAGGTACTTACTTTATATCCCTGACCAATCATTGAGGTCTTTGTGAGAGGCTCTCCTAGTGGTTCCCCCATGACTTGGATGCACAGCTTGTATCCACCTTCATTGGAAGTTTTAAAGTAGAGGTGGGTTGGCCATCTATCATGGATACTTTAGTTGAGATTCCTGCACTGCTGCGGGTTGGACTAGATGACCCTTGGGGTCCCTTCCAACTCTACAATTCTATGGCTCTGTGTGTTCGGAACTGTGGAACTCCCTCCTGACTGAGATCAGACAGGCTCTCTCCATACTGAACTTCAGGCGCTTGATGAAGCCCTTTCTATTTCGGCGGTCATTTTAAGTCAGTTGTACTATGCCTATTTATTGATTTTCTGTTTTTTACCTGGGGTTTTGATTTGCTTTAAACACCTTATTATCTTAACTGATGGATCATTGCATCAATTTATTTGTAAACCACTTTGTGACCATCTTTGATGGAAAGCCCCATTTGCTCAGCAGATGCCTATCTACCTCTTGGAGGGGCGGCTTAGCTTGTTTAAAAATTTAGAGAATAAAGGAAAGGGGAGAGAGGCACATTTGCCACGTCATAAAATTGAAAGCACCCCCATCTGATATTCTCCTGCTTCATGGAAAGCACCAGTCATGAAAGGAGAGGGAGGAACACTGACTGGCTCTCCATTTACCCTAATATGCAATTATGTATTGGTGTAAGTTTTGGGGGGTATAGTCTAGCAGTCCTTTCAAGGATCCCTCTTTGTCTTGTGATTAGGAACACAGGAAGCAGCTTTTTGCTGAGTCAGAACATTGGTCCACCTAGCTCAGAACTGTCTGCCCTGATTGACAGTGGCTCCCCAGGGTGTCAGATGGGAGACATTCCCCATTCCGCCTGGACATGTTAAAGATTGAAGGTAGGACTTTCTGAATGCAAAGCATGTGCTCTACTACTGACATACAGTTCACTGAACGACAGCAACTTTAAGCATTTATTTCGCCTGTCCCAGAACCAGGGGAGACCCCCAAACCAGCTAGGGAGACAGCTTGCCACAATTTTTAGCATCTCTGCGGGAGGTGAACACGGCTGGTGTCAAACCGGCATCTGTTCAGGGCTGCGCCAAGTCGTCCGGTGACTTACTGTAACAACTTCACGGTGAATTGCTCTTGACAGGTCAAGCCCTATTGTATGACAATACCTAGCTAAAGGCAATAAATAAGTTGGCAGCGAGGGGCTTGACCTGTCCAAAGGCATTGCAAATGTACATGAGCTTATGGTTCCAGCAAAAGGATCTATTTCGGGGGTTGAGTAATGGTGCACAAGTTGCCTATCTCCTGCTGAAGTTGGGTTCTTGTGCTCAAAATAGACACCATTCGACCACCTGTGTTTTCAGAAAAGTGGTCTTGGAGGGCGAACTCCAGTCCATGATGTTCTTCTGCTCCTGGGCACAGATGTTATCATTTTCTGCATTCTTGTGTACTAGGCTCAGTGTGACATTATGCTGTGTGCCCATCACACTGTGCTTGGTGGGGGAGGAGGAAATTGAGAACAAGGAGTCTGCTAGCACACCTACCGGTAATTCTCATTCCAGCATATTTCAATCAGTGGTACATTTCCGCACTCTCGGTTTGCTGCTTTAGAGCTTTTCCAGAGATTCAGTGTTGAAAAAGAAGGCATAGTGGACACAGGAGAAATCTGCAGTTCATCAGCCTCACAGCTTGGAGGATGCACACTGCACTGCCTGAATATCATCCTTAGCCCAGCTGAGGACTGATTGCCCCACAAACTGCTTCGTGGAGGGTTTTTGGTTTGTTTTGCTAAGCTTCCTCTGCTGTCCTATTTGTGTGTCCCCCCTGTCCCACGTTTACAGGGGGCCATTCATATGACCCAGCTAGTAGGACTTCCTCAACACTGAAAAACAGCTGAAGATGAAATGGCTTCCATCTTCTGGGATATGGATCCTTCTCTGCTTTTGCACTGGTAAGTCCCTAAAGGAAAACTGATGTGAAAGAGCTTCAAATCTCAAGTCAAGATTTTCACATTTTGTAAATAATAGTTACTGCATTTTTCACATGCAAGAGTTTTTGCATATTGCTAATAAAACACTTTTAAAATATTTTTTAATTAAAGAAATCAAAGACATTTTTTAATTTAAAGAAATGTTTTTTAATTTAACACAAACCACACCAGCCTGGGGGTGGCTGCTATGGAAATTTAAAAAGGAAATTGGAAAATATTACTGCAGAGGTAGCAGTATAGCCCTCAAACCAAGTCATGCTTACTTTTATTTTTTAAATTTATATTTCTGCATGCACTTTTAAGGATTTCCTCTTTACTACCCACACAGAAACTGGGACAGGATAGTCTTGGTCCTTTTTCCAGGCAGAACTGGGGTGGACTGGACAGGTCCACATACTCCTAGTTTTGACTCTTGGTGAATTGTCAAAAATATACAATAATGGCACGATACACGCCTGGGTGGGGAGGTCATTCCACAATATGGGAATTGTATTGTGGAGAGATTTTGGCCAACTAAACTTCCCCTCCTCATGGACAACAGACCTGCTGAAAACCGTCCATATACCTCACATATTGAATTAACATTTCTTGCTCCCCAGGAGTATTTGCCTTAAAAGTAAAATATAATTTGATCCTGAATGAGTCTACCAATTTAAAATATTCTCCTACATGAGACCTAAATTACTCCTATGTACCTAATTTTTAAAGGGATTATTCTTTTTTTTAAATCAGGACTAGAAGCATTTGCAAAGCAAATTAGCATTTAGGCCAATGTAAATTCCTATTACAAACTCTCAGGTACTGTCCCCCCTTCTTTCTTCTCTTCTACAGCAAATGCCACCTGGTGTTTCCAATGTAAAAAGCAACGAAAAACTGGGAAATGTCCAGCAGAAAAGGAATTGTGCTGGGCTGGTGGTGAAGCAGCCTGCTATACATTAAACTTATATATTTGTAAGTGGATGAAGAATCATACATTTGGGTTCAATGCAGTGGAGGTTCTTCCAGATTGACCTCACAGTTCTAAAAACATTGTGGTTGCTTCCAGGCTTCAAATATTTTGCAGGTCGGATGCAATTGCCTACCAGTGAATTCAGGTAGCACAGTTAAAGTGGATGTGATACCCTTGTGTAGAGATGGGGAATGTTTTTCAACTGGAAGGCCACGTTCCCATCTGGGCGATGCCAAGTGGCAAAAGTAGGCAGAGTAACAAATGCAAATTTGACCTTCGTCCAGTAGACGTCCCTCTCTAGCCTCCATCTACATAAGCAACAGGCATTCTCAGAGTTCAAGGATATATTCCAGCCAGAAAAACCCCCTCAAAGAAGGTTCAAAGCAGGGTTGGTGAGGCAATGTGGCTCAGAAGGGTGTGTGCCTTGGGGAGAAGGCCAGAGATTCCCCGCTGCTGGTCTTGTGCAATAAACTCACTTCCCAAAAATAAAAATAAAACAGATTTTCTTTTGCAGTAAGGAAAGCAGCAAGAAAATGCACTGGAAGGTGTGGGAGAACAACTGCTTGATGTCAGATAACCTCCCCACAAACTAATCAGAATGACAACTACTGTTATCTATGCTCTGGTAACCTCAAGGTTAGATTACTGCAATGCATTACACGTAGGACTGCCCCTGAAGACGGTTCGGAAACTTCAGCTGGTGCAGAATTCAGCGGCCAGGTTGCTCACCGGAAGAAGACGGTTTGAGCATATTATACTGATCCTGGTCCGACTGCACTAGCTACTGATTAAGTTTCTGGGCCCAATTCAAAGTGCTGGTTTTGACCTATAAAGCCTTAAATGGCTCAGGAGGACTGTGATACCTCAAGGACAGCCTCTTTCCATATAAAGAGGACCCTGAGATCATCTTCTGAGGCCCTCCTTCGTGTGTCGCCTCCTTGAGAGGTCCAGAGGGTGGCAACACAAGAACAGGCCTTCTCTGCATTGGCTCCCCATCTATGGAATGCTCTCCCCAGGGAAGTTTGCCTGGCGCCTTCATTATACAAGTTTAGGTGCCAGGCAAAAATGTTCCTTTTTAACCAGGCCTTTGGCTGACCCCATACCCTTTTAAAATTTGATTCTTTTTTGGGGGGATTATGGGTTATTGCTTTTATTTTTAATTTATATACTGTTATCTTTTTATGTGAACCACCCTGAAACCTCCAAGTATAGGGCAGTATATTTAATAATAATAATAATAATAATCAATAAACAGACCCAACCCCCCTGCCAACTTGGTGCAAATCAATAAGGATGAATTCTCAATAAGCAGGCTGTCTTACACTCATAAGCAGCCCCACCATTACCGGTATGTCCTCTCCTGCATCAGTAGGGTCCCATAGCAGGCTTACTGGGTAGAGGCACCAGCAACTCTATAAGTACTAAGCTCAAAGGGAAAGTCTGGTGGCTGCCATTTTCATTTTCCATGAAACGCCTAGCACGGCTACACTGGGAGCTTGTGGGAAGTTTCAATAGCACAATGGCACTAGAAAAACAGTTCAAGAGGTAGAGTGGACCCTTATTAATCACTGGTGGCTCTTGATATCAGCTTCTAAGGAGCATAGAGATGAGAGAGGCCAGCAAATTTACTGTCACATCCCTTCCTATCAGACCTACGGACCTTCAAGCCTGTGAGTCTTGGCAGAATTGGGAAGAGGAAGAGAGCTGTTAGGGCTGATGGGAAGTATAGTTCAGCAACATTTGGAGGCCCAAAGGTTCCCCATACCTGATTTAAATTGGAGAGAGAGAGAGAGAGAGAGGACGAGGACTCAAGAATGAAAGGCACAGTCCTTTTCAGTGAGACTTCATATTATTCAGAAAGATCAGAGGGAACAGAGAACAGAGGGAAATGACTATTTTTCAACTCTCTTTCCAGCCAATGCAATGATCAGTTTCTTCTCCCCCTTTCAGCAAAAACCTTGAGCGCTACTGTGGTTGGTTGCCTCCAGCAATGTGAAGGTTACAGATTATATGGTTCCTACATATGGCACGAAATCATTTGCTGTTCCACAGATTATTGCAACATGTAGTTTTGGATGGGGGAGTGGAGGTGATCTTAGAAGAACAAAAGCCTTCAGCACCGAGAGGTCAGGAGCAGCGTGCTCTTGCTAATGATGTGCCAACAAATTTCTCCTGCGTTCTCCACCACCACTCTTCATCAATTAACAAGAAAAGAAAACGCCTTGAATATGAGCAAGGAGAGTGAAAATCCTGGTGATATTCCCATGAGTGGGATGCAGTTTTTTTTATTATTATTAATCTAGGCATGCTCATCAGTTACGGAACATTCAATGAAGACAGCAGAGCAGCCACATATAAATGCTCAGTTTGAAGAGGTTCTTTTGGAGCTCTTTTTGTTTTTATGACCCCTGGCAATTTAGTATCATCAGCAAACTTGGCCACATCACTGCTTGCTCTTAACTCTAGTTTGTTTATGAACAAGTTAGAGCACAGGACCCAATACCGACCCTTGGGGGGCTTCACTTTATATATATGTCTTCATTCGGAGAACTGTCCATTTATTCCTACTTTTTGCTTCCTACAACTTAATGAATTTGCGATCCACAAGATGGAAGCATTTATTGAGGGATCCACTGAGTGTTAGGATTTGGCATGGTGCGCACTGGCCTTGGCTGGATTGCCAAATTAACAGCACTTGCTTTAGATTTGAGTTGGCCAAGGGGTGGTTTGTGGGTGTCCTTTCCTTCATTGTGGAAATCATCACGCTCGTGGCCTGCACTCTGCAGCTTTCCTGGGTTGCTTCAGTCAAAGCCCTCCCAGGAATCACAGGCAGCTAGGGAGTCTGCAGAAAAATGCATACTGTAAAGAAGAAACACAAGAAACATGAACCAAACCTTTGGCTATCGCACAACAAGCCCTGCTTTCACCAAAGTTCTAAAGAAATTCTGAAGTGCAACAAAAATGAAGGAGAAAAATTGGAGCCTTCCCACCTCACTCCTCGGAAGTCAAGAGAACCTTTCTGAGAAATTGGAATAAAGATTCTGGCACAGCACCATTCTTTTCCTGCTTATTTTGTCACTCTGCATGAACAATCTGCAGCTACCATCATCTGTCATAATGCATGCCTTTCTCCCTTCTCCTGCAGGATATTGGAGGCCAGGTGTGTTTGTGAGAGATGATAGAGAAGATGTGTCATGATTTCTTCTCATATTGATCCAGAGCAGACTCAGACTTATAGTTAGCAGAGTAAAAACGTAAACACGTTGCAGGATTCCCCAAAAATAGACCAGAGGCAATTAGCTTCATCCAGCAGAGTTTTTTTTTACTACTGCAGGCAAATGTGCTTAATGGCCACAAATCCATACATCTTCAGGACTGGCACAGTCCATAAGAAATCCAGTTGCAGCAGACTTAACTTAAACATACTATAAGACTAAAACCTTAACACTTACGCTTACACCCCTTGAGACGCTCCAGAACTATTTTTTGCGCCGTCTTCTGAAACTCCCCCCTTGCGTGAGTAACGTGGCGATTCGTCTAGAATTGAAAATCTCATCAATAGAAACACTGATATGGAAACGAACGCTAAATTTTTGGTTAACACTCTGGCATAGACTTCCTGATTACTATCTAGCCCAATGCCTATGGCGGGATGAATTTGCTAGTTCTTTGGGCCAGCAAGATCCATGCCAAACTTCTGCATATTGGAATTTCTCCTTCTGAAGTCCTGAATTTAGAATTGATTTCTGCAAAAAAAAAACTTATCAATTTGAGACTAGACGATATCAAACTGTAGCATAATCATATGTTGGGGGGGGGGGAGTATGTTCCCCTTGGCATTTGGGTATTACATCTATGCAGTATCTCCCATCTTACTTCTCATCCCTTACCACTGCAAAACATCGTTTTGCGTTTATTAAGGCAAGGTTTAATGCCTTTCCTTCCGGGGTCATGTCACATACGGTAGATTCTCTAGGGGCCGTGTATCAGATTTATGCTCGTGTGATGAGTTGTGGAGGGAATCCCTCCTGCATATTGTTTTTATCTGCCCTTTATACAGTGATGTCAGGAGAAATTTGTTGAGCCCACTGGTCCAAAAATTCTCTGGACTTCCAGTTGAGATCCAGCTTACCCTTTTACTCCAGGATTCTAACCCAACAGTAACCTTGCAAGTGGCAAGGTATCTGACTTCGGTTCTGAACCATAAGAGGCGAAATGGCCTATTACAGGAATCCTAGTGGTTCTTTTCCACCCCTTTTGGGCCTATAACTCCTGATAGTATCATAGGTTGAATTTATATTTATTTCTCCTGATTGTAAATATTTTATGTTATTATTTCTATTTTAATGTAATTATTTTAGCTGTTTTTGCATGGATTGTAAGGCAGGTATGATTTGCGTGTCTATTTATGTATGAGCTTATAGCTGCAATAAAGTTTTTTTTTTAATTATTATTATTAACACTTAAACGTACTATGTACAGAACACTACACCAGAAGGAAAAAGAGACAGGAAGTAAAACCTAGGCTCCTTCTGGCCTATAATTATAGTTAGCATGACCTTGAGTGAAAGAGATAACAGAACCAGTTTAAACCAGTTGTACTCAGCTTCTCTGAAGGTCAAAACATCAGGAACCTTCTGCTTGTTTCCAGGCAGAATAGAAGCTTTTATTAACAAGAAACTACCAGCTTGTATCACACAGAGAAGCTTAAAGAACCTTCTTGAATCAATTAGAATAGAAAAGATCTCTGCACAGCAGATCAATACCTTCTGCACCAATAAACGCAAACTGACAAAGTGTCCGAACAGATACATATCCCACTGGCACTCCATTGTGAATAATTTCCCAATGTAGTTCCTATTCTGAATAAACTTTCAGAAATCTGTCTGGGAGTCCTTTCATAAGATGGTAAACACACACTTAACTGAGACTAAGACTGCAATTCTGAGCACATACATTTCCCCACCAAAGAGAGTTTCCATGGTGCCTGCCCTGTTTCTTTATCCTTACAACAAACCAGGGAATAAGACTAGGCGGAGAGATAGGCTTGTGTTGGTTCCTTTCCTTTCAAATGTAAGATGAGTGCTGCTAGATCAGGCCACAAGGCTCATATAGTTCAGATTTCTGCTCTTATAATGGTCAGCCAGATACTTATGGGAAGCCCACAAGGAGGGGTTGGCTGCAAAACCAAACACAGGAGAGAGCTCCTGCACCTTTAAGAGAAGATTTCAGCAGGTGTAGCTTGCATGACATGCTGCACCTGCTGAAATTCCATTTTCTGCACAGAAATTAAAGGTGCGGGAACCTGATCCCTTTCTTATATCTTGCTATCCTAGTTGTAGGGTGGCTCCCTTTTATTTTATCTTTTCCTTGTAGGGCTTTTTAACAGCTGCCAGATGAGCAGGCATTCAGTGGGGAAACCAAATAGCTCTAGAGGTGGAGATGGAGATGTGGAATGATAATGGATGAGAGATTTGAAGTTGGGGGAGGGGGATTGTACCACTTCTTTTTAGAAATTACCCTCCCCATCCCAACATTTTACAGCTGTTTTGTAGAATCTAGCATCTGCAGACATGAGTGCATTATACCTCAGTCACTTGTAGGCTGTTTATTGTTGTTGTTGTTGTTGTTGTTGCTGTTGTTTGTTGTTATTATTATTACATACCAGCAAATTCAGATTACATAAGAGAAGTGAATTTGGTCCTGTTGCCCGCTTTCCCCTAAAAATGAAACCTTTGCAGTAAGGACAATGACAGGAAAATGCAGTGGAAAGTGTGCAATAGCAATTGCTTGATGCCGCATCCTATTTCTTTTGTTCACAGAAAGAATGCTTGATAAACAGTAATGTTGTATAACCTCTCTGCAAACTTTTGTGTGAACAAAGCAGGAGGAATGTGCACCCAACAGATCATCTGGAAGTGACCCTAGCTTCCCTTAAGTTCACCCAGTTCACAACATGAGTTTGTGCCTCCAGTATTTTAAGAACTGCACAAAAGAGAGAATTCTGTCAGGTTTGGTTCCTCTCATCCTCAGAACAGTGATGGCTTGGAAAAGGAAAGAGATGCTTGTACCCTCAAAAAGGATTGGATGAGGGAGGGCAAAGTTTCCTCCTCTTGGTAAGAATATTTGAAGCAATAAGGCCCTTACAAGGGATGTTTGTTTATTCCTTATCCAGTTCCTTGGAAAATCTGGTTTCTACTCCAGTGATGGGGAACCTGTAGCTCTCCAGATGTTTCTGGACTCCAGTGCCCACCAGCCTCAGCCACATGACTAATGTCTAACAACATCTGGAGGACTAGAGAGTCCCAGTCCACATCATTTGGAAATGTAGTGATGGACACCAACGTGGATGGCATTAAAAGAGGATGAGACAATTTCGTGGAGAATAATATTATCCATGGTTACAAGTCACGGTGGCTATTTTCTCTCATATATATATTGTAAAACAGAATATATATTCTGTTTTACAATTTAAAATACTCATTTTACATCCTTAAGATATCAATGACTTCCCTTCATCTCTTTCCATGGTTCATTTTACATATCATAAATCCCTGCATATTATACAAAAACTATACCAATCAGTATTCCATTATTGCATCCATCAAAACTTGTTTACACTGCTGAATGTAGTTTAATGCTGCCAGCGTTTTCAGCTGTATACAATTATTTCCCATATATTCAATAAATGTTTCCCAGTCTTCTTTAAACGTTTGTTCTTCTTGTTCTCTTATTCTTATGTTAAGTCTGCAAGTTGTGCATATTCTGTCAACTTAAGTTGCCAATCTTCTTTGGTTGGGACCTCACTCGCTTTCCCTTTTTGGGCTAACAAAACACGGGCCGCAGTAGTAGCATACATAAATAACCTTGGCTATTTTCTGTCTCTGTTTTTGGATAGAGTATGCCTCTGACTGTGAGTTGCTGAGAATCAGAGGTAGGGAGAATGCTTTTGTGTTTGGGTCCTTCTTGCAGATTTCTTATAGGCACCCGTTTGCCTACTGTGAAAATAGGATATTGGACTAGATGGGCCATTGGTCTGATCCAACAGGGCTCTCTTTAGGACCTCTCCTATATAATATTTAAAAAATCAGAAGCCCTTTGCATCTCTTCCCCTACAGCCCTTGGATAGGACAAGCTGTTCCTTGCTGAAATCCCCTCTTAAAGGTACACAAACTGTCACTATTTTGGGGTCGGATTCAATCACATACTGGCGAATTCACATTGCACAGCAAACCCATTCCCCCCGAGAGAGAGAGAGAGAGAGAGAGAGAGAGAGAGCGCTGAACTTTTTACAATAAGAGAAGTTATTGGAAAATGCACTCGAAAGTACAGGATAAAAAGTGCTTGCTACAACTGCATAAAAACTCATGGCAAACAAATCCGAAACAGCTGACTTCAACAGGCTGATGTTCTCTAACCTCCCCAAGATCTTTATGCAAATGAATAAGGATGAGTGCTCAATAAACAGGCTTGTTGTTGTTCAGTCGTTCAGTCGTGTCCGACTCTTCGTGACCCCATGGACCAGAGCACGCCAGGCATGCCTATCCTCCACTGCCTCCTGCAGTTTGGCCAAACTCATGCCAGTCGCTTTGAGAACACTGTCCAACCATCTCCATCCTCTGTCGTCCCCTTCTCCTTGTGCCCTTCATCTTTTCCAACATCAGGGTCTTTTCTAGGGAGTCTTCTCTTCTCATGAGATGGCCAAAATACTGGAGCCTCAACTTCAGGATCTGTCCTTCCAGGGAGCACTCAGGGCTGATTTCTTTAAGGATGGATAAGTTTGATCTTTTTGCAGTCCATGGGACTCTCAAGAGTCTCCTCCAGCAGGCTACCTGGAAGCAATGTTACATTTTAACGAACAGTCACAGGCTTAAATGATAGGCCAGTTACTGTGATCTAATGCAAGAGTGAGTGAGAAAAAAGCAGTAGCCTTCAATCGCATATAGGGTAGTCAGATGCAAGTTACACCATCACAACTATTACAGGGGCAGAAACCCTGCCTTTGGTTTCACTAAGACCATGCTAGTAAAGTACTTACTAACCAGATGGTTGCATTACATGGACTGCAATCCCAGATTTTAAAGGCTTGCTCCTTAATTAAAGAACTGAAGGTGACCATGCCTGTTTCATCCTTTTGTGCACTGCTCAGTTTTGGAGATAGATGCGGTCTTGGACGCTGGGGCATCCAAGGGTTGGGTCTCTTTAAGATAAAATGTTAGCATCTTGTTTCAGGGCTAAGTTCATTGGCCCAAGCTGAAGCTAAGCACCTCATCTCTCTATATAAACGGTCTCTGGTTAGATAGGATTTTTACTGTTTTGTTTGTTTGGGAGTCTGCTGAGTTACAACAGCTTTAGTAAATGGTATTGACTCCTTCTGGGATCGAAAAGTGGTAGGAAAAAGCTGTAACTTGAATGGTTATTTTATATGTTGGGATAGTATGCTTATTCTCTGGTGATTTAGAGAGCATTTCAGCTATATTATTATTTGCTTTGGAAACTTCATTTTGTAGTATTTCTTATTAAAGGCTTAGGGGTGTTGTCTGTGCCTTGGAAATGTGCTCTTTAATCTTTATTTCACAGGGCTGTAAGAAGGATTTTTAAAAACCCTGTTGCTTCATCTGAATAGCAGTAGTGAAGATGAAAAGGGCTTGTTTCAAAGTCTTCTGATGCACTTAATATTTTTTAAACAGGGCACTCTAGCAATTATGATGTTGTAGTAAGCAGGAGTGAGTTGCAGGATTGTACTCAATCACAGCTTGCCAAGAAAAAGTACAGTGAGTGAGGAGTTGGGCCTGTAATTGGGGAATGTGGAGAATTGGAGTTCTGTTTAACATTCCTCCAATTGACAAACTTTGGCGATATCTAGAACTTAGTCACAGTTGGAAAGCTTAGTAAAAGAAACAATGCGGAATCTGGCTATAAAACCTTGGATCTGTAAAGCTAGCCATAAATTTGAAGATTTGTTGAACTGTGTTCTGCTTGAGAAAACATTGTTGGGTGCCCATTCAATGTAATTAAGATGTTCAAACTTGTTGTTGTTGTTCAGTCATTCAGTCGTGTCCGACTCTTCGTGACCCCATGGACCAGAGCACGCCAGGCACGCCTATCCTTCACTGCCTCTTGCAGTTTGGCCAAACTCATGTTAGTAGCTTCGAGAACACTGTCCAACCATCTCATCCTCTGTCGTCCCCTTCTCCTTGTGCCCTCCATCTTTCCCAACATCAGGGTCTTTTCTAGGGAGTCTTCTCTTCTCATGAGGTGGCCAAACTAAAGTATGGTAAAGTGATTTGAAAGCTGTGACCTTTCTGAAACCTTTGGAATTTAACATTGAAAGAGATAGGAAGAACAGCTTAGAATCAGTTTTTAAGAATTAACTTGGAGACTAACATAATAGAAGAAGAGTTTGGATTTGATATCCCGCTTTTCACTACCCGAAGGAGTCTCAAAGCGGCTAACATTCTCCTTTCCCTTCCTCCCCCACAACAAACACTCTGTGAGGTGAGTGGGGCTGAGAGACTTCAGAGAAGTGTGACTAGCCCAAGGTCACCCAGCAGCTGCATGTGGAGGAGTGGAGATGCGAACCCGGTTCCCCAGATTACGAGTCTACCGCTCTTAACCACTACACCACACTGGCTGGAGTTAGCTAGAATTAGCTGACTTGGAGCAGAGGGCAATAGATCTGTTGTCTGTGCTCTGAGATCAGCCATTTTGCTGTTACATAGGCTTCTTTGTTTCTGGTAGGTGACTTCTAAACCAACATTGGCACCACTAATTGCCAATACATGCAGACACAAACAAAGCTAAACTCTTTAGCCTTCTCATTGTAATGTCCCAACTCCACCATGGAAGGGAAAAAACAATTTGCAATTCTCTATCTATGATTGCAAAACTTGATATTACTCGATTGCTATGAGTTCATTTCCCCTTGTTTCCTCGCTATTGGCAAAATTTAAGAAATGCTGTTCTTACTGTGGCCAACCAAAGCTTAAAGCAAGGAAGAAATTCCAGCAAAAATACTTCTGCTTGCTTAATCTCCTCCTCTTGTGTAGTCTCCTTCTCAAAGAGTTGCTCCTTGTGTTTTGCCTTGCCTTGACTCTACTTGGTTTTTTAATGCTTTTTATTAGTTTTCTTACTTAACAAACACACACACAAAATTAACAAAAATGATAAAATAATAACAAAAAACAAAACAAAACAAAAAAATCCATAAATCCATACATTCTTACAAAAGAACTTATGCCACCATGTTCTTAATTCCCAATTCCTTATCTTCCCCAATAGACTTCTGTCTTCCTCAAAGCGGGTCTGTCTTACCTGTTTAATTAACTGCTTTTTAAAATCATTTCGCCATTTCTTCTGTTATCTGAATACTAATAATCCATATTGTAGTTTGCGAAAATTAATCAAAGCATGCCCAGGTTTTAACTTGAGGGCACTGTTTGTTTTTTTTAAAAAAATATTCTTCATAAATTTCCCACTCCTTTTTGAACTTTGGGTTTGGCTGTCTTCTAATTGTCTCTGTCATTTTTGCCAGTTCGAGATATTCAAATAATTTATCCTGCCATTCCTCTTTTGTTTGTATTAATTCTCCTTTCTAATTTCTGGCAATTAATATTCTTGCTGCCATTGTAGTATAGCATATAAAAATATTCTCTTTTTTTCATTTGGAATCTGTGAATCTAAAATGCCTAAGAGGAAGGCTTCTGGTTTCTTTATGAAAGTTCGTTTAAACATTTTTTTCAATTCCTCAAATACAATATCCCAAAAAAATCTTAATTTTTTTTTTGCTTTAAAAAAAATAAAAACAAAAGTGTTCGTTTCTTAACCTTTCCTCCAATTTACCTCTCAAAGCAAAAAAAAACACTTGCAGTGCTGAAATGCCAAAGAAGCACGGTGCCTTTTCTATATGTCCCAGGTTCTTCTCCTTGTTAGAAAAGTGCAGGTTTCACCACCAGAGTCATCTTTAGCAGATGCGGTGCCAGGGTGCAAATATCTGCCCAGCGCCCCCAAAATTACCACGAATAGTGTTGCGGTGGCTGTAGCTGCGTACTGCCAGCCACTGGGGGCGCGCAACTCTCCCCCATGCCGCTGCAGGAGAGTGATCCCTGCAGAGGCTTAGGAGGCTTGGGAAGGAAGCTGCGCGCCCACCAGTCATATGGTTGGCGGGGTGCAGCTTCGATCCTAAGCCTCAGCAGGGATCGCTCTCCTCTTGAGGAGGCTTGGGAGGGAAGCTGCACACCTGCCAGCCTTATGGTTGGCAGGGCGCAGTTGGTGGGTGGGCAGGGAAAGGGGAGGCTGCTGGCAAGGCCGCGCAGCTCCCCCACTTGCTGGGGCGCCCCTGAGAGGCTGGCGCCCTTGCGCAAAACGCCACTAAGCCCAATGGGAAAGACGGCTCTGTTCACTACATTCCTTTACTTTCCCCCCTCAGACTAATCCCTCGGTAAATAATGGTCCTGGAAGACAGCACTGCCACCACTCAAAGCTCTAGGTCAGAGCAGCCTACTTGTGTCATTTGGGGTAAGAAGTTTTGCTTCTCCGTGCGCACAAAGAAGCCTTTGCTCAACGGCTGGTGAGGGCTTCCTGACATCTCCTTTATTTCGCACAGGGTGTCGGCTAGATGGTAAGAACCCAAGCTACACATTTGATATCCCAGAGGAGGAGACATATGACCAGCAGGTGTCCCTGAGGACAGTAAGTAACTTGCTAGGCTTGTCAGTGAAGGATATTTAACAGTTGGCTGGCCATGGTATGTAGCATCTGGTTCACATCTGGTGTGTGAGAAGGTTTGACTTTGGGTGTATAGGGAGGGAGCCTCGACAGCCTGAAGGTCACATCCCCTTGTGTGCAGCCTTCCATGGGTCACAGGCTAGAGGCAAAAGTGGGTGGAGCTATGGACACGACTCTCCCAATTGTTCAACATGCTACATTCCAGAAAAGTCTTCATCTAGGCAAGCAAGAGGCATTGCATTCCCCCTGCTCTTTGGTCCTCCCCAATATCAAGAATAAGAGACATGACAACCAATATTTGGGTGAAATCAGGCCACAGCTTCAATGACAACGGATGTAAGAGGTTTGGCATAGGCATTGGGTAGACCCCCATGCCTTCTGGCCCACCGGAAATGAGGGAGTCTTACCTCCCCCACTGGATTGCACCTGGGGAGTGCTGTGGGCCCTCATCCCCACCTGGGTATTAAGACAGAAGCATCTCCCCTGGATCCTTTTAATGGGATGCTACATTCCAGAAAAGTCAGAGGTATCTACCCACACCCATGTCTCCATCTAAGCAAGCAAGAGGCATTATCATTGTTCAAGGATACATTCTGCATGAGGAAGGCACAGAGCAGGGCCAGTAAATGTGTGGCCTGCCGAAAGCCTTGAGGGCCAAAGACACATTTGGCCCCTGAGGTTGCCTGTTCTTGGTACAGAGTACCTAGCCCAATTTGGTTTCCTCCAGGTGTTGTTGGACCACAACCCCTATCATCCCTGACCACTTGTGGATCATAACTAGAGGACCACAGGTTCCTCACCCATGACCAAGCCAATAGCCCCTGGTCCCTCCACCCAGTTTATTCAGCAAAGTACAGTTTCTGCAGCCAAGTGAAACCAAAATGAACTGTAATGTTACATGACCTCTGTTCACATGTACCTCATATCTTGCATGCTATGGCATGGTTGAGTTCATGCTATGGCATGGTTGAGTTCATGGTTGAGTTCCCTATATTTGGCCTAGGCCTTGAAGTGTTGGGGAACTTCACATTGCAGTGGGAAAGAGATAATCCAGTTCAGTATGTCACTTTGCTTGTTTCTTATTTGCAGTCCATTTGATGGCAAGAATCTGATTGCAGTCTACATTATTGCTAAAATCAAAACACTGTGCTTGGGGTTGGCTCATGGGGGAACTAGCATGGCATTATGCCAAAGATGCAAGACTACTTTCAGAAATGGTGGTCTTACTACAATTTCTTTGAGGTCTTGATGGCTTTGATTTCTGCCAAAAGGTCTGCCTAGGGGAAAATGTGAAGGATGAAGTCAATATGGTAGAGATCATGCCCCCCAAAGATAGCAAGCCATCTACTGCAGTGCATATAGCAACCTTGAAACTTTCTGTGCTTCCAATGGTGAGTCATTCCTTTGCCATTTATTGATGCATATTTTTTTTAGAAGTGTTGATTACCTCTGCCAAAATAATTCCCAGCCAGCTCAAATGTATGGCCTGAACCTCCCAAAAGATCTGACTGGGGAGGCCATCAACTAGAGGAGGACTGATCTAGCATAGCTCACAATAGGTTTTGTGTTGCCAGTCTATCAGAATGGAATAGCTGCTGATGTCATTGTTATATGAGTAGTGGTGAGTGTCTCATACTATGAACTTGTGTACCCTCCAGGCTACCTTAATGGGACTTGACCTGACTCCTCCTGTCACATTCAGGCTAAAATCAGGCTCTGGGCCAGTCTACCTTGCTGGACAATATTTATCAGGTAACATCTGCTGGGGTGGGGAATCCTTCTCAGCTCAAGGACTGAATTCCTTTCCAGGGCCCGTATGTCAAGGGTGGCCGAGGCCAGAGAGAAAAGTCAACGTGACTCATGGGCTGGAGTTTTGTAAATGTATCACAGGGGAGTGCAGAAATACGTAGTCTGGTAAGACAGCTGGTTGAAAGAATAAATAAACTTAAGTTTATTAGTCATGGCGAAGAAAACCATCCTGAGTATAGGTTTTACACGTGGCCAAGACAGAGCCAAAAAGTAATGGTAGCCCATGCTAACTCATACTGACTAAACGGGAGAAGAACCCAGAAGGGAATAAAGCCAGAAAGGAAGTGAACTAGCTTACCAGTGAGTATTTACTAAGAGAGAAGAAATTGGTGAGGAGGAAGAACAGGTTGGCCCTCTGTCTGTCACTCCCTACTGGTTCAGATAACTCATTGCATGCATTGTTGCTTTACTCCCAACCTCTTGTCATAGAGGCTGCATTCCAGCTATGCAAAAATTTGGAGGTTTCTACTCAGGCATACATGCCCTTCTCATTTTACCTAGGCAAGCAAGAGGCATTATCATGCTTCAGGGACGCAATTCCAGCCAGGCACCCTTTAGACCCCCTCCTGTGGTCTAAAACGTGATTGTGATGGGAAGATGCAAAGTTGATTCTGAGATTCACCAAGTATGCTGTCTGACAAAGGCTCTCCTGAAATCTATTTTTCATGTAACTTGGGGTGGATACATGCCTTGATAGTTGCTTGTCCTGTATCCTGTTTCCCCATAGGCATCTGAATATGAGTTTATGTATGTCATCCATGAACCCAGGTGGGCTAAATCCTGCTGACAGGCTAGTGTTTCTCGCCTTGCAATCACACACCCCTTACCTCTTTATTACTGCCTCATTCATACATGCATGTGTTTCGGCATATCAAAATACTGCTATTGCTTAACTGCAGCCTGAAACCTGGTGCTTTCAAAAAATCTGCTGCTTGCATTACCAGAATAATAATCACGAGTAACTCTTTCTTCCAAATAATCCTGGGGATTGTAGCTTCAGGGTATCAAGTGTTCCATTTGTGCCAGTCATCGCCCAGGATTTCCTGTGGGCATCATTTTAGATAAGGAAAACAGACATAAATTACATCTGCACAATTTAACGCAGCATCTAGTTTTGCCCAGAGAGTCCAGCTGTCTTCTAAATACGTGACCATTTACCTGCGGCTTGATTAATCACGGTAACTTTTCATACACCACCTCCTACATGATCATAAGCCAACTCTCCTCTTGCAGTTGGTCCCACTTTGGACGAGGATGAAGATGAGGAAGTGTCCTCTAATGAAGAAGAGGAGATGGAGGCTTCTTCCAAGGAAAACCTGTCAGCAAAGACAGATGAGATGGAGGCTTCTCCTGTAAAACCCGTCAAAGCCCAATCTAGCAAGCAGGCAGGCACATCCAAGGAAGAGCCGCCACAACCTGTTCAGGAGGAATCTCTGGTAAGCCTACACTCAGGTATTCAGAGAATCTTCACCTGCTGTTAATTTCTGTGTGCTCTGGCTTCCGCCACGGTGTTCCATTGCACCAGAAGCAGTTTAGTCATGCTGGCTACATGACCCGCAAAACTGTCTGTGGACAAATGTTGGCTCCCTCGGCCTGAAAGCGAGATGAGTGCCGCACCCCACAGTTGCCTTTGACTAGACTTAACCACCCTGGGGTCCTTTATCGTTTACCTTTTTACCTATTCATGTAAATAATAAAGGTAAAAATCCGTTGAATCAAACTTCAGTTAAAATGTCTGCTGAAATTTCTTTTTAAAATTCCTTCAGTAGGCACTGGAAAAATAAAACACGACTGGTATAGAGAAGTTGTTTCCCCACTTAGGTTTAGAGATCTCCCCCTTCCTAAAAATTGGCCATAGAAAGCTAGCCTCCATGACTATACTGAAGTGTTCTAGAATTTATTTTTTCATACAGAGTTAGGACACTCCCTTGTTGCATTTCAGACTTGCAACACCCTTGGTCTAAACAGCCAGGCTAGACGAACAGAAAACCTATAAAATGTTTTGGGTGGGTTTGGCAGTGGCAAGAGCAGATCCAAGACTGTTGCCCCAAAGCTACTGCAGGATACAAAAGCAGCACTCTAGGACTCCCCTCAGTGTTCGGAGTGACCCTCTTGCTTTATTGGTGCTCCTAAAACATTGTCCTCCTTCTTTGCATCTTGATCTTCATGAAAGTGCCGTTTAAACTTTCTTCTACAGGGGAGAAGAGGAAGCAGAGGGGGGAAGGCTGCAAACAAGGGACAACTGCGATTATAAGTTCTAATGGAAGGTAAGGTAGAAGTGACATAAGAACACATACCGAGGTCAGAGCATTGGGCTATCTAGCCTAGCATTGCCAACACTGACTGGCAGGAACTCTCCATGGTGCTGGACAGGAATCTTTCTTAGCCCGACCTGGAAATACTGGAGATTGAAGTTGGGACCTTACGCATGGTAAAGCAGAAGCTCCATCAGTGAGCTACAGCCTTCCCCCAATGTTGTTGACCTTCTTGAGGATGGTTGAGAGAAGATATAAATTCAAGATAAAACGCACAAACCCAGGGCTTGCTTTCCTACACAAGGCAAGCTAGAATGTGGCCACAGGACTTCCTTAAGGTGGATAGCAACACTTGTTAATACACAAGTGTCCCATTTCTCCTGGCCTTGTGGAAATATATTCCTGCCCCGATCTGGTCTTTGATGGCTGTATACATAAGAAGATCCTTTTGGAACAGGCCAGTTGCCCATCTAGTCCAACAACCTGATCTAGAGTCCAGCAACCACCTGTGACCAACCTGCAAGCAGGACCTAAGCAGAAGAGCACTCTCCCGCCTTGTGGATTTCCAGCAACTTATATTCTGGATCATTGGTGCTCCTAGGCATGGAGCAGAACCATAATGGAGGCAGGGCTATCAATGGCTACTTGCCATGATAGCTGTGCTCTGTCTCTATGGTTGGAGGCAGAAATGCTCCTGAATACCACTTGCTGGAAACCACAGGAGGGGGAGTGCTTTTGAGCTCAGCTTCTGCTTGCAGGTTTCAAGGAGTGGTTATTGTTATTATTAATTATTAAATGTCTATACTGCTCTTCATCCAAGGATTGTAGGGTGGTTTGCAATATAAAAACATAAAAATGCGTAACACAGTGACAGACAACAACAAAATACAGTGGTGCCCCGCTAGACGGAAATAATTCGTTCTGCGAAAATTTTCGTCTAGCGGGTTTTTCGTCTTGCGGAGCGGCAATGACAGCCGCGCTCCGCAAAACGAAAAAAAAGACAATTTTTTTTCGTCTTGTGAGGCAGCCCCATAGACCTTTTCGTCTAGCGGGGCAGCCTTCCGCTAGATGAATGCCTTCGTCTAGCGGGGCACCACTGTACCACCATAGTTTGTTGAATTGACCAAAAGCCCAGAAGAAGAGAAATGATTGGGCTTTTTGGTATCTTCTCAGGCAGTTATGCAGCAGTTACAATCAATCAATCAATCAATTAATTAATGAACCTTAATTGTGGTCAAATATCACACAGCAGCAGCGGTCACAAATATAGGTGCTTTTCCCATGAAGAAGGAGCTGATTCTGGGAGACCTTCTGGTGTTTGGAACCTTGACAGATGCTTTAGGGACTCCCTCCCAGGCACAAGGACCAGTGTTTATCCCAGATCACAAGGGCTTGTAGAGTGTCCTCTATCCGTAAATACATGTGTTCTAGAAAATCCTAACACTTCCATTTTCCCTTTTCCAGGAACTGAAAGAAGAGCTGGGTCTACTTAGTGCAGCTCAGAATAAATAAAATGTGCATAATTCCTGAGTCTGAATCCATCCTTTTTTCTTTTCTTAATGTGACTGGAATTTAGGCAATACTGACCCTCTACAATGGCAATTCCTGTGGCAACTGAAAAGAACAGGTCCTGCTAGGATGCTGGCTTTTAGCAAGCATTATTTATTTTTTCCCTAACAGTGGTTGAAGTTTGGAAAAGGAGGACTGGTGGTTCAATCCCCTTTTAAGTAACAGAACAGCCAAAACACGAATATGCTTTGTGACTTGCCTTTTTAGGGAAATATGGAAACACTTGCAGGAATACCAGGGGTGGCCTGTGACGTTTTGGTGCCTGAGCCCACAGCTGCAATGAGGGTGAGCATGGGGATGTACAAGGGCTTCTGCTTCAGGAATAAGCCCTTGCAGAGCCCCACCAGCGGGGTGGGGTGGGGTGGGGAGAGATTTGACAGGGGCATCTCTTCGAGGAAAAGCCCTTTCGAAGCCTTGCTGCCAGGTGGGGGGCAGGGAGACTCGAGACTGTGCAGGTGTTGCGTTGGAGCTCTTGCTGTGAGTAATGAGGAGGAGGCTGGAGGTGATCTGAGTTCACTAACTGGCTTCAGAATGGGAGTACAACAATAAAACAAGTGGATAAACTAATAACCATAAACACATTTTAATAATAATAATTTTATTATTTATACACCATCCATCTGGCTGGGTTTCCCCAGCCATTCCAAGCAGCTTCCAACATAAAAAGTCAAACATTAAAAACTTCCTGCTACAGGGCTGCCTTCAGGTGTCTTCTAAAAGTAATATAGTTGCTTATCTCCTTGACATCTGATGAGAGGATGTTCCACAGGGCGGGCGGCGCTGCCCAGAAGACCCTCTGCTTTCCTGTAACTTCTTGTAGTGAGGGAACCACCAGAAGGCCCTTGGAGCTGGACCTCGTTGTCAGGGCTGAATGACAGGTGGAGACGCTCCTTCAGGAATAATGGGCCAAGGCCGTTTAGGGCTTTAAAGGTCAGCACCAACACCTTGAATTGTGCTTTAGAACTTACTGGGAGCCAGTGTAGATTTATTTAGCACTGGTGTTATATGGACCCGGCTGCCACTCCCAGTCACCAGATCTCCTTAAAATGCATGAAATTAGCTGATGATAAAAACCAGCTTCAGACTGTGTGGCTTTCTCCAGTTTTCACCCTCTCTTGCCAAGGTGTGCGCCAAGAGGTGCATCTTCACAAACAGATGGAAAGTGCAATGTTGGGGGTAGATGCACCTCTGAAGAGATGTTATTCTAGAGATGAGATACTGTGGCTAAGGCTTTACATGGGGAGCCCCACTCCCCAATCTCTACCTAATGATGGAACCACAGGTTGGGGGACTCTATGGCAGATCTTAACACATGAGCAGGGTGATATGGGAGGAAATATTCTAACTATTGTGCTGGAATTGGCCTTTTCACTGTCTGAAAAACATAACAACACACCCACATTTTGATACCATTGACATTTTCAGGAATGACTTTCTGACAGGCATACTTTTTTTGTTCTTTGTTGAGAGCCTGGCTATTGAAGACAGCACACCTTGTTACAGTTACAGCTTTACCACCCAACAGTGGTTATGTTAAATATAAAAAGTCTACCAAGAAAATAACAAAGCACCCTAAAAATCAACTATGGCGGAACCCAAAAACATTTGTCCTTATAGGTAGAAAAGTGGATTTAAAATAATTTCTTGTGGAAACTATTTTCTCAAATGATTGCTTTCCTGGCAACATATAATCTAAACCAGGTAAGGTGAACCTTTGGCCCTTCAGATGCTCCTGGACTAAAATTCCCATCAACCCCAGCAAGCATGGCCAATGGGCAGGGATGATGGGAGTTGCGGTCCAGCAACCTTTGAAGGACTAAATGTTCCCCACAACTGACCAAAATCTTTCCTTAAAGTGGGTGGGAATTGTCAATTTTGAGACCCTCGGCTTTAAAAACAAAAATGTACTATGGTTTGGAATTGTTACGGTTCTGGAATTTTTTTTATACCAGACGTGGAAAACAAGCAGGGTGGGATATATCTTTGACATTTGCTGTTTATTTGATGCACTGACAAACTTACAATTTGGCACAATATTAACGTAAATTTTATATTCTCCGTAAACTGCTCATAGGTTTTCTTTACAGTTGAGTAGTGAACAAATTCTGCTCAATAAATCAATAAATAAAATGGTTGTGCATGTCAAAGTTTTTGGTAACGAGGCAGCTGAAGGCGGAGGCCAGATTTTGATTGTCATTTGGAAAATAGGGTTCAGGGGAAGTGTTAATTCCCTTTGCCGTTCCTTACAACAGACCTGAATCTCCATCTCCTCTTCCTCCTTGGTATAGCTACTATTTGCCAACATTTTTTAAAAGATGAGAGACATTATCAGGGATCACACCCTCTAGTTTGGTCTTGCGATTGGGAGGTATTCATGGAAAAGAGGCCTGTGGAAGCTTCCAACCTTCGAAACTTCATTCAGAAAGCAGATGCTATGGTGCTGCTCATCACCACTTAGAGATTGCAGAAACTTTTATTAGAGCAGCATCTGAAAGTTTGGGTGATGGTATTCTCTGCTGGCTTTTCTTGAACATTAACACATTGGGTGCTGCAGCCCTTCATGGAAAAGAGAAGAGTCTTTCCTGTAGAGGAAGATTGATTAGTGGGACCACAACATCTATGGATAATAATAAACCAAGCTAGTGCCTCTCTCATTTTTTGTAGGCTTAGAGAGTTGGTAAGGTTGCCACCTTTATCAGCCTGAGCTAAACAGATAGCCCCATATCGATACAATCAATTAAAATCTTACAATGCTTAAAAGCTAAAAAAAAAGAAAAAGAAATTTAGCTACCTGGGAGGCTGTATTTCTAGTGACATTGTTCAGTAAGTATAAAACCTGTCTTTCTCTGGATGGAAAGCTAAATTGACGTAAAAGTGGAGCTATAAGGTTTTGCCTGAGTTCTACATAGAGAGGACAAGTCAGAAGAATATGTTCGGTAGACTCAACCACACCCATAGTACAATGACAGGTTCTCTGGGTATATGGAACTTCCTTGTACCTTCCCCACAATACAGCGGAATCAAGGGTGTTTAGTCTAGCCGCAGTAAGGAGCCTGCGGTATTCCACGTAGTGGATTTCCGCGAGATAAGGGGCTGGTGTCATTTGATATATAACATCCCAGATTTCACTTGGGCTATGTCCTCTTGTCTGGCAATATCGCTCAATCTCCAGGAGATTGCAGTTCTAGCTTGATTGTATGTCATGGACTCCAGGTAGAGGTGTGACAATCCACAGGACTGAACCTCTTTTATGACCTCCCTTTCCCACGATGACTGGAAATCATCCCTCAATGTCAAGGGATTTGAGCCATAGCCCAAGCTTGCTCCTGAACAACATGGGATGCAAGCATTAGCAGGTGACCATTCTCATCTTCTCATGTGCAAGACAGAGTGGTGATTAACCGACATGAATAGAGGAGGCCGCTGTTTTTACTTCTGAGCAGGCAGCAGCCCTGATTAGGAGAGATGACATCCTGTCTTCAGAGGACTGCACCACATCACCCCTTAATCCCTGCATTTAAGTTGCAATTTACAGGTAGCATGCATCAAGCATGTCCAGTAACTTCTCGGACTGAGAAGCCCAGTCCATTACATCCTGTAGCTCTTGACCGCAGCTGCCCCATGATTGCAAGAGCGCACAGCAAATGCCCCAAAGCACACCTTTCCCACAAATTGTACACAAGGGAACCACTGTGACATGTCTGACCATTCATTCAAAGTGACTGTATTGACCTGGGGAAAGGCTGCAGCTCAGTGGTAGAGCAACCATGTTGCATGCATAAATCCCATGTTCAATTCCTGGCATCTCTGAGTAGGATGGAATGAGACTTTTGGCTGAAAGTTTGGAAAGCTACTGCCAGTCAGTGCAGGCAATATTGAGCCAGCTGGACCAATAGTCTGATTCAGTGTAAAGCAGTTTCCAATTTGGTAACTATTCAAAGATCTAAATGGCTGCTCCACGGGGTAGGACCTAAACCAAATAGATTCAAATGTCAAGAAAGAAGATTCCGACTTAGCATCAGAAAGTTCTTCCTATTGTTAAGAACTGTCTGACAGTGGAATGAACTCCCTTGGATGGTGGTGGACCCACAATCACTGGAGGTTTTTAAACTGAGGTTGGGGTGGCCATCTGTCTGGGATTCTTTATCTGTGATGCCTGCTAAAGGGTTGGGCTAGATGACTCTTGGGGTCCCTTCCAACACTACAATGCAATGAGTCTATGATTCTATGGTCCTGTCATTACATACCAAAGTAGACTGCCTGTTTGTAGCAAGACTTCCCCACGTACAATCTGCAAGGACGTTTCCGCTCAAGGCAGGTACCTTTCGAGTGCTGAAATTGACAGTGAGCACATTTGATGCTGACAACTAGAGAAAAGCAAAGACAATGAGATCAACAGGTGAAAGGTGCAAAAATCACCCAACCTGTTACAATCCATCAGAGCCAATTCACTCCTTGATTTTCAAAATGTTTGCTTGCAATGTCAGCCCAAAGAAAGAAAAACGGTAGAGTTAATGCGCAAAGGGAACTCACTAACCTCCAAACGCATATCAGAGTGCCATGGGGAGAGAACTGGCAGAGGAGCACAGAATCTCTGTCCAGGACACCTTTCCTCCTTTCTCTGCTGCTGTGTTCTCTACCTCTTCCTGCTCTATATGGAGGGAATTGATAACACTCCCTATAGACACAGGGTACCTTAGAGGGGAAACTTTGTGTCTTGATCCCAAACCTGCAGGGCCCTTTGATAATTTTCTCCAGATGGTAGAAGCACAGAAGGTGGCCCTGAGTGGGTGGCTGTTTAAGCAGCTTACTACATCATTTCATTCTCCTCTACAAGACAGTTGGACATTTAGCAGGTGAACATACAACAGCCTTGCTGGTTAAAATGAGACTATATGCCTACCTACCTACCTACCTAACCAGTCAGCTATATTGATCTTTGCACACACACAGAGATTTAATTGGCCCTAGAATTTGGGGAATGTATGCACATTAGAGACAATACCATGCAAAAGTTTGTATGCGTACATTGAGATCAATGCAGGCTAACAGTCTGTAAACTTGCACAAGGGCTTTTTAACAGCAGCAGAAGCAGCAACAACAATCACAGACTGATGCAGAAATATAGAGAACTGAATTTAAGACTAGGAAACAAATAAGAAACCTACCCATCAGAGACTTACCTATCTCAACAGACAGCAGCAGACAGAACCCTAGATACAGAAGGCTATTCATGTTCTGTTTTCTACCTTCGTCAACACTGTGTGCAAGGAGGGTGCAGCTGGAATCTGAATTTATCCCCGCCTCCGAGGATCAGATGTGAGGTGAGCCTGTGATTTGTTTCTGGAGGACACACCTTTTAGTTTTGCTTGAATGAAAAACCCCAAACGCATCTTTGTGATCACAACATTTTGTCCTTTTGAGTCATTAGGTGCGTGCATGAAGGGGGAAGGGGTTGGGGTTGCTCTCCCCAGTCCCAGCCTCTGCACATTCGACTTATTGCCTGTACAGAGATTATGTGGCACCTACAAGTGGCATCACACGTGATCTTGGCCAGAACACCAAGAAGCAATGCAAGTGGTAAGGGTGTAGGTTCCCTAGAATTCTTTGTATGATGAATGAGTCGTGGTGCCCATGCAATTTATACTGAGCACAGACCATCAGATGGATAGGTGAGCAACAGAAGAAGGGAAATGGGTTGTGATTTTCATTCTATCCTATATAGGCTTAGGGGAGGATTTTGGAGCAAACCCTTCTTGTCCATATCCTGGATAATAAAAAAAAATGTTTCATCAATTCATTACTCAACCCCCCCCCCATTTTTTTTACTGCTTCCACCCACCACCCAGATTTTGATTGTGCAGAGAACTCAGGCGTTATGTTGTGATATCACAATGCTGAATGTTTATGAACCCGTCTGGATGTGTTTTTTAATGTGCTTTAATGATGGTATCAGGTTGGGTATACATCTCACTTTCGATACTCTTTGTGGCTGTAGTTTTGGGGTGGCCCCACTATTTCATTTCCAATCAGTTCCTATCTTACAAACTCGTGCTGAAATTCCATAACTTTTTACACCACAAAAGTTCTGGTTTATTCCCCACATCCTCCAACCACACACTTTTATTGTACTACCGTATAACCCCTCTGAGCAGCAGTAATGTGGCAAGATCAGGGAAGCATCACAGGACAAAGCGGAATAAATCCACCACTGTTGTATTATTATTTTGTCAATAACATGTTGCAGAATACATCCTCAATAAAACAACTGCCTGGAGGGGCCCCATGTCTGTCTGGAAAAACTGGACCTGTAGAAACGCCCAACTTAATTAACGTTAAAGCTCCTAACACCTTATTTTCCTATTGCATTTGATGGCCACCAGGACCACAAATGTTTCATTCTTTCTCTCATGTGTTGGTTGCCCTAAAAACCCTCAAGGACAAATATTTGGATGCTTCTAGTGTGCAAAGCAACTGAAATCATAACCCATTGTGGCTGATAACTTGCTGGTTTACATGGTTTGATTGGAGACTAGACAAATTCATGGTGCTTAGATCCATCATTTGCTATTAATGGTTTGTTGTTGTTGTTGTTGTTGTTGTTGTTGTTTAGTCATTTAGCTGTGTCCGACTCCTCATGACCCCATGGACCAGAGCACGCCAGGCACTCCTGTCTTCCACTGCTTCCCGCAGTTTGGCCAAACTCAAGTTGGTAGCTTTGAGAACACTGTCCAACCATCTCGTCCTCTGTCGTCCCCTTCTCCTTGTGCCCTCAATCTTTCCCAACACCAGGGTCTTTTCCAGGGAGTCTTCTCTTCTTATGAGGTGGCCAAAGTACTGGAGCATCAGCTTCAGGATCTGTCCTTCCATTGAGCACTCAGGGCTGATTTCCTTAAGAATGGATAGGTTTGATCTTCTTGCAGTCCATGGGACTCTCAAGAGTCTCTTCCAGCACCATTAATTGATGGTTTAGGGATTATCAATGGCTTTAATCTATTCACATTGAAATGGATCAGGTTCTGGAGCTCCTCTCATAGACTAAAGGAGTGTAAAAGGCAACCCTTATCTATTGCAAGTCCCTTGGTTTATTAACCAACTTGGACACAGTAGGCGGATTGAGGTGGATTTGTTCCAAGCATTGATGTTCTTTTTTGATGTACCATCTGTTGGTGCAGCTGGAAACTCGGAATGGTTTTTTTTCACCCTGAGATGATCTAACAAGTATCCCTACATTCTTTTTCTGCTGCAGTTTGAAGATGTACTTGTTTGCTGGGTGGGGGAATCAATGGGGGAAGTGTGATGCAGTGCCTACCCACTGCTTACACATAAGTATCAAACTCCTTAGCTGTACACATTCATTAAAATGTCAGATTGACACCTCTCAGGGTTGAATGATAACTCAATAACTCACTAACTTAGATGGCTTTATACAGCTTCAAATGGGGATCAGGGAAATTTATGAAGGAGTGGCCTATCCATGGTTGTTAGTCATGGCAGCTAAAGAAGACCTCCAGATTCAGAGACAGTATGGAGCCCAGAGATGACCCAAGACATTTTGCTAGCTGAGGAAAAGGACAAGGTGATACCCCATTCCAAGTATGGGGAACCCTTGTCAGCCCAGAGGCCACATTCCCTTCTTCCAAACACTGAAAATTCATCAGCATTTTAGTTCAGATTTATTCTGCCCCCTCAGCATCTGCTAGCTAAGGCAGCCTCCTCAGAGTGCCCAACGGTAGGGTCAGTCTTGATGGTGACCATGGAAAGTTATTGCCAGTCAATGTATGCAATACAAAGCTAGATGCAGGGATGAGTAATCAGACTGTTTCTGGTCCATGCTACTTATAAATCAATTCAGCACCATTTCCCCATTAATCTGCAACTGAAATAAAAAAACCAACAAAAATTTGCTTTGGAAGCTACAGACCAAGAAATTAAAGGTCCGCCCAGACCCTACAATCATTGTCTGAGGCCCTTTCTCATGTGCCTCCTCCATGAGAGGTCCAGAGGGTAGCAACATAAGAGAAGGCCTTTTCTGCAGCTGCTCCCTGTTTGTGGCCATCTAAGTTGGTGGCCATTTTTGCATTATGTGAGAGAGACTTTCATACATTGAACTATGTACTGTGTGAAGAAGGACCTTTTCCCTGCCCCAAATCTTCCCAAATTCAGCATCATTGGATTGCCCCAGTTTTAGAATTATGAGATAGGGAAAAATTGTTTCCTCAGCATCATGTAATTTAAATATTTCCTTAAAGTGGGTGGAAATAGGCACTTTTGATAGCCTGAGCATTTATTTTTAAAGCATGAATTGTGGTTGAAAACAGTTACAATTTTGTATTTTTGGATATTGAGGGCATGAAGAAAACAAATATTCAATCTCATCTAGCCTGGCCTTAAGAGGAAGAGGTATCTGTAGAAAGGAGACCTGCAGTAGCTTCCAGTCCTTGAAATTTCATCCAGAAAGCAGAATCTATGGTACTCTCCACTGACACTACTGTGTCTTAGTTGTTGCAGAAATTTCGATCAGAGCAGCAAGTATAGACTTCACTCATTTCCTTAGGCTTCTTTGGTGTCAACACATTTATGCAAGCTGAAGAACAGCCCTTGATGGTATGGAGAGGAGTCCGTCCTGTAAAGGAAGAAATATAAGGGTGTATCCAGGAACTGGCAAACTCCTTCCCCTTCTCTCTGATCAAATACTTTGATGTCAATCACACATCTACAAGTGAATTCTTCTATATAACATAGGATCATACCATAGATATTGCCATCATTGT
The DNA here is from genome assembly GCF_009819535.1 of Lacerta agilis. Lineage (NCBI taxonomy): Eukaryota > Metazoa > Chordata > Lepidosauria > Squamata > Lacertidae > Lacerta > Lacerta agilis. The sequence continues at coordinate 12,571,837 of NC_046326.1, read as the reverse complement.
ACCGTTGTTTCAGAGGCAAAGACCTGGTAGTAGGATTGCCAACGTTGAGTATCCTCTGCTTCTCTGCCTTTAAGAATCTCATGGTCTTCAGGCATTCAGCTGATCATATACCTGCTTTTATTTAATTTTATATATCACGTTGAGATATGTGTGCAGTGAAACATTTCGTCTATAAATTTCTGCAGAGCAGAGTGCTGCTAAGACAACATGACCAGATAAGACTGGCTGTTTTTTTAATGAGTGGTTGGCAACCCTGATTGGTAGGATTGGTCTACTGTTCTCAGGGACTGCATCACACCAGCCCACCTTGTTACCCCTCTTATTTGCCCTATAAACTCCCCACCCTCTAGTCACTTGTCTGGGAAAACATGGTCAACAGGTTGCATTTAATGAGAGAGTGAACAAGAACAGTGTACACAGAGGTCCTGCTTGTTCCATCTGGATGGCTCCTTTCTCTCCACACTGACACCAGTGGGGATTTCCTCCTGATACATATGGAAGCTTCAGAGGAAAGATTGCACACAGCATGGAAAGAAAGAGTTAAATTCCACCCCTGTTCTGGCTGTGAAGTTGATCATTTTCACCACTCCCTAAGGTCCCACTCCTTTACTTATTGCTCCACCCAGCAGTATAGGCTCCACCCCCAGGTGCTGTGAGTGCATGGATTCTTGAATATGGATTTCTATTGCAGGTGGAGTTTCAAGAGGATCTCAGCTCTGAGTCTCTCTCATTCCCCCAACATGCCCCAGAACGGAGCCGGAAACTCTGCCAGCCTGAGAACTTGAGTTAATTCACTCCTATTAGAAGTCATAAAAATGAAAAACCCCTCCCACCCCAACACACATTTCTTCTCTCCTGGCTTAAGAAATGGTGATAGCTCCATCATGACTCTCAACCTCCCTCCCACACCCTGTAGGATTGCTTTGTAGAATGCACCGGATTACTCAATAGCACTTCATAAAATCCATTTACACCTACCTGTGTCCAAAAGTGATAATTCTGGGAGCTTTGTCCATTAATTGCTGTAGAAGTTGGCTGTGGTTGCCTTGGGATGATGTGGAGAAAACCCATTTATATGTTCTGAGAAAGGCTTCTTTCTTGGTTATTTATTTACAATAGCTTTGGGTATACCACCAATTAACGCAATAGGGCGTGGTGGCGGACATGCGATAAAATAAAAGATCATTAAAACCATAGAAAATTGTTAAAAAGACTGGTTGAAAAAAACAAGTTAAACAGTTGCATTGTCTTGTCTGCATAAAAAGGTCTTCAAGAGACACCAGAAAATCAAGAACGAGGGCACCTGACACATCTCTGATAGAAGAGCATGGGATCAGTGACACTAAATGCCTGGCTTCTAGTGAAGGCCAGCTGGGCCTCTGTAACATGGGGAGAACTAGCAGTGCTCCTTCCGATGATCTGAGTAATCGAGCTGCAAGGGTTTAGGTGGTCCTGGAATATATTACAGGATCTGAGTTGTGAGTAACCATAATCACTTACCAAAATAAACCATCTGCTTGTAGCATGACTCCCCTGAGTGCAGTCTGCACGGACGTTTCCATTTCTCGCATCCTTTACCTGGGAGCTGATATGCACACTGGGAGCACTTGATGCCAGCAACTAGGGGAAGAGGAACCAGGAAGTGAACTATGAACTTTTAAAGAGAATCGACTGCTAAACTGATCTGGTCCCAGAGGACTAGAGGGCACTGTTCCTTTTCTACCTGCTTGCCTGGGGTGGGTGTCACTCTGTTACATGTGGGTTGTAAATCAGGCTTAACATACAGAAAGAACCTGCTTGAAGGGATGGGGTAGAGATGCAGTTCAGTTCACATTTAAAGGCCCCAAAATGGCAGCGGTGTGAGGCAGGCAGCATGAGCAGGGGTTGGGGGAGGTCTAGGGGGGAGGGATGCAGTTTGGGCAAGATGCAAGGGGAATTTGGTATCATGGGAAGGATGGGGGTTGGTGAGTGGTGGGGTTGTAGAAGTGGGAGTGGGAAGAGGGGTGGTCAAGGCAGGAGGTTGGGTGAGGTGCAAAGGGCAGGGCGTTGACAAGGGGGGATGGCAGAGTGCGGAATTAAGCAGGGTCAGTGAATGAAGCAAAGGAGGTGCCGAGCCCCTAACATACCTGAAATTTCACTTTTCATTGGTGAAAATCCAATCCGCACCTCTCCCTATTCACTTCCAAATTTGCATCCAATAAAATCAACTGGTTTTGCCTCCATTTTTGCCTCCATGAAAAAAATAAAATAAAATAATTGACTATACCAGGCCTTGGAACCAGAAACGAACCCCGCTCTCACTTGATCACACATCCACAAGAGAAGCTTCACAATTGTGGCATGGAAATTTAATAGAGTCACCTTTAATGCTATAACCATTTGAAGGTAATTTAGCCGTAACCCAGAACTATGTAGGGCTCTGATAGCAACAAAATGGTTACATGAGCAGATGATGACCCATTTTCTTGATATGCCATTTTGAACATACTCCCTCAGCTGCAACTGGTGCAAAGCTTATTTGAGTTCCTGCAACAACATTGGAATCAGGTATAGGCTGATGGAGAAATGCAGAGAACTGAATATAATACTGGGATGGGGGCATGGATGGGGAAGAAATGGAGAGAAACTGAAATTGACAGGTTGGTCCATCAGAGACTTACCCAACTCAATGGATAGCAACACCCAGAACACAAAATTCAGAAGCCTATTCATGTTGCCCCTTCTGCCTTCACATCAGCACTGCGTGTGAGGAGAGTGCAACTTGAATTTATATCCACCTCTGAGGATCAGGTGTGAGGTGAGCCTGTGAGTGGCCTACAGAGGACATATCTTTTAGTTTTGCTTGGATGAAAAGCTATGAGCACATCATTGTGATCAGCTGATGCAGAACATCTAATCCCTTTGAGTCATTTGGCGCATGCATAAAGGGGGAAGGAATTGGGGTTACTCCTCCTCTGCCCAGTCCCAGCCTCTGCCCATTCAACTGATTGTACAGAGATTATGTGCTGCCTACAAGAATTCTTTGTACGTTGTATGAGTCTTGTTGCCCATGCAGTTTCTACTGTGCACAGAGCACTTAGGTATATTTGTTGGATATTCTCTCTGTGTGAGAGAGAATCATTTGTCCCAGAAACAGAGAAGAACAGAAAAGAAGTTTCAAGAGGCAGCGAAGGCTGAGATTGGTTTGTCTATGCAAGGACATTTTCTGTGGGAACTGTTCTTTGGACATGTGCAGTGTGACAGAAAGTACTGATAACAATGGTTCCGTGTAACTTGTTGTAACTTGTGAGTCTCTTGCTTGCAACTTGCGGTGAAAGAAGCAGAGAGAGAGTCTTGGACTCTTGTTGGACTCTAAGCATGCCTTGACCACGGAAGTGGTGAATGCCTATATATATTTGCTACCAATATACTTTTATGCCTGTCAAGAAAACCTCTACACTTGGCTGAATCTTTATGGTGTCCTTGAGTGTTTATTTCCTACTTTGTGTACCTTCAACCCCAAAGATGCTTCCAAGGAAGGAGCTGCGTTGAGATGTAACTCCGCTGAGTATAGATACTGGCACACATAGGCAACGAAAGTGATGGTGGACCCAATCCTTCTAAATCATCCATCAGAGGTTGATGGATTGATCCAACAATATTGGCATTATTTTCTTTTTCCTTTTTTGGGGAAAAATAATTTTTATTAGTTTTCAATTAGAACAATCCAATAAAAGCCTCATTATAACAATGCAAATTATAATACCATTAATAATGCCAATCAATCAAAAGCCAAGTTATACAAATTAGGTGCCCCCCCTGCCCCGTGTGCTAGAGTTGATGGTTTGATGATTTACTTTATTTCTGCATTCCAAAATCTTATAAATTTCCATTTCACTTCAGTCAGAATAACAAACCCTTATATCCAACTGCAATTTTAACAAAATAGAAAATTCTTTCCAGTAGCACCTTAGAGACCAACTGAGTTTGTTCTTGGTATGAGCTTTCGTGTGCATGCACACTTCTTCAGTTGGTCTCTAAGGTGCTACTGGAAAGAATTTTCTATTTTGTTTCGACTATGGCAGACCAGCACGGCTACCCACCTGTAACTGCAATTTTAACGACTTCTATTCGCATTAACACATCAAATTATTTACAGTACTACAGGTGAAGCATTCAAACTCTCTCTTTGTTCTTCTTGTGTGTGGCAATTATTCTGTCCATGATGTTTCTTCCTGTGTCCTTGTAATATATTATGTCTATCTTTTGTCAGCTGTTGCTGTTCTCCTGTAATTGGCATTATTTTCAGCTCTCCTACTCCACTTTCTCCCTCCTCTTTGACGAGCAGGTCAGGCGACACCCCCCCCTCCACTGTCATGCCACTTTCATGCACACAGGCAGCATGTACACTCTTCCATCTTTCCCTCTCTTTCATGTGCAAGCATCGATAATATATGGAGTGAATTCTGCTTACCCCTTATTTGGGTGGGCGCTGGGCGGCATTGCAACCTGGTTCTGTTCCCCCATCACAATCTCCTCCACTACACCTCAACAAGAAGGACAGCAAAGTAAACACACAGACCAAAAATACAAACTTCTCTCTCACACCACCCACCCACCCCCACCCCACACCCCCACACCCCTCCATTTCTCTCTCTCACACACATTCAAGAGACACCATACTGTCCTTCCAGTTCAGCACTTTTGACGTCCTCCTTTTCCTCATCCTCCTTTTTTTTTTTTGGTTGAGATAAAAGTTAGCCTGGAAAACATAAGGCTGTGGGCTCTCACCTGGTGTGTAGGTAAACAGAGTGTTTTGGTCTTAGATAGGGCTTTGATCAGAGTCAATAAGCCACTGCGTGTGTTTATGTGTTCCTGAACACAAGCTCAGATCCTCCCAGGCCTGTCCTTTCGGTGACTCCCACAGAGCAAAAGCACTGAAGATTATACAAAAACTCATACTCTCTCTTTCAACCTCATCCTTGGTGTTACACTGTGGATGAAACTCACATCCCCTTACTATTTATGTATATTACAACAGCAGCTAGGATATCATATGCACAGAAATGGAAAGAAGAGAAGGTTCCAGCGAAGGAGTAGTGGCTTCTGAAAAAAATGGACTATGCAGAAATGGCACAGATGGAGAGATGTGATGAACTGAACAAAAGGAGGGAAAATGAGAAACTAAAATAGACAGATTCACAAAAAGCAGACCGCTCCCTCATCCAAGCACAATTCATTGCCTGCTAGTTCCAAAACACTGGCAGGTTTTGTGCCAAAAAAATTTAGGGGCACAAACGGTTCCTTTCATTCTACATCCTGTTTTTTTTTAGAAAGAGAAAATGCCTCTGAGTAAAACCTCATCACACAACAACTGCACAAAGGAGTGAGAAAGTTTCCAAGGGCCCGTGGGTGTGTGTGTGTGTGTGTGTGTGTGTGTGTAATGTCCAATGTCCAATGTACCCGTGTGTTTCAAACAATGTTCTTCAAGGAAATCAGAATTTTATACAGTTATACCTCAGGTTGTGAATGCTGTGGGTTACGTTTTTTGGGGTTGCACTTGCGCCGAACCCAGAAGTACTGGAACGGGTTACTTTGGCTTTTGGCGCTTGCACATGCCCAGAAATGCCGAATTGTGACCCGCGTGTGTGCAGAAGCGGTGCTGCGGGTTGCAAACACTGCAGGTTGCGAATGTGCCTCCCGCACGGATCACGTTTGCAACCCAAGTGAGCATCCACTGTATATTGCAGGGGTCAGCAAACTTTTTCAGCAGGGGGCTGGCCACTGTCCCTCAGAACTTGTGGGGGGCCAGGCTATATTTTTTTTTGGGGGGGGATGAATGAATTCCTATGCCCCACAAATAACCCAGAGATGCATTTTAAATAAAAGCCCACATTCTACTCATGTAAAAACACCAGGCAGGCCCCACAAATAACTGAGAGGTGCATTTTAAATAAAAGGACACATTCTACTCATGTAAAAGCATGCTGATTCCTGGACCGCCCGCAGGCCGGATTTAGAAGCCGATTGGGCCGGATCTGGCCCCCTTGAAATTAACAGACCTAAGTTTGTCATGTTTCTTACTTCCAGTGACTCTGAGTAGGACTAGCATTGGACACATCCCGTAATATTTTAATAATGTTAATAACAAAGTCAATGGATGGGAAATTTATGGAATCCTGTCTCCGTCATGGTTGTTCTGGAAAGAGAGAGGCATGATAGGCAAAGAATGTCAGCACATCAGGCATTTTCTAATTAGGATGTGATGCCCTCCAGATGTGGCTGGAGTTCAGCCCCCATCAGCTCCAGTCAGTATGGTCAATGGTTGGGGATGATGAGAGCTTGAACATTTGAAGGGCACTGTGGTGGCTACTGTTTTTAGCTGCTAGTTTCAAAAGCTAGTAATGGGTGGCCTGCCCCTTGGGTACCAAGTTGTAAGTAAGCCCATAAAAGTTACTAGCCTGACTCAATCAACCACTAAGTTTCTGGGGTCTAGAGGGGTGAAGAGTTGTGTCCCTCCTGGAGCAGCCCACTAACTCACTTGCACAGAACCCCATGCACTCCCCTAAAAGCCAATCTTTCTCACCTACATCTACTTAAATACACGAGTCCCAGCTCATTACACTGTGCTGTTAACTGCACAGTTGCAGGGGTCAGTTGAAAAGTTGGCAGCCCTTTGTTTCAGAGACTAACCATTCCTGTTGCCCCTCCTTTGATCTTTAGAAAGGGATTGTTGTACCTATGTTAATGTTTAATGGATCTTTGTACACTGCTCCAGGTCAGCCCTTCATAAGCATCCTGACTAAATATCCGGAACAAACCTGGTGTGAGAGTTGCAATTCACAGCATGAACAAGCTTTTGTCACTTGGGTTATGGATCCTGCTTGCCTTTGCAATGGGTAGGTTTCTAAACAGGCACCACCAGCAACTTCAGAGTCCTTAGCTGACCATATTCTTTATGCTTGTACGTACGCTTGTCTGGAAGGTATGATTCCTGTTTTTAACTGATGGGGTTGTTTTGGGTTGAGCAGCTCAACATACAACTTGCTGGAGACTGGAAAGCAGAGGTGAGTAGTTCTAATATATGCAAGGAACTGAGCTCATCTTGGACCCACAAGCCAGCTTTAGTTTTTGCTGATCACCCCATAGAAAGGAACTATCTACTTTGCGAAAGCACGTCAAGAGCATAGCAGTTTCCAGAGGGTGTGCTATGTTAGCCTGTTGCAACAAAAACAGGCTTGTGGCACCTTAATGACATATTGACTTATTTTGGCATCAGGTTCTGCAGAACTGTGTCCACTCAATCGGATGGATGGAAAATTATTATCTGAACGGGAGGAAAAGAATGTTAGTAATAAGGTCAGAGGGAATTTTTTTTTAAATGCAGTTCGGTATAATTGTATTAAAGTCTCAGTTTAATCAAAGGTGGGTTGCAGAGCTCAGCTCCGACTGAAAAAAACACCACACCTGGTCCTGGGCAAGAAAAGGTCAAAAACTGCTTAGAAAGGTGACACTATCAGCCAATGGACCTATTTCCTATAAGGCAGCTTACTAGACTCCTATCAAACCAAATGAAGAATTGTTGGGCTTCCATCAGCCTCAGCCAGCAGGGCCAGTGATCATGCCTGATGGGAGTTTGAGATCAGCAGCATCTTAAGGGCCACATGGTCTCAATTCCTGGGGTAGAAAGCTTCTGTTGGACAAGGCACTGATCCTAACTTTCTTTTATACCAAAGACTAAAATCAAAGTGTCTGGGACAGTATACCTGCTTCAGTAGAGTTAACTGTCCAAGCTGTCCTTCAGGCTGCAGAGCCTTTGGCCCACTGGCCCACCAAGTATTCCAGTTTGCCATGCGAGACCATTTTTGTGAAACCACACCCATCTGTCTGTTAGGTGGTGTCACTCCATTGGGTGAGGTTTGATGGGGGTAGTCAATTCTTCCAGAAAGCAGGACTAAAGTAGGAGATTTAGGTGTAATAAGTTCCACGGTGCCACTGCTGTCTAACTTTGAGGTTGTCTATCCACTGTACGCTCTGTCCACCCACCTGTAAATCTCCTGGTGTCATGATGACCTCAGATCATTCAACATGGGTGTTCCCACCCACCTGTAAAAGTTGGCCCATGGAGGTGGTGTTGGAGATAAAGAACTGACCCACTGAGCTTTAAGAGCTGCAGGCAATGAAGAAATCAGCAACTGTTCAAAGCACGTCTGCACATTTTCAAATGATGCCCGCACATCATGACCGCTGTTGATTACAGTTTCATTTGCCAACTGATGGGTCATCAGGCAAACTTATGCCATGCTGTTTCCCAACTCTGTATTTATCTACCCTCCTCTCCAGTCAACAGCCTCAAATGCTACACCTGTTCGTATGAACTTAAGAATGGCACCTGTCCTGCACCAAAGCCTCCCTGCATAGCACAATCTAGGGAGTCCTGCTTCCGGCAGAAGCTCTTTACAGGTAAGGTGTGTGATTCTTGGTCCTAATGGGGCTTGCTTTGGGACTCTGTGTATCTATTTATTTCTACTGTCCAGAAAGGAATTCTTAAAAGGATAGTGAATAAATGTGCCCCTTGGCATGCACACCCTCTATGCCAAGGATGGAGAAATCTGTTGTCATCCAGTCATTGTTGGACTCCAACTCCCATCACCCCCAGCCAGCATGGCCAGTGCTCAGGCATGATGGGAGATGTAGTCCAAAAGCATCTGGGCAGCCACAGGTTCCCCATTCCTGCTGCAGAGACTGGAGTGGGCCAGTATTTTGTAGTCATGCCCACAACAACAGGTCTTCTTTCAACAACCACTGCTGCCTACGGTTGCCATGAGAACGTAAGAAGATCCTGCTGGATCAGGCCACCGATTCATCTTGCTCTGCATGCTGGCCAACCAGATGCCTGTAGGAAACCCACAACCAGGACCTCAGCAGAAGAGCACTCTGCCCTCCATGGTTCCCAAGAATTGACATTCAGAAGCATGATTGTCTCCAACCTTGGCAAAGCCATCAATAGCCTCCCCTTCCATGAATTTGCCCAGTTCTCTGTTAAAGCCATCCAAGTTGGTGACCATCACTGCCTCCTGTGGGACATCATTCCACAGTTCAGCTATGCGCTGCATGGAGAAGTGCATTCTTTTATCTGTCCTGTATCTGCCAGCTCCATTAGATGTCCATGAATTCTAGTGCAATGAGAGAGGGAGATGAGAGGCTGCCATGGTGAGTCAGGTGGGACGGTAGGTGAGGCCTGGGGCCTGGGCAAGGGCACAGAGTTCTCTGAGACGGACTGCCAAATGGAGGAATGGAGGCCGGTGGGTGGGCAGGTGAGCAAATAAGTGCCAATTTGGCACCTGGAGGCCCCCCGTCAGCCAGGCAGCCAAGCCACTTGCTTGTGTGTCCGGCTAGGCAGTGCCGTGCTCCTGTGGGCACACATGCAGCCATGACACCTCTCCCAGCCAGCTTTGCTCTCTGAGCCTGGAGAGCCAAAGGGAAAGAAATAGACCCCCCAGGTTCAGGGGCAGTCTACCTCTGAATTTTGAGGGTGCTGGATTTTGTCATTTACCTTAGGTGGCAAAATGTATTGGGCTGGTCCTGTCCCAGATGTTCGGTTGGGCATATAAGCAGGCAACTAAGAGGAACTAGACAGGCAGTCTGCCTTCTTACAGGGGGCTCACTGATTTTTCCCTTCCTTTCCAGAATCTGTTCTCCTTTATACTACAGCAGGCTGTGCCTATGACTGCAAGGATGTAAATGCTGGAAGGAAAGTCCATCACGTCAACAAATGCTGCAGAACAGAAATGTGCAACTCTCCCTAGGCTTGGGTTGTGTATGAATGGGCTCCATGCATCTTCAGCCTGATTTGAAGCAAAAGATTATTTATTGATTCCATGCTATTGCCATCTGTTTTTCCTGGAAACCTCTCTGATTTCAAATACCTTGACAAAAAATAAACATTCAGTTACCAAAAGTGAAGAAATTGTTGCTCTAAAATTTAAATGAACTAGGGCAGTGATGGTGGAAATTCCTGGACAAAATTCTCCCCATTCAAAGTCAATAGCAACACTTTTATTTAGGGTTGCAAAACATTGGAATTTAACTGATGGATCTATTGAAACCTTACTCAATTGGCTGAAAAAGAATATCTGAATAATTTGGAATTATTTTCTTTGTAAAAAAAAGTTAATTAATTTTAATGTATTGTATTCAACTATTGAGGAACAGAATTCGTGCTCAGTCATTGGAGCTTTCCTCCCCACATGACAACCCCAAAACTATATATAAAAAACACTTTTAATAAACCAAACAAAATGTTACAAAATAGTGTGCAAGTTGTGAATTTGCCAAAACTCCCCACCAACTTAGAAAGTAAAAATGCAAGAGTGGGGGCTGAGGGGGAAGGTAAGGCTAGGATTATGCAGGCCACCTTTGTCTGCTTCTGCTAAAAGTTTTTAAATGGAGTGTGGGATCAGGCAACAATGTAAACAGAATGACCCTAGATGGACCAATGGTCTGACTCTGCATGAGGCATCTTCTTCTCACAGTGGCTTTAATGAGATGAATCAAGGTATTTATAAACGGTTGCATATTTCGCATAGACAGAGCCAGTCCTTCAATTTGGTCCTTTGCATCGACCACCAATAAACTGTTCAATCACAACAATGGGTGTCTGGCTGATTCCTTCAATGGGTTTTAAGGTTTTCATATAAGCTGGTCATGTATTTCAATGGAAAAGTGGAAGGCTTTAAAAACAAACAGAGAAATAAATAAATAGCAAATCAGCAGCTACTTTATGAAATTAGAAGTGTATATCTTCTTCAGTTGGTAGAGCATGAGACTCTTAATCTCACGGTCATGGGTTTGAGTCCTGCGTTGGGCAAAAAGATTCCTGCACCCTCATGGTGCCTTCCAACTCTATGATTCTGTGATTCTTTTATTACTTCTTTTTTTAGGAAGGCTGCACAGCCAGCCCAAGAAATCTTGCTGTCTGGTGAAAAGTACAAGGTGGTGCTGTTTGTTTGTTTGTTTGTTGCATTTGGAATCATAGAGTTGGAAGGGACCACAAGGATCATCTAGCCCAACTCCCTGTGTTGCAGGAATCTTTTTGCCCAAAGTGCGGCATTTGTATCCCACCTTTCCCCCCAAGGAGCTCAATGTAATGTACACCCTTCTTCCCCTCCTCAATTCTTCCCCACAACACTGTGAGGTTTGTTAGATGGAGAGGTAGTGACTGGTCCAAGGTCATCTAGGGAGCTTCCTGGTCAAGTGAGGATTTGAAACCTGGTCTCCAAAGTTCTAGCTCAACATTCTAAATGCTACACTGCACTGGCTCTCATTCCATGTAAAATGTTCAAACAGTCTGAAGTTTGCATCAGCTCCAGGGATTCAAATGTATACTAGAACTTTCAGTGTGCACAGTTAAATTGGATTCAAAGGCTCTGTCTCCCTAGTGTAACAAGACACACACACACACACACACACACACACACTTTTAAAAAATCAGTTGGGAAAGTGACAGGGAAGTGAATTGAAAAATCTGGGACAAATGAATACTTAGGGAAGACATATCAACACCACACAAGCAAATCTGGATGAAGACAGGGTGAATTAACTGAGATAATTCCCCAAACACTTGATGATAACACTAGGAGGAGAGCATCCCGTTTTGCCATTTGAGACAAAACAGAAAGTGCTGCCGAGGTTTGCAAATCAGTCCATGAGCATAAAAGGGTTGGTGCCCCCTGATGTATTATAACCCAGCAGTTTCTTGTTTCAACCTAATTGCGGACTGTAGCCCATGAAAGCTTATGCCATATCTTGAATTAGAAGACAAACATACCCCGATCCTGGAACAGCTGTTCTTTCAGGAAAGCTATTGCAGGGCTGTGAAATATGTCGGGATTCATGCCCTTAAAATGGGAGATACTGCCTGCAAATTTCATCCTCTTCTGGCCAAAAAAGTCAGAAGCTGTTCATTTTTGGGGGTATGTGTGTCACATTTTAGGGTATATGCCTGTAATTTGGCAGGATTTATTCTCTCTGGAGGGGTTACTATGTCTTCAATTTGCACCCACTTCTGTATAGCCATTTTGAAATGTCCTAATAGTGAATCGGGGTGGGGAAAGAAGCAGATTAGGCTCCATGAGTGCTATTGGGTAGACTCTGAATGGTCTGTGAGACAAATTGGTTTGTTACTGAAGTCACATCATTCGGTATGAATCAAACCCAGTGGTCAGTGTTGCCTGCCATTCTTCCTTTTGCAAATATGAGCAGCAGTTTATGTGAGAAACACACAGCCCTGCAGTGTAGATGGTAGCTTATCATACCTGGAAGTCAAGTTTATGTGTACCCCTTGTGCTGGTCCTGCCTAGATGGCCCATAACACAAAAAGGGAAGAACCTGAAGTTAATTTGGAAATCTATTGTGTCTGGTTCCTGCCTGGCCATTTACATAGCACACAGACTTAATTATGGTCTTCAGCTCTAATTCCAAAAACAGACTATGCAAGAGCCTTAAGACCACAAGGGTGTGCATATGTCAGGGCTGGGGATTTTTTCCCCCCACTCAAGGGATGCATTCCCTGCTGGGTAACCTTCCAAGGGCCACATGTTAGTGGTGGGCAGGGCCAGAGACAAAAGTGGATGAAGCAACAAATAATGTAACTTTTGCACAGTAGGTAAGTTTCTGCACACAATCACACACCCCTCACTTTCCTCATCCAGGACATGCAAGAGGCATTATCAGAGCTGAAGGACACATTCCACACAGACAGAAACTGTCATGGAGCTCTACTCAAATTGATCCAGAGCAGAACTCAAATGTATAGTTAGCGGAGTAAAAACTTAAACATGCTGCAGGATCCCCCAAAAATAGACCAGAGGCAATTGTATTTCATCCACCAACTGAAGGCAAATGAGCATAATGGCCACAAATCCAATACATGCAGGATTGGCCCTGTCCATAAGAAATCCAAGTTGCAGCAGACTTAAACTTACAATAACTTACAAGAAGACTAAAAAAGTTGCAGCAGACTTAAACTTACAATAACTTACAAGAAGACTAAAACTTAACACTAACCATATTATATACAGAACACCACACCAGGAGAAAAGAGAGATAGAAAGAGAGTGAAAGCCAGGCTGCTTCTGGCCTTATTTTCATAGTCAGCATGACCTTGACAGAAAGAGATAACAGAACCAGTTTAGGCCAGCTGTACTCAGCTTCTCTGAAGGAATAATCCAAACATCATGAACCTTCTGCTAGAAGCTTCCAGAACCCTTTTGAATTAATTAGAATGGGAAAGATCTCTTGCACATCACATCGATACTTTCTGCACCAAGAAATGCAAACTGACAAAATCACCTGGATCCAGGGAGGAGGGTTGAGTGGGTGTGTAGCCCAGGGAGGGGCCTCTCCAGGCCTGAGGTTTCCCACCTCTGATATAAGCACTGAAGGTACTCTTACGCTGAATTCACAATCTTCACATCTTGACCCGTCACCTGCCTGGGTCATTTGGGAATCAATCTATGCCTTCCACTGGCTACCCTGAGACCATAGCTTCTCCTATATTTAGACTAATTGATGGAAATGGCACCTAATGGTCCATCATTTGGCAACAGAGCACTCAAATGGGCAAAGGCCATCCAGTTCCTAGGCTGTACTTTGCTGCTAAGACTGTAATCAACCACCGTAGCAGGTGGGAGATGTAACACGAGGTCCCTCCAGAAGCCGCCTACAGTCTCCATGAGAGTTTAAATCCATTATCCCCAGTCACATTTTGTTGTTCCTTTACCAGCTCCACCAAGGAGACCTTGTTGTTCTGCTGGGTTGTCAAGAATGAAAAGAAAGCCCAAGATGATTAACTTGGTTGTGCTTCTCCACATTTTAGCTCTGCTCTTTTGTGAGTAAAACAGATGGGGTGTTGTCAGTCTCGGGTGTGGAGATAATTCCATTGCTTCATGTTACACCATTTGCAACCATTAAGTCTCTTCCATTCCATCTTGGTATGAATTTTGTGCATTTCCCATACATATGTGCTATATGTCCTGTAAGTGTTTGTTGTTGTTATTCGCAAAGCGGGAACATTTTTTTTTTTTAAATGGCATGAGCCTCTGTAAACAAGGCTTCAAGTGATTTTAATGAAGTTAGTTTATGCACATTAATGATAAGGGGTGTTTGGGACAACTTTTAACATACACTACCAGAGCACCTTTAACAAGATGAAAGGTTACACCAGCACTATCCTATGAAAACAGGATGCTGGACTAGATTGGCCTACAGCACTCTTCCTATGTTCTTATGTCATATTCTCTGCATAATTCTTGTTCAAAATGAATTGTAGTTTGTTTTCCATATAAATATTTTCTTAAACTATACCTGTGATTGCACATTGTAGATCAGTAATGATGATCAACAACTGCAACGACAAAATGGACTTGTATATATTAGCAGTAAATGTTTACAGGACCTCAGAGCATTCTGTAACTTTATCTCATTAGTTTTGATGCATGTGAAGCTATTTAGAATTCGGGTGGGTTGTGATGCAATTTCATGCTAAATCTCTTCCCCCCTTCTAGCATCTGAAGCTATCAAATGCCAGGTGTGCACATTCCAATTTCCTGGTTTTATCTGTTTCCAAGGAAGTAATACATGCGCAGCCTTAGTTTGCAAAACAGTCTATGTCAAAGAAGGTATGTTTGCCTTGAAATTAACTCTTATGTGTTAATTTAAGTGGGATGGAGTGGCCACACTAGTTTCATGGCATGTGGGTCATTGAGCCTGTTGCTTACTGGAAAGGAGAGGGGAGAGGACGTGGTTGTGCTGCAACAGCACTAGGAGAGCCATTCCAGAGCTCCTGGTGGTGCCTTTGCACTAAGCCATTCTCCTTGCCTCCTTGCTCTTCTCCCTTCTGGTAAACAACAGTGATCCAACTGATAGGAAGCAAATGGAGCAGTTCCCTTGAGCTACTTCTGTACATGTCTCATCTCACCGGCTTACTTTTCTGTCTTTTAGTGCTATGTGCTAGACTAGGGCTCATCCAGGGACGTAGGTGGCGCTGTGGTCTAAACCACTGAGCCTTGGGCTTGCCAATCAAAAGGTCGGTGGTTCAAATCCCCACGGCGGGGTGAGCTCCCGTTCCTTGGTCCCTGCTCTTGCCAACCTAGCAGTTCGAAAGCACGCCAAAAAGTGCAAGTAGATTAATAGGTACCGTTCCGGCGGGAAGGTAAAGAGCATTTCCGTGCACTGCTCTGGTGTTGGTGTTCTGTTGTGGCAGAAGCAGCTTAGTCATGCTGGCCACATGACTAAGGAAAAACTGTCTGCGGAGCAGACAAATGCCGGCTCCCTCGGCCTGTAAAGCGAGATGAGCGGCGCAACCCCAGAGTCATTCACAACTGGACTTAACAGTCAGGGGTCCCTTTATCTTCAGGGCTCACCCAGACTTCCTTTGGTGCTGCATTTCTAGTCACAAGTTCAAGCTTTAAAGCTCCGTGTCTGAGTAGGTTTTTTGTTTGGGTCCTGGTGCTTTCGCCGGGAAAACCCACGTTTTACCACTGAATCGGAGCAAACAGTGATCAGGTTTTCCACAGATAGCTTCATTAACTACGAACTCCCAAATCTGGAATCCCCTTGGAACTGGTGTCAAAGTTTTGCAAGCATTTTTCAGTGAAGACCCCATGTTTGCAGCGCCCCACAAATGGAGTAATTGATACATCAAAGCGGGGCTCATAATTAATGCCCTAAACCCAACGTTGTCCGATTCACTCCAAACTGGCGCCAAACTTTGGCAAAAGTTTTGCAGGGTTTGTCAGAGAAAACCCTGTGTTCTGCAGCACCCCAAAAATGGAGCAATAGACATTCAAACCCGGGGGTCATGGGGTCACCAAAATCCCAACGTCGTCCAATTCACTTCAAAACGGCGCCAAACTTTGGCAAAAAGTTTTGCAATGTTTTGTAGTGAAAACCCTGCATTTTGCAGTGCTGAACAAAGACCAAGGGAGGGAGCAGAACAGGCGCCCCTGCCATGCTGCTGACGCCCATGTCGCCAATGACCTCTGGCCCTTCCCTGGCTTGAAAGGAGCGGGGCATGGTGAGGGGGGCGTGGGGTGAATGTGGGGCCCAGTGTTTTGTTCAAGTTGGCATGAGTGGCTAGAAGGAAATTGGATTCCCTCTGCATGTTTGTTCGTGTGGGGGGGGGGTAGCTGCTGTGACTTCTCTTTGAATGTGGTTTTACCAATTATGCATGTGTTTTTATTCCTCTGCAGTTGCAAAGATGCTTTACGTGCAAAAAGGATGCCTCGTTGTACCACCTGACAGGTGTCATTATACAACCGGAAATCTTACCCACAGCCTCATGACACAGTGCTGTAGAGGAAAAGATAATTGCAATGCCTGAGCATTTCCTAGAGGAGCATGACCCTCTAGGCTGAGCTTCTTTATGGCAGCCATACTTCTGAGACCATTTCAGCTGTGGTTTAAAAGGCCTTGCCATGCAAAATTGTCTTCTGGAATACCACCCTTTTCCTGAAAGAGGGATAATGTGGTTTGTCACCCATGGATCCTTCTCCCTAGTGCTTCTTCTTCTTCTTCTTCTTCTTCTTCTTCTTCTTCTTCTTCTTCTTCTTCTTCTTCTTCTTCTCCTCCTCCTCCTCCTCCTCCTCCTCCTCCTCCTCCTCCTCCTCCTCCTCCTCCTCCCTTTTTGGTGGGGGTAGAGGTGTCAGTATTCAAATCTTGATAAAAGTGCTCAGAGTGCGAGCCCAAAGGGCTACCATGGGGAGCAAAAAAAAAGAGAGGTCACAGCATTCCATATAATTGAGTACTATCACACCAAAACAAAATTCTGGCTCTTCCAATTGCCCAGAGAGCCATGTTTTAGACATTTAAAAAAAAAAAATACTGCCCAGGATTTTAACTGATTTTATGTCTACTGCTTTTTTTTATTTTTACTGTTGCTACGACAACTGTTTTTGTTTTTGATGCTTTTGATCTGTTTTATATTTGTTTTATGGTTCTCTTTCTGGAAAAATATGTCTTGAAAATCTAGATTAATAAAATTACGTTTTGACTCAAAACACATGATGGTTCAACTGCTGGTCATGGGCAGATTACCACTTTACCATTGTGATAAGCCACAAAGACAAAAAAAAAATCTAATCTTTGTGCTCAACTTTGTTAATCTAGAGCTAGACATTTTTTAGATTACAGCTCTCCTCATCCCTGACCATTGGCCATGCATTTTAGACTGATGGGAGTTGGAGCCCAAGGACATCTGATGGGGGAACAAATTATTTATCCCTAATCTACAACCCAAGCAAGAAATACACATTACATCTCATCCAGGGGTGTAAACTTGAATAAAATATTGAGGGGCCCAGGTAAGCCTCACCTTGCATAATAGATCACATTACATGGCACACACATACCATTTGATGGGCATTGCCATTCAAATTGTGTGCATGAGCCGTGTCTTGTGAGCAATTATGTGGGCCAAGGCTTACCTGACCCCCCCTATATTTTATTCAAGTTGGCGCTCCTTCCCCCTAGTTTGATTTCAAGCCATGTAGGCAAAACAGGTCACCTAATGACATTATGAAGTCATGTGATAGGTGTGCTTCAGTTCCGCACTGGAAAATGACTGAATGAGCCCTTGGTATATGTTATGCACTCTCTCTCTGTGTGTGTATTTGCTGTCAGTACATCAAAAAAACAAAACACAGAGAAGAATTTTGATTTCAATTTCTGTTGGAAAGTGTGTGTGAGAGACAGACCTTCCTTCTCAGCCTGCTTAACTATACTTGTTTAGCCTATTCTTAAATGACCTAGAAGAGAGCCTAATGGACCCAGACGGACACCTTCCCAAAATAGGAACGAGACGGACCCCCTTGTTGCTATATGCAGATGATGCAGCCATCATCTCACGTTCTAGACCAGGTTTGAAATATCTGCTAAGGAAGTTTTCTGATTATTGTACTGAAAATGGCTTATCCATTAACTATGGGAAATCAAAAATATTAGTATTCGAAAGAAGCTTCTCCCAGTCAAACTGGGTGCTGGATGGCCATAACCTTGAACAGGTTAAGTATTTCAGCTACCTAGGGCTTACATTCCACCATACAAGATCATGGAGATTCCATTGGCAAACTTCCCTTCAAAAGGCAGAGATCACAAAGCTAGCCATAAGCAGATTCTTTTTCACAAAGGGCGGCAAGTTTGTACCAGCAGCCTTAAGGGTTTTCAACGCAAAATCCGTTCCCCAACTCCTGTACGCCGCAAATGTATGGCATATTGGGGACCTGCCTAAGATAGATGGCTTTCAAGCAAAATTCTTACGATCTTTGCTTCAGGTACCCAACTGTGTTCCCAACTCTATACTTTTGTTAGAAGCTGGTGAATGCCCAATTACAACTAAGGCATGGTGGGCTGCACTAAAACACTGGCTCAAGATTGCAGTGTTTGAGCTTGGAGAGGGTCTGTATAAACATCTGAACAACAAGGAGTATGTCAGCAACTGGAAGAAAACCATGGCTAGGAAAGCCACCTCCATTGGCCTGGCACCCCCCCCAACTCTATTGCCTGGGATATGAAGGTGCCCTAAAGACCCTAAAGCAAAGACTCTGGGATATTGCACACGGTGAACTGCAGTGTCGCTCACACACAGTCTGTAGTCCGCTGGCAATGGGACTGCAGTATGGGCACGCCTTTAGGATGGCAGCTTATATCAAAAATTTGACAGTCCCTAATTACCGAAGGCTATTTACAAAAGCCAGACTTAATGTCTTCCCTTCTGCAGTGTTGGATGGCAGATTGAGAGGAGTTCCTTATCAGGACAGACTGTGTTCGTGTGCCCAAGACATTGACTCTGTAAAGCACATTTTGCTGCACTGTGTGAAATTCGAGCAAGCCAGGGATGAACTGATATTACCCCTGTTAAGACTTTTCCCGGGAAAATCAGAGGCTTACTATGTCAGGTTCCTACTGGAAGACCGGATAAATGATAGAACATTAGCAGTGGCGAAGTTTTTATCGGTGGTGGCAAGAACAAATGATCTCTCTTCCTAAGTCTGTACATAATGCTTATATAACCTGAAGGCGGGCAGTCAAAACTGTGAACTGTTTTTAATGAATTGTTGGGTCTCTGGACCATAATAAAGACTATTTAGTATTAGTGGATAATTAGAAGAGTGCTAAGGGACTACTATTTTAAATAAAATAGAATAAAATGAATAAACAAATCCAGTGGTTCCTAATTCCACACCCCCATACCCCCAGGCCACTTGAAGATTGCTGAGAATCTTGGCAGACCACTTAAGGATTTTTCTGTCTGTTTTAGCAATTGCCATGCACTGTGATAAATGCTGCATGATATCTTTAGAATTCAGATACATGCAGGTCCCATTTACCAAACACAATGCATTCCCAGGAAATCATTTGTTAGGCAAGCATTCACATAAGAAGCTGGCACTTTCCATTGTTTGCGTGGACAGGTGGAGTCCCCCAAACCCTGGGCAGCCCCCGAGTGGAATAACGACTCAAAACAACGTGCTATGGGATTAAAATTGGCCACAGCTTTATTATGTTTCAGAGGTAGGTAGACCTTGGCTCAGGCATTGGGTGTTATCCCTCCCAGTCCCCCACTGGGGATCTAGGGAACATCAGGGCTATCCGGAGTGTGTGGGGGATGGGCTGGCTCTGGAGAACATATGTTCAAGCAGAGAGCTTGTGGCGGAATAATGCCTGCTGATGATTCAGGTTCATCATGGGCTAACCTATCACTCCCATGTTAGGTAGGTGTTCCCTGGGAGGCGGAGCTAGTTGGCATTCTAAAAGGAGGGGGAACAACCGTTAAAATGCAGTTGGGGGTTTGGCAGTTGGGGGTGGAGGATTAGAGAGAGAAAATGCGAGGTTAGGCTTTGGGGAATGGGAGGAAAGGTCATTACCATTGCTAAAGGGATGCAGGAAATATTATAACTAAGCTGAATTACATGAGAAGAAGATTTGTACCAGTAATAACCCGAGACATCCATGTTTTCAAGTTACCTAATAAAGTTAAATGTGCTTAAACGTTCGTTGACTCTGGCAGTGGATCAGTACCTTAAGAGGTGTGACTAAGAGGAGAGAACAAAGCTTTCCTGTGGAAGAGGAAACTGTTTGCTTATTCTCCTGTCATACAGAGGGCTGGACAGTGAAGCCAAGTGTGCCACTTATTTGCCTAAAGGGCAAACGTAGAGCCCCGAGGCACCCCAGAGGCAACTCCCATATGAACACTGAAGGATTCATCCTAGTTGTCAGTGAAACTTAGGGAGAGTCAGTGTTGGGGGGGAATAGGATCCCTCACAGAGCCCGCCTCCCGTTACATTGCCGTCGCAGGGGAGAACAATGACAACCTCTAGGCGTACGGCCAATGCCTCCCCTCAAAACAACCCCTTTAACGGGGAACCCTGTGATCATCGCTGCAAAGAGGAGGGGTGTGTGGGTCACCACTACACACACACCCCTATTTACGAAAGATAGACTAAAGGATTCTGCCCAAGGCCTGAAACTGTGCCAAAGTTGTGACATTTTGCTACAGGAAAGGCAAAGCCTGCCAATGCAGGGAAATCCCTTTCCAGCCCTTGAACAGCGACCCTGACGTAGCAGCACCCGTGTACCTGTGGAGAAAAGGTTAACCTGCAAAAGAAGGCTTAACTGAGGGTGGGTAGGATAGGAGAAGCTCTGGAGCCAACTGATGATTCCCAGGTAAAATTATCCCCCTATTGTGTGGGCAGGGTGGTCCCTGTTGATATTTTCACCCCTCCCATTGCGAGAATCTGGTGATCGTACATTATGAGAGAAGGAGGGGGCGGAAACTGCTCTTTTGTCCTTCTGTCGCAGCCTGAGTCGGAGAGAGACTCTTATCTTTGTAATGATTACCAGTAGGTGGCTGCTTGAGAAATGTAGCACTCATGCAAGCCAGTAGATTATGTAGTATGTAGTATCTCTTAGAAATAAAACAAGGCATGCTTCAAATCTCCACAGCTAGTCTTCCGTGTTTGTACTTTGCTAAAGGCTACTAAAGTTTCTGGTGCTCACAATGCACAGTTGTGAGTCCACTGCACTGGGACCTGTTATCCGGGATCGGAAGGTCAGTGAAGGTGCTCCAGTCGCCTAGCCCAGGCGTGGGCAGGACTGGGCGTACTGACAGTTCCTTCAACTAAGCCACATGATAAATAGAGCCATGTATACATGGCTCTATTTATCATGTGGCTTAGTTGAAGGAACATTGGCGTTTTAGAAGAGTGTTCCAGTAAATCTTTCACTACCTGTGCTAAGCTAATCTTTCACAAGCCTGTGCTAATGGGAACCACCTAGGGTCCAGGAGGCTGCGCGTGACCACGCAAAGGGTGCCCCCCATTTAATGTGGGGAGTGGTCATTCCTACGGGGACATTTCTAATCTGTGTTCTCCCTGTCCCCCACCACTCCCACCATTGTCCCTAAAATGGCTGCAGCCAACCAGAAAAAGAGAGACAAAGGGGGAACTGATTTGTCTGATCTCTCCTGCTCTCTGATTTGTCCGATCTCAATCTCTCCCCATGAGTTTTGCCTGAAAATGGCTGCTGTCGACCAGTGGCACACAGACAAGTAAGGATGGCAGAAAGTGAGGAGGAATTAAACAACCTTTTAATGAGGGTGAAAGAGGAGAGCACAAAATATGGTCTGAAGCTCAACATCAAAAAAACTAAGATCATGGCCACTGGTCCCATTACCTCCTGGCAAATAGAAGGGGAAGAAATGGAGGCAGTGAGAGATTTTACTTTCTTGGGCTCCATGATCACTGCAGATGGTGACAGCAGTCACGAAATTACGGTAAAAGACGCCTGCTTCTTGGGAGGAAAGCAATGACAAACCTAGACAGCATCTTAAAAAGCAGAGATATCACCTTGCCGACAAAGGTCTGTATAGTTAAAGCTATGGTTTTCCCAGTAGTAATGTATGGAAGTGAGAGCTGGAACATAAAGAAGACTCATCACCGAAGAATTGATGCTTTTGAATTAATGTGCTGGAGGAGACTCTTGAGAGTCCCATGGACTGCAAAAAGATCAAACTTATCCATCCTTAAAGAAATCAGCCCTGAGTGCTCACTGGAAGGACAGATCCTGAAGTTGAGGCTCCAGTACTTTGGCCACCTCATGAGAATAGAAGACTCCCTAGAAAAGACCTTAATGTTGGAAAAGATGGAGGGCACAAGGCGAAGGGGACGACAGAGGATGAGATAGTTGGACAGTGTTCTCGAAGCGACTAGCCTGAGTTTGGCCAAACTGCAGAAGGCAGTGAAAGATAGGCATGCCTCGTGTGCTCTGGTCCATGGGGTCACGAAGAGTCAGACACGACTGATCGACTGAACAACAACAAAGCTCAGTGATCCTCCTTAACTGAACAAATAGTCTCATGTTATGAAACTATTATCAAACCTGATCAATGAGCTTTAAAATTATCAGCTCCATTTACTTCTTATTTCTTTGATTCCAGAGAGCTTCCATTTCAGATCTTCACAGGATAATAGAAATAACTTGGTCAAAATCAATCACTTCAGCAAAGAACAACAGACATTCTGGAATTCCAGTGACGGACTGAAGTTAATGGATATGAATATAGTTAAATGATGGCACATGTATATGCTGTATCTCAGTGGTTTCCAAACTTGGCCCTCCAGATGTTTTGGAACTACAATTCCCATCATCCCTGACCACTGGTTCGGTTAGCTAGGGATGATGGAAGTTGTAGTCCCAAAACATCTGGAGGGCCAAGTTTGGCCATCACTGCCGTATCTGATATGGCTTCCTATTTTTTAGAAAACCACTACAACTCTCATTATAACCTATTTCATATCATGAACTACTTGGGACACACACACACACACACACACACACACACAAACACCTAAGAACATATGCATGCACCAAGTGGGCTCTTGGGAGGGGGGCAAGATTGAAATGCATATCTCCTCAGAATCCCAGTTTTTACCCATTTTCCCACCTTGGCTCAATCTGCTCCTAAGATTGCCACTTTCTGATGCCATGATCCACTTGATAAACCATGTGAGAAGTCCAAATGAGTACACACAATTGCACACTCTCCAGCATGAATAAGGAACTTCTCATTTTGTATCTTCATTCTTGCATGTCGTCTTGTATGTCCCTTAACTTTTG
Source organism: Lacerta agilis (assembly GCF_009819535.1). NCBI lineage: Eukaryota > Metazoa > Chordata > Lepidosauria > Squamata > Lacertidae > Lacerta > Lacerta agilis. The sequence continues at coordinate 12,548,683 of NC_046326.1, read as the reverse complement.
GTGTATTTCCCCATTCTTCAACCTTGGTTCAATCTAATCTCTGTGTTTTCATAGGGCCATCCATGTGAAGGTCCATTAATCTGACTGTCAAGCTTTCAGCTGAAGCCTCCAAATGAGCATAGCACAACCTGCTCCTTGGCTGTCAATTGCTGATACAGTTGGATTTAGCATATGGGCTCCAGCATATGTAATGCACCAAATTACAGGGTGGTGAACTCCATCTCTGATTGGCTGAAAGTGCAACTGTATAATAATTGCAACACAGAGTCCAGCTGCCACCCCTGTACTCTCCTATGGATTGAGCTCTGCTGACAAGACCTTGATCCTCTTTTGAATTGTCACTCACCAGGAGAAAAGAAACTATGCATAAGATTCTGTTTCTTGGCCTCTCCATCTTCCTCTGCTGTGCTCTGGGTGAGTAGCAAAAAATATAGCTTGGCATTGTGCAGCTGCAGCAAATCTGCCACTCCTGCCAATTCAAGCTATCTTCTCCTCTCAGTAACCAGCAGTGAGGCACAATGTTAGAAAGCCAGGTAAGCAATGCTGTCTTCCTTCAGTGGTCTTCAGCCCCTGTTGAAACCACACCCTTGCAAAGCACATTGAGGAAACAAAACAAGTGGAAGGGATTTCCAGGCTAATTTCATGAGCGTGGAAATCCCTTCATCTGCATGTTTGAAGCTCAATGAAAATCACACGTTCTATTTGCTTGTCTGCGATTACAACTGAAGAAACTCTTTATGAGTAAAACCCATTGTACCTGTGGGGACTTTCCACACTGTTTGGAAGTGTGGAAAGATCTGCTTCTGTTCAGCCTGATCCTATGCATGCTTGCTTCAAATGACATCCCAACAAGATAAAGGGGGCATACTTTCTAGTTACAATTCCTGCTTGCTGCTCCTTTCTCGGCTCTGCCCAGCCCAGCCCACCTTTCAAAATCCCAGATCTGTGCAGCTGGGCTGATTCAACCCTGGTTGACCCAGGACTGTCTCAAGCCAATCTGGCTGAAGTCCAGATCAGCCCGAATTGTCCCGATGTGGTTCAGGATATGGGTTTTTGCTGCACCATTCCATAGCCCTTTACAAAGAGGGATGCTACCATGTAACTGACTCCTTTTGAAAAATTGTCAAAGCAGAGACACATTATGTAAAGCGGCTGGTTACACAAATTTCTTATTAATGCTTGCTTTGGGGCGCAGAGTCAAAAGTTGTGGTGGGAATCTAAATGGGACTCACAGATAGATGACAAACAAGGGAATGGTCTGTGGGCCAAGTGTCTATTCAGGTCTTGGCCAGCTCAAACTTGAGAGCTTTCTCTAAGTAGTATGTGGCTGATACCTTACTCCAGTGTTTTTCAACCACTGTTCCGCGGCACACTAGTGTGCCGCGAGATGTTGCCTGGTGTGCCGTGGGAAAAATTGAAAAATTACTTTATATATAGTCAATATAGGCACACAGTTAAATTTTTTAACATTTTCTAATGGTGGTGTGCCTCGTGATTTTTTTCATGAAACAAGTGTGCCTTTGCCCAAAAAAGGTTGAAAAACACTGCCTTACTCTGTGACAACTCTCCTTTGTGCACCCCAGTACATCTTTACTGAGTTGCAGGGGCTGTTGTAAATGATTACTTCATCTTTCCACTTGGCATTTTAAAACTTGCATATGGGAACAGAACGAGAATTGAAAAGTAAAGAACTTATTTCTCATCTCCTAACAGCAGCCCAAGACTGTATCGGCAAACCCTGGAAGACCTTGAATCTTAATAATTTGGATTGCTGGTATTCAAGGTTTTTGGCAAATCACCCTTCTTGAAAATACATCCCATAAATTAAAAGTAAAGGTAAAGGACCCCTGGATGGTGAAGTCCAGTCCAAATAGACTATGGGGTGCAGTCCAAGGGAGCTGGTGTTTGTCCGCAGACAGCTTTCTGGGTCATGTGGTCAGCATGACTAAACTGCTTCTGGTGCAACGGGATACTGTGACAGAAAACAGAGCACATGGAAATGCCATTTACCTTCCCATTGCAGTGGTACTTATTTATCTACTTGCGCTGGTATGCTTTCGAACTGCTAGGCTGGCAGAAACTGGGACAGAGCAATGGGAGTTCACCCCATTGCACAGATTCAGACTGCCAACCAGGTGATCGTCAAGTTCAAGCAGCTCAGTGGTTTAGATCACAATACCACCTGCGTCCCTAAATTAAAAGTATCTATAGGGCAGAGCTCGAATGACCATTCTTTTCATATATGGCATGCTTTTATTTCTTATACAAATATTGAGCCACATGGTCACTGAGTCTACGCAAATGTCTGACTCACTATAGAACCTTTATTCTCAGTAATAATGGAGCTCCCAGGTGGAGAATACTTGTATGAGTTAGTACTTTCTTATTGCTTTGCTGCTGAATTTTTTTCTATACTTTTGTCTTTCTGGGCTGTGACATTGTACAGTTTACGTTTCTGATTATTTGTTTATTTCTCTTTTCTTATGATTGCACTGTTGTTGTTGTTGTTGTTGTTGTTGTTGTTGTTGTTGTTGTTAATAAATTAATAAAAAACAGTTGACCAGAGGTGATAATGGACAACAAAATAAAAGTATATTTATACCGTGAAAGCCAGTGTGGTCCCACAGGCTATTTTATGAATAAAATGTGCATTTTTAAGGACCACGGGAAGAAACACAGGATGTACATGAGATGTCACCCTTCAATGACTTTAAAACTTTGACATCCACAATTGTGCTTTATGCCCAGGCTCAAAGGTATCAGGAATTCTTTCAAAAAGAAATTCTTGGGCTCCATCTCAACACAGGCTCTGCCTCAGACGAGCATAGCATAGTGTTGAGATGCTTCCATCACCTTACGACTGATCTCACGGCCTTCTTCAGGTTACCACCCCAAATTATAAACCGAAATGAATATACTTACGGTGCCCCCTGGTATAATTCTCAGTGCAAACAAGCAAGACAGCACCTTCGTGCCATATATAATGTATATAAGACCTCTGGTGCATCTACTCTGCCAGCTAGTTATGCACAAGCCAAGCTAGCTTACAAACGCACACAGAAAATGGCCAAACGTGAGTGGCAACACAATCGCTGGCAGGCTTTGATTACTGCTTCAAAATCGCACAGATCCAGGGAATTCTGGTCTTTGATCAACAGAAGGGCGAGGAAATACCCAAGGGCAGTTATCCCTGCACCGACATGGGAATTGTTCCTGAAGAAATGCTTCTCACAGGCAGATGCTCCCTCTGCCCACCTGATGCATCTGTTTACCCACTTACCTATTTGGCCTCCCACCGATTCTGATGAAATTGCCAAGCTAATAGCTCAGCTGAAACTAGGTAAAGCCCCAGGGTCCGATCTGATCCCTGCTGAGGCCATTAAACTACACCCAAAATGGTGGGCTGGCATCTTGGCCAAAACCTTTGATGCAATCAACGCTTCCGGCCTCATCCCCAAAATATGGAAGGAGGCCATTATAGTACCAATTCACAAAAAAGGATCTCCAACAGAGCCGGAAAACTACCGTAACATCAGCCTCCTTTCAATCATAGGGAAAATCTATGCCCGTTTTTTGCTGACTAAACTATTGCGATGGGTAGATGAGACTAACCAGATTGGCCATGAACAAGCAGGGTTTAGAACTAAACGCTCTACAACCGACCATGCGATAGTTCTTTATCATCTTGCACGGAAGTACTCCTCCCCTCCCCGGGGTTACCTCTGTGCCGCCTTCTTAGACTTAAAGGCAGCCTTTGACAGCGTTCCTAGAAATATCCTATGGGAGAAACTTGCAAAACAGGGTATCGATAGAAGACTCTTATGGCTTATAAGTCAGCTCCACGAAGGTACTCTTGCCAGAGTGAGACTTACTCCTGCGGGTGACCTCACCAACTCGATACCAATAAACAAGGGAGTTCGCCAAGGATGCATACTGGCTCCCTGCCTATTTAACCTATTCATCAGCGACATGCGAGCACCTCTAGTCAACTCATCTCCAAGTACACACGCACCTAGACTAGCGGACTACCGCTGCCCACTCCTTTTATATGCGGACGATGCGGTAATTCTATCTTACTCACGTGTTGGACTAACCAGGGCCTTGAAGATCTTTGCCACGTATTGTCAACTCAACCAATTAACTATTAACCATGCTAAATCCAAGATTCTGATTTTCTCCAGAAGTCGGAGATTATACGAATGGAAGCTTGGCGGAGCAAAAATAGAGCAATTTCTAAAATTCCAATATCTAGGAGTTATTTTTCAATACAATCTGGGGTGGAAAGCTCAAATTCAACACCTACTTAACAAGGCCAAAACTCTGTCATACGCGCTCCTCCGATTCTTTTTTTCGGATGGAGCATTGCATGTTCCCTCAGCCCTAAAGGTGTTTAAGGCAAAAGTGGTGAGCGTGCTTGCTTATGCTGCCCCGCTTTGGGCTGCGATGACAGATCTTGCCCCTCTTGAGACGCTGCAAAATCAATTCCTACGCCGGCTCCTAATGCTCCCCCTGTGTGTAAGCAATGCAGCCATTCGCCTAGAATTGAAGATTGTATCCTTAGAAACTTGCCTGTGGAAGCAAGTCTTCAATTATTGGTTAACATTGTGGCATAGATTACCAAGCCACTACCTTGTCCAATGCTTATGGCGAGATGAATTCTCTAGCCTTTGGACTAGTAGAATTCATGCCAAACTCCTGAGTTATGGAATCTCTCCTTCAGATTCCCTAAAATTAGATCAAACTACTGCTCAAAGACTGATCCGCCAAAGACTGGATGACATCGATCTACAGCGAAATTATATGCTGGGGGGAGGTGTTTGTTCGCCCCAGAACATTGGTATCACCTTAACTTACTGCGTTCCATCATACCTCTCCTCCCTTTCGACTGTTGTCCATAGACTGGCCTTCACCAAAGCGAGGTTCAATGTTTTTCCCTCCAATGTCCTGAGACATAGATTCTCAAAGGGCCAAGCCTCCGCCATGTGCGAATGTGATAAGGAGACACTGGAGTCTCTCCAGCACATTATGTTCGCTTGCCCCTTGTTCAACGTGCCACGGGCAAATTTGCTGGGATCAATCATACAGAAACTAGAGGGCACCCCACCAGAATTCCACCTTGCCCAAATCTTGCAGGATAAGGACGCTCATACGACCCTGAAAGTGGCAAGGTTCCTGGTCGCTGTCCTTACCCAAAAGCGACGCCAAGGAGCACTACAAGCTAGCTAAGGCTTAGTTTGCCATTCTATTTTATTGTATTTTATTGTTACTGTGGGGTTTTAGCGGCTGTTGTTCCCACTTGCACAAACTGTTTTCTATGTGTTTTTATTTGTATGGGCCTATGGCCGTAAATAAAATTCTATTCTATTCTAATTGTGCTTTATGCAAGCCACAGAGTTTGGGAAAGGTAAAAATCAATGCTTTTATTTATCAATTTGTTTTATAAAGCAGCTCTTCTTTCCAACAGTTGATGCTCTCACTTGCCATGAATGCAAAAAATATGATCCCACTGCTGGCTGTGTCACTGGAGAATCGACTTGTACAGCTCGGAGAAAACAATACTGCGTGCTGATCTATGTTGAAGGTATGTTTGGCTCCATTTGCAATTGAGCTTGCATTAATTTTATGTAGTGTCTCTGGTCCTTATTTTCCAGCTCCTGGATATTCACACTGTATTACAAATTGTCTGGCATCATGTAATAACGGCTGCTTTTATTTGCCATGACTGAATGAATGCCTCCACACCTCCTACTTTGTATAGTCACACTTCATGTATAGTATAAGGTGATGCCTATCCCCCAGGCATGCTGGAGCTCTTGATCTTCCTGACACACACCTCCCAGAAGATGTAGATGTAGTGATAGCCACCAACTTGGGTGGCTTTTAAAAAACAGATTAAACAAATTCACAGAGGAGAAGACTAACAACAGCTTCAAGGCACAGTGGCCATTTATTACCTCCAACATCAGAAGCACTGAGAAAGCTACAATATCCAGAATCAATCCCTTTCCCTAGCGAACTTGGGGAATTGTAGCTCAGTGAGCAGAATAGTGGTCTCCTAACAATACTCAGCAGGGACACGGGTGGCGCTGTGGGTTAAACCACTGTGCCGCTTGGGCTTGCTGATCGAAAGGTCGCCGGTTCAAATCCCCGCGACGGGGTGAGCTCCCGTTGTTTGGTCCCAGCTCCTGCCAACCTGGCAGTTTGAAAACACACAGTACAAGTAGATAAATAGGTACCGCTCCAGCAGGAAGTTGAACGTCATTTCCGTGTGCTGCTCTGGTTTCGCCAGAAGCGGCTTAGTCATGCTGGCCACATGACCCGGAAAAACTGTATGCGGAAGCGGACAAACGCTGGCTCCCTCGGCCTTTAAAGTGAGATGAGCGCTGCAACCCTGGAGTCGTTCACGACTGGACTTAATTGTCAGGGGTCCCTTTACCTTTACCCTAACAATACTCAGCAAACTACAGTTTTTGAGAAACCATGACTGTTAAAGTATCATACTGCTTGAAATGTATCACAAGCTCTTTACACTCTAGTTTGTTTTTGCAGGTCCCAATATTGGTGTTTAGATGTCAGAAGACCATGTGAGTGTATAATAGGGGGTTTCAAGGCTGCAGCCCCAGCCTCAATTTTCTTTTTTTTCCCCTTTGCACAATAATTGTTATTAATTTTTCATTTTTTGTCAACATAACATGTATGACATGAACAAGCATTTTACATTCATTTTCTCATTTACACATTTGATGTTTACTGTTTTTAGATTCTCACTACTTTCTATTTACACACGTTTCCTATATCTACAATGGCTTCCAATCTTCCTTAGCTGTCTTCCTTCATTCATATTTTACAGCGCTTTGTTTTACTTAAAACCTTAAAAGTTACACTTAACGCACAAAGGGTTTTGTAACATGTATATACATAATTAATTTGCTTGTTTCCCCATTGCTGATCCAATAAAATTTATGTATTTGAGAAGTTCAAATGCCAAATGTGATTTATTTCAACTCTACTGCTATGTAATCCATAAATTTCTTCCATTCCCTGTCGAAAATTGCCTCATCTTGTTGTCTGATTTTTCCTGTTAATTTAGCAATTTCCGCATATTCCATTATTTTTTTGTCTCCAGTCTTCTATTGAAGGTATTTGCTGTTGCTTCCATACCTGTGCTAGTAACAATCTTGCCCGTGTACTTTCATACATAAAAATTTTTTGATCACTTTTCTCAACGTCATCAGCTACCATTCCCAACAGGAAGGCTTCTGGTCTTTTCTTAAAAGTGTATTTGAAAATTTTCTTTAGTTCATTGTAAATTCTTTCCCAGTATTTTTTAACACTCTTACATTTCCACCACATGTGAAAAAACTCCCCTTCCTCCTTGTTGCACTTCCAAACAGCCCCAATTCTCATGACCCTGCCCACATGACCTCTGACATTCCCATGCTGAGAGGTCTGCTTCTCACACACTTGACACATCCTTACATGCTCTTTGAAGCTTTGAGCAGGGCTATTGCTTCTCTACATCTATTTTTGCATCTCTATGTAAAACCCAGGGACCCAGGTGGCGCTGTGGGTTAAACCACAGAGTCTAGGGATTACTGATCAGAAGGTCGGTGGTTCGAATCACTGCCACGGGGTGAGCTCCCGTTGCTCGGTCCCAGCTTCTGCCCACCTAGCAGTTTGAAAGCACGTCAAAGTGCAAGTAGATAAATAGGGACTGCTCCAGCGGGAAGGTAAACGGCGTTTCTGTGCGCTGCTCTGGTTCGCCAGAAGCGGCTTTGTCATGCTGGCCACATGACCTGGAAGCTGTCTGGGGACAAACGCTGGCTCCCTTGGCCTATAGAGCGAGATGAGCGCCGCAACCCCAGAGTCGGACACGACTGGACCTGATGGTCAGGGGTCCCTTTTCCTTTACCTTATGTAAAATATATCAGGGGTCCAAAGCATTATCAGTTTAATGATCTCTGCTCAGGGCAGGTAATAAGGAGTGTTGTGTATATACTAAATGAGTTCCCTTTCCTCCTTTTCCACAGAGGGGGAGACACCATTTTATGAGCAACAGTGCTCTACAAAGCATACTCCGTGCGACGTTGTGGAATTGAGCGCAGACGGTAAAAAAACGGCAACATGTTGTGATTCCCATGACCTCTGCAATGCACCACAGTAACATATCTGCGAAACCATTGGGTCTTTCTACTCTGTCATATCCAAAGATTTATGCCCTCGTTCTGCTGTTATCCCAAGCATCCAGCATCTGCTCAAGACAAGTAGATCCTGGATCAGCTATGAATTTAGCCAAGTGTTAACGCCATCAGATACCAAAATGTACTGCATGACAGGTAACAAATACTGTCCGTTACCAAAAAGAATTGCAGATTCACTTTCAGGTGCATGTCATCTAACAAATTCTGGCAGTCACAAAAACTATCCAGTTTCTCCAATATTGCTTAATACCACTGAAAGTCTAATGCTATTGCTTCAAATCCTTCTTATGTTTTAAAGAGAACAACGCTGCTTTATTTTCGCTATAGAAATATATATGTGAATAGAAAAGTAATGGCACTGATGCATCCCCAGCACATCAGCCCACAGTGTTGTCTGCCAATAAGTTCTACTCAGAGTATACCCATTGAAATTAATGAACCCAAGTTACTTGGTCTCATTAATTTTAATTGGTCTACTTTGAGTACGACTAGCATTTGATACAACCCGTGGACTTTAATGTGTGCCCCTGAGATGCAGGGCCATCCTCATTTATGATCCTTGAAGTGCACACTTATTTAGTCAGCTTCTCTGTCAAAGTGTTTTGCCAAATCGTGTAATAACTCTGTTCCTGTACTGAATCTCCATTTTCATTTCCCACTGGTTTGCAATCACCTGTCTTGTAGCAATAAAATAAAAAATAGCATTTCTTGAAATGGCATTGTCTCATTCTTTCAATCAAAACTGGATCATAATGCCAATGAAAATCTTTTGTCAATAGAAGAGCAAACTGTTGCACCACACTCCAATATTATTTTGCCCCAAAACTCTCAGCTTTATTTCCAACACCCCACCCCCCAATGCAGATATGTGCCTAATTCTAAACATTCTTTCTGCCAGGATTTCCAACTGAATGCGTCATAAATATAGTTAGACTTCAGGGATGTGAGATATTTTTGCTGATACAGACTTACTGAGCAATCCTCCCCCTCGAAGAAAGACAGTGTAAGTTCTGTGTTAACCCTGGCAAAGCTCTGGGCCCAGCAGAATGTAACTAAACATAGAACACACTTGCTAAAAATGGATGGCTAAGTCCAGTCAAAGGCAACTATGGGGTTGAAGTGCTTATCTCGTTTTCAGGCCAAGGGAGCTGGTGTTTGTCCACAGACAGCTTTCAGGGTCATGTGGCCAGCATGACTAAACCACATTTGGCACAACAGAACACTGTGACAAAAACCAGAATGCATGGAAACACTGTTTCCCTTCCCGCTACAGTGGTACCTATTTATCTACTTGCACTGGCATGCCTTCAAACTGCTAGGTTAGCAGGAGCTGGGACAGGGCAACGGGAGCTCACCCCATTGTGGGGATTCAAACTGCCAACCTTCCGATCGGCAAGCCCAAGAGGCTCAGTGGTTTAGACCACAGTGCCACCCGCGTCCTATGAGGTGTGTGACTCAACTCACACGCATGTCCAGCACTGATAGATATTCAATGCAACAACTCAAAAAGGATTGGAATCTTTTATTGGAGACAGTACATGCACCCATTATGAATATGTGTTTACTTTCTCACTCATTCCCCATAAGTTGCACCCACCAGAGGAGTATTGAAAGATTGATTTATTCTTTGAAATGAAAGAGAGGTGGTATATATGGGTATGGTTTCAGACAGCCAAGCTACAGATACACAGGCAGCAAAACAGATTGTATGTATACACCTTAGACCTAAAAAGGAGATGATCCCTAACAATCCAAGTCAGAAGAGTGAGTGCAATAATGTGTCACAGACCCTAGGTGCTGGCTACCTGGGGCCCTGGGTGCCTGAGCACCCACAAAATTCCCCATGAAGGGGCCAGGCAACCAAAAATGTTGGTGCCAGGGCCATGCATGCTGGGTGGCATCCACAGCACCGGGCACCCATGGTCGTGGGGCCAAGCTGGCACTCCTGCCGCAAACTCACAGTTAAAAGAAAGGAAAGGAAAGGAAAGGAAAGGAAAGGAAAGGAAAGGAAAGGAAAGGAAAGGAAAGGAAAGGAAAGGAAAGGAAGGGAAAGATGTACCTGATATGGAATCCTACCAGAACACAGAGTCAAGGATCAGAGCTTTGTGCATCTGAAAGAGTTAAGCTATTTGCTTTTTATCTTATACCATCCAAACAGCAGAACTCGAGAGACCCATTCCAGCTGTGAGCTACAAAATCATTGAAAGCCTGGGGTTGAAGTACAATTGAGGGCCAAATATTCCCTATGGAGAGGGAAGAGGGCTTCCCAAGACAGCAAACAATACAACACCGAAATCCTTAGCAGCCTTCCTGCAAGTTCCTGTCAGTTTACCAATTGTTTACTGAGATAATGTGAAGTTGAAGGGATGTGACCCTAGCTGGAAATGACTAAGTAATTATCTGTATCATGAATTTACTATTGAAAGTACGTTTCATTATCTGTGCTGAGTCTTGTTCCTCCTTACAAGAATGATAATTGCAGTTTGCTGGTAGCACAAGATTAGTGTGCTGATCTTTACATAAAGTATTAGGAGGCCAGTATATTTACTTGTCAGGGACGCAGGTGGTGCTGTGGGTTAAACCACAGAGTCTAGGGCTTGCTGATCAGAAGGTTGGCAGTTCGAATCCCTGCCACGAGGTGAGCTCCTGTTGCTCGGTCCCAGCTCCTGCCCACCTAGCAGTTCGAAAGCACGTCAAAGTGCAAGTAGATAAATAGGGACTGCTCCAGCGGGAAGGTAAACAGCATTTCCGTGCGCTGCACTGGTTCACCAGAAGCGGCTTAGTCATGCTGGCCACATGACCCGGAAGCTGTCTGCGGACAAACGCCGGCTCCCTCGGCCTATAGAACGAGATGAGTGCCGCAACCCCAGAGTTGGACACGACTGGACCTGATGGTCAGGGGTCCCTTTACCTTTGCCTATATTTACTTGTAACTTCCACGTCATGTTTAAGATAAGAGTTGGTACCAGAGAAGTCCAGATGAGCACACACTATTGCAAACTCTTCAACATGAACAAGGAACTTCTCATTTTGTATAATTATCTTCATTCTTGCATGCCAATTGACATGAACTGATGGTCACCTTGTAAATCCCCTCAGAATCCTGGTTTTTAGTGTTGTTCCCCATTCTTCCACTGAAGCTCAGTCATGTCTATGTGCTTTCACTGAGTCAATCATGTGAAGGTCCATTAATCTGACCATCAAGCATTCACCAGGAGCCTCCAAATGGGCATAGCACAACCTGCTCCTCAGCTGTTAATTCCTGATACAATCAGATTTAGCATATGCACTTCAGCAATATAGATCTCCAACAAGATCTACCAACTTACATGGTGGTCAAATCCATCTCTGATTGGCTGAAAGTGCAACTGTATAAAAATTGTAGCACAGAGTCCAGCTGCCACCCCTGTACTCTCCGGTGGATTGTGTTCTGCTGACAAGACCTTGATCCTCTATTGAATTGTCACTCACCAGGAGAAAAGAAACTATGCATAAGATTCTGTTTCTTGGCCTCTCCATCCTCCTCTGCTGTGCTCTGGGTGAGTAGCAAAAAATATAGCTTGGCACTGTGCAGCTGCAGCAAATCTACCATTCTTGCCAATTTTAGCTATCTCCTCTTTTCACTAACCAGCAGTGGCATACAATGATGGGAAACCAGGTAAACAATGTGCTACGAGTCACTGCTAAAATCGCACCCTTTCTCACTTTCTAGAAAGAATGACTTCCTTCCAGCCTCTCCTTCTCTCCCACCTCACCCCTCACCTATCAGACCTTTTCACAGCTCCAGATCAGTCCAGCTGGGCTGACTTGACTCAGGGTTACCCATCACTGTCTCAAGCCAATCTGGCTGAAGTCCAGATCAGTCCAGATCATGCCTCTGCTTTATCTATGCCAGGGGTCGGCAAGGTTTACCTTGCATGGGCCGGTTCACTTCAGTGGAGATCTCTCCATGGGCTGGACCGTGCGCCTGCAATTTCCAGTGTCTGCGTCTGTGCAGACACGATTTCCGGCACTGCGGAAGCGAGTCCCCGCACTGCGCTGTGCTGCACTGGTTTAGCGCAGTGCACAGGGACTCACCAGTGGGTGACTTGACTCAGGGGCGGCTCATGGGCTGGTTAAATGACCCCTGTGGGGCACTTGTGGCCCATGAGCCTTAGGCTGCCAACCTCTGATCTATGCTAATAACAGGTTTTCATCCTCTCCTGAAAATGTACAAAACAGTTAAGCAGAGGTGACCATGGACAATAGAGATGCATATTTATGCAATGAAAGCCAATGTGGTTTGAAGGGCTATGCCAAGGATAAAAATGTGTATTTTGAGGAACTGTGAATACTACCTTGGGAGAAATGTGGGTTGCCTCCATTCAATGACTTTCAAACTTGCTCGACATCAACTATTGTTTCAATGTGCTTCATGTAAGTTACACAGAGTTTGTGAAAGGTAAGAATCAATATTTTCATTTATTTATTAATTTTTAAAAAGAGGCTTGACTCCTCTTTCCAACAGTTGATGCCCTCACCTGCAATGTCTGCAAAAAATACGAATTCGTTGGTGGATGTGTCGAAGGAAAATCCACTTGTGAAGCTGACCCGGATGAAAAGTGCATGCTGATCTACGTCGAAAGTATGTTTGATTCCATATGAAATCATGCTTAAGTTAATGTTATATATAGCATGCCTGTTCTTTATCTTCCAGCTCCTGGATCTTCACATCACATTACTAATATTCTGGAATCATGTAATACTGGTGATGTTCTTGATCTTCCTGCCACAGACCTCCACCAGAGCTTTGTCCATCTTTCCCACAAGATGTAGTCACGGCCACCAACATGGGGGCTTTAGAAAACAAATTAGAGAAATTCACAGGGGAGACGACTATCAGCAGCTGCTAGGAATGGTAGCTATATATTATCTCCCAACATCAGAAGCACTCGGGGCTCATTCAGACTTCCTTTTGTGCCATGTTTCTAGACACAAGTCTATGCGTTGAAGCACCATGTCTGAGCTCCCCCCCCGCCAGTGTTTTCCCTGTGAAAACCTGTGATTTACTGCTGAATCAGAAACAAACGACAATCCTTGGAAAACCTGAATTGCCATTTGCTCCAATTCAACATTAGAGAGCAAATTTTTGAGGTGAAGGCTCCGGACATGGTGCTTGGAAGCATGGACTGGTGCCTAGAAAGGGCATAGCAAAAGCTAAGTGTGGATGAGCCCCCAGAAAGCCACCGTTTAATAAGCAGTCCTTCTAGCCAGGAAACATGGGGAATGGCATCTCTGTGTGAGGAAAAGGGGTCTCCTAACAACTCTCAGCACTCTGAAGAAACTACAGTTCCCAGGATTCATTGGGGAGAGCCATGACTGCTAAACTGGTATCATACTGCTTGAAAAAATATAATGCACAAAAGAATAATGAAACCCATCTCATATCAGGAATGGAAATATTTATATATATATATATTTTAAACCACACAATGTGGGAGAACTTTCCAAACAGAAATCAAATGGAGTATTCTGGAGTGGGGCATGACTGACTAGTTGGAATCTCGAACAAGAGCTCTTCAGACTATAGTATGTTTTTGCAAGTCCCTTTAGGCCTATTCCAGTGTGAGAAGCAGGGGCGGCCCAGCCTGTTTCACCTCATTTGGTGAAGTTGGAAGGTGCTCCCTACTTCTGCCCCCTGCAAAAGCTTTGATTACTGTGATCACACTGCTATGTCTTCTGGGTTCTGGTGAGATCTTGCGAGTAGCCCACAAGACCTTGCCAGAACCTGGAAGCCACAACAGCTTCTCCTTGCTTCTCTGATGGTGATGGGGGGGGCAGGTGGGGAGGGCACCCTCCACCATGGGAGAAGCAGCATCAGCAGCAATATCTTGTGAGAACTTGCACAGTGACAGGTGCAAGTGGGGGGGGGCACAGGGGTGCCACCTTTTGGGATTCCACAATCCGAGGTGGCGGCTTCAGTCAACTTCCTGGGCAGGCTGGCCCTGGTTAGAGGAACACACGGAGGTACATACAGCAGCCCCGTCCCCAGTTTCCATGGCCCTGCCCACTTCATCTCTGACATCCCCATGCTGAGTGGTCTGCTCCCCACATACTTGGCATGCCCCCACATGTTCTTTGAAGACCTGAACAGGGCTACTGCCTCTCTACATTAAATCTAGCATCTCAATGTAAAGCATGCCAGAGGTCCAAAGTGTGGTCAATTTAATGATCTATGCTCAGAGCAGATCATAGGAAGAGCTGTGAATATACTAAATGGTTCCCTTTTCTCCTTTTCCATAGAGGGGGAAATACCACATTATAAGCAACGGTGCTCTTCGAAGCATTCTCCATGTGACCTTGTGGACGTCAGCATAGATGGTACAAAAACATCAACATGCTGTGATTCCCATGATCTCTGCAATGCACCATAGTAATATGTCTGTGAAACCATTGGGTCTTTCTTCTCTACCATATTCCAAGACTCTTTGCCTCTTTGTGCTCTGCTCCCAAACATCCAAAGCCTCTGCTTCAGAAAAATTGGTCCTGGGTCAGCTATCAATTTAGCCAAGTGTTAATAGCAGCAGATCCCAAATTGCATTGTATGGCCGACAGGACATTTTTTGCAGCTGAAACATGGGCACCATTGCCATTATAAGAGAACAAGGGAGGCATTCATGGTGAGTTCTGGCACACCCTTTTCTAGAAAAAAATAGCACTGATGGCAGGTAGCAAATACTATCAGCTGCTGAAAAGAATTACAGATGCATGTCAGATCAGGATTGCCATACATCCCCAAAAAAGCTCAACAATTCTGGGGTTTTCCTTTAAAAAGGCCAACAACTTTCAAGGTGTCCTGGTTTTTACTTTTTGAAATATGGGAACCCTATATTCTGACATTTGATTTCGTGAAAGTAATGGCAATGATGCATGGTATGTTTCTGAGCACAATTCAAAGTGTTGATGTTGACCTTTAAAACCCTAAACGGCCTTGGCCCAGTATACCTGAAGGGGTATCTCTTTCCCCATTGTTCTGCCTGGACACTGAGGTCCAGGGCCAAGGGCTTTCTGGCAGTTCCCTCACTGCGAGAAGCCAAGTTACAGGGAACCAGGCAGAGGGCCTTCTCAGTAGTGGCCCCCACCCTGTGGAATGCCCTTCCATCAGATGTCAAAGAGATAAACAACTACCTGACATTTAGAAAACACCTGAAGGCAGCCCTGTTTAGGGAAGTTTTTAATCTGTGATATTTTAATGTATTTTAATATTTGTTGGAAGCCACCCAGAGTGGCTGGGGAAACCCAGCCAGATGGGCGGGGTACAAATTAATAATAATAATAATAATAATAATAATAATAATAATAATAATAATAATGCCAGTACATCAGACCACTAGGTTGTCTCCCAATAGGTTCTACTCATGTATACACATTGAAATTAAATGATTCAATCCCATTAGCATTAATGTGTCTACTTTGAGTATGGCTAGTGATTGATAGGACCCATGGACTTCCATGCGTGCCCTTGAGCTGCAAAATCATTTCAGTAAACTCTGAAACTCACATTTATTTAGTCAGCTTCTCTGCAAAAGTGTTTTGCCAAATGTAACAACTCTGTTCTTGTATTGGGCCTCCAATATTATTCCCTGCTATTTTACAACAACCTGTCTTACCGCAATAAAATAAAACAATAGTATTTCTTGAAATGGCATTGTCTCACTCTTTCAATCAAAACTGGATAGTAATGCCAATGGAAATCTTTTGTCAATGGAAGAGCAAAGTGTTTCACCACATTCCAAGATTATTTTATCCCCAAACTCTTAAATTTTCTTCCATTGCCACCACATACAGAGATAAGTGCCTAATTCTGAACATTCTTTCCTCCAACCTTTTCAGTTGAGCTGAATGTGAGGCCCAATGAGGCAGTTGTGAAGACTGAAGGTCACTGCCTCCCCACCACTCTCCAAGGCTCCTCTCCCAGCAGTCTTAGGCTCCCTCACCTGGTCTCTTTGCTCTACCCACTTCATTTCTCTGTGTGCTCTCTGGATATGAATAATTTAATCCTGGGTTGTGGAAGAAGAGATCGAAAACCTCCCCCCCCCCTCAGAACAACATCAAGCAATTATTTTATTGTTGCACTCATTGCATGGTCCCCTGAATCCATTAAAAACAACAACCAATCAGTGCCGTCAGGGGGAAGGAAAGTTGGGTCAGTGTAGATGTCAGACTGGATGTGTCCTCCGACACCAGAGTCATAGGAGTTTCCCACCGGAGGAGGGTCCGTTCAGCCCCTGAGTTGAGATTCCCCATCCCTACCAAAACACGAGATCAGTCTTGGAAAATAGTTCTGTATGTCCCTTTCCATTCTGTTCCTGCTGATAAGATTTTGTGGATCATTGCAGTTGGGTGCAGAACATTCTCTACCTATAACTGCAGTGGAACTTTGGAGTTGGGAGCCCATTTTAATGAATGAACCAGAGAGGCAGACCTGTCAAGATTCCAACCAAGAGCTTCCTGATTTGTTCAGTGGTTTCCCTTGTGGTAGGTAGCACAGTGAGAAGAGAAGGGATGGAATCGCTGTCCAGGGTCCCAGCATGGCACCACCAACCCAGGAAACCTACCGGTTTCTCTTGATATGGTCTGCTATAAATACTTCTAGGCCAGCAAGCCAACACTCTTTTGGCATTTGTGACTCCTACCCTTTATCCGGGATTCCCTGCTTTTCCCTTCCTCCCACGAGCTGTGCTCCTAGTTTGCAGACTTCCCCATCTCTTTGTCTATTCTTCTGCTTATTGGATTCTTGCAGCCTCATTCCGGCTTCCCTTTGGAGTGACTTTCAGTCACTGGCCTGCAATGAACTCCCCCTGGCTGGCTTACCTGTGGATCTACTCGTTGCTCCATCCAACTCCAGTCAGAGGGAAGGTTCATTGCTCTGTGACAGAACCGGGGCTGTTTCACTCTGAACAACTTTGGCCTGATCCGCACCATACATACAGAGTTGGTGCCATCTTCCCTTCCCCTCACCCACATAACTGCTGATGAATAACTGAAGAATTTGTATGTAATTTGCTATAGCAGCATTCTATATATTTGCTGTTACCATTTTGCAACGGTCCTTGCCACCAGGTTACACTATGTTTACAAATCAATTACCTTCCCTTTCAAAGTTAAGGGTTTTCCAATGGGGTAGCCCTGTTAGTCCTTTGCAGCAAAAGCGTGAAAGACACTTGTGACACCTGAGAAGTGAGAAGTGATGGCAGCTGCGAGATCTGATGAGATCTCATGCAGCTCTCGCAACATCTTGTGGGATTCTCACAAGATCTCGCCACTGATGTCACTTCTCCTCCCTTCTCCCACCTGCCCCCCCCACCAGCGTAAGAGAAGCAAGGAGAAGCAGCTGCACCTTCCAGGTTCTGGCAAAATCTTGCAGACTACTCACAACATCTGAGCGTGGCTTGGTGAAAGTCACTTTGCTTGGCTGGCTAGGGATGGTGCAGAGCACACAAGAGTTGTCCTATTTCGCTCTGAACAACTTTGGGCTGATCCACACCATACATACACCATACACCAGAGACTGCATGAGAGTGAACAGCCTATAAAATGTCTCAGTTTAACACAAAATCTGTTAGAATAGTTTATTAACAGTCTGCTTCAGAAGCCAGCATGGGACATTTTATTGTCAATAAAAGAAAACATCAAGCAGCGCTTGAAGAAACTGTTTCAGCAGCGTGGCACAGTGAGGATATGAGGCTTAGGTTATGGCAAGCACTCTGCAGTAGCCCCATGCTACTCATTTCCCTTCTGCATTATCATATAAACAAAGGTCAGATTGCTTACAGCAAACAGTTTCCACAAGTGCTCCACCTGCTGTGAATTCTTTGACATTGCACTTATCACCCGGCCTGGTACATCTTCTTATGGAGGAAGATCCATGCCCTAGAGAGGTTAAAAACAAGCACATTGGTATATGGAAATCATAAGATCCTAGCCAAAATTTCATTGACACTGAATTAAAGGAAAATTGTAGATTAGATACACAACTTAATGGATGTTCTTGTCATCTTCTTCTAGTCATTTACCTCACAACAGTGACTCAAAGTGATTTTCAAAGACAATATAGGCACAAACACCAACTGCAACAAAGACAGCCAGTAAAAATATGAAAAACACATCTATACAAATAAAAGGCAGCTCTTATAGATCCTGGCCCACTAAAAGATGCTGCAGACATGTAAAACCTTCAGATTAAAGGCTAGAAGCTGAACAATGTCAGGCATGCCTGGAAGATGCAGGCCATTTGGATCCCTTCCAATCGGGATTCAGGCCTCATCATGGGACTGAAACCGCCTTTGTTGCACTGGTTGATGATCTCCAGTGGGTTGGGGACAAAGGTGAAAGCTGTTTCTTGGTCCTGCTAGATCTCTCAGTGGCCTTTGACACCATTGACCATGACATCCTTCTGGACTATCTAGAGGAGTTGGGAGCTGGGGGCACTGTTATATAGTGGTTTCGCTCCTTCCTCCTGGGCCATGTCCAGAAAGTGGTGTTGGGGGATGAGTGTTCAGACCCCTGGGCTCTCACTTGTGGGGTGCCTCAGGGTTCTGTCCCCTCCCCCTTGCTTTTTAACATCTACATGAAGCTGCTGGGAGAGATAATCAGGGGGTTTGGGCTGGGTGTTCATCAATATGTGGATGATACCCAGCTCTACCTCTCTTTTAAATCAGAACCAGTAAAGGTGGTTAATGAGTGTCCAGAGGCAGTTGGAAGATGGATGGTGGCTAACAGATTGAAGTTGAATCCTAACAAGATGGAAGTACTGTTTTGGGGAGACAGAGGGCAGGCAGGTATGGGGGATTCCCTGGTCTTGAATAGGATAACTGTGCTCTTGAAGTATCAGATGCACAGCCTGGGAGTCATTTTGGACTCACAAGTGTCCATGGAGGCGCAGGTCAATTCTGTGTCCAGAGCAGCTGTCTACCAGCTCCATCTGGTATGCAGACTGAGACCCTACCTGCCCACAGACTATCTCGCCAGAGTGGTGCATGTTCTGGTTATCTCCTGCTTGGGCATCTGCAAAGTGCTCTATGTGGGGCTACCTTTGAAGGTGACTTGGAAACTACAACTAATCCAGAATGTGGCAGCTAGACTGGTGGCTGGGAGTGGCTGCCGATACCATGTAACACCAGTCCTGAAAGATGTACATTAGCTCCCAATATGTTCCCCAGGCCTTGGGCTAATTAAACCATCTATGGCCTTTTAAACTGTGGGAGGTGGGTAATGTATTTGTTTGTTACTGTGGTATGTATTTTGTGTTTTTATATTGTAAACCAACCTGTGATTGATTGATTGAATGAAGGGAGGTAAAGAAATGTAATAAACCATCATTTTCTTCTTCTCCTCTCCTTAGAGGAGGAGGGTTTCAACCCTGCTGGCTGCTGCTTGGCAAGCACTTATTAAGGAGCACTCTGAAGCTCATAGGACTGAATCTTCTACTCACTAGCTGGTGAATGGAGGGTTCAATCCTGCAGACTGCAGATGCACAAGTGCTTTCATAGTTTAGATATGTGCTTGATCACAGAATATAAACAGGCAGATGCAAAACTTCATGTTTTGAAGTTGTTGTTGTTTTACTATCAAGCAGTATGCAAGATGGCTGAAATAAAATAAACAAGCAAAGAAGCATTCTGGAACATACTTACTAGTCACTGTTTTGATATATATGCATTGCTCTCCAGGACTAGCCAAGCAGGTGCTCCATCCTTGGGCACAGCCTTGGGCACTTCTATATTTTTGGCAGACCTCACAGCGGAGAGCTTCAGCTGCAGGCAAAGGATCAGAAACAATCCCCTTTATGAATGTGACCATCCTGATATTAACACACACACACACACACACACACACACACACACACACTGCTGTATGTCCTTGCCCAAGGGATGAGAAAAGGTGCGTACAAGAAGATTGACCCTGATTTAGAATTACAGTATGTATCTGTGTACTGGCTGCTGCAGTAGACCTTGTTTCCACTCCGTACCAGAGAATACAAAGCAGCCTGGGAAACCTCCAGCATCTCTAGCGACAATGTTCGAGATGGTTCGCCGACATCTTCCAGGGTCCACTGCTGAACACGACAGCACTGGGCAGGGAGGCAAAGTTATTTTAATTTGGGTATAACTGTAAACTGTTTGTTGTTGTTGTTGTTGTTGTTGTTGTTGTTGTTGTTGTTGTTGGTGTTGGTTTCTATTGATTTATTGGTTTGTTTGTTGCTCGTATAGGATATTTTGTTTTTTAATGTTTGATGCTTTGTTGTGTTTCTATATACAGTCATTTTGGCTCCGGAACGCTGCAAACCCAGAAGTGAGTGTTCCGGTTTGCAAACGTTCTTTGGAACCCAAACGTCTGACGGGGCTTCCGCTGCTTCCGATTGGCTGCTGGAGCTTCCTGCAGCCAATCAGAAGCCACGCTTTGGTTTCCGAACATTTTGGAAGTTGAACGGACTTTTGGAATGGATTACATTCAATTTCCAAGTGACTGGGGAAACCCAGCAAGATGGGTGTGATTTTTATTTTATTTTAAGAATGTTGTTGTTGTTGTTGTTGTTGTTGTTGTTGTTGTTGTTGTTAGGGATTTTTTTCCAGCTGGAATTCAGTTCCGGCACCTCTCAGGTAGGCACCATTGCTATTATAAGAGAACAAGGGAGGCATTCATGTTGAGTTTCTGCACCTCTTTTCCTAGAAAAATAGCACTGCTTATGGGAGAGCCACAAGTTCACATGGGAATAGTTAACTAAGCTCTGTGCTTATATGACTAGCAGCACGCAGCATCGAGCCCTGATGTCACAGCCTGAGCCCATACTGGGTGGCCTGCTCAGTGATGGCATTGCCCCATTGGAAGCTGCTTTATAATAGGTCAGACTTATATACATTATTATTATTATTATTATTATTATTATTATTATTATTATTATTATTATTATTATTATTATTAACAACCTGGTCCTTTTCACTGGATATACCAGGGGTGGAGCTTGAGACCTTCTAATCTGAATGCAAAGTAGATGCTACACTACTGATCTCCTCTTTCTCTTCATCTGCCACTAAAATGTAGTAACAAGTTGCATTTGATTCAAGTACATATATTTCCATTTCCATGCCATGTTTCCACCAAACCGGTCTTCAAAAGATTTGCAGTCAGAATTAATGCTGCATGCACAGCAATAACAATGAATAAGCGATACAGTCCAGTTCCTTTTCTTTAAATCCAGTTCCATAAAAACAACAGCAAACTAAAAAGCCATCCTTAAATGGAAGCAAGGGAATGAAAAACATATACACAAGGAACAGAAGGCTGAAACAGATTGGTATGCAGAGCACTCTGCACAAAATCCAGATACATGTAAAGAAAAAGCACAACAGGTAATTCCTAAAACATCATTTCAGAAACAAGACTAGGCTATTTGGGACTCGGAAGGGAATTTTGAATGTGGACAATTTTGGAAGCACCCCTAAACATGGCATCCGACACCTTTAGCTTAGAGAAGCTTTTAGTCGAAAGTTCCACTGTAAAATGCGATAAGATTTGTTTCTGTACATGAGATATCACAGCAGTTTTCAAACGGGGGCCTTGAATAAGTTGAGTTATCGTCATAGCTGAGACTTTCTCATACTCACCCAGGCCAAAGCAGCAGACAATGAATAAAAAGCTTACAAGCTGCATTCTGTATATGTTTTGTTTTCTCCCTTGAGCTGATGACTCAGGAGAAGGAATCAAGCGTCCTGTGCTATGTTCCTCATATAATGGCTTGGAAATGTGGGCAGATATGCATTTAAAGTGGACTTGTGGCCTCTTCCTGAAAAGACTCGTTTTTCATTCCAGAGCTGAAATTATGACCCATTACAATCTTATCGGGAAAGCACAATCTGAGTCTGTGACATTCTTTGATCTTAGAACAGCATAGCATTATGCACAATCTGTTACGGATATTTTACTATAGTGCCACTTAGGCAGATGTGGCAGAGTTGCTGCCAGTAGCAACAACACCAGTTGCCAGACTGCTTTTTCTACCCCAATCAGGCCAGTGTGTCCTTCTGCTCATGGTGGTGAGGTCATGCCAGGAGATTATTTAAGGATTCAGTAGATGATATCAGCTGGGGCAGGATGGCAGGGCCACCTTGTTTGGTGGGACCTGGGAGGGAACCTGAGCCTGTACTGCTCATGGAAGCCAGGGATGTAGTTGCCCAGAGTCATAGCGGCTCAAAGGCTTCTGCAGCAGCATCCTTGCTGGGTCCCTTCTCCAGTGTCCTAGAGCTGTCCAATCAGCATGAAATGGGAACTTTATAGTCACTGTGTGCACCAAACATAAGCATTTAGGGGCACTGAAAACATTATTTTCAGTATTATTATTATTATGAATATGAATAGTAATATTAATAATATTTTTGTACCCTGCCCTTTCCCCTGATGGGACTTATGGCGACTTACTGATAAAAACACAAACTGCTAAAAAGACAGAAAAACCAATCATTAAAACACTGATAGAATTAACTATGTACAGATAGGAAATCTGTTTAAAACATACCAGTAATCACAATAAAATCAGCCCTGCACCAGCCCTTTATTAAAAGCAGTCAATCCTCAAAAGTCTGTTGCAGCAAGAAAGTCTTCCCCTGTCGGCAGGAGGACAGCAAGGAGACAGCCAGTCGACCTTCTCTAGGGAGGGAGATCCATAGGTTGCATTTGTTTTCCTTTGTGAGAACAACATGCATTTATGATATATACATTTAGAAAATGCACTTGCAGTTTCTTTTAGCTCAGTGATTCCATGAACACATCAGGATATATTTGAAGAGCGTTCAAACTTTTAGTATTCCCCCCCCCCCCGAAGATCAGAGCCGACAGTGGGACAAGTTTGGGTGCGTATTATGGGTGACTACATCACTTTAAAACCATTGCTTGTCTCCATCTTGCCGCATGCTTCTCCATATAATTCCAGCAGCTATTTTGCTCTGTGTAAGTGGCCGATTATTTCATGTAAGGGGCTGTGAGTTTGGGAAAGGTGTAATAAATATGTTGCAAATACCAAATTAATATTAATCAATGGAAGCGGGTACTTGGAAGGAACTTGGGACAGAAACACAATAAATAAAGTGGAGTTGAAAGAAACTGGGAGGTCACACACACTTCTCTTCATCCAGGCAAGCAAGAGGCATTATTAGACAACAAGGACACATTCCAGCCAAGCAAAAGCACCGACTGAGAGTATGAAAGAGGAACAGAGGAGGGTGGGACCTCAGAAGAAGGGGTGTGGTCT
The DNA here is from genome assembly GCF_009819535.1 of Lacerta agilis. Taxonomy (NCBI): domain Eukaryota; kingdom Metazoa; phylum Chordata; class Lepidosauria; order Squamata; family Lacertidae; genus Lacerta; species Lacerta agilis. The sequence goes on along the minus strand of NC_046326.1, from coordinate 12,525,196 downwards.
GGGAAGGGGTCCATTGTCTGGAAGAATCCCAAGGGCTGGATAAAGAGTCTGTATTTGGTTCCTGGACCTGAGTTTCCACACCCCTGCATGAGCAAGAGAATGACATCAACAGAGAGCTTCTTTCCAACACTTGAGGGGTGCTCATATGAAAATACCCTTATTAACAGGATCAGTAAGGCAAACATTCCGCTGATCTCACAAATTCATCTTTAATATCTAAAGGTCCACAAATTCTGATTGTTACAAAGGTCTTTCATACAGCACCACATATCTTCCCTGGAAGACTTGTCATGAAACTTCATACTACGGCATACATTGCTGCAGCCTCGGTCCATTCGCATCACAACACCACCTGCAAAGGGATAGTAAGAAAGAGAAAAATATATCCAAGCTCCATGATAAGCATACAGTTTCCATCATCATCCACATCACCACCACCACCTTATCATCATCATCATCATCACCATCATTTATACCCCACCAATCTGGCTGGGTTTCCCCAGCCACTCTGGGCACCTTACAGCACATAAAAAATTGTAAGACTTTAGACATAAAAAATTCATACAGGGCTGCCTTCAGATGTCTTCTAAAACTCAGATAGTTGTGTATTTTCTTGACATCTGATGGGAGGGCGTTCCACAGGGCGGGTGTCACTACCGAGAAGACCCTCTGCCCAGTTCCCTGTAACCTGACTTCTCACAGTGAGGGAACTGCAAGAAGGCCCTCAGCGCTGGACCTCAGTGTCCGAGCTGAATGATGGGGGTGGAGATGCTCCTTCAGGTATACTGGGCCAAGGCCATTCAGGGCTTTAAAGGTCAGCACCAACAGTTTGAACTGTGCTCCGAAAAATGCTGGGAGCTACTGCAGGTCTTTCAGGACTGGTGTTATATGGTCCCGGGAGCCACTCCCAGCCACCAGTCTAGCGGCTGCATTCTGGATTAGTTGTAGTTTCCAAGTCACCTTCAAAGGTAGCTCCACGTAGAGTGCATTGCAGTTGTCCAAGCAGGAGATAACCAGAGCATGCACCACTCTGGCAAGACCGTCCACGGGCAGGTACGGTCTCAGCCTGCATACCAGATGGAGCTGGTAGATAGCTGCCCTGGACACAGAATTGACCTGTGCCTCCATAGACAGCTGCGAGTCCAAAATGACTCCCAGGATGCACAGCTGGTTCTTCAGGGGCACAGTAACCCCATTCAGGACCAGGGAGTAATGACTCCAGTCTCAAAGAGGGATGTCAGACAAAATGGGAATGGAAATGGCTGATGTTTGCTTACTAGTCCCATGTCCAAAACAGAAGTCCACCCAGTGAATATGACTGATATTCATTTTTGTTGCTTTCTGTCTGCAAACAGCACATAATTGATTATGTCAACCTCATTTGCATTGTGTTTCCCTCGCATCATAATGAATTGGATAGAATGACACAATGCCAATATCATTTGTGTAGCTAGTTATGCAAGTTACAGAACTACATAATTTTGCTGCAGTGGACAATGAAACACATAACACAGTTTTTGCTCGGAGATGAAATTCAGCTGAAGGGAAACAGTGCTGCTTGTGGCGAATACAGGGCAGAGTGGGAAATGATGTCTTCTTACACCCCCAGTTTCTAGTAAGCACCAGCACTAGAAAGAACAAGGGATGCTACGGCTACTCCTCATTGGTTGAAGCCCTCTTTAGGGATTCCAAAGAATGTATGAGGGTTAAAACTGTACAGTGCTGTGGACGCCTGTTGCCTAGAGATGCAGGAACAACCTGTTTTAAACGGATTTGTACATGGGATGTGGCAGTTTCAACCCATCCAAACTTTGCCTGTGATGGATCCCCTCTTGTATCTGGTATCTTCTTCTGCCCAAGCCACTTGTGCACTTATATGTGATCTTAAACAAGTCAGTGGTCCCCCATGAGAGAGTATTGTTTCCAAATGCACTCGTCGGCTCGAAAGGTTGGTGATCACTTCCATAACCACTGCACCACAATGTCCTATGTGGTATGGGGGGGTTGTATTGGAGATGTGTGTATACATGGTTATGGGGTTTCGTCTCCCAAATGTGCCCATGGGCCCCCATAAGTTGACCAACCACACTGGTATTTCATATCCAAAAGATTGGCCACCGTACATGAAACCCAATAAAATGCTCTATCAGCCATCATTGCTGTCCTGACCAAATTTTAGCTTTGCTTTTGCTTTCAATCATGCACTACTCTATTTTAATAGTGTCACTCGTGGGACAGGAGGATCTTAAGAACTCTTGAATGGCTGATCAGCACTTCACCACCAGTGAAGCAACCCTGAAGAATTGTAAAGATATAACTGGAAAGAAGAGGCCAAAGTGTCAATTTTCATCACCTTTTAGCGTGATTTTTATCAGATTGGTTTGAAATTTGACATTTACATAGAACTCCTCTGACAAGGAAACTTGTATGGCAAGTTTCATGCTATTAGCCTGATGGATTTCACTTTTATAAGCTGTAAGGTAAAAGGAGCCCTGGACAGTTAAGTCCAGTCAAGGTGACTATGGGGTTGCAGCGCTCATCCAGCTTTCAGGCCAAGAGAGCCGGCGTTTGTCCACAGACAGCTTTCCTGGTCACGTGGCCAGCATGACTAAACCACCTTTGCTGGAAGCCAAAGCACACGGAAATGCTGTTTACCTTCCCGCCATAGCGGGACCTATTTATCTATTTGCACTAGTGTGCTTTCAAACTGCTAGGTTGGCAGGAGCTGGGAAAGAGCAATGGGAGCTCACTGTTGTGGGGATTCGAACTGCCAACCTTCCAATCGGCAAACCCAAGAGGCTCAGTGGCACCATAAGCTATATACTTGGCAGGGGGTTGGACTGGATGGCCCTTGTGGTCTCTTCCAACTCTATGATTCTATGAATGCTGTGCATTCAGGTTTTACTACTAGCCTGAACTATAATAATATGAATTATCCTCCACTAACAGCAGAAATTAGCCTCCAGCTGTATATATAAGGCTAGCATGCTGTTGCTTCTCTTACTGGGGAACAAAACAAGACACCATTCTTTATATGCCATGGCTTTTGGAAAAGATGAGCTTGGAACTTACAAATGTGACAGATCTTATAGTGAAAATGTTTTTTTAAGCAAGGTTCATCTTAACATTTCTATATCAGAAGTGCATTGCCGCCCAAACTCTTACTCTTTCATCCTGTGTATATCTAGAGCAGTGAACCTAGAATCATAGAATTCTGGAGAATCGTAGAGCTGCAATGGACTGTAAAGGATAATCTAGTCCAACCCTCTGTTATGCAGGAATCTCAGCTAACCAATTCCTGAGAAGCTGGAGTATAGTTGCAGTACAACCGTCTCTGCTGCCGCTGCCATGCTGCCTCTTGTCTCTACATTCATCTTACTGAGGATGCACTACAGCTCAGCACATCTCAGTTTTGAGCATCTGATCCATACTCTACCCAGCCCCAGGTTCATAATGTCCAGCGGAATCAGAGGTAGACTCACTGGTACAGGGCAGGAAAGAGTGGCTATCAGATGACCAAAGGCTGAAGCATAGGAGAACTTCAGCAGCAAGCCCAATATCCTCCTGAGAGGCCGAACATTTCCTGCAGAGTAAGAGTACTCATGCTTACAGCCAGACTCACTTGTAACAGTCATCCGGCTGTAGCAGACTCTCCGAGGTCCTGCCTTGCAAGTTTTTTCTTTATGCACACAGGTGTTATCATGCTGAACTTCTTTACAGTGAAGGCACCAAGTAACTCCAGCTGGACAAGACGAGCGGAAAAGGGGGAATAGAAAATAAATAAGCAAATAGTAATAATACATATTAATTTCATTGTTTGTACCCTGCCCATTTGACAGGGTTGCCCCAACCACTCTGGGGTAATGTCTGGTTAGAGGAACATTGCTGGCAAGACACCTTCTTGAATAGAAATGCATTAACATGGAACACACCAAATGCTACCATCAACTGCAAGTTAGGTATGTGTTCAGAGGTCCTCCATGCGAGGGCGGGGGGTGGGACAATGACCCTGATTGGCTCGGAATCCCTGTATATGTTGACATGCACATGGATCAACATACCCACTCCTGTCCCCGACATGAAACCTTTGCACTTCTTTAAAGACGTCACTTCAAAATATTGGTTTGGGAGATCATTTTAAATGATGAATCTGCTATTCTATTCTCTCTCTGCCCACCCCTTTTCTCTCCCTTGGTAGTTTATTTTTATTATTATATTATGATTCCCTCTCATTGTATTTTGGTAAGAACTGTACACAGATGAAGAGGGAGGGCAATTTGAAGACCCCTTGTGAGATTCGAGTAAGGGAAGTTCTCACAGGGCGAAAGGGTGTGAGAAGAGAGGGATGGGCCCAGGTGATAGCTGAGAGGGTGCAACTTCCTTCTGGGCCTGTCAAGCAGCAGCCCAAAGTATCTCAGTGAGGTTCCAACACCAAGGGTGGGTGGGCAGCTTATAGGGCAAAGTGGTCCTGACCTCTCAGGGCCAAGGCCTTTTAAAGGCTCATGGCCCTTCCCCACTCTTGCGAGATCCCATGGAATAATCTCAGTCCTGTGAGATCTTGCGAGAGCTCTGCAAGGAGATGGCGCCCCACCTCCCCAAAGCTCCCTGAGCCCCTGCACCACCGGGCAACGTAGTCCTGCCTGGAAAAACATGCGGAACGAGACATACAACGTAACTGGGTGGCGTTGCTTGGACAATACTTAAACTGGCTGGGTCTGTAAAGCATGCTGAGTCAGTCATAAAGTATGCTGAATCCTTCTCAGTGTATACACTTCATGAGCAGAAATCAGACATTTCAGGAACAAATGCTCAAGGCTGAACATGACATCTTATGATTATGATATATTTGCAACACACCTTGAGGTGCAGTCTGATCCCCAAAAACAAGCTCATGCACAGACATCAGTTTCATATACATCACTGTGCACAGTGTTAGCTGCTTCACAAAAGCAGTCACTCCTTATATAATACAGCTATCTGTTTCACACCCAGAACTACACGGCACTTTTCATTTCATTTTTTTTTAAAAAAATATTTATTTATTTTTTAATTACTGGTACAGTTTTACAATCACATATCCAACATACAACATATAGACAAGATTCCATAGAATCTCCGGGACTTCCCTCCTCCCCTTTTTGGGTCCTATTGCTAATCGTTTCCTCCTGCATCTTTTGTAATAATCCAAATCTTTTACACCTCCATTATATCCAAAATTCACCATTAAAATACAAGTGTTATTCCAATCCTATGAACAATTGTAACTGTTTACAATGGTTTTTAAGATAAATTATAAATTTCCCCCATTCTTTATTAAAGTTTTGGTTTTCCTGATTTCTGATTCTTCCAGTCATTTCTGCCATATCGGCATATTCCATCAACTTAATCTGCCATTACTCTCTGGTCAGGACTTTATCTTCTTTCCATCTCTGGAAAGCACAGTTCATTTCAGATACTTGTACTGAGACTTTTCTGTTCTGCAACTGGCATCTCAGAATTCCCAGGATTGGATGAGCTACATAAATCAAGCAATTCCCAATAGCTCTCTCCTAGTAATTCCCCTCTAGAGTGTTTTGTTATTTTGCTTTGGACTTACCTGCCTCAAGGTACAGAAGGATGAAGAAATGTATTGCCAGAAGGATGTTTAGCTTTACTTCCATTTTTTACCAAGACTGAAGGCAAAAACAAGAAAAGGCAATCAAACTTAAATAAAGGCAGATGGGGGGAGGGGAGGGGTTTGGGGGTGCAAGCTTCCCACAATGGACTATGGGAAGAACAGAGTGGCTAGATTTAATTAGCATCCTTGAGGGCTAGTGGGTGGACCTCTAGAAACTTATAGTTAGTGGAGATATAGAACATCTAGTGACTCATGATGGACATTTGTAAGTCTTCCATGAACTTGTAGAAGAATGGCGTGGGTGAATGTCATGGCCAGGGACTTTCTCAATACCATGCCTCATGCCTTCATCTTTCATGTTTTCAAGACACAGGGGTGGGAATTTCAGAGCTGGGTACATAATGCACTTAGTCTCCCTAACCTAGAGCACTATTATATGAAGAAGATGCCAGTGAAAATTCTAGGGGATACATTTTGCATGTGCATCTTTTCCATGAGCAATCTAAAAATGACCGCTCCCCACATCAAATGGGGTGCGACTTTTGCATGGTCGTGCATGGCCCCCCAGATCACAGTGCGGCTCCCAGTAGTTTGGGCTGGCTTCATCCTCCCCAGGGTGGATACCTGGGGTCTCTGCCTATCTCAGCCAATCACCCAATCCCGCCTGGGGAGGCGCTGCCAGGGGATTGGCCAGGTAAGGGGAGGGACTGCCCTGCCCACACAACAGAAGGTGAATCTTACCTGCGAAGTGGCAGTCGGCTCCAAAGCTTCTCGCACCCTCCCCTCCCTCAGTTAAGTCTTCTTTTGCAGGTTAACCTCTTCTCCACAGGTACACAGGTGCTGCTATGTCAGGGTCACTGTTGAAGGGCCGGAAAGGAATTTTCCTGCATTGGCAGGTTTTGCCTTTCTAGTGGCAAAATGTCACAACTTTGCCGGTTTCAGGCCTTGGGCGGAATCCTTTAGTCTGTCTTCCTAAATGAGGGGGGGGGGGGCGTGAAGCAGTGACCCACGCCCCACTTGCGGCAGTGATCCCAAGGTTCCCTGTTAAAAGGGTCTTGGGGGGAGGCATTGGCCATACGCTGAGAGGTTATCATTGCTCTCCCCTCCAATGGCAGCAATATGGGGGGCGGGCGGGCGGGCTCTCTGCTTGCACTTATGTTCTCCAGAGCCAGCCCAATCCCCACACATTCTGGATAACCCTGACATCTCCCAGATCTCTGGCTGGGGACGGGGAAGGATAAACGCCCAGTGCCTGAGCCAAGGTCTCCCTACATCTGAATCTTAATAAAGTTGGGCCAATTTTAATCCTATAGCACGTTGTCTTGAGTCATTATTCTGCTCAGGGGGTCACCTGGGGTTGGCTGGACTCCGCCTGTCCACGCAAATTACAAAACAGAAGGACATGTTCTAGAGATCCTACCTCCTGATTATTATTACAGGGGCACACATTTGAGGAAAGAGGGTTGAGAGAATACCTGCCCCAAAGCATATGGACAGTGACGTCTGGAACTTTTTTTTTTTTTTGAAAGCTTGTTTCATATTTAACTGTGTATGTTTACTATGAAGTTGGTCCCATGTGTTAAATGAGGCTTCCTTCCCAGTAAGCGTGCTTTAGGATTATAGCAACAGTCCAAGATTTACCTATCAATCAACTTTTGTGCAATGCATTTTGATCTATGGAGCAAAGCCTCAGCTCTCCCCAATGGCTTCTGCTCATCATTTCCGCTCTATAACGTTTTGTTCTTCTTGCCTCTGGGATTTACCTGAATCAAGGTAGAGAAGGTCTAGGAAACCCATGGCCAGAACTTTGTTTATCCTGAGTTTACTTCTTTCAGGCCAAAGAAGGAAGAGAATCTAAGTTAAATGAAAGGAGACAAGGAGAAAAATTGCAAGCTTCCTACACTGGGTGATGGTAGAACAGAGTGGGTGACTCTAAAATTTCTTTTTTAAAAAAAGAAAATAATTTATTGGTATTTCCACACAAAGCAAACAAAGCAAAATCATACATACTACAAAAAATACAAACAAACTACAGAATAAAAATACAAAATACAAACAAAAGAAACAAATACATACCTAACAACCCACCTACCACAGGAACACACCAATCTAATAATTTTAACCTTATTTCAAATCTTACTTAGGGGACATCCTCACGTTCTCTCTTCTGCGTTCAGTTCGAATTTACTTTAGTAACTTAGGTGACTCTAACATTTCACCCGGGTCCTGAAAAGTTTATTATAGGAAGCAAGTTGGCAGTGAGGGTACAGAATGTCTAGTAGCCAGTGGATATTTGCCACTGATCATGCAACCAAGAAAGACAGGTACACATCGCCCTCATCTAATCTTGCCCCATTCTAAAATTTATTTATTGGTGTGTGTTTTTCCTTTTTTGTTGGAAATCTACCAAAGAATAAAAGAAATCGAGATTAATGGATTTTCTCAGGATAGTGGAGGGCATGTGTGCTTTGTGCCATTGGTGAAGTGGTGGTAGTATTCAGCGGGGGTGGGGGGCAAAAAATGGGGGGGGGTCCCAAGAAGGATCAGTTGTGCGGGAGTGAGAAATATCCCTATTTTCCTCCGATGAATGTTGGAGAATATGGAACTGTAGCAAAAATAGGTTTGTTGCTTGCAGCAAGTTGGCAACAGAGCGGGTTGGTTTGTTTTGGTTTTTTTTTTATATGAAAAAGGAAAGGAAAGCCAGAGTCTGTGGACATTAGGGCTCTGCACTAAATTTGTTTGTAGGATCAGGTCCTCCAGGATCTGATTCTGCACAATGCTGAAGTTTTTAAAGCCCTTAGTTCTGCTTGTTTTGGAGATGGCTCTGGGTCAAGGAAGATGGACTCTGGGACAGCACAAGGCAACTTGCCCTAATCTGGGGGCCACAGATTGAGGCCACGGGGTGGGTATGGGGATCCTTGCATGGCAGTAGCAGACATCCAGTTGACCTGACTAATCCATCTTCAACCAAGTTTTATTATTCTTTTATTGCTTGACCCAGATTTTGTGATGGTTGCAATGGTCTGTGTTACAGCACAGCTTATATTTTTCCAGTCCGCTTTTCTTATACTTGACGGTTTCACACTTCCTAGTACAACCCCGATCCACATTTAAAACAGAAAGCCCTGGGAAAGAAAGAGAAAAAAAAGGCATCATGGTTATCTACCATGACTGCAGCATGGTTACTAAAAGGAGTGAAACATTTACTGTATTGTCTTCAATGCCTGCTACGGACCATTTTTTAAAGGCAAAACAAACCCAGGCATCTAATCCTATTGTGCATATTTGATTTAAACCAGGCACAGGCAAACTCAGCCCTCCAGATGTTTTGGTACTTCAATTCCCATCATCTCTGACCACTCGTCCTGTTAGCTAGGGATCATGGGAGTTGTAGTCCCAAGACATCTGGAGGGCTGAGTTTACCTATGCCTGATTTAAACCAATGTTTTTATTTATGTTGGGTTATATCTTCCAAGACCTTCCAAGTCCCTTATTTTCCTAGGGCAGTCTTGGATTTACAGAAGCCATCCCGGTTTCTGATTTTATCCTGGAATGTCCCACTTTTCTTTAGGATGTCCCTATTTTCATTGGCTAAATGTTGGAGGGTATGGAGTTATGTGACCTTTGAGCCAAGGAGATAAGTAACTATATAACCTTTAGAAGCCCTGTATAGGGAATTTTTAAAAATGTTTAATGTTTCATTATGTTAGGATTGGAAAAACTGAAAAACTGAGAGAATCAAAAGGTACAGATCCCCCCATCTCTACAAAGGCAAAGACAGCATCTCTAATCATTCCTACTAGGGCACTCACCTTTAGCAATCAGCTGAGTATAGCAGAATGTATATTGCCCAGCCCTGCATGTTGTTTCAGGATGGACACATTTGTTATCGTTTTTAACCCTTCGACAGTAATGACACACAAAACGTCCAACAGCTAAGAAGAAGAGAAAGGAAGACTATTAAGCAATTGATAAATTGAGATTGGAGCCAAGACAAACAGGAACCACTATTTTGAAGGGGATGGAAACAAAGGATGGAAGTGTGAATGACCTATGTGATGAGTATAACAATCATATTCATTATAGATTTGTGGTATGAATGGAGGAATGAGTGTAGGCCTGTTTTTAGGATGAAGAACACCATTCTAAAATGGAGTCTCACTAAGATTTGTGGGACTGATAAGGTTGGTAAGCAAAGTGAGGAAGGAGTGCTGAGCTCATGATACTTGACATACAAACAGGTTGATAACAAAGGACGGGTGTTGAACAAGACTGAGTAATGAGATTGTGATGAACTACGTGATATACAACTTTGGCAAGAGGAAGAAGAAGAAGAAGAAGAAGAAGAAGAAGAAGAAGAAGAAGAAGAAGAAGAATTTGGATTTGATATCCTGCTTTATCACTACCCGAAGGAGTCTCAAAGCGGCTAACATTCTCCTTTCCCTTCTTCCCCCACAACAAACACTCTGTGAGGTGAGTGGGGCTGAGAGACTTCAAAGAAGTGTGACTAGCTCAAGGTCACCTAGCAGCTGCATGTGGAGGAGCGGAGACGCGAACCCGGTTCCCCAGATTACGAGTCTGCCGCTCTCAACCACTACACCACAATGGCAAGGAACAGATGGCAGTGAATCACTAGAGCTGGAATGTCTGATAGAAAGTATATGAAGAAGGGACTTTCCAGTGGAAAGGTGTACCAAGTTCCCAGTGCTGCAATGGCTTCCACCCATCCTCTTGCCATAGCCTGATCAGCTATTGGTGCAGAGTTGGTGAGTATGATTGAGAATCTCTCTCTCTCTCTCTCTCTCTCTCTCTCTCTCTCTCTCTCTCTCTCTCTCTCTCTGTGTGTGTGTGTGTGTTTGTGTGTGTGTTTGTGTGTGTGTGTTAGGGACTGCAGTTTTGATGTGTACAATAAAAGTGTTTCGCTGAGTTGCAAATCCCTGTTAAAATCCCAGCTAAAAACGGATCCTAAAAACGGATCCTAAAAGAACCATTTATTTGTAACTGGGGACAAAATATTGATTCCAGTAGGAGTATTATTAACAAATATTTTGTGCCCGTTTCTATTGGCCCCCAAAAGAAGTTTATCATCCCCTTTTCTACAATTTTTCACAGTAACAGATACAAAAGAAAATCCAAAGTAATACTATTCCACTGCGTAATTCTTCTTTACTTAGTTGTCTGTTGGAGGAATGAGAAAGAAATCTTTTTGTTGATTGAAATACAATAGATTTTTTTTAAAATAAACATTCTGTTGTAGGGAGCAGTCAAGGTTTCCAGAGGCCCCCATTACCTGTTCAAAGCAAAATTATCATGACCCATTATTCAAGCACATAATTAAATAATTAAATCTCTAATGAATATGATTGTTATACTCAGTACACATGCATTCTGGAAATATAAACAAGAGGGTGTGTTCCCTGTTTGCTCACTAACCCCTGGTATATCAGTAAGTCATACCAGCTTTTGTTCAAATTGACTGTCAAGACAAGACTTGGGCTAAGGACCTCTAGTCCAGTGTTTTTCAACCACTGTTCCGCGGCACACTAGTGTGCCACGAGATGTTGCCTGATGTGTCGTGGGAAATTACTTAATATATAGTCAATATAGGCACAGAGTTAATTTTAAAGGCTCATGGCCCTTCCCCACTCTTGCGAGATCCCATGGAATAATCTCAGTCCTGTGAGATCTTGCGAGAGCTCTGCAAGGAGATGGCGCCCCACCTCCCCAAAGCTCCCTGAGCCCCTGCACCACCGGGCAACGTAGTCCTGCCTGGAAAAACATGCGGAACGAGACATACAACGTAACTGGGTGGCGTTGCTTGGACAATACTTAAACTGGCTGGGTCTGTAAAGCATGCTGAGTCAGTCATAAAGTATGCTGAATCCTTCTCAGTGTATACACTTCATGAGCAGAAATCAGACATTTCAGGAACAAATGCTCAAGGCTGAACATGACATCTTATGATTATGATATATTTGCAACACACCTTGAGGTGCAGTCTGATCCCCAAAAACAAGCTCATGCACAGACATCAGTTTCATATACATCACTGTGCACAGTGTTAGCTGCTTCACAAAAGCAGTCACTCCTTATATAATACAGCTATCTGTTTCACACCCAGAACTACACGGCACTTTTCATTTCATTTTTTTTTAAAAAAATATTTATTTATTTTTTAATTACAGTTTTACAATCACATATCCAACATACAACATATAGACAAGATTCCATAGAATCTCCGGGACTTCCCTCCTCCCCTTTTTGGGTCCTATTGTTAATCGTTTCCTCCTGCATCTTTTGTAATAATCCAAATCTTTTACACCTCCATTATATCCAAAATTCACCATTAAAATACAAGTGTTATTCCAATCCTATGAACAATTGTAACTGTTTACAATGGTTTTTAAGATAAATTATAAATTCCCACCATTCTTTATTAAAGTTTTGGTTTTCCTGATTTCTGATTCTTCCAGTCATTTCTGCCATATCGGCATATTCCATCAACTTAATCTGCCATTACTCTCTGGTCAGGACTTTATCTTCTTTCCATCTCTGGAAAGCACTGTTCATTTCAGATACTTGTACTGAGACTTTTCTGTTCTGCAACTGGCATCTCAGAATTCCCAGGATTGGATGAGCTACATAAATCAAGCAATTCCCAATAGCTCTCTCCTAGTAATTCCCCTCTAGAGTGTTTTGTTATTTTGCTTTGGACTTACCTGCCTCAAGGTACAGAAGGATGAAGAAATGTATTGCCAGAAGGATGTTTAGCTTTACTTCCATTTTTTACCAAGACTGAGGGCAAAAACAAGGAAAGGCAATCAAACTTAAATAAAGGCAGAGGGGGGGGGGAGGGGAGGGGTTTGGGGGTGCAAGCTTCCCACAATGGACTATGGGAAGAACAGAGTGGCTAGATTTAATTAGCATCCTTGAGGGCTAGTGGGTGGACCTCTAGAAACTTATGGTTAGTGGAGATATAGAACATCTAGTGACTCATGATGGACATTTGTAAGTCTTCCATGAACTTGTAGAAGAATGGCGTGGGTGAATGTCATGGCCAGGGACTTTCTCAATACCATGCCTCATGCCTTCATCTTTCATGTTTTCAAGACACAGGGATGGGAATTTCAGAGCTGGGTACATAATGCACTTAGTCTCCCTAACCTAGAGCACTATTATATGAAGAAGATGCCAGTGAAAATTCTAGGGGATACATTTTGCATGTGCATCTTTTCCATGAGCAATCTAAAAATGACCGCTCCCCACATCAAATGGGGTGCGACTTTTGCATGGTCGTGCATGGCCCCCCAGATCACAGTGCGGCTCCCAGTAGTTTGGGCTGGCTTCATCCTCCCCAGGGTGGATACCTGGGGTCTCTGCCTATCTCAGCCAATCACCCAATCCCGCCTGGGGAGGCGCTGCCAGGGGATTGGCCAGGTAAGGGGAGGGACTGCCCTGCCCACACAACAGAAGGTGAATCTTACCTGCGAAGTGGCAGTCGGCTCCAAAGCTTCTCGCACCCTCCCCTCCCTCAGTTAAGTCTTCTTTTGCAGGTTAACCTCTTCTCCACAGGTACACAGGTGCTGCTATGTCAGGGTCACTGTTGAAGGGCCGGAAAGGAATTTTCCTGCATTGGCAGGTTTTGCCTTTCTCGTGGCAAAATGTCACAACTTTGCCGGTTTCCTTGGGCGGAATCCTTTAGTCTGTCTTCCTAAATGAGGGGGGGGGCGTGAAGCAGTGACCCACGCCCCACTTGCGGCAGTGATCCCAAGGTTCCCTGTTAAAAGGGTCTTGGGGGGAGGCATTGGCCATACGCTGAGAGGTTATCATTGCTCTCCCCTCCAATGGCAGCAATATGGGGGGCGGGCGGGCGGGCTCTCTGCTTGCACATATGTTCTCCAGAGCCAGCCCAATCCCCACACATTCTGGATAACCCTGACATCTCCCAGATCTCTGGCTGGGGACGGGGAAGGATAAACGCCCAGTGCCTGAGCCAAGGTCTCCCTACATCTGAATCTTAATAAAGTTGGGCCAATTTTAATCCTATAGCACGTTGTCTTGAGTCATTATTCTGCTCAGGGGGTCACCTGGGGTTGGCTGGACTCCGCCTGTCCACGCAAATTACAAAACAGAAGGACATGTTCTAGAGATCCTACCTCCTGATTATTATTACAGGGGCACACATTTGAGGAAAGAGGGTTGAGAGAATACCTGCCCCAAAGCATATGGACAGTGACGTCTGGAACTTTTTTTTTTTTTTGAAAGCTTGTTTCATATTTAACTGTGTATGTTTACTATGAAGTTGGTCCCATGTGTTAAATGAGGCTTCCTTCCCAGTAAGCGTGCTTTAGGATTATAGCAACAGTCCAAGATTTACCTATCAATCAACTTTTGTGCAATGCATTTTGATCTATGGAGCAAAGCCTCAGCTCTCCCCAATGGCTTCTGCTCATCATTTCCGCTCTATAACGTTTTGTTCTTCTTGCCTCTGGGATTTACCTGAATCAAGGTAGAGAAGGTCTAGGAAACCCATGGCCAGAACTTTGTTTATCCTGAGTTTACTTCTTTCAGGCCAAAGAAGGAAGAGAATCTAAGTTAAATGAAAGGAGACAAGGAGAAAAATTGCAAGCTTCCTACACTGGGTGATGGTAGAACAGAGTGGGTGACTCTAAAATTTCTTTTTTTAAAAAAGAAAAGAATTTATTGGTATTTCCACACAAAGCAAACAAAGCAAAATCATACATACTACAAAAAATACAAACAAACTACAGAATAAAAATACAAAATACAAACAAAAGAAACAAATACATACCTAACAACCCACCTACCACAGGAACACACCAATCTAATAATTTTAACCTTATTTCAAATCTTACTTAGGGGACATCCTCACGTTCTCTCTTCTGCGTTCAGTTCGAATTTACTTTAGTAACTTAGGTGACTCTAACATTTCACCCGGGTCCTGAAAAGTTTATTATAGAAGAAGAAGAAGAAGAAGAGTTTGGATTTGATATCCCGCTTTTCACTACCCGAAGGAGTCTCAAAGCGGCTAACATTCTCCTTTCCCTTCCTCCCCCACAACAAACACTCTGTGAGGTGAGTGGGGCTGAGAGACTTCAAAGAAGTGTGACTAGCCCAAGGTCACCCAGCAGCTGCATGTGGAGGAGCAGAGACACGAACCCGGTTCCCCAGATAACGAGTCTACCGCTCTTAACCACTACACCACACTGGCAAGTTGGAAGTGAGGGTACAGAATGTCTAGTAGCCAGTGGATATTTGCCACTGATCATGCAACCAAGAAAGACAGGTACACATCGCCCTCATCTAATCTTGCCCCATTCTAAAATTTATTTATTGGTGTGTGTTTTTCCTTTTTTGTTGGAAATCTACCAAAGAATAAAAGAAATCGAGATTAATGGATTTTCTCAGGATAGTGGAGGGCATGTGTGCTTTGTGCCATTGGTGAAGTGGTGGTAGTATTCAGCGGGGGTGGAGGGCAAAAAATGGGGGGGGGGTCCAAGGAGGATCAGTTGTGCGGGAGTGAGAAATATCCCTATTTTCCTCCGATGAATGTTGGAGAATATGGAACTGTAGCAAAAATAGGTTTGTTGCTTGCAGCAAGTTGGCAACAGAGCGGGTTGGTTTGTTTTGGTTTTTTTTTTTATATGAAAAAGGAAAGGAAAGCCAGCGTCTGTGGACATTAGGGCTCTGCACTAAATTTGTTTGTAGGATCAGGTCCTCCAGGATCTGATTCTGCACAATGCTGAAGTTTTTAAAGCCCTTAGTTCTGCTTGTTTTGGAGATGGCTCTGGCTCAAGGAAGATGGACTCTGGGACAGCACAAGGCAACTTGCCCTAATCTGGGGGCCACAGATTGAGGCCACGGGGTGGGTATGGGGATCCTTGCATGGCAGTAGCAGACATCCAGTTGACCTGACTAATCCATCTTCAACCAAGTTTTATTATTCTTTTATTGCTTGACCCAGATTTTGTGATGGTTGCAATGGTCTGTGTTACAGCACAGCTTATATTTTTCCACTCCGGTTCTCCTATACTTGACGGTTTCACACTTCCTAGTACAACCCCGATCCACATTTAAAACAGAAAGCCCTGGGAAAGAAAGAGGAAAAAAGGCATCATTGTTATCTACTATGACTGCAGCATGGTTACTAAAAGGAGTGAAACATTTACTGTATTGTCTTCAATGCCTGCTACGGACCATTTTTTAAAGGCAAAACAAACCCAGGCATCTAATCCTATTGTGCATATTTGATTCAAACCAGCCATAGGCAAACTCAGCCCTCCAGATGTTTTGGTACTTCAATTCCCATCATCTCTGACCACTCGTTCTGTTAGCTAGGGATCATGGGAGTTGTAGTCCCAAGACATCTGGATGGCTGAGTTTGCCTATGCCTGATTTAAACCAATGTTTTTATTTATGTTGGGTTATATCTTCCAAGACCTTCCAAGTCCCTTATTTTCCTAGGGCAGTCTTGGATTTACAGAAGCCATCCCGGTTTCTGATTTTATCCTGGAATGTCCCACTTTTCTTTAGGATGTCCCTATTTTCATTGGCTAAATGTTGGAGGGTATGGAGTTATGTGACCTTTGAGCCAAGGAGATAAGTAACTATATAACCTTTAGAAGCCCTGTATAGGGAATTTTTAAAAATGTTTAATGTTTCATTATGTTAGGATTGGAAAAACTGAAAAACTGAGAGAATCAAAAGGTACAGATCCCCCCATCTCTACAAAGGCAAAGACAGCATCTCTAATCATTCCTACTAGGGCACTCACCTTTAGCAATCAGCTGAGTATAGCAGAATGTATATTGCCCAGCCCTGCAAGTTGTTTCAGGATGGACACATTTGTTATCGTTTTTAACCCTTCGACAGTAATGACACACAAAACGTCCAACAGCTAAGAAGAAGAGAAAGGAAGACTATTAAGCAATTGATAAATTGAGATTGGAGCCAAGACAAACAGGAACCACTATTTTGAAGGGGATGGAAACAAAGGATGGAAGTGTGAATGACCTATGTGATGAGTATAACAATCATATTCATTATAGATTTGTGGTATGAATGGAGGAATGAGTGTAGGCCTGTTTTTAGGATGAAGAACACCATTCTAAAATGGAGTCTCACTAAGATTTGTGGGACTGATAAGGTTGGTAAGCAAAGTGAGGAAGGAGTGCTGAGCTCATGATACTTGACATACAAACAGGTTGATAACAAAGGACGGGTGTTGAACAAGACTGAGTAATGAGATTGTGATGAACTACGTGATATACAACTTTGGCAAGAGGAAGAAGAAGAAGAAGAAGAAGAAGAAGAAGAAGAAGAAGAAGAAGAAGAAGAAGAAGAAGAATTTGGATTTGATATCCTGCTTTATCACTACCGGAAGGAGTCTCAAAGCGGCTAACATTCTCCTTTCCCTTCTTCCCCCACAACGAACACTCTGTGAGGTGAGTGGGGCTGAGAGACTTCAGAGAAGTGTGACTAGCCCAAGGTCACCCGGCAGCTGCATGTGGAGGAGCGGAGACGCGAACCCGGTTCCCCAGATTACGAGTCTGCCGCTCTCAACCACTACACCACAATGGCAAGGAACAGATGGCAGTGAATCACTAGAGCTGGAATGTCTGATAGAAAGTATATGAAGAAGGGACTTTCCAGTGGAAAGGTGTACCAAGTTCCCAGTGCTGCAATGGCTTCCACCCATCCTCTTGCCATAGCCTGATCAGCTATTGGTGCAGAGTTGGTGAGTATGATTGAGAATCTCTCTCTCTCTCTCTCTCTCTCTCTCTCTCTCTCTCTCTCTCTCTCTCTCTCTCTCTCTGTGTGTGTGTGTGTGTGTTAGGGACTGCAGTTTTGATATGTACAATAAAAGTGTTTCGCTGAGTTGCAAATCCCTGTTAAAATCCCAGCTAAAAACGGATCCTAAAAACGGATCCTAAAAGAACCATTTATTTGTAACTGGGGACAAAATATTGATTCCAGTAGGAGTATTATTAACAAATATTTTGTGCCCATTTCTATTGGCCGCCAAAAGAAGTTTATCATCCCCTTTTCTACAATTTTTCACAGTAACAGATACAAAAGAAAATCCAAAGTAATACTATTCCACTGCGTAATTCTTCTTTACTTAGTTGTCTGTTGGAGGAATGAGAAAGAAATCTTTTTGTTGATTCAAATACAATAGATTTTTTTTTTAATGAACATTCTGTTGTAGGGAGCAGTCAAGGTTTCCAGAGGCCCCCATTACCTGTTCAAAGCAAAATTATCATGACCCATTATTCAAGCACATAATTAAATAATTAAATCTCTAATGAATATGATTGTTATACTCAGTACACATGCATTCTGGAAATATAAACAAGAGGGTGTGTTCCCTGTTTGCTCACTAACCCCTGGTATATCAGTAAGTCATACCAGCTTTTGTTCAAATTGACTGCCAAGACAAGACTTGGGCTAAGGACCTCTAGTCCAGTGTTTTTCAACCACTGTTCCGCGGCACACTAGTGTGCCGCGAGATGTTGCCTGGTGTGCCGTGGGAAATTACTTAATATATAGTCAATATAGGCACAGAGTTAATTTTAAAGGCTCATGGCCCTTCCCCACTCTTGCGAGATCCCATGGAATAATCTCAGTCCTGTGAGATCTTGCGAGAGCTCTGCAAGGAGATGGCGCCCCACCTCCCCAAAGCTCCCTGAGCCCCTGCACCACCGGGCAACGTAGTCCTGCCTGGAAAAACATGCGGAACGAGACATACAACGTAACTGGGTGGCGTTGCTTGGACAATACTTAAACTGGCTGGGTCTGTAAAGCATGCTGAGTCAGTCATAAAGTATGCTG
Organism: Lacerta agilis; assembly: GCF_009819535.1. Taxonomy (NCBI): domain Eukaryota; kingdom Metazoa; phylum Chordata; class Lepidosauria; order Squamata; family Lacertidae; genus Lacerta; species Lacerta agilis. The sequence goes on along the minus strand of NC_046326.1, from coordinate 12,506,727 downwards.
AATCCTTCTCAGTGTATACACTTCATGAGCAGAAATCAGACATTTCAGGAACAAATGCTCAAGGCTGAACATGACATCTTATGATTATGATATATTTGCAACACACCTTGAGGTGCAGTCTGATCCCCAAAAACAAGCTCATGCACAGACATCAGTTTCATATACATCACTGTGCACAGTGTTAGCTGCTTCACAAAAGCAGTCACTCCTTATATAATACAGCTATCTGTTTCACACCCAGAACTACACGGCACTTTTCATTTCATTTTTTTTTTAAAAAATATTTATTTATTTTTTAATTACTGGTACAGTTTTACAATCACATATCCAACATACAACATATAGACAAGATTCCATAGAATCTCCGGGACTTCCCTCCTCCCCTTTTTGGGTCCTATTGCTAATCGTTTCCTCCTGCATCTTTTGTAATAATCCAAATCTTTTACACCTCCATTATATCCAAAATTCACCATTAAAATACAAGTGTTATTCCAATCCTATGAACAATTGTAACTGTTTACAATGGTTTTTAAGATAAATTATAAATTTCCCCCATTCTTTATTAAAGTTTTGGTTTTCCTGATTTCTGATTCTTCCAGTCATTTCTGCCATATCGGCATATTCCATCAACTTAATCTGCCATTACTCTCTGGTCAGGACTTTATCTTCTTTCCATCTCTGGAAAGCACAGTTCATTTCAGATACTTGTACTGAGACTTTTCTGTTCTGCAACTGGCATCTCAGAATTCCCAGGATTGGATGAGCTACATAAATCAAGCAATTCCCAATAGCTCTCTCCTAGTAATTCCCCTCTAGAGTGTTTTGTTATTTTGCCTTGGACTTACCTGCCTCAAGGTACAGAAGGATGAAGAAATGTATTGCCAGAAGGATGTTTAGCTTTACTTCCATTTTTTACCAAGACTGAGGGCAAAAACAAGGAAAGGCAATCAAACTTAAATAAAGGCAGATGGGGGGGAGGGGGGGGGTTTGGGGGTGCAAGCTTCCCACAATGGACTATGGGAAGAACAGAGTGGCTAGATTTAATTAGCATCCTTGAGGGTTAGTGGGTGGACCTCTAGAAACTTATGGTTAGTGGAGATATAGAACATCTAGTGACTCATGATGGACATTTGTAAGTCTTCCATGAACTTGTAGAAGAATGGCGTGGGTGAATGTCATGGCCAGGGACTTTCTCAATACCATGCCTCATGCCTTCATCTTTCATGTTTTCAAGACACAGGGATGGGAATTTCAGAGCTGGGTACATAATGCACTTAGTCTCCCTAACCTAGAGCACTATTATATGAAGAAGATGCCAGTGAAAATTCTAGGGGATACATTTTGCATGTGCATCTTTTCCATGAGCAATCTAAAAATGACTGCTCCCCACATCAAATGAGGTGTGACTTTTGCGTGGTCGTGCATGGCCCCCCCAGATCACAGTGCGGCTCCCAGTAGTTTGGGCTGGCTTCATCCTCCCCAGGGTGGATACCTGGGGTCTCCGCCTATCTCAGCCAATCACCCAATCCCGCCTGGGGAGGCGCTGCCAGGGGATTGGCCAGGTAAGGGGAGGGACTGCCCTGCCCACACAACAGAAGGTGAATCTTACCTGCGAAGTGGCAGTCGGCTCCAAAGCTTCTCGCACCCTCCCCTCCCTCAGTTAAGTCTTCTTTTGCAGGTTAACCTCTTCTCCACAGGTACACAGGTGCTGCTATGTCAGGGTCACTGTTGAAGGGCCGGAAAGGAATTTTCCTGCATTGGCAGGTTTTGCCTTTCTCGTGGCAAAATGTCACAACTTTGCCGGTTTCAGGCCTTGGGCGGAATCCTTTAGTCTGTCTTCCTAAATGAGGGGGGGCATGAAGCAGTGACCCACGCCCCACTTGCGGCAGTGATCCCAAGGTTCCCTGTTAAAAGGGTCTTGGGGGGAGGCATTGGCCATACGCTGAGAGGTTGTCATTGCTCTCCCCTCCAATGGCGGCAATATGGGGGGTGGGCGGGCGGGCTCTCTGCTTGCACATATGTTCTCCAGAGCCAGCCCAATCCCCACACATTCTGGATAACCCTGACATCTCCCAGATCTCTGGCTGGGGACGGGGAAGGATAAACGCCCAGTGCCTGAGCCAAGGTCTCCCTACATCTGAATCTTAATAAAGTTGGGCCAATTTTAATCCTATAGCACGTTGTCTTGAGTCATTATTCTGCTCAGGGGGTCACCTGGGGTTGGCTGGACTCCGCCTGTCCACGCAAATTACAAAACAGAAGGACATGTTCTAGAGATCCTACCTCCTGATTATTATTACAGGGGCACACATTTGAGGAAAGAGGGTTGAGAGAATACCTGCCCCAAAGCATATGGACAGTGACGTCTGGAACTTTTTTTTTTTTTTGAAAGCTTGTTTCATATTTAACTGTGTATGTTTACTATGAAGTTGGTCCCATGTGTTAAATGAGGCTTCCTTCCCAGTAAGCGTGCTTTAGGATTATAGCAACAGTCCAAGATTTACCTATCAATCAACTTTTGTGCAATGCATTTTGATCTATGGAGCAAAGCCTCAGCTCTCCCCAATGGCTTCTGCTCATCATTTCCGCTCTATAACGTTTTGTTCTTCTTGCCTCTGGGATTTACCTGAATCAAGGTAGAGAAGGTCTAGGAAACCCATGGCCAGAACTTTGTTTCTCCTGAGTTTACTTCTTTCAGGCCAAAGAAGGAAGAGAATCTAAGTTAAATGAAAGGAGACAAGGAGAAAAATTGCAAGCTTCCTACACTGGGTGATGGTAGAACAGAGTGGGTGACTCTAAAATTTCTTTTTTTAAAAAAGAAAAGAATTTATTGGTATTTCCACACAAAGCAAACAAAGCAAAATCATACATACTACAAAAAATACAAACAAACTACAGAATACAAATACAAAAAACAAACAAAAGAAACAAATACATACCTAACAACCCACCTACCACAGGAACACACCAATCTAATAATTTTAACCTTATTTCAAATCTTACTTAGGGGACATCCTCACGTTCTCTCTTCTGCGTTCAGTTCGAATTTACTTTAGTAACTTAGGTGACTCTAACATTTCACCCGGGTCCTGAAAAGTTTATTATAGGAAGCAAGTTGGCAGTGAGGGTACAGAATGTCTAGTAGCCAGTGGATATTTGCCACTGATCATGCAACCAAGAAAGACAGGTACACATCGCCCTCATCTAATCTTGCCCCATTCTAAAATTTATTTATTGGTGTGTGTTTTTCCTTTTTTGTTGGAAATCTACCAAAGAATAAAAGAAATCGAGATTAATGGATTTTCTCAGGATAGTGGAGGGCATGTGTGCTTTGTGCCATTGGTGAAGTGGTGGTAGTATTCAGCGGGGGCGGAGGGCAAAAAATGGGGGGGGGTCCAAGGAGGATCAGTTGTGCGGGAGTGAGAAATATCCCTATTTTCCTCCGATGAATGTTGGAGGATATGGAACTGTAGCAAAAATAGGTTTGTTGCTTGCAGCAAGTTGGCAACAGAGCGGGTTGGTTTGTTTTGGTTTTTTTTTTTATATGAAAAAGGAAAGGAAAGCCAGAGTCTGTGGACATTAGGGCTCTGCACTAAATTTGTTTGTAGGATCAGGTCCTCCAGGATCTGATTCTGCACAATGCTGAAGTTTTTAAAGCCCTTAGTTCTGCTTGTTTTGGAGATGGCTCTGGGTCAAGGAAGATGGACTCTGGGACAGCACAAGGCAACTTGCCCTAATCTGGGGGCCACAGATTGAGGCCACGGGGTGGGTATGGGGATCCTTGCATGGCAGTAGCAGACATCCAGTTGACCTGACTAATCCATCTTCAACCAAGTTTTATTATTCTTTTATTGCTTGACCCAGATTTTGTGATGGTTGCAATGGTCTGTGTTACAGCACAGCTTATATTTTTCCAGTCCGCTTTTCTTATACTTGACGGTTTCACACTTCATAGTACAACCCCGATCCACATTTAAAACAGAAAGCCCTGGGAAAGAAAGAGAAAAAAAAGGCATCATGGTTATCTACTATGACTGCAGCATGGTTACTAAAAGGAGTGAAACATTTACTGTATTGTCTTCAATGCCTGCTACGGACCATTTTTTAAAGGCAAAACAAACCCAGGCATCTAATCCTATTGTGCATATTTGATTTAAACCAGGCACAGGCAAACTCAGCCCTCCAGATGTTTTGGTACTTCAATTCCCATCATCTCTGACCACTCGTCCTGTTAGCTAGGGATCATGGGAGTTGTAGTCCCAAGACATCTGGAGGGCTGAGTTTACCTATGCCTGATTTAAACCAATGTTTTTAGGCTTCCGGCGGCTGACGCCATTATGGGTGGTCGTGGGATGCTTCGGCTGCGAAGCACCCAGTTCATCCCGGGGGTTAGGAGCCCTGCAGCCGCATAGCGGGGCTCCGGTTGGGGTGCGGGAAGAGCGTCCCGCACCCTGGGCTCCCCGGCTGTGCCCGTTGTGGCTCCGAACCCTTCCCCCGCGCCCCCTGTAAAGGGGGTGTGGGGGTGAAGGGACAACGGAGCCGGGCTATAGGGGACATGCCCCAACCGGGATGGAAATGCGGCGACAAAGCCTGTGATGAGCGTCTAAGTTCTACCTGTCATTAAGGAGCTGATAAGAACCCAGAGGCTGTGAGTAATTGATTGACTCTTTGTATTCCTGGAACGATCTGGGGGAAAGAAGAAAGGCAGCCCGCCTCCCTCCCTTCGAGTGGTGAAAGAAATTAACTCTTTAAGTGACTGCTGCTACAACAATCAATAGAAAGTACTTGGAATTTGAAAACTGAGTCTGTTGAGATCTCCCTTCGGGGGTTAACTGGGGAAAAAATATCTCCGCTTGAAGTTTTGGTCTTTATACTCCGGCTTCGGAGAAATGGCGGCGACTTGGTTTGTCGTGGGAAAAAATTGAAACAAAGGAAGGAAGAGACAGGAACTGAAATCTGATACTCACCCTCTCTCTCAAAATGCTGGACTTTGCGCTCGCACTGGTATCGTACTCTGATTTAAAGGATGAGGAAATGCTCACTGTCTTGCAGATGGAATTGCTTAATCGGAAACTACAAGTCTTGAGTGGAATTATTCATAAAAAGGATTTACTTTCCACAGAGGAGGCTTTTCAAAAGTTCTACACAATGGAATCAAGCCTTGGCAAAGAGCTGGGAAAGGCGCTTGAAGGATGGTCTGAAATGGCTGGGCAAATCCGGGAAAAGGAATTTGAAACGGGAAAACTTACAATATCCAGACTCCGAGGTGGCAGCTCGGGGTCAAGGGACATGGAATTAAGATTTTTACAAGAAGAAGGAGAAAAAGAAACGGAGGAGCCCAGAATGCAGATGAGGAACGCCCTGAGGCTCGATGCGGGGTTTGTTGTGGATGCCGCCTGGATCTGTGGACACTCAGAGGAAAACAATTGGAGATTTGGCTTTGGAGAAAGACAGAAAAAGACAATGGATAGAGGGGGAGTGGGTTGAAGTATTAAATGTATAATCTAAATGGTCTGCCATGGTATCCGAAATCGGAGTGTGAAGTCTGTTAATTACAAGTTTATTTTAAATAAGTAAGGAGATATTGAATTTTAAGTTAAAAGCAGCATGATAAAGGACAGAAGAAATAAGTTTAGCTATAAGAATATTTGGCTATGATTTAGGCTATAACGCAAAGACTGAGATAAGTATGTTTTCTGTTTTTTAAGTAAAGTTAAATCTTTTTATAGAGAAAAGTTGTTAAGGAAATAGTATATTGAATTAAAACCGAAGGTGAAAAGGCGGGGGAAGTCAAACGTCAAGATTTAGAACAAGAATTTTTTTTTTTGTAAGGTTTATAAATAAGAAGAAGAATCCTGACTTTATGTGTATTTGTATTTGTTTTTGTATTTGTAGGTGTGGGGTTGGGTTTGTGTTATATTATGAAAATGCTAATAAAATTTTGTTAAACCAATGTTTTTATTTATGTTGGGTTATATCTTCCAAGACCTTCCAAGTCCCTTATTTTCCTAGGGCAGTCTTGGATTTACAGAAGCCATCCCGGTTTCTGATTTTATCCTGGAATGTCCCACTTTTCTTTAGGATGTCCCTATTTTCATTGGCTAAATGTTGGAGGGTATGGAGTTATGTGACCTTTGAGCCAAGGAGATAAGTAACTATATAACCTTTAGAAGCCCTGTATAGGGAATTTTTAAAAATGTTTAATGTTTCATTATGTTAGGATTGGAAAAACTGAAAAACTGAGAGAATCAAAAGGTACAGATCCCCCCATCTCTACAAAGGCAAAGACAGCATCTCTAATCATTCCTACTAGGGCACTCACCTTTAGCAATCAGCTGAGTATAGCAGAATGTATATTGCCCAGCCCTGCATGTTGTTTCAGGATGGACACATTTGTTATCGTTTTTAACCCTTCGACAGTAATGACACACAAAACGTCCAACAGCTAAGAAGAAGAGAAAGGAAGACTATTAAGCAATTGATAAATTGAGATTGGAGCCAAGACAAACAGGAACCACTATTTTGAAGGGGATGGAAACAAAGGATGGAAGTGTGAATGACCTATGTGATGAGTATAACAATCATATTCATTATAGATTTGTGGTATGAATGGAGGAATGAGTGTAGGCCTGTTTTTAGGATGAAGAACACCATTCTAAAATGGAGTCTCACTAAGATTTGTGGGACTGATAAGGTTGGTAAGCAAAGTGAGGAAGGAGTGCTGAGCTCATGATACTTGACATACAAACAGGTTGATAACAAAGGACGGGTGTTGAACAAGACTGAGTAATGAGATTGTGATGAACTACGTGATATACAACTTTGGCAAGAGGAAGAAGAAGAAGAAGAAGAAGAAGAAGAAGAAGAAGAAGAAGAAGAAGAAGAATTTGGATTTGATATCCTGCTTTATCACTACCCGAAGGAGTCTCAAAGCGGCTAAAATTCTCCTTTCCCTTCTTCCCCCACAACAAACACTCTGTGAGGTGAGTGGGGCTGAGAGACTTCAAAGAAGTGTGACTAGCCCAAGGTCACCCAGCAGCTGCATGTGGAGGAGCGGAGACGCGAACCCGGTTCCCCAGATTACGAGTCTGCCGCTCTCAACCACTACACCACAATGGCAAGGAACAGATGGCAGTGAATCACTAGAGCTGGAATGTCTGATAGAAAGTATATAAAGAAGGGACTTTCCAGTGGAAAGGTGTACCAAGTTCCCAGTGCTGCAATGGCTTCCACCCATCCTCTTGCCATAGCCTGATCAGCTATTGGTGCAGAGTTGGTGAGTATGATTGAGAATCTCTCTCTCTCTCTCTCTCTCTCTCTCTCTCTCTCTCTCTCTCTGTGTGTGTGTGTGTGTTTGTGTGTGTGTTTGTGTGTGTGTGTTAGGGACTGCAGTTTTGATGTGTACAATAAAAGTGTTTCGCTGAGTTGCAAATCCCTGTTAAAATCCCAGCTAAAGACTGTTGGTCTTCTGCTGTGAATGTCTGAGATTGTTACTATAGCAACTGGAGTGACCTTGAGATTACAGTTGCAGAGCCCACAGGGAATGGAAACTAGATCTAAAGGAACTGGCTCTGAAAAAAGGAAAGGCTCTGTTTCCTTAACTCTTCAGGAACAAATGGAGAAATTGGCTGCAAGTGTGGCAGAAATTGCAGAAGGCTTGAAAAGTGTCACCGAAGGGTTGAAGCAAACACAAGAATCGGTGAATGCTATTGGTGCATCAGTGAATACAACAGTTAACTCTGCAATAGAAAAGCTCCAAGTGGATATTAAGGCCGATATTAAAGCCTCCACCCAAACGTTAGAAAAATCGATTGGCCAAATTGAGGAAAACGTAAGAAAGAACAGAGACGAAATTAATAAAATTGGGCAGGAGGTGACCACGTTAAAAAAGGACTCGGAGGAAATTAAAGTGGTCAGAGAAAAAATAAAAAAGGTGGAGGAAAAATTGGACAATTTGGATTTGGAGCAGATCGAAAATATTGGAACACGACAGAGGACTGTGGAAGAGTCTCTTGCTTTTCTGCAACTACATCAGAGAGAAGGAAACCTAAGAATAAGGGGTCTTCCAGAATTGGAGGGGGAAGACCTGAAAGCCTATATTGTGGAACTATTCTCGACTTTTTGGGAGTTAGAAGAGGTAAACGTCTCAGCACGCATAGTGAAGGCCTTCAGATTTGGACCAAGAGGTTCCAGAGGAAAGAAAAGCACTAAAACAGTCAGTGACTGTTTGATTGTGCTACACGATAGACACGACAGAGACTACTTTCTGGATTTACACTACAGAAACAACCTGGTGGTACAGCAGAATAAAGTAATTTTTTACAAGGATATCCCCAGATTCTTTTTAGATAAAAGAGCTCCTTATAACGACCTGGTGACGGAGCTAAGAAGAAGAAAAATCTCCTTCAGTTGGGAATTTCCAGAAGGCCTGGCATTCACGTTTGAAGGGAAAAAGATAAGAATAAGGTCCTTGGCGGATAAGCAAAAGTTTTTGGACAAGCATCTGGAACATTTCAAAGGAACTCCATTGGATCCAGCACAGCTTTACAAGTTTCCAGAAGTATTCCCACCACCGCCGGGACCACCAGGACCAAGCCAAGATCCAGAACAAGATAAGAAAGGACAGGCAACTGGAGGAGAGGAATAAACAAAGAAATGGCGCTCAAGTTAATGACTTGGAATGTTCGGGGATTAAATCAGAGACCAAAGAGACGCAGAGTGTTTTACAGCATAGAAAAGAAGAATTTGGATATAATATGTCTACAGGAAACCCACATAGTTCGGCGTCACAGAAGATTGCTACAGAACAAAAAATTAGGCCAAGAGTTCATATCATCGGATAAGGTCAAGAAGAGAGGAGTAGTGATTTATGCAAAGGAGAAATATAGCCCAAGACAGCTATTTAAAGATGAAGAAGGGAGATACATCGCAATTGAAATTAATGTACAAGGCGAAAAATTTTTGATTCTGGGACTTTATGCACCAAATGATGGAAAGTCGATTTTTTACAAAAAAATTCATGATTTGCTGCTGGACTATTTGGACTATAAGGTAGTTTGCCTTGGAGACTTTAATGGGGCAGTTTCCACATTAATGGACAGATCTCAAAGAACAAAATTAACAAATGATGGGAAACTCCCAAAGACTTTTTTTGAAATGGTGGACAATTTGAATTTGGTAGATTCTTGGAGATTAAAAAATCCCACAGAAACAGAGGCAACGTACTTCAGCGAATCTCAGCAGTCATGGTCGAGGATAGATTATATCTGGATCTCGAATGAATTGGCTCCAAAATTACAAAAAGCAGAAATCGGTCCTAAAACGCTTTCAGACCATAATCCGGTGCAGGTAAACCTAAAAATGATTTCCAAGGATTCTTTCAGGTGGAGAATGGATGATGCATTGATGAGAGATACCAAGCTAGTAGAAAGAGCGGTGAAAAAGATGAAAGAATATTTTCAAACTAATTGGAATTCAGATGTGGAGAAAAGGATTGCCTGGGATGCAAGTAAGGCGGTAATGAGAGGATTCCTCATTAGTGAAAAGGCAAAAAAGAAGAAACAACAAAGTGCAGAGATGGAGAGACTGTTGAAATTAATCAAAGAAAAGGAAAAAGAACTAAGAGGACATCCCAGATGTGTTAAAATCCAAAAAGAAATCAAATACTTGCAATCCCAATATGCGAATATCATGAATCAAGACATCGAATGGAAAGTGAAAATGATGAAACAAAGAACATTTGAATCTGCAAATAAATGTGGAAAACTACTAGCTTGGCAATTAAAGAAAAGACAAAAGGCAAATGTCATCAGTAAATTGGTAGTAAATGGAAAAAATGTAGAGAAACCGGAGGAAATCAGATGGTGCTTCCAGAGATTCTATAAACAACTGTACAAGGAGGAGAAGATAGATGAAGTAGAGATAGACCGATTTCTGGAGAAGAACGGATTGCAAAAGGTCCCAGAGGAAAAACTAACAATTCTCAACCACCCAATAACGACACAAGAAATAGAAGATGCAATAAACAACATGCAACTGGGGAAGGCTCCAGGACCGGATGGATTAACAGCAAAATATTACAAGATATTGAAAGACTGGCTATCACAGCCGTTAAGAGAAATTTGCAATAGAATACTAGAAGGAGATAGGGCACCAGAGACGTGGAAAGAAGCCTTTATCACACTGATTTTAAAACCAGATACTGATAAGACTCTAATGAAAAACTATCGTCCAATATCCCTTTTGAATGTGGATTATAAAATTTTTGCAAATGTTTTGGCTACAAGGTTGAAAAGAGTGTTGAAAGATTATATACATAGAGACCAAGCAGGTTTCTTGCCAGGAAGGCAAATAAGTAATAATACGAGAATCATTGTGGACATTTTAGAAAAACTGGAGAGAGACATAAACACAGATGCAGCACTATTGTTTGTTGATGCAGAGAAAGCTTTTGACAAAGTATCCTGGATATTTATGAAAAAGAATTTGGAAAAGATGGGAGTTGGAGAAAAATTCTTAAATGGCATTAAGGCCATTTACACAGAACAAAGAGCAAAAGTCATTGTAAACAGTGTGATATCGGAGGAGATCGAAGTAGAGAAAGGAACAAGACAAGGGTGCCCTATCTCCCCTTTACTTTTTATTACGGTCCTGGAAGTCCTTCTGAATATGATTCGGAAAGATAAACAGACAAAAGGAATTAAAGTGGGAGAGAATGAATACAAATTACGTGCCTTCGCGGACGATTTGATGCTATCCCTGCAAGAACCAGAAGGCAGTGTCCCCAGAGCCTTGGAATTAATTGAACAATTCGGACTTGTAGCTGGCTTTAAATTAAATAAGCAGAAAACCAAAGTTTTAGGTAAAAATTTGAGTGCAGAACAGATCCAAAGAATTCAAGAAGCCACAGGCCTCAATTTTGTTAAATCTGTAAAATACCTAGGTATCAATCTCACAAACAAGAACTTGAACCTGTATAAGGATAATTATGAAAAATTGTGGATGGAGATAAAAAAAGATATGGAGATCTGGACAAGACTTAAACTGTCGTTAATGGGAAGAATAGCAGTGGTTAAAATGAATGTCCTACCAAGGATGCTGTTCTTATTCCAAGCCATACCAATTTTGGACAAACTAGACTGTTTTAAAAAATGGCAAAAGGACCTATCGAAATTTATATGGCAGGGCAAAAAGCCAAGAATAAAATTCAAGATTTTAACAGACTCTAAAGACAGAGGAGGCTTTGCCCTGCCGGACTTAAGGCTTTATTTTGAAGCTGCGGCCTTTTGCTGGTTAAAGGATTGGTTTAAACTAGAGAACGTTGATGTGTTGGACTTGGAGGGACATGATAATATGTTTGGTTGGCATGCATACCTTTGGTATGACAAGGTTAAAATCCACAGAACTTTTAAGTCTCATATTGTGAGAAAATCCCTATATCAGGTTTGGACTAGATACAAAGACTTGTTAGAGAGAAAGACTCCTAGATGGATCTCTCCAGTGGAGGCCAAGGCATATAAGAGACCGAATATGTCTGCAAACTGGTTAAGATATATGGACATATTGCAGCAGGAAGGGGACTCCTTTAAGCTAAAAAGCTATGATCAAGTAAAAAGTCAGGTCCCCGACTGGCTGCACTATTATCAGGTTTATGAAACATTTAAAATGGACAAAAAAGTTGGTTTTCAAGTAGAAAAATCAAAACTGGAAACAGAACTGATAGAATCGAACTTCAAAAACCTTTCCAAAATGTATAACCTTCTGCTAGAGTGGCATACAAAAGATGAACTGGTTAAATCCTCAATGATAGATTGGGCAAAAGATGTAGGACATAATATTATGATGGATGACTGGGAGAGATTGTGGCAAAAAGGTATCAAATTTACTGCTTGTCATGGTTTAAGAGAAAACATAATGAAAATGGTTTATAGATGGTACTTGACACCAGTTAAGATTGCTAAGATGAATACCAAAATGTCAGATGTATGTTGGAAATGTAAACATGCGAAAGGTACCTTTTTTCATATGTGGTGGTTGTGCCCAGCGGTAAGCGCTTTCTGGGATAAGATTTACAATGAGCTTAAGAAGGTAATGAAAGTTACCTTTTGTAAGAAACCAGAGGCATTTCTCCTGAGCATAACCAATGAAGAGATACCCAGTCAGGATAGAGTGTTTTTCATGTATGCCACAACAGCAGCTAGAATTTTATTGGCGAGAACATGGAAAGGTGAAGAGATACCAACGGTGGAGGAATGGCAGATGAAGATGATGGAATACATGGAACTCGCAGAACTGACCGTCAGAGTCCGGGACCAGAGGGAGGGGAAGGCGTCGCAGGAGTGGAAAAAATTTAAAGACTATTTAGTTAAATCAGTTAAACTGAATATTTGAGCAGAATTAGACAGAACATCGGCTTTGGTAGATATGTGTTAGATATGAATGGTAAGAGGAATTGTTGTTATGTGAAAGATGTATGTGTCAAAATATGCTAAGATAGGTTGTTAAGATAAGATACATAGTTATTGAGATATTTGACTAAGTAAAAGCTAAGTATATTAAAACTTGGGTAAAAGTGAATTGAACAATATATAAAGCTACCTTGAAGAAGTATATGTTTTTTGAAGACAGTGGAGGGAACGGGGGAAGTCCCCAAACAGAGAAGTTAGAAACAAGAAATATACAAAGAAAGATATTGGTTAAGGTTTGTATATGTTATTTTTATGTTTTTATTGTTGTTATTGTTTTGAATGTTGATTATGTTTATTGTTGATTATGTTTAATGTTGATTGTGTTTTTATTGATGTTTATGTTATGTGTTGATGTTGTATTTTGTTTTCTTTTTCTTTTATTGGAAAATAATAAAATCTTATAAAAAAATAAAATAAAATCCCAGCTAAAAACGGATCCTAAAAACGGATCCTAAAAGAACCATTTATTTGTAACTGGGGACAAAATATTGATTCCAGTAGGAGTATTATTAACAAATATTTTGTGCCCGTTTCTATTGGCCGCCAAAAGAAGTTTATCATCCCCTTTTCTACAATTTTTCACAGTAACAGATACAAAAGAAAATCCAAAGTAATACTATTCCACTGCGTAATTCTTCTTTACTTAGTTGTCTGTTGGAGGAATGAGAAAGAAATCTTTTTGTTGATTCAAATACAATAGATTTTTTTTAAAATAAACATTCTGTTGTAGGGAGCAGTCAAGGTTTCCAGAGGCCCCCATTACCTGTTCAAAGCAAAATTATCATGACCCATTATTCAAGCACATAATTAAATAATTAAATCTCTAATGAATATGATTGTTATACTCAGTACACATGCATTCTGGAAATATAAACAAGAGGGTGTGTTCCCTGTTTGCTCACTAACCCCTGGTATATCAGTAAGTCATACCAGCTTTTGTTCAAATTGACTGTCAAGACAAGACTTGGGCTAAGGACCTCTAGTCCAGTGTTTTTCAACCACTGTTCCGCGGCACACTAGTGTGCCGCGAGATGTTGCCTGGTGTGTCGTGGGAAATTACTTAATATATAGTCAATATAGGCACAGAGTTAATTTTAAAGGCTCATGGCCCTTCCCCACTCTTGCGAGATCCCATGGAATAATCTCAGTCCTGTGAGATCTTGCGAGAGCTCTGCAAGGAGATGGCGCCCCACCTCCCCAAAGCTCCCTGAGCCCCTGCACCACCGGGCAACGTAGTCCTGCCTGGAAAAACATGCGGAACGAGACATACAACGTAACTGGGTGGCGTTGCTTGGACAATACTTAAACTGGCTGGGTCTGTAAAGCATGCTGAGTCAGTCATAAAGTATGCTGAATCCTTCTCAGTGTATACACTTCATGAGCAGAAATCAGACATTTCAGGAACAAATGCTCAAGGCTGAACATGACATCTTATGATTATGATATATTTGCAACACACCTTGAGGTGCAGTCTGATCCCCAAAAACAAGCTCATGCACAGACATCAGTTTCATATACATCACTGTGCACAGTGTTAGCTGCTTCACAAAAGCAGTCACTCCTTATATAATACAGCTATCTGTTTCACACCCAGAACTACACGGCACTTTTCATTTCATTTTTTTTTTAAAAAATATTTATTTATTTTTTAATTACAGTTTTACAATCACATATCCAACATACAACATATAGACAAGATTCCATAGAATCTCCGGGACTTCCCTCCTCCCCTTTTTGGGTCCTATTGTTAATCGTTTCCTCCTGCATCTTTTGTAATAATCCAAATCTTTTACACCTCCATTATATCCAAAATTCACCATTAAAATACAAGTGTTATTCCAATCCTATGAACAATTGTAACTGTTTACAATGGTTTTTAAGATAAATTATAAATTTCCACCATTCTTTATTAAAGTTTTGGTTTTCCTGATTTCTGATTCTTCCAGTCATTTCTGCCATATCGGCATATTCCATCAACTTAATCTGCCATTACTCTCTGGTCAGGACTTTATCTTCTTTCCATCTCTGGAAAGCACTGTTCATTTCAGATACTTGTACTGAGACTTTTCTGTTCTGCAACTGGCATCTCAGAATTCCCAGGATTGGATGAGCTACATAAATCAAGCAATTCCCAATAGCTCTCTCCTAGTAATTCCCCTCTAGAGTGTTTTGTTATTTTGCCTTGGAATTACCTGCCTCAAGGTACAGAAGGATGAAGAAATGTATTGCCAGAAGGATGTTTAGCTTTACTTCCATTTTTTACCAAGACTGAGGGCAAAAACAAGGAAAGGCAATCAAACTTAAATAAAGGCAGATGGGGGGGGGGGGGGGGGTTTGGGGGTGCAAGCTTCCCACAATGGACTATGGGAAGAACAGAGTGGCTAGATTTAATTAGCATCCTTGAGGGTTAGTGGGTGGACCTCTAGAAACTTATGGTTAGTGGAGATATAGAACATCTAGTGACTCATGATGGACATTTGTAAGTCTTCCATGAACTTGTAGAAGAATGGCGTGGGTGAATGTCATGGCCAGGGACTTTCTCAATACCATGCCTCATGCCTTCATCTTTCATGTTTTCAAGACACAGGGATGGGAATTTCAGAGCTGGGTACATAATGCACTTAGTCTCCCTAACCTAGAGCACTATTATATGAAGAAGATGCCAGTGAAAATTCTAGGGGATACATTTTGCATGTGCATCTTTTCCATGAGCAATCTAAAAATGACTGCTCCCCACATCAAATGAGGTGTGACTTTTGCGTGGTCGTGCATGGCCCCCCCCAGATCACAGTGCGGCTCCCAGTAGTTTGGGCTGGCTTCATCCTCCCCAGGGTGGATACCTGGGGTCTCCGCCTATCTCAGCCAATCACCCAATCCCGCCTGGGGAGGCGCTGCCAGGGGATTGGCCAGGTAAGGGGAGGGACTGCCCTGCCCACACAACAGAAGGTGAATCTTACCTGCGAAGTGGCAGTCGGCTCCAAAGCTTCTCGCACCCTCCCCTCCCTCAGTTAAGTCTTCTTTTGCAGGTTAACCTCTTCTCCACAGGTACACAGGTGCTGCTATGTCAGGGTCACTGTTGAAGGGCCGGAAAGGAATTTTCCTGCATTGGCAGGTTTTGCCTTTCTCGTGGCAAAATGTCACAACTTTGCCGGTTTCAGGCCTTGGGCGGAATCCTTTAGTCTGTCTTCCTAAATGAGGGGGGGCGTGAAGCAGTGACCCACGCCCCACTTGCGGCAGTGATCCCAAGGTTCCCTGTTAAAAGGGTCTTGGGGGGAGGCATTGGCCATACGCTGAGAGGTTATCATTGCTCTCCCCTCCAATGGCAGCAATATGGGGGGCGGGCGGGCGGGCTCTCTGCTTGCACATATGTTCTCCAGAGCCAGCCCAATCCCCACACATTCTGGATAACCCTGACATCTCCCAGATCTCTGGCTGGGGACGGGGAAGGATAAACGCCCAGTGCCTGAGCCAAGGTCTCCCTACATCTGAATCTTAATAAAGTTGGGCCAATTTTAATCCTATAGCACGTTGTCTTGAGTCATTATTCTGCTCAGGGGGTCACCTGGGGTTGGCTGGACTCCGCCTGTCCACGCAAATTACAAAACAGAAGGACATGTTCTAGAGATCCTACCTCCTGATTATTATTACAGGGGCACACATTTGAGGAAAGAGGGTTGAGAGAATACCTGCCCCAAAGCATATGGACAGTGACGTCTGGAACTTTTTTTTTTTTTTGAAAGCTTGTTTCATATTTAACTGTGTATGTTTACTATGAAGTTGGTCCCATGTGTTAAATGAGGCTTCCTTCCCAGTAAGCGTGCTTTAGGATTATAGCAACAGTCCAAGATTTACCTATCAATCAACTTTTGTGCAATGCATTTTGATCTTTGGAGCAAAGCCTCAGCTCTCCCCAATGGCTTCTGCTCATCATTTCCACTCTATAACGTTTTGTTCTTCTTGCCTCTGGGATTTACCTGAATCAAGGTAGAGAAGGTCTAGGAAACCCATGGCCAGAACTTTGTTTATCCTGAGTTTACTTCTTTCAGGCCAAAGAAGGAAGAGAATCTAAGTTAAATGAAAGGAGACAAGGAGAAAAATTGCAAGCTTCCTACACTGGGTGATGGTAGAACAGAGTGGGTGACTCTAACATTTCTTTTTTTAAAAAAGAAAAGAATTTATTGGTATTTCCACACAAAGCAAACAAAGCACAATCATACATACTACAGAAAATACAAACAAACTACAGAATAAAAATACAAAAAACAAACAAAAGAAACAAATACATACCTAACAACCCACCTACCACAGGAACACACCAATCTAATAATTTTAACCTTATTTCAAATCTTACTTAGGGGACATCCTCACGTTCTCTCTTCTGCGTTCAGTTCGAATTTACTTTAGTAACTTAGGTGACTCTAACATTTCACCCGGGTCCTGAAAAGTTTATTATAGGAAGCAAGTTGGCAGTGAGGGTACAGAATGTCTAGTAGCCAGTGGATATTTGCCACTGATCATGCAACCAAGAAACACAGGTACACATCGCCCTCATCTAATCTTGCCCCATTCTAAAATTTATTTATTGGTGTGTGTTTTTCCTTTTTTTTGGAAATCTACCAAAGAATAAAAGAAATCGAGATTAATGGATTTTCTCAGGATAGTGGAGGGCATGTGTGCTTTGTGCCATTGGTGAAGTGGTGGTAGTATTCAGCGGGGGTGGAGGGCAAAAAATGGGGGGGGGGTCCCAAGAAGGATCAGTTGTGCGGGAGTGAGAAATATCCCTATTTTCCTCCGATGAATGTTGGAGAATATGGAACTGTAGCAAAAATAGGTTTGTTGCTTGCAGCAAGTTGGCAACAGAGCGGGTTGGTTTGTTTTGGGTTTTTTATATGAAAAAGGGAAAGGAAAGCCATCGTCTGTGGACATTAGTGCTCTGCACTAAATTTGTTTGTAGGATCAGGTCCTCCAGGATCTGATTCTGCACAATGCTGAAGTTTTTAAAGCCCTTAGTTCTGCTTGTTTTGGAGATGGCTCTGGGTCAAGGAAGATGGACTCTGGGACAGCACAAGGCAACTTGCCCTAATCTGGGGGCCACAGATTGAGGCCACGGGGTGGGTATGGGGATCCTTGCATGGCAGTAGCAGACATCCAGTTGACCTGACTAATCCATCTTCAACCAAGTTTTATTATTCTTTTATTGCTTGACCCAGATTTTGTGATGGTTGCAATGGTCTGTGTTACAGCACAGCTTATATTTTTCCAGTCCGCTTTTCTTATACTTGACGGTTTCACACTTCATAGTACAACCCCGATCCACATTTAAAACAGAAAGCCCTGGGAAAGAAAGAGAAAAAAAAGGCATCATGGTTATCTACCATGACTGCAGCATGGTTACTAAAAGGAGTGAAACATTTACTGTATTGTCTTCAATGCCTGCTACGGACCATTTTTTAAAGGCAAAACAAACCCAGGCATCTAATCCTATTGTGCATATTTGATTTAAACCAGGCACAGGCAAACTCAGCCCTCCAGATGTTTTGGTACTTCAATTCCCATCATCTCTGACCACTCGTCCTGTTAGCTAGGGATCATGGGAGTTGTAGTCCCAAGACATCTGGAGGGCTGATTTTACCTATGCCTGATTTAAACCAATGTTTTTATTTATGTTGGGTTATATCTTCCAAGACCTTCCAAGTCCCTTATTTTCCTAGGGCAGTCTTGGATTTACAGAAGCCATGCCGGTTTCTGATTTTATCCTGGAATGTCCCACTTTTCTTTAGGATGTCCCTATTTTCATTGGCTAAATGTTGGAGGGTATGGAGTTATGTGACCTTTGAGCCAAGGAGATAAGTAACTATATAACCTTTAGAAGCCCTGTATAGGGAATTTTTTAAAAAAATGTTGAATGTTTCATTATGTTAGGATTGGAAAAACTGAAAAACTGAGAGAATCAAAAGGTACAGATCCCCCCATCTCTACAAAGGCAAAGGCAGCATCTCTAATCATTCCTACTAGGGCACTCACCTTTAGCAATCAGCTGAGTATAGCAGAATGTATATTGCCCAGCCCTGCAAGTTGTTTCAGGATGGACACATTTGTTATCGTTTTTAACCCTTCGACAGTAATGACACACAAAACGTCCAACAGCTAAGAAGAAGAGAAAGGAAGACTATTAAGCAATTGATAAATTGAGATTGGAGCCAAGACAAACAGGAACCACTATTTTGAAGGGGATGGAAACAAAGGATGGAAGTGTGAATGACCTATGTGATGAGTATAACAATCATATTCATTATAGATTTGTGGTATGAATGGAGGAATGAGTGTAGGCCTGTTTTTAGGATGAAGAACACCATTCTAAAATGGAGTCTCACTAAGATTTGTGGGACTGATAAGGTTGGTAAGCAAAGTGAGGAAGGAGTGCTGAGCTCATGATACTTGACATACAAACAGGTTGATAACAAAGGACGGGTGTTGAACAAGACTGAGTAATGAGATTGTGATGAACTACGTGATATACAACTTTGGCAAGAGGAAGAAGAAGAAGAAGAAGAAGAAGAAGAAGAAGAAGAAGAAGAAGAAGAAGAATTTGGATTTGATATCCTGCTTTATCACTACCCGAAGGAGTCTCAAAGCGGCTAACATTCTCCTTTCCCTTCTTCCCCCACAACAAACACTCTGTGAGGTGAGTGGGGCTGAGAGACTTCAAAGAAGTGTGACTAGCCCAAGGTCACCCAGCAGCTGCATGTGGAGGAGCGGAGACGCGAACTCGGTTCCCCAGATTACGAGTCTACCGCTCTCAACCACTACACCACAATGGCAAGGAACAGATGGCAGTGAATCACTAGAGCTGGAATGTCTGATAGAAAGTATATAAAGAAGGGACTTTCCAGTGGAAAGGTGTACCAAGTTCCCAGTGCTGCAATGGCTTCCACCCATCCTCTTGCCATAGCCTGATCAGCTATTGGTGCAGAGTTGGTGAGTATGATTGAGAATCTCTCTCTCTCTCTCTCTCTCTCTCTCTCTCTCTCTCTCTCTCTCTCTCTCTCTCTGTGTGTGTGTGTGTGTGTGTTTGTGTGTGTGTGTTAGGGACTGCAGTTTTGATGTGTACAATAAAAGTGTTTCGCTGAGTTGCAAATCCCTGTTAAAATCCCAGCTAAAAACGGATCCTAAAAACGGATCCTAAAAGAACCATTTATTTGTAACTGGGGACAAAATATTGATTCCAGTAGGAGTATTATTAACAAATATTTTGTGCCCATTTCTATTGGCCGCCAAAAGAAGTTTATCATCCCCTTTTCTACAATTTTTCACAGTAACAGATACAAAAGAAAATCCAAAGTAATACTATTCCACTGCGTAATTCTTCTTTACTTAGTTGTCTGTTGGAGGAATGAGAAAGAAATCTTTTTGTTGATTCAAATACAATAGATTTTTTTTTTTAATGAACATTCTGTTGTAGGGAGCAGTCAAGGTTTCCAGAGGCCCCCATTACCTGTTCAAAGCAAAATTATCATGACCCATTATTCAAGCACATAATTAAATAATTAAATCTCTAATGAATATGATTGTTATACTCAGTACACATGCATTCTGGAAATATAAACAAGAGGGTGTGTTCCCTGTTTGCTCACTAACCCCTGGTATATCAGTAAGTCATACCAGCTTTTGTTCAAATTGACTGCCAAGACAAGACTTGGGCTAAGGACCTCTAGTCCAGTGTTTTTCAACCACTGTTCCGCGGCACACTAGTGTGCCGCGAGATGTTGCCTGGTGTGCCGTGGGAAATTACTTAATATATAGTCAATATAGGCACAGAGTTAATTTTAAAGGCTCATGGCCCTTCCCCACTCTTGCGAGATCCCATGGAATAATCTCAGTCCTGTGAGATCTTGCGAGAGCTCTGCAAGGAGATGGCGCCCCACCTCCCCAAAGCTCCCTGAGCCCCTGCACCACCGGGCAACGTAGTCCTGCCTGGAAAAACATGCGGAACGAGACATACAACGTAACTGGGTGGCGTTGCTTGGACAATACTTAAACTGGCTGGGTCTGTAAAGCATGCTGAGTCAGTCATAAAGTATGCTGAATCCTTCTCAGTGTATACACTTCATGAGCAGAAATCAGACATTTCAGGAACAAATGCTCAAGGCTGAACATGACATCTTATGATTATGATATATTTGCAACACACCTTGAGGTGCAGTCTGATCCCCAAAAACAAGCTCATGCACAGACATCAGTTTCATATACATCACTGTGCACAGTGTTAGCTGCTTCACAAAAGCAGTCACTCCTTATATAATACAGCTATCTGTTTCACACCCAGAACTACACGGCACTTTTCATTTCATTTTTTTTTAAAAAAATATTTATTTATTTTTTAATTACTGGTACAGTTTTACAATCACATATCCAACATACAACATATAGACAAGATTCCATAGAATCTCCGGGACTTCCCTCCTCCCCTTTTTGGGTCCTATTGCTAATCGTTTCCTCCTGCATCTTTTGTAATAATCCAAATCTTTTACACCTCCATTATATCCAAAATTCACCATTAAAATACAAGTGTTATTCCAATCCTATGAACAATTGTAACTGTTTACAATGGTTTTTAAGATAAATTATAAATTTCCCCCATTCTTTATTAAAGTTTTGGTTTTCCTGATTTCTGATTCTTCCAGTCATTTCTGCCATATCGGCATATTCCATCAACTTAATCTGCCATTACTCTCTGGTCAGGACTTTATCTTCTTTCCATCTCTGGAAAGCACAGTTCATTTCAGATACTTGTACTGAGACTTTTCTGTTCTGCAACTGGCATCTCAGAATTCCCAGGATTGGATGAGCTACATAAATCAAGCAATTCCCAATAGCTCTCTCCTAGTAATTCCCCTCTAGAGTGTTTTGTTATTTTGCCTTGGACTTACCTGCCTCAAGGTACAGAAGGATGAAGAAATGTATTGCCAGAAGGATGTTTAGCTTTACTTCCATTTTTTACCAAGACTGAGGGCAAAAACAAGGAAAGGCAATCAAACTTAAATAAAGGCAGATGGGGGGGAGGGGAGGGGTTTGGGGGTGCAAGCTTCCCACAATGGACTATGGGAAGAACAGAGTGGCTAGATTTAATTAGCATCCTTGAGGGTTAGTGGGTGGACCTCTAGAAACTTATGGTTAGTGGAGATATAGAACATCTAGTGACTCATGATGGACATTTGTAAGTCTTCCATGAACTTGTAGAAGAATGGCGTGGGTGAATGTCATGGCCAGGGACTTTCTCAATACCATGCCTCATGCCTTCATCTTTCATGTTTTCAAGACACAGGGATGGGAATTTCAGAGCTGGGTACATAATGCACTTAGTCTCCCTAACCTAGAGCACTATTATATGAAGAAGATGCCAGTGAAAATTCTAGGGGATACATTTTGCATGTGCATCTTTTCCATGAGCAATCTAAAAATGACTGCTCCCCACATCAAATGAGGTGTGACTTTTGCGTGGTCGTGCATGGCCCCCCCAGATCACAGTGCGGCTCCCAGTAGTTTGGGCTGGCTTCATCCTCCCCAGGGTGGATACCTGGGGTCTCCGCCTATCTCAGCCAATCACCCAATCCCGCCTGGGGAGGCGCTGCCAGGGGATTGGCCAGGTAAGGGGAGGGACTGCCCTGCCCACACAACAGAAGGTGAATCTTACCTGCGAAGTGGCAGTCGGCTCCAAAGCTTCTCGCACCCTCCCCTCCCTCAGTTAAGTCTTCTTTTGCAGGTTAACCTCTTCTCCACAGGTACACAGGTGCTGCTATGTCAGGGTCACTGTTGAAGGGCCGGAAAGGAATTTTCCTGCATTGGCAGGTTTTGCCTTTCTCGTGGCAAAATGTCACAACTTTGCCGGTTTCAGGCCTTGGGCGGAATCCTTTAGTCTGTCTTCCTAAATGAGGGGGGGCATGAAGCAGTGACCCACGCCCCACTTGCGGCAGTGATCCCAAGGTTCCCTGTTAAAAGGGTCTTGGGGGGAGGCATTGGCCATACGCTGAGAGGTTGTCATTGCTCTCCCCTCCAATGGCGGCAATATGGGGGGTGGGCGGGCGGGCTCTCTGCTTGCACATATGTTCTCCAGAGCCAGCCCAATCCCCACACATTCTGGATAACCCTGACATCTCCCAGATCTCTGGCTGGGGACGGGGAAGGATAAACGCCCAGTGCCTGAGCCAAGGTCTCCCTACATCTGAATCTTAATAAAGTTGGGCCAATTTTAATCCTATAGCACGTTGTCTTGAGTCATTATTCTGCTCAGGGGGTCACCTGGGGTTGGCTGGACTCCGCCTGTCCACGCAAATTACAAAACAGAAGGACATGTTCTAGAGATCCTACCTCCTGATTATTATTACAGGGGCACACATTTGAGGAAAGAGGGTTGAGAGAATACCTGCCCCAAAGCATATGGACAGTGACGTCTGGAACTATTTTTTTTTTTTGAAAGCTTGTTTCATATTTAACTGTGTATGTTTACTATGAAGTTGGTCCCATGTGTTAAATGAGGCTTCTTTCCCAGTAAGCGTGCTTTAGGATTATAGCAACAGTCCAAGATTTACCTATCAATCAACTTTTGTGCAATGCATTTTGATCTATGGAGCAAAGCCTCAGCTCTCCCCAATGGCTTCTGCTCATCATTTCCGCTCTATAACGTTTTGTTCTTCTTGCCTCTGGGATTTACCTGAATCAAGGTAGAGAAGGTCTAGGAAACCCATGGCCAGAACTTTGTTTATCCTGAGTTTACTTCTTTCAGGCCAAAGAAGGAAGAGAATCTAAGTTAAATGAAAGGAGACAAGGAGAAAAATTGCAAGCTTCCTACACTGGGTGATGGTAGAACAGAGTGGGTGACTCTAAAATTTCTTTTTTAAAAAAAGAAAAGAATTTATTGGTATTTCCACACAAAGCAAACAAAGCAAAATCATACATACTACAAAAAATACAAACAAACTACAGAATAAAAATACAAAATACAAACAAAAGAAACAAATACATACCTAACAACCCACCTACCACAGGAACACACCAATCTAATAATTTTAACCTTATTTCAAATCTTACTTAGGGGACATCCTCACGTTCTCTCTTCTGCGTTCAGTTCGAATTTACTTTAGTAACTTAGGTGACTCTAACATTTCACCCGGGTCCTGAAAAGTTTATTATAGGAAGCAAGTTGGCAGTGAGGGTACAGAATGTCTAGTAGCCAGTGGATATTTGCCACTGATCATGCAACCAAGAAAGACAGGTACACATCGCCCTCATCTAATCTTGCCCCATTCTAAAATTTATTTATTGGTGTGTGTTTTTCCTTTTTTGTTGGAAATCTACCAAAGAATAAAAGAAATCGAGATTAATGGATTTTCTCAGGATAGTGGAGGGCATGTGTGCTTTGTGCCATTGGTGAAGTGGTGGTAGTATTCAGCGGGGGCGGAGGGCAAAAAATGGGGGGGGGGGGGGTCCAAGGAGGATCAGTTGTGCGGGAGTGAGAAATATCCCTATTTTCCTCCGATGAATGTTGGAGAATATGGAACTGTAGCAAAAATAGGTTTGTTGCTTGCAGCAAGTTGGCAACAGAGCGGGTTTGTTTGTTTTGGTTTTTTTAATATGAAAAAGGGAAAGGAAAGCCATCGTCTGTGGACATTAGGGCTCTGCACTAAATTTGTTTGTAGGATCAGGTCCTCCAGGATCTGATTCTGCACAATGCTGAAGTTTTTAAAGCCCTTAGTTCTGCTTGTTTTGGAGATGGCTCTGGGTCAAGGAAGATGGACTCTGGGACAGCACAAGGCAACTTGCCCTAATCTGGGGGCCAGAGATTGAGGCCACGGGGTGGGTATGGGGATCCTTGCATGGCAGTAGCAGACATCCAGTTGACCTGACTAATCCATCTTCAACCAAGTTTTGTTATTCTTTTATTGCTTGACCCAGATTTTGTGATGGTTGCAATGGTCTGTGTTACAGCACAGCTTATATTTTTCCACTCCGGTTCTCCTATACTTGACGGTTTCACACTTCCTAGTACAACCCCGATCCACATTTAAAACAGAAAGCCCTGGGAAAGAAAGAGGAAAAAAGGCATCATGGTTATCTACTATGACTGCAGCATGGTTACTAAAAGGAGTGAAACATTTACTGTATTGTCTTCAATGCCTGCTACGGACCATTTTTTAAAGGCAAAACAAAAACAGGCATCTAATCCTATTGTGCATATTTGATTCAAACCAGCCATAGGCAAACTCAGCCCTCCAGATGTTTTGGTACTTCAATTCCCATCATCTCTGACCACTCGTTCTGTTAGCTAGGGATCATGGGAGTTGTAGTCCCAAGACATCTGGATGGCTGAGTTTGCCTATGCCTGATTTAAACCAATGTTCTTATTTATGTTGGGTTATATCTACAGACCTTCCAAGTCCCTTATTTTCCTAGGGCAGTCTTGGATTTACAGAAGCCATCCCGGTTTCTGATTTTATCCTGGAATGTCCCACTTTTCTTTAGGATGTCCCTATTTTCATTGGCTAAATGTTGGAGGGTATGGAGTTATGTGACCTTTGAGCCAAGGAGATAAGTAACTATATAACCTTTAGAAGCCCTGTATAGGGAATTTTTTAAAAAAATGTTTAATGTTTCATTATGTTAAGATTGGAAAAACTGAAAAACTGAGAGAATCAAAAGGTACAGATCCCCCCATCTCTACAAAGGCAAAGACAGCATCTCTAATCATTCCTACTAGGGCACTCACCTTTAGCAATCAGCTGAGTATAGCAGAATGTATATTGCCCAGCCCTGCAAGTTGTTTCAGGATGGAGACATGTGTTATCGGTTTTAACCCTTCGACAGTAATGACACACAAAACGTCCAACAGCTAAGAAGAAGAGAAAGGAAGACTATTAAGCAATTGATAAATTGAGATTGGAGCCAAGACAAACAGGAACCACTATTTTGAGGGGGATGGAAACAAAGGATGGAGGTTTGAATGACCTATGTGATGAGTATAACAATCATATTCATTATAGATTTGTGGTATGAATGGAGGAATGAGTGTAGGCCTGTTTTTAGGATGAAGAACACCATTCTAAAATGGAGTCTAGCTAAGATTTGTGGGACTGATAAGGTTGGCAAGCAAAGTGAGGAAGGAGTGCTGAGCTCATGAGACTTGACATACAAACAGGTTGATAACAAAGGACGGGTGTTGAACAAGAGGAAGGAGAAGAAGAAGAAGAAGAAGAAGAAGAAGAAGAAGAAGAAGAAGAAGAAGAAGAAGAAGAAGAAGAATTTGGATTTGATATCCTGCTTTATCACTACCCGAAGGAGTCTCAAAGCAGCTAACATTCTCCTTTCCCTTCCCATCCCCCACAACAAACACTCTGTGAGGTGAGTGGGGCTGAGAGACTTCAAAGAAGTGTGACTAGCCCAAGGTCACCCAGCAGCTGCATGTGGAGGAGCGGAGACGCGAACCCGGTTCCCCAGATTACGAGTCTGCCGCTCTCAACCACTACACCACAATGGCAAGGAACAGATGGCAGTGAATCACTAGAGCTGGAATGTCTGATAGAAAGTATATAAAGAAGGGACTTTCCAGTGGAAAGGTGTACCAAGTTCCCAGTGCTGCAATGGCTGCGACCCATCCTCTTGCCATAGCCTGATCAGCTATTGGTGCAGAGTTGGTGAGTATGATTGAGAATCTCTCTCTCTCTCTCTCTCTCTCTCTCTCTCTCTCTCTCTCTCTCTGTGTGTGTGTGTTAGGGACTGCAGTTTTGATGTGTACAATAAAAGTGTTTCTCTGAGTTGCTAATCCCTGTGTCTACTTGTGTTTCTTTCTCCTAAAGAACCAGCTAAAAACGGATCCTAAAAGAACCATTTATTTGTAACTGGGGACAAAATATTGATTCCAGTAGGAGTATTATTAACAAATATTTTGTGCCCGTTTCTATTGGCCGCCAAAAGAAGTTTGCCATCCCCTTTTCGACAATTTTTCACAGTAACAGATACAAAAGAAAATCCAAAGTAATACTATTCCACTGCGTAATTCTTCTTTACTTAGTTGTCTGTTGGAGGAATGAGAAAGAAATCTTTTTGTTGATTGAAATACAATAGATTTTTTTTAAAATAAACATTCTGTTGTAGGGAGCAGTCAAGGTTTCCAGAGGCCCCCATTACCTGTTCAAAGCAAAATTATCATGACCCATTATTCAAGCACATAATTAAATAATTAAATCTCTAATGAATATGATTGTTATACTCAGTACACATGCATTCTGGAAATATAAACAAGAGGGTGTGTTCCCTGTTTGCTCACTAACCCCTGGTATATCAGTAAGTCATTCCAGCTTTTGTTCAAATTGACTGCCAAGACCAGACTTGGGCTAAGGACCTCCAGTCAAAGGAAGATCCTAAGAAGGAGTAAGCCCTCTGAGCCGCTACACTGGCTGAATAAAGGTCTTTGACTGCAATCTAAACACCCTCCCACCTGCACAACTGTATGAAGCAGCAGGTCCACTGCCACACCCATGGCCCTGCCATTCATGGTGCCAGTCTGGAGCTAGTGCAGTGACTGGGTCAGGAAGGGATCCTGTGGCAGCACAATACAGATTCAACTTGGGATTCAACAGGTCCTGAATGGTCTCAGCCCCTCCTTAGTATCAGAATGCCTCATTTTAGGGATTTAAAATTGTTGCTGATGGTGCGGATGCTGCTATCTGCCCTTCTGCTCACCAACATGTTCAGAAACTAGAAGGTTTGCAAGAGCTGGGTGAAATAATAATAATAATAATAATAATAATAATAATAATAATAATAATAATAATAAATTATTTGTACCCCACCCATCTGGCTGAGTCTCCCTGGCCACTCTGGGTGGCTTCCAACAAATACTAAAATATCACAGATTAAAAACTTCCCTAAACAGGAGGGACACCTCTGCTCATTCCCAAAAAAGCAAAACAACAACCCATCACAGCCGGGCATAAGGGTGTATGTGGATTCACCTGTCCATCTCTGAACTGGTTTGAATAAGAAGTGGGAAGCATTTGGGAACAAGCCGTCCCTTCCAACTTTCTTGGCAACTACATGAAAGATTGGTGGACTCATTTGAAACCAGGATTGGAAAGGGTAGCCAATGTAGATATCTCCCCATTTACAGTCATTGTGCATTTTGACCAGCTTCTATGGGGAAGTTTGACATCAGGTAAAGGCAAAGGGATCCCTGACCATTAGGTCCAGCTGTGGACAACTCTGGGGTTGCAGCGCTCATCTCGCTTTACTGGCCGAGGGAGCCGGCATACAGCTTCCGGGTCATGTGGCCAGCATGACAAAGCCGCTTCTGGCAAACCAGAGCAGCGCACGGAAATGCCGTTTACCTTCCCACCAGAGTGGTACCTATATATCTACTTGCACTTTGACATGCTTTCGAACTGCTAGGTTGGCAGGAGCAGGGACTGAGCAATGGGAGCTCACCCCGCCACGGGGATTCAAACCGCCAACCTTCTGACCCACAAGCCCTAGGCTCAGTGGTTTAACCCACAGCGCCACCCGTGTCCCATTTGACATTAGCAGCCTTTTTTAAAAAAACAACAACATTTGAACAGCTAATTTCATCCATTCACTCAAATTTCACATTTCAAGCAACCCTTTTGCTGTATAGTTGGTGTCAGGAGCAAGCTCAGTCATATCTATTTCATATACTTGATAGTGAATGACACCAAATGTAAATCCCATCTGAATAACAATCCTTCCTCATTAATTTAACAACACTGCTAATTTGATTCATTCCTACTGACACCTTTCTTTTCTGAGACTGCCCTTTGGACTGGTTGGTCAAAAATTTAACTAAGCATTTCCAATGCCTTTCATACTAACAATGCCCACCATATGTTCTAGGACTTACCCATGTCAACGTAGACCAGGGCTAAAAAACCTACTGCAAGCACCTTGTTCATCTTTAGTCCCTTTTCCCAAGAAATGGGGGATGAGACGAAAAGGGTGCCTCAAAGTCAAATAGAAGCACAGGTGATGTGAAGGCGCAACCTTCCTACCTTGCATGATCAGAAGAAGAACACTTTTGGGTGGATTTAATTTACTGCCTGGGGGCCAATGAGTTTATTCTTTGAACCTTATTGGCAGTGAGGATGTAGAACAGCTTGGGATTCATGTGCGTGTCTTAGGTCTCCAATGTACATGCCGAAGAATACTGTGTGAGGTGTCATTGCTGGAGCAGTCCGCAAAACCCTGCCTTTGTCCAAGGTGCACTGCAAGTACGAATGGGCATATATGTCAGTTTTGGATTCTCTTCATTTCTCATTCTTCCGGTTATTAATTCAGTTTTACACATTTCTTCAGAATTTTGTGGATTGTTACTATTAAAAAAAATCCTCATGGAAAGCCACCTGTATTTTATCACAAATTTATTCTGATAGATACTAAGGCTGTGCATGGAGTCTACAATCTGATGTGAGGGCCTGATCCAGGGCTTTGGAGTGCCTGATCTGACCCAGGACAATCCAAGACCACCCTGGCCAATTTTAAACATGCTGTTAAAAAGGGCATGTCTTCCAACACTTTCATCCCTAAAATGGGGATGTTGGGAAGAGCATGATGCTTTGGCGATCATCGGCAGGATCGTCCCAGAGCACTGGAAGCATAGGTGCCATTTTGCACTGAATATTGCGGCTGCCCACAACGAAGGGCTTCAACTTTGCCCATTGACTTTGTGGGGGGCCAGCCTCACAAATATATTATTGTGGGTGCCTAAGCACCCACGGCCCCCTGGAGTTGGCTCCAGTGGCTGGAAGGTAGGCACGCTGGCACGAAAATGCTGACAATCGCCAGAGCGCCAGACCAGAAGATGCTGTGGCACAACCCTCCTGATTTGCTCCAGAGTGAGTGTCTTTCGGTCTGGCTCTCTGGCACAAGGACTAACACCAGATTGCCAGATGAAAAAATAGGACATTCCAGGATCCAAACAGAAGTGGGGATTGGCTTCTGTGATCCAGGATGTCTCACTTAAAATGGGGCACTTGCAGGTTATGAAAGTGCGGGATGCAACAGGAGATCTGGGGCCTAGGGCAAAATATCTAGGGGCCTGCCTGCTGCCATCCAAGCCTGCTGCTGCCTTCTCCAAGTCTCCAGCTTTCATATTTTCAAGACAGAGGAATGTGTGTTGTAGGGTTTAGTGCACAGGGATGTAGTTTGCAAGGGAGCACCTAGGAGAATTTCACCACCTGTTTTCATGTCTCCTTCCTCTGTCCCTCCCATCCATAAGTTGAATTAGGGTGTTTTTTTAAAAACAACAACAACAACCCAAAACCCAAATTAAATATTTGCCCCATCCCTCAAATTCACCCAGGACCAGACCTGGGGCGGGGTGGGTAGTCCCTGGTATGTTCCAAAGGATTTGAAAGCAAAGAGACAGGTCTATCGATTTATGTTCATCTAACAATTCAGTAAAAGGTGCTTGAAAATGCACATCATACACAATAACATTTATTAGGATAGGAGTTGTCAGTGAAGTGCCCACTTTGGTACACACTGAGACCTGCAGAATTCTTCTCTGCCATTTGCTAGACCTGAATTTAGGCTTGATGAAAGCATTCGGTTAAACCCAATGGAATGACTTGTGCTGTGTGGTGGGTGGTGGTGGACAGGCCAGAAATATCCACTTATGGTAGGCCTTTTATTAGCCCATCTGATTCTAAGGGGCTGTGACAGAGTCCAAGAAAAAATCTATATGGTGTCAATGTAGGAGGGCACATAGAGAGATGGGGGGGGGGCATTCCAATGCAGTATGTAAATATTCTTCCAGGAAAGTGCCCCTATATTTGTCTTTTATCTTTCCACATGAGTTGAGATGGGTCCTGAGATGATGGGCTCATACGCACATCCACTCATCCCATGACTTTATGGCTTTACTAGAAGAGACAAGAACATTGTCGGTTCGCTGCCCGCAGCAACGTATTTCCTGCAAGTAGTCAAAAGCCAGAAACTTTAGAAGCCTCCCGATTTCACAAACTCACCCTCAATAGATAGGAATGCACACATTTATTTATTTATTTGTTCAGAGGTTATGAAAATTGCAAAAGTCTTTCACACATCACAACAGCTCTTCTTCATCATACGTTCCAGAGATCCAGATCGTTGCACAATTCGTATCCACAGCACAGCATATGTTCTTCATAGTTGTTTTTCATGGACTGGAAGGTATGGCAGTCTCTGTTGCAGCCTCGGTCCACACTTTTAACTTTGCCATCTGTGGAGGGATGTGACAGAGAAAAATGCATCATAGACCCTGGGCAGATCTACACTCATGGTTTTTAACGCTAAGAACGAGTTAAGGAATGGTTCTGATAACCATATAGCCACATGACATTCTGCTCTTTGATGGTGTCTGTGACACCAGGGGTGCTGCAGAGCAACTAGGAACCAGGAACCAGGGAGACAGCAGGGAGAACATTTCCTGTTTTGACATTTTAGAACGATATTTCTAATATCATTCTAATAATGTTTAAAAGGTGAGTGTAGATCCAGCCCCCCTCTCCCCATCCCTACTAGCAGTTTAGAAGCTGATGTGCCATATATGTCTGCTCCATCCCAGAAGTAATATTGAGAAAAAGCACCAGATGGTGCCAAGCATGTTATCCACACACCCAACTCACATTAAGAGGGTTGAACATCATCATTTCATCCTGTAGTTCCCACACAGCTGATTTTCCTACTTCAGTAAGTTCTCCTGCCTCCCAAAAAGCATCTGTTTGACACCCATCAGATATTTCAACGGCCTTTTAGTCTCCAATACAGAGGTGGGTAACCTCAGGCTCAGGGGCCAAATGTAGCCCTCCAAAACTCTCTCTCTCTCGGGCCCTTGGGACCCTGCAAAGACCACAATCCCTTTGTAGCCACACCCTCTTTCTCCAGGCCACCCCTCCCTCTGCCCTTCCTTGAGTGAATGTTTTCACCTTGCTGCAAATGTACCATTGAAGCCTGATAATAATTCCTTCTTGCTTGAATGGAGAATAGAGAGAAAGAGATGTCTGATCATAGATGTAGAAAGAAATCTGATGTGCAAAGGGAAATGTATGCGCATTGTTCCACCCACCACTGGCACATGGCCCCCAGAGGTTTTCCCAAATAGGCTGAGAAAGATTCCCCAAGTCTGCTCTAATAGGTAGCCCAGTTTGGGGGGAAAAATTGTTTAAAACGGCTCTGGTGGTGGCCGGAATATGGTTGCTTGCCTAGTATTTATTACACCTGCGTGTCAGGTGTGTGACAGCACCTACTGTAACTTCCACCAAGAGAGATGGAAGAACAGGAGAAGACAGTGTGGCAAGGCACCACCGCACACTTGACCTTTGATGGTTCTGTCACTGTTGCTTACTGGAATTTAGAGGGGAGAGGGAGGTGGGTGCAGGAATGCTTGATCACCTTCCCAACACCAGTGGTGAAGTCAACAGAAGGTTGCATGGTGTGTGAGCCATGTTAAGTGCAGCTTGCAGGGAAGAAAAGGGGAGGGACTTAAATGTTACACTTAAATGGCGAGGAGTGGCAGGAAGGGAAGTACAGCCATACCTTGGTTGATGAACATCTTGTGAGTCAAAAGTTTTGGCTCCTGAACGCCACAAACCTGGAAGTGAGTGTTCCGGTTTGCGGACGTTCTTTGGGACCTGAATGTCCAACACGGCTTCCATGGCTTCTGATTGGCTGCAGGAGCTTCCTGCTGCCACTCAGAAGCTCCGCCTTGGTTCCAGGGGCGCAGCTAGCTGCTGTAGCACCGGGAGTGGTACACATGCTGTGCACCCAGGGGCGGAGCCATGGGGGCAGGGTGAGCGTCCCGGGGGCAAGCCGCCTATGGCAGGCAGCTTCCTGGGCGGGCGGGAGCCGCGCCGCTTTGCCAGCAGCCTTCCTCCCTTCCCTCTTCCTTTTGACAGCTCAGAGGAGGCTCCCCCCCCAGAAGCAGCCCCGGAGTGGGGGGCAACGGCACACTGTCCGCCCATGTCTCCCAAGCCTCCCCCAAGCTGTCAAAACAAAGGGGAAGGGGGGAAGGCTGCCAGCAAGGCGGCGCAGCTCCGCTCCTTCCCCTGACAGCTTGGGGTAGGCTTGGGAGTCGCGGGCGGGCAGCGTGCCGAATGTCACCCCCTCAGTGATGATACCCGGGGTGGACCGCACCCAGTGCCCCCTTCCTCTGCCCCTGCTTGGTTCCCGAACGTTTGGGAAGTCGAAAAGACTTCCAGAATGGATTCTGTTCGACTTTCGAGGTACCACTGTAATCATAATTGGAGGGTGGGGGCCTTCTACATACGAAGCAATCAGGGAGCAAGACTTTGAGCCGAGTCAGCACCACCATTTACTGCACAAGAAAGGAGTTTTGGGGGCAAGGGCTCTCTCCTTTTTGCTGCTCCACTAAGCTCTGGATGCTGTGTCTGTGATTTCTTATTCTTCAGATCTTGCTCTTTGTCCAGCCGCCCTTCCTTGCTGCCGCACCTGACATGCCAGCGGCTCTTGCTCTCACTCTTCCACTTCTGCCAGCACAAACTCTTGCTCTCCTCCTCCTCCCCCCCCCCAGACCCACCATTTGCCTGCCCACGGCTCTGCAGCTGGGACAAAAAGGGTGGTGGGGGTGGGGAGAAGTGGGGCAGAATAAAGTACCTTAAAGGACCAGTGAAAGCAGAGGGAGATGGAAGGGAGGGGATGATAACTTCCAATGCAGGGAAAAAATTGCATCTCGTATTAAATCACATAGCAATTTACTTTGAAAAAAAGGGATGATTCCATATTTTAAGGGATGGGTGGCAACTTTACGTACTGGACAATTCACGCATCATACTGTTTCATTAGTTGTTCTGTGTGACTTCCCCAGGGCTACCACATTACTGCGGTTTGGAGGGGCTACATTGCAGCAAAAGTGAGACATAAAAGCCCGCAGAACATTTGCAGCATAAAACATTAAGAGCAGGAGGTTACAAGAGCTTCATAAGCACAAATCACCATGAATGCACTGTGAAAAGGATGTCAGGAGGGGCTCTTAGCCCCTTCGATAGCCTCTTGGGACTGGAAAGCAAGATTTAGTCTAAATAAGCAAAGGAACAAATCATCCCTCTGTATCTTTTGTACTCTCAAACATTAAACTGTTCCTACTGGACTCACTTTGAATAGTCATTCGTGTGAAGCAGTATCTGTCATTTCCTGCATCGCAAATTTCTTGGGGGGTCGAACAACTATTATCATACTCAACATTCGGACAGTAGAGGCACCAGAGGGCTTCAGCTTGGCAGGGAGAATGAAAAGAGGAGAAGAAAATGTTAAGCAAATGACTGGTTAGAGAGTGGCTCCCAGGAAGTGAATGGTAAATAGCTAAACCCTCTTTGAATAGCAAGACATGCAATGGTAGATGAAACCATGAAAAGGTAACCTCAGTGGTTGGGATAGGGATGAAGGACACATTTGAGAAGTGGAGTGGTGTCCATTTGAACCTCTTGCTCCATTCAGATTGTTACCTAAGCTCTCGTGTGTGTTTTTAATTTAATGCTCATATAGTTGCCCCATTATAGGACTTCCTTTGGAAGTTCACAAAGCCGATAGAGCAAGCAAGTGCAGAACAAGTGCCAGAACAAACTCTTTACAATTCAGTATATAACAATAGGGAA
Organism: Lacerta agilis; assembly: GCF_009819535.1. Lineage (NCBI taxonomy): Eukaryota > Metazoa > Chordata > Lepidosauria > Squamata > Lacertidae > Lacerta > Lacerta agilis. Next base: position 12,472,604 of record NC_046326.1, on the reverse strand, counting down.
CTTTAAGAAACTGATTTTTTAAATCAAAACACAATTAAAACACAGTGTAAAAAAGAAACTTAATTAAAACTGTGAGACCCAGACTGTAAAGCATGCTATTTTAAAAGCCTGGGGAGCTACAAAGATGGTATCCTGAAGATGGTGCTTGATTAACTTCTTTGGGAAGGCCAGTGCCACTACCAAGAAGGCCCTCTTCCTTTTGGAGGAAGGGCTGTAGCCAAGTGGTAGAGCATCTGCTTTGTAGTTCCACTCTATAATGTTTTGTTCTTCTTGACTCTGGGACTTACCCAGTGCTATTTTTCTAGAAACAGAGGTGCCTGAACTCACCACGAACACCTCCCTCACTCTCTTAGAATGGCAATGGCGCCCACCTCAGAGGTGCCGGAACTGGGTTCTGGAGAGTTCCAGCTGAAAAAAAGCCCCGGACTTACCTGGATCAAGGTAGAGAAGGGCTAGGAAGCCTATTATCAGAACTTTCTTCATCCTTAGTTTCCTTCTTTCAAGCCAAAGGAGGAAGAGAAGCCAAGTTAAATAAAAGGAGACAAGGAGAAAAATTGCAAGCTTCCTACACTGGGTGATGGTAAGAACAGAGTGGGTGATTTTAACATTGCACCTGGGTCCTGGTGAGTTTATTATAAGAAGCAAGTTGGCAGCGAGGGTGTAGAACATCTAGAGGCTTGTGGATATTTCTGAAGTTTTTTTGCAGATAAACTTGCTCAAATTTGGAAGGAGCAGCAGGGTAGCAGGGTCGGAGGGTGGAGCAGAGAGTGCCAGTGCTCTGTCTAGTCAAGTTGTATGGGGTTGCTTTCAACATTGTGCCTCTGAGGATGCCTAGATGAGTAAAAAATGACTGCCTGTCTTCTTGGCCCTGGTGGGTGGGTGGGGAACAACTGCAACCATGCCTGGAGGATGCAGACTATTTGGAACCCTTCCAATCAAGTTTCAGGGTGCACCATGAGACTGAAACCATCTTGGTCATGCTGGCTGATGATCTCCGGTAAGCTAGGGACAGAGATGAAAGCTGTTTTCTGGTCCTGCTGGATCTCCCAGCGACTTTTGATACTGTCAACCATGGTATGCTCCTGGACCATCTAGAAGGGCTGGGAGTTTGGGGCACTGTTGTGCAGTGGTTCCGCTCTTTCTTCCTGGGGTCATGTCCAGAAAGTAGTGGTGGGGGATGAGTGTGTCAGGATTCATCCTACACACAAGTAGGACCTTGGCAGAGACACATGCCTGACTGGCATGTTCCTTCCCTCCTGGACGATCGTTCGGGAGCTTCATAAGCATTCCTTAGTCCGAACATCACAGCAACTGATGCCAGATGACATCAGTACACTTAGGGATCCACAGAGGTTTGCTCAGTTGCGTAACAGAAATCAGCAACTCAGCATTTAGGCTAATCTATTTTATTTACATATAAACATACACGGAGATCAGAAACATGGCTCCCCCTCTCGCTATCATCAGACAGCAAAGAGAAAGAACAAAGGACAATAGTCCCACTTCAGGGAACACAGTAAGACAAACATCCTGTCTTCTGTCACTTCCCATTCCTGTGGAATCAAAACACACACCGTCATGTGAAAGACAACAATCCCATGACTGCACACGGGGAATGAATCTCCAACAGAGTGTTTGGACCCCTGGGCGATCACTTGTGGGGCGCCTCAGAGCTTTGTCCTCTCCCCCTTGCTTTTTAACATCTATATGAAATGGCTGGGAGAGATCATCGGGGGGTTGGGCTGTGTGTTCAACAATATGCAGATGATACCGAGATGCACTTCTAATTTAAATCGGATACGAAGTAGCAAGCTTCCTACCTTGCATGATCAGAAGAAGAACACTTTGGGTGGATTTAATTTACTGTCTGGGGGCCAATGAGGCTATTCTTAGAACCTTATTGGCAGTGAGGGCGTAGAACAGCTTGGGATTCATGTTTGTGTCTTAGATCTCCAATCATGCAGAAGAATACTGTGTGGAGTGTCATTGCTGGGACAGTCTATAACACCCTGTCTTTGTTCAAGGTGCACTGCAAGTACAAATATGTCAGTTTTGGTTCCTCTTCATTTCTCAACTTTGCAATTATTAATTCAATAGCACACTTTTTTTCAGAAAACTGTGGATGGATAGACTTCTTTTAAAAAAAAAGCCATGGAAAACCATCCATATCTTATCACAAATTTATTCTAATAAATACTAAGGCTGTGCATGGGGTCCCTGATCTGATATGGGGGCCTGATTCAATTCTTTGGAGCAGCTCCTATCTGACCCAGAACAACCCATGACCACCCTGACCAATCTTAAACACACTTTCCACTAATGTATGCATTTTTGTACATATTATTTGTTGGAGGACTGTGTTGAAAAATCCACATATGTGAGTGCAAGTAATAGTGACCATTCCTCAAAAGAAATCACTCCATATCTAATAAAGCTATCAATTTTTCACCTTTAATTTAACAACGCTGCTCATCACATTTATTCCTATTCACAGCTTTCTCTTCTGTTGTTTTCCAGTCTGGATGACGGAGTGATAAAAATTAACTAAGTGAATTCCAACCTAATAATCCCTTCTAAAATGTTTTGCTATTATTGTATATGAAAACACACACACACACACACACACACACACACACACATTGTAACAAGTCACACCATTGGTCTATCTAGCTCAGTGCTGCCAATACTGATTGGTAGCAGTTTTCAAGAATTTCAAAGCAGGGTGTCTCTCAGCCATACCTGGAAATGCCAAGGATTGACCCTGAGACCTTCTGCATGCCAAGCAGATGCTCTACCACATAACTATGGGCCCCTCCTCACTCTTGCCCTGGGGACGCACCTGTATCAAAGTACAGCAGAGCTATGAAACCTATTGCCAGAACTCTGCTCATCTTCCGTTGCTTCTTCCAAGATACCACGAGGAGAGAAGCAGAGGGTCTCAAAGTCAAATATAAGCAGGTAAGGGGAAATAAAGAGCTTCCTATAAAGGATTCTGTTTTTAAAAACACACACACACACACACACACACACACACACACACACACCCAAAGAAGCAGTCTGGACAGATTTCATTTTGCATGCTTGGGGCCCTGTTAATCTATTATTAGAAAATTAATGAAAATGCACAGTTGATGAAGGGAATGAAGAACAGGTAGACACTCTCGTGCTTTTGGCAGGTGTGTTGTGTGGTTGGGGAAGAATTATGTAGGCGAGGCCATTACACCCATAATGTAAAAGAGTGGGAATTTCAGCTATCATAGCCTCTTTTGACACCCACCACTGCTATGCGAAACGATAAAAATAGGTATAAAAACAAGTGTTCATCCACAGAGCAAGCACACATTTGGAAACCCAATGCCCTTACATGCGCAGAGGTATTAGATTAGCTATTAGTACACATTGCGGCAATCAAGCATTTGCTGTTGCTGAATCAAGCTAATGACTCATCTGCACCCTTTTACCAGTCAAGACTTTCCTAGAAGAACAATTGGGACTGTTGTTTCTTAAAGGCACTTAAGAGTTCTTATTCCCCTCACAGGGCTTCAATTCCCAGAGTTGTTTAACAATCCATCCCTCTCCAAGGAAACTCTGGGGATTTTATCTGAGCGAGAGGAATATGTATGTTTGATGTTTTATTAAAGGGAAAGAGGTGGTGCTGTGGTCTAAACCACTGAGCCTCTTGGGCTTGCTTGATAGGAAGGTTGGCAGTTCAAATCCCCATAACGGAATGAGCTCCCATTGCTCCGCCCCAGCTTATGCCGACCTAGCAGTTCAAAAACATGCCAGTGCAAGTAGATAAATAGGTACCGCTGTGTCAGGAAAGTAAACACCGTTTCTGTGCCCTTTGGTTTCCGTCATGGTGTCCTGTTGCGCCAGAAGCAGTTTAGTCCTGCTGGCCACATGACCCCTAAAGCTGCCTGTGGACAAACGCCGGCTCCCTCGACCTGAAAGCGAGATGAGCGCCGCAACCCCATAGTCACCTTTGACTGGACTTAACCATCCAGGGGTCCTTTACCTTTACCTTTTAACCTTTTTATTATGTTTCTGTATATGCTGAAAGCCACCCAGAGTGGCTGGGGAAACCCAGTCAGAAGGGCTGGGGAAGAAATAATACAATTCTTATTATTAATAATATTGGTCTCTTAACAACTCCCAGCACTCACATCAGCTTGAGTAGCACAGTGCTTATAATGTTGGACCAAGCCACCAAGGATTAGGTTCTTAATACCCATTCAGCAATGACAGACTCTCCAGCTGTCCCTATTTTCCAGGGATGTCCCTGATTTAGAGAAGCCCTCACAGTTTTGGATTTGATCCTGGAATGTCCCACTTTCCCGTAGGATGTCCCTTTTTTCAATGGAGAAATGTTGGAGGTTATGAAGTTTTCTGACCCCTGAGCAGTCTGAAGACAATCCTGTATAGGGAAGGTTTTTTTCAAAAATATTTCATGTTTTATTGTGTTTTTATATATGTTGGAAGCTGCCCAGAGTAGCTGGGGCAACCCAGTAAGATGTGTGGGGTATAAATGGTAACATTATCGTTATGGAACAGAACATCCCTATTTTCAGTGAAAAAATGTTGGAGGGTATGCAATGATACCCGCTAGGTTAATACAGGCCATTTACTAGCTCTCAGTCTAACCTTCCTCACAGAAGAAAATGAGAACCATGTTCGCCTTCCAGAGCTCCTTTGACAAAGGGCAAGATATAAAGAAATAACAAATATCAGTTCTGTAGTGAAACAGATGGAGGGCACAAGGAGAAGGGGACGACAGAGGATGAGATGGTTGGACAGTGTTCTCGAAGCGACTAGCATGAGTTTGGCCAAACTGCGGGACACAGTGAAAGATAGGTGTGCCTGGCGTGCTCTGGTCCATGGGGTCACGAAGAGTCGGACACGACTGAACAACAGTGAAACAGGCAACAAAGTTTCAGTGGTTGCCATTATATGGCCCAATTAGTCATAAGAGCCGTCCTCAACCTGATGCCCACCAAATGTTTTGGACAACAACTCCCATCAGCACATGCCAAAGAATAGCAAGAAGACTATCTATTGCGTGGCATGATTTATTAACAGAACTGTTCAAAAGCCAGAAGGGGTGAAAGTCCACCTGGTTCCACCATCCGATTCTCAATAAATAGTCATTCATTAATTATTAGTCCAGAAGTTGTGATTGTTGCAAAGCTCGTTCACACAACACATTGAAGTTTGTGATGTCTTTCTTCTCTTATTTACAAAGCTGATGCACCTGTTAGTGCAACCCCGGTCCACATGTACAAAACCTGCTGTAAAGGGGGGGAAAACCACCATTTTTACATTTAGGTAAATTTAGTCATTTGCAGAGGATACATTCCTTCCCATTTCTTAGGGGGTGGGAGCAGAAAGGGGAACAAAGGTTATTTCAAGCTTAAAAATCCCTTTAGAATTCATTGACCATTTCTGTTCATCAGCAGAGGTTTAGCTGAGTGAGGTGGCATGGCAGATTCAGCCAGCTGTTCTTGGTGAAGGGACTGTGTGTTGCATGCTTTTCACCGACTTCGGTTTATAACTTTCTGTCTTCCACCTGGTAGCTGTCATTTTACCACCAACTCACAAAAGCCTTGCCCTATGGCATGCACAGGGTATGTGATTGCAGCCCAAACCATAATTCCGCATATTCTGCATGATTATGCGAAACCTATGAAAGTCAAGGAAAGGAAATCTATCTGACAAATGTTGGGAAGTATGTAGGATTGCCAGGATTGCCTTTGCAGATTTCCTATAAAATATAAGAATGCATTTCACAATCCTATATCAGTTGTGTTTTATCATGGCACACAGATGCAATAATGTGCACACATTACCTGGCAATTTTAAAAATCTGATACAGCTGTCAAACACCCGGGAGCCCTGTCACCAGATGTCTGACAATCCTAGAGATAGGGGCTTCCTGCCTTGACAGCAGTCATTAAGGTTATGTTGTGTTCTGGAATTGCCCCCTTAACTCACGTTTATTAACTTGACGAGCAAAGCAAAATCCCCAACGTCCAGTGGTACACTTCGATTCAGGAACTTCACATTCATTGTTACTTGAAACACTTGGACATTCAAGACATCTAAAATTTCCAGCTGGACCAGACAGAGAGGAGAGGAAAACAGTCAGAATAGGCCATGGCCATATAAAGTTTGAAAAGCAAACCATCCAACTAGATCAATGGCAGGGGCGAGCTCCCTCAATGAGATGCGCAGAAGAGTTTTGTGTGTTTTTAAAATTAGTGTTACTGCTTCTAAAAACTTCAGAAGGCAAGCAACATCCTAAAAGAGATACACTCTCTTTTCTCTCACACAGTAAGGATGTCTACTCTAAGGCAAAACTGCAATGCACGCACCACCAGAGAACAAAGCAACTATGCTTCTTGCTTGAAAGCTGTTTAAATGTACAGCCAGCAATGGTGATGACTTTTCAAAACAATAACAACACATCACTCTTTAATACAACTATTCATTTTGCACTTTTAATTCTGATAATTTTGCTTATCAAGAATGAATGGTCTAATAAATCAAGTTCTTCTCTCAGAGACTTTTGTCCTGACAGGTCCCCTAGAAAGGAGTTTTGTTCTTGCCTTGGGCTAGGTGACCCTCGGTGTCCCTTCCAACTGTACAATTCTATGATTCCTCTGTGGCTTACCTGTAACACAGCAGAACATGACTAAGAATCCTATTGCTTGGATATTTCTCATCTTGAGCCAACCTTTACAGTGGGAGATGTTCTTCTTCCATCCCAATGAAGGAGGCAGCTTTTCAAGAATTCCTCCCAGGAGGGAGGGAGGGACTCCTTTCACATGGTCTTTATTAGACAATAGGCTCAGGGGAGGGGAGCCAGTGTGGTGTAGTGGTTAAGAGCGGTAGACTCGTAATCTGGTGAACCGGGTTCGTGTCTCCGCTCCTCCACATGCAGCTGCTGGGTGACCTTGGGCTAGTCACACTTCTTTGAAGTCTCTCAACCCCACTCACCTCACAGAGTGTTTGTTGTGGGGGAGAAAGGGAAAGGGAATGTTAGCTGCTTTGAGACTCCTTCGGGTAGTGCTAAAGTGGGATATCAAATCCAAACTACTCCTCCTCCTCCTCCTCCTCTTCTTCTTCTTCTTCTTCTTCTTCTTCTTCTTCTTCTTCTTCTTCTTCTTCTTCTTCTTCTTCCCCCCTATAAAAGGTGCCCCTTCTTCAAACTCTTCCTTCTTCCTCACTCCTTTTATCAGAGGAGCTTCTCTGTGCTGGTTGGGTTTGGATTAGGTCAAAGCTCAGGCCTCCTTTCCAACTTGGCCCCTGGCACACAATTTTGAGGGGACACAACTCGGCGCCCCATGGCAGGCTCCCACATAGAGACCAGATCCACAGGATAAAAGCCACACCCAGGCCAGGCCCTTAGAGGTGGGTGGTGCCACCATCTCCTTCTCCTCATGGCCAGTGAAGGGACACCTGCATGTGCCCCACCCCTTGGGTCAACCAAGAGGGGGAGCTAGGGGGAGGGTGCCACCCCCATCCAAGGGCACCAGCGGCAGAAAGGAGGAGTGGCTGCATGAGCATCACCACGTCCCTTCTTTATATACTTTCTATCAGACATTCCAGCTCTAGTGATTCGCTGCCATCTGTTCCTTGCCATTGTGGTGTAGTGGTTAAGAGCTGTAGACTCGTAATCTGGGGAACTGGGTTTGTGTCTCGCTCCTCCACATGCAGCTGCTGGGTGAGCTTGGGCTAGTCACACTTCTTTGAAGTCTCTCAGCCCCACTCCCCTCACAGAGTGTTTGTTGTGGGGGAGGAAGGGAAAGGAGAATATTAGCTGCTTTGAGACTCCTTCAGGTAGTGATAAAGCGGGATATCAAATCCAAACTCCTCCTCCTCCTTCTCCTCCTCCGGGCACTGGCACACAAGGAAGCTGCAGAGGCAATTTCCTTGGCACCAGCCCAGTGCTGCCAGACTGACCAGTCCGCTAAAGGGGCACAACACTTGCCCTGTTCCGGGTGCCAGTAATCTGCGGTACACCACTGCCTTGGGTGGTGAGTAAGTTTGTCTGTGAGGGCCTTGTCACCATGTCCATATAACCAGAGGAAGCTCCTTTGTTGTGCAATGTGGGTTATAGCCTTTCCAAGATTCTGACTCCCCAAAAGTCATAGCGTTTCTCCTGTCACCCACACTCGCATTCATACATTTCCACTGACTGAAAGACACTGTGTGATGCTTCTGTCCATCCCCTCTGCTTGGCCAATCACAGCTGTCACTAAGTGCAGCAGGTCCCACCCGTCTCTCTCTATATTTTTTTAAAAAGGAAAAATCCCCCAAAGCAATCATCTCATATAGGAAAGGCTTGGGTAGGGCAGCAGGACCCTACAGTCATGTATAATACCTCCCTTTCCTCCTACTAGCTAATAAGAACACATCAATTTCATTCAAGTGCACAGAAAATGAGCATAAACTCAGGCAGGACTATGGACGCCAACACAGCTATCATACATTTACCAATATGTGGTTGTTTCTCTTTGAAGTCTGTGCTGATCCCTCATTTTCAGGAAGTGCAACTCTCAGCATTAGCGTTGGAGGACTGCGTCACAATATTCAGATAACTGCGAATTTTGAAGAATAGTTCTTTTTCCATTCTCACGCTGGTTCAGAATGTGTGAATTGGATAGATTCCGCTGAGGAAACCTGATCTTTAGTACTGAATTGGAGCAGATGTCAATCAGGTTTTCTCCAGATGAAGCTTTGCTCTGATTTATTGCTAAAGAGCAGGGAGGTTCTTATGGTTTGATCTTTTACTGTGCTTTATGTTTTTAATTTGTTGGAAGCCGCCCAGAGTGGATGGGGAACCATATGGGTGGCATATAAATAATAAATTATCATCATCATCGTCATCATCATCATCATCACCACCATCATCTATAAAGATCCCTGGTGACTAGTCAGCTTCCCAGCAGTTAAACAGACTCCCGTCATTTCAAGATAGTTTTCATTACAGAAACAAAAATCCCAAGTGGAGCTTCACACTCCACTCAGCAACAATAGATGCCCTAATCTGAATGCGAGTTCCGCTTCCAGCAGGATCTATGCCAGAACCTCGTATCTCTGCCGCTTCCCTTTCACTCCTCCTTAAGGCATTGCAGACACCGAGTCTGAGGACTGAGAGTTTGCTTTGGCTCTTCTTCATTATAAGTGGATTGAGCCTCTCTCTTATCTGTTGGCAGCCTGGCCTCTCCTTGGCCATCTTCCAACTGTCCCTCTTCATCTGAGCTAGGAGTGAGGGCTGTGGGGTCTTAGCTTTGAAAAACAGTCCGTCTCCCCCACCAGAATCGTTGGCCTGTGAACTGCTAGCTTGGAAGTTTGAACCTTCTGTCTCCTCGGTAGAGTTAGCCTCTTGTTCACTCTCCAATGCTAACTCTACTGCTGGGTCCTGGGGGGCCACCTTCCTGACATCATTATTCTTATTTCCCAGGGAAAGTAATGGGGCAAGAGCAAAACCACTCAGACCCATACCTAGAAAGTGTGGAACAAGCAGAAAACCATTCGGACCCATGCTCTCTAGGCATGGGGAAAACAGAAGTGTGTGTAAGGCCTCAGCCACAGCCTTGGATTTTCACAATTTCCAATTCCCATAAATGAAGGAATTGCACAAATTGTCTGCAAATATGTATGGGTGAATCTGCCAGTTTTGGTTTCTCTTGTTTTTCAGGCTGAAGTAAAGTTATCCACATTAATTTGTTGGGGAGAGGTTTTTTTGTTTTTTGTTTTAATTCTTCATGGAAATTTCTCCTAATATACACATGTCTGTATGCAATTTTGCCCAATACAGTCGTACCCTGGATCCTGAACGCCTTGCGAGTCAAACATGTTTGGCTCCCGAATGCCGTAAACCAGGAATTGAGTGTTTCTGTTTGCAAACGTTCTTTGGAACCCAAACGTCTGGTGCAGCTTCCGATTGGCTGCAGGAGCTTCCTCAAGCCAATCAGAAGCTGTGCCTTGGTTTCCGAAAGTTTTAGAAGCTGAATGGACTTCCAGAACAGATTCAGCTTCCGAGGTACAACTGTATATACATATATATTTTTTTGCAAAGCAATGCTCCCAAATAAAATGCATTTTGTATGTTCCCCCCCCCCCACTAACGCATGCATTTTAATGTGCATTTTGCTTTATTATATGCATGTTTGTACAAATTACTTAGCTGGATAACTGCTTTGCAAAATTCAGAGAAGTGTGATTCTTATGGAGGAAGACTGTGAGACATTTCATGTATTGTTGAAGAAAGTGTGAATTACATTGTTTCCCCCATTAAATGCATTGTGAATCAAATTTCTCCCCTATCCCTGTCAGCACGTAGCAAATAATTCAATCTGTGGGGGAGCCTCCCATCATCAGCACTGTAGCAAGGCGCTGAAAAACATTTCCATGATTTTCATGACACAGCTGGCTGAGGGGAAAAAAAACCCAGTAAGAATATTGTTTTTCTCAATTGCTGCATTTTATTAACAGACCAGTTCAAAAGCCAGAAGTTCTGAGAATCCACCTGATTTAACAAACCTGTCCCTGGTCAGTATTCTTCTTTCTTTTTATAATGTATTAATGGTCAGTCCAGTAGCTGTGGTTGTTGCAAAGGTCTCTCCCACAGCACCGCATAGTTTCTTGATAGTTGTCTATCGGTCTCTTTATACTATGGCACAGATAACTGCAACCCCGGTCCACAATTGGTGAGGCACCATCTGGAAAGGGACAGCATATTTAGCATTTAGGAAACTTCACCCATTTGCAGAACACCACTTTACCAGTTATTTTTAGTTTTATTTTTTTGAAGGAGGGAGCAAGAGTTGTACAAATTCTGGTGTCGTGTTTAGTACACCAAAGCACTGAAATTCTTTTAAAACCCATTGGCTCTCTTTGTGTGTCAGTAGAGGCTGGTCCTGAAGATGCAGTTAGCTGACCTTGGTGTAGAAGCATGTTTTGAATTGGCTCCTGTTTACTCTTACCTATCCTGACACAAAGATGGATGTCATTCCATCACTACGTTTAAAAGAACACAGTTCTGGGATTCATACGAATGCATCCCGTTGGAGGTGCAAAGGGTACAGGAGTTGGGGCCAAACAACCATTTCAGTGTGTTACTCATTTGGTATACTCCAAGTCATTATAGAGCTGTTGTTTAATGAGCATGCAAACAAAACCATTGTAATGAGTTTGAGGGTTGAGTTGGATGACCACCAAGTCCTTTCCAGTCTCATGACTGTAAGAATTAGGTATGCTACATTGACCAAAACACTAGGACTGCTTGTGATTGCTTTGATGGCCTGACAAAGAGTCCAGCTTTTCCTTTTGTGAGGTGATTTGCATTGATTCCCCTAGAGCAGGCACGTCCAACAGGTAGATCGTGATCTACTGGTAGATCACTGGACGTCTGTGGTAGATCATCGGCTCCCCCAAAGAAGCTGAACAACTGTGGCTCCCCTTAAAAAAGCTCAACAACTTTGACCTGACCCCCCCAGGGGGTAATCACTGCCAGTTTTTAACTCTGTGAGTAGATCGCACTCTCTTGGGAGTTGTCCACCCCTGCCCTAGAGTGACTGGTCTCTACGTGACTAAGGAAATGGCCACAGAGCTTCTAGGAGTGGGCTTGGCTCACCCAACCACCCTGGAATGTGCTCATTCAGAGTGAATTTTGGAAGAAAACAGCTTGGTTAGTTGCAACCTGGAAATTAGGGAGCCAAGAGGAACTCTGGCAGATCTGGGGCATGTTTTTGGAGTGCTTAAACCTGTGACTCTCCATCTGTGCCCAACTTGTATAATGCAGTATGATCACATCGTACATGGGGCTCAGTTCCAAGGGTTCTGAGTATACACAAAAACCATGTTTACTCAGACCCTTGGAACTGCACAATGACTAGCAGGTGTAGGGGACAGAGAAAGCATTCCCAGAGCCTCTGCACCAAGCAGTCCTTGTCCCCCAAGTATGGTGGAGAGGTTAAAAACTCTTTTTGCATTCAGCGACTCAAGTGGAGCCAGCACAAAGAGAGCTTTTAACATCTTTGCCTTGCTTGGAAGGAAGGTCTGCTCAACACACTGGGTCCGGAACGCTTAGGGTGCTTGTGAGAGATCTCTCAGGAACCTCAATGGCCCTATGAGATCTCGCAAAGGCACCCCCGAGCCTGTGTGCTTAACAGACCTTATCCTGCCCCCCTTTCAAGCAAAGTGGATAGCTTAAAATCTTGTTCAATGCTGGAAAACCACAAGCAGAAAAGGAGCTTTGAAGCTCTCCCACTCACTTGCATTTAACTTGCACAATTTCAGCCAGACAGCCTTCAACAGGAGTAAGGTTGAAATCACACAGATTAAATGTGTGATTTTATGCTATTGTACTGCACAAAGCCAGTTGCCTGCAGGAAGTCCTTGGGGGAAAAAACCCAAACCTCTTTTGGTTCAGAGAATTGGGGTAAGCATAACAGTATCTGTTATCCTCTAGGAAATATTGGAAAGTATTGCAGGGTTGGCAGCAGGGCCCGTAAGTTGGAGTGAAGCAGCCCACCTTGGGGGGGGGGGTGGAACCCTGCAGGGTGACCCCCCCCCCACACACCCCTGCCGCCACTGTGTGACTCCGGTAAGTGTGGCTTTGGCAGGGTGACCATGGGGTGGCAGTGAGGGTAGCGTGGGACAGCACCTTCGAATTATGCCTCAGACAGGATGGGCTACCCCTAGTTGGCAAGCTTTACCGGACAGCTCTCCTGTGAATTTGAGAGCAGGTGTTGATTATCTGGGGGATTTTAGCTTCTTGTGGAGCTGTGTAAATCATAGGAGCCCCGTCAACTGGGAAAACTATAGGAAAGGACTGCCTGCCTGCACAGCAGAGTGTCATAGAGAATGAAATCTTTATGATACAGGCATTGCGCACGCATAGGATGAAAGAAGAAGGAGTGACAACATAAGAAGAAGTACCGGTATTTTTAAAATCTATGTGGACACATGGCAAAGCTGACAGGAAAGAAGAGTTCAAGGGATGACATGGACTTGGAAGAATAAACTCCCTATCTGGGCATCTTGAAATATCATATGTTAAATGGCATTGTGGGCAGGATTAAATTTTGAGCAGCAGATGGAAATTAAAATATAATAGTAATGAAATTGCTGTGGAATAGCTAATGCAATACAGCATAGAAGGGTGGGATTAACAACACCATGGAAGAAGGGTGGGGACAACTTTTAAAGTATGTATTAAATTTGTTTTTGGTTTTTTTAAAAAATGAAAATCAATAAAATTCATTGGCAGAGAAGAAAAAGAGAATGAGTATGCTCTCTAAGAATAACAGTCTTCTCTGGATTCACCTTGGGTAGTCAGACGAGTGAAGCAGACGTTCAGCGATGGGGAACTGCACTGAGTTTCAGGCACCATGCAAGAGTTATCTTCAGCAACACGTTCACATTCAATGCATGTGATAGCACCAGCTGGGCAAGATGAAGACAAAGGGGAAACAGTAAGCAATTGGCTGCTCAGAGAATTTGCCCTATGGCCAACACTGGAAATGTAACAAAGGAAATCCCCTGTGTTGCAAAAACAGACAAACTTAAGCAATAACAGGCAATACGTGGCTAATAATATACTAACAAAATCAATATTGTATGAACAAAATTAGAGAAGGTAATCAATCAATATCACAGAGGCAATAGTCCCAATCCTGTAATCATGCGATAATAGAAGCTGCAAGGGTAGCAATTCTTAAACAGAGAATATGTAATAGAAACACAGCACTGTTGCAAGAACAAAATTAGACAATATGGTCCATCAGTATTGAAAGAGGCAAACAAGCCTTTCAAACAGTCACAATCCTGTAACCGTGCGATAATGGATGATCCAAAAACGTAGACAGTTTTTCCAGATGACAAACTGTTTCAATGTTTCTTCATCAGCTAGCGATAATGTAAAATAAAATCCATTATATTCGCATACAATATAAATATAAGAATGACAATCCTGTAAACATAACCAATCATGAATAATAAATACATACTATTTGAATGGTCCTAACAGGTACATCAAGCAGCATAAGATCAGCACTCACTAAGAAGTGTAGAAAACTGATACTGGGGGCCGAATCCTAGAGGCATTATATAGGCCATCCCGAGAGTGCTGAGTCATGTAAAAATTCGGAAAATTTAAAGATACATAGGAAATGGACATGTCTGTCTCAAATGCAACACATCGAGCTAGGGATCAATGTGCATTAGGGCTGCAGTGATTAATCCATTAAAAGCACTGAATTAACAACAACCAAAAATTCCCTTGAAAAATTGAGCAGGAGAGTTTTACGGGTTTGTTTGTTTTTAATTAGTAGGACTGCTTCTAAAAATATCAGATGGTCAACACCATCATAAAAGAGGCTCATTCCCTTTTCTCACGGGAAGAATGTTGAAACCAACATGAAGCCTACTAGGATACAGTGAGTTTTTTCCTGGGGGTTCCCCAGGGTATTCAATGCCAGCACCTTCCCTCCCCACAAATGTTGAAAGTGTGGCACTTACTGTAACAACTTCATGGTGAGTACCAGCGCCATTTTCCTTTTTTGCTTTAAAAGCACTGCACAGATGCATCATTTAAGAGCAAACAAACTATGCTTCTTGCTTAAGAACTGTGTTTACTAAGGTATGCGTCAGCTCCAAGATATGAATTGGGGTAATTTATGGATCTTCCCTGCTGTTCCCCACTGCTATATACATAGCTGTCAACCCTCCCTGCTGTTTCCCAATGCTATAATAAGGGAATTTCCCGCAAAAAAGGGAAAGGTTGACAGCTATGCTCCCCCCACCAGTCAGGATGCATTGTCAGTAACGCTCCCTCCCAAACGTCCTATCAGAGTCCCCACAAACCTTTGGTCACCCTGTGCCCTGTTGTTTCTGCAGTTCTGTATCATTTATACCTCTATATTGTCATATATTTCTATTTTTCTCTATGTTCGTGGCCTTTTCAAAAAGCCAACAAACCCAAAATGTCGGCTGAAGAACACTGAAGAACTCTGCTACATTAGTTTATGTTAGAGCACAGCAGTGGAGAAGTATCAACACCACTATCATCATTCTTATTCCCCCCCCCCTTTTTTGAAATCTACTTTGATCCATGTGAGGAGGCAATAGTGACTGGTTCATACCTCTGTCAATGTGATTGCAGGAAGTTTCACTTGTAATAATCAGTGTCAAGTTAAAGGGCACACCTCCTCCTCCGAGTGTGCAGAAATAAAACAGAAACATTGAGAGGGTGTTGTGGGCTTCAAAGAGAAAGAAAGGGATGGAATGGAAAATGAGACAACTCCAGGGAAAACCCAACTGCAGCTGATGCTTACTACAGGAATGTAGTAAGGCCTGGAGAGAAGTTCTCTGGATGCCTCATAAAGTAGCAGCAATAAATGATAACACAGCATAAACAAAACAAAAAAAACAACAACAACAAAGTAAGAATTTCATTAAATACCTGGGAAGCAATGCAAGCAAGATTTAAATCTCAATTTAAAATTGAGAGGCAACCTTTTCAGACCCAGTACCCACTTTTAACCCAAACAGGACCCATTTCTTAACTTCTTATAATATATTTGCAAAGTGGCACTGCTCCTGTTGCAACCCAAATTGGGTCAGGCCATGACCCATAGTGGAAGACCTGTGCTCTAGGACAGCCTTTGCTCATCAAGTGACCAGCACAGGTGCTGGCAGCTGTAGTCCAAAGTATCTAGAATGCACTGGGTTGGCAAAGGCTACTCTCTAATGTTTTGTTTGCGTTTGGGACATACCTGTGTTGAAGCACAGCCAGGCTAAGATGCCCATTTCCAATCCCTTGTTCATCTTGAGTTCCTTCCTCCAAGCAACAACAGAAGAAAAGCCAAGGACCTCAAATGTAAGGGGACAGTGTGAAGTGGCAATCTTTCTATACTGGATGATGGGAAGAACAAAGTGGGTGGATTTCATTGGCCATCCTCATTATCACTAAAGCCTTATTATTGTGGGCTCTGAGCAGGACAGCCATGTACTATCTGAAGGTCTGTCGTGTTCCTGAGGAAGAATGGTGTGGGTGGGTGTTCCTCATGGTGTCTGAGGCCTTAACTCTTCATGAGGCTGAGCCAGAGTTGAGGCCAAGGATGGACCTCAGAGATGAAGTCAAATGAGCCCCACAGTCCTGGGTCTCACAAATGACCACCCTGAAAGTGTGGTCCCTTTAGGTACCTTCCAACCCCAAAGTTCTTTGATTCTATGATTGTCTTGCCCTGCGGGGAAGGGGAGAGGAAACTGGATTGGGTGGCTCCTGTGGACCAATCAGACTGCTGCATTCTGGATCCTATTGTTCTCGGATCAATCAGGCTGCTGCATTCTGGATCCTATTGTTCTAGGATTCAGCTCAGTACATACCAACTGACTTCATCTGTTTTGTATCGGGGATGGAGTCCCACACCAAAATCTAATGTTTGGCCAACCTCCTGTTACAGACCTTGAGTGATGGAAGAGCATCATGGGGCAACCTGACATAGCATTTCACCAGCCTGATTCCTAGGATGTTCCTCCCAGCATGGGACCTAAACCTTATTGTTTTCTTTGTATTTGCTCAGAGCTCACTGCTATTGCTTGCTGTCTATACAGCAGCCAGGTGGAAGTAACTCATTATGTACCTGACACATGGTAGCTAATTTGAAAGACTAGGAACAATCCACTCATTTATCACTCCAGAAATTCCCTTGTTTGTAGGTACAAAAGCTATGTTTATAGGTCACGCCTGTTTGTGTTTTCAGGTCGTCAGTCTCTTTACCATACATCTCAGGACAAAATAAGATGTCATGAGAGAGGGAAAACGGGGTTTCCAACCATACATTCTTTTTGTCATGGAGACTGGGAATGGGGACATGTCTATGTGGGAGAGAACTGGCAGGCAGGTTTCACCTTTTCCTCACACTCAGATTCTCCACTGAAAAAGCTGCAACATACAGAGGGAAGATAATTTTGTTTGGTTCACATTTTAAAGCAAACTAACCTACATCATGTGCATGCAAATATCTACCCTAAAGATATTTGATGAGTTACCTGGACAATATGAAGAACTGCAAATAAAATGACTCCTTTCAGACTCTAACCCAAAGGTCACCGCTATGGTGGCAAGATTCTGCGCCAATGCTATCAGAATTCAGTGCACCTACATAGGAGGCACTTAAATCAACTCCTGATCAGAGCCAGATAAACTCCGTTTTAATTTATAGCGTATAGTAAATAATTAAGATATAAAATAAGGATCAAAGGATGACTGATCCCTTTTAGATAAGTTATTTTAGTTTATTTTTTAAAAAATTAAATATTGAAGTTGTAATGCAATTTATTGTGCTGGTTGGTGACCGTAATAAAGAATTGAATTGAATTGTGCTACTGGAAGGATTTTTTAAATTTTGTTTAGACTTTGACTCTTGGGCATGGAGTGAAATATTAATGGAGATCACAAGTCATTTATGAAACAAAATAAACACTTTACTAAGGGGATAAAAAAGTTGTTCTTAGAAACAAAAAGGTTTAAACATAAGACAATTTACAATGCATACAAGCAATTTCTCCTAATGGAGCAAAAGTAGGGCCAAACAAACATAGATGTAAACATGATCCAGTTTTCCCTATCTAGCCACAGTTCCTAAAGCTAAAGACCCGGTATATCAGATTAAATTTTTCTTATGCACTCCAGCTTGGCGAGTATCTCAGGATCCCTTTGTATCCTGAGATCACACCTTGATCTACACATCCCATCTCCTAATATTTTGGTATTTTTACTAATATATTCATTTTTATGCCCTCTTTCCCCTTAAACGTGCATTTTATAAACACTGATGGGAGAGCTGCATTGCAAGCTTTGGACAAGGACAAATTTCAAAGAATGGCTACATCTCGGTTCTCTTATTGCTCCAAATTTGCTGGTTTGGGCTTTGAATGTGAACTGAATGGAATTTCTTTCCTACTCCCTAATGGTCGGTGATAAAAACACACAGCCCTAACCTCAACCACATGAAGACAGTTACAGGTGGGTAGCCGTGTTGGTCTGCCATAGTCAAAACAAAATCGAAAATTCTTTCTAGTAGCACCTTAGAGACCAACTGAGTTTGTTCCTGGTATGAGCTTTCGTGTGCATGCACACTTCTTCAGATAGCATCAGGTATCTGAAGAAGTGTGCATGCACACGAAAGCTCATACCAGGAACAAACTCAGTTGGTCTCTAAGGTGCTACTAGAAAGAATTTTCGATTTTGTTTTCACATGAAGACAGTAAGATTGTTTCAGGCATGACACTCGCCCACACCATTTTTCTCCAAGTACACGGCAAGCCTGCCAAATCCACACGAGTCTCTAAATGTTCTTCACCCTCATAAAGCTCTTTTAAAAAAAAGAAAACTCACCAGGGTCCAGGTTGTAAAATGAAGTCCTCCAGAACTTCCTTCCCATCACCCAGAGCAAAGAGGCTGCAATGTCCCACCGGTTGCTTTTATTTGACTTTGAGGTCCTCGGCTTCTGTTCCTTCCTTGGAAGAAAGAAACGAAAAGATGAGCAACGTTCTGGCAATAGGCTTCTTAGCCCTCCTCTACTTTCATGCTGGTAAGTCACAGAAGCAAGAAGAACGAAATGCTGCACAAGGGACCTGCCTGGACAACAGCCATTGGGGAGAGCTGAGTTAACTCAGACCATCCAGCCTTGAAAACCCCAGTGTTTGTTGAAGCTGCTATAGCTTACAGCTGTAGAGGAGAATATTAGTAATAAATGCATTTCAATTAATAGTGCAGAATCTTCTTTATCAGTGGAGACTCCACTGCACAGTTTCTTACCCTTTGCCATATGCTCAGCCTTTCAAAGTGTGAAGGCGCTGTTGCAAGGTGGGGGCTTGCATGGGGGAAAGGGGGGCATGCTTCTTTTAAGATGGTATGCCTACTATCAAAGATAAACACCCACTCTCTATTACACAGGGGTCTGAAAACCTTAACTCCCTGGCTGCATTTGAACACACTTTTCATAAGTGCCACCTTCATTTAGATACCTAACTGGACATTTGGATGGCCTATATCAAGCTATATGTAAAAACTAAGGTTAGCTATAGCAGGAGTGAGGAACCATTTTTATCCCAAGGCCCAAGTTTAAGGTTTAATTTTATTCTTATCAGACCATATTAAAACGTGTAGCGAGAAACTTAAACACTTGCCACCCCCGCCCCCACCACAAAAAACCCCAGGAAGTTCTTTAAACCAGCACTTCTATACTTAAATGCAAAGAAAATTGTATGGGACACATTGTAATTTCAACGGAAGCTTCCAGAATTCTCTCTTTCCCTCATCCCTCTGAAATCAAGTACCCAGGTCTGGCCCAAGACATGTTGGCACCAGAGGTGAACCACAAAATGGTTCCCCGTCTCCGTCAGGGAAGAAGGGGTGAATTAAGATCTACATCAGGAACAGGGGGCAGGGCAGAGAAAGATCTACAGTGGGATATGCTGCTTGTGTGGCTCCTGCTGCCTGAGCTTAGGCTATGTGCCTTCAGGCGTGGTTTCTAAAAGTGAGAAAAACAGGGACAAATGGGTATTTTCTCCCTAGCTTTTTCTAGTCGAAAGAGTTGCTTAGTTTTGCTTTTTAAAAAATTGTTTCCTCTCCAAAGGTGGGATCCAATGCTAGTGATTTTTAAGACTGGCTGTCCGTATAGTTAAAGCTATGGTTTTACCAGTAGTAACACAGGAACCCCTGCCCCACCTTGACTAGTGATTCATACGTTTTGCTAGGCTTCAGAACTCCAACCATTTCCCGAAAAGCACAAAACAGCAGCCCTAATGCACAGGAATAGGTTTCTAGTGCTGCCAGATCATTGGTCCATGGAGCCCACGTTTGTCTTCACTGATTGGCAGCAGCAAGCCAGGACTTCGGACCGAGGGTCTCTGCCAGATGCCGGGAACAGAGGCCAAGCAGAGAGTACTGAGAAGCAAAGCAGCTAGTAAGCCTGATCTTTAATAAACTGCTGCAACAGTGTCCCCCACTCCCCCCACGCAGAAAGGGAGGGGACGCACCCAGAAAAATGGTATGTAAGCTCTTATATAGGCTGTAGCTCAAGACCCGCCCCCCCGAAAAAAATCAATATACATACATAATAGAAAGAGGTGGTCCCCAGCAGAAATACATTGCAGGGTGAGGTCTACAGCAGAAAACCTGTCTGTCAGGATACCTGATAATGGTCACTGATTGCTTTAGTTGGGCATTCTGGCTATTCCTTTTGAGATGCTAAATACTTAGTTCCTGAATCCAGGTCACAGGCTCACCATCTTTATACATAAATACATTCTAAAGACAGGAGTTGTGAGAAAAGGGATAGTGGGGAGAATATTTGAGGTCATTGGGAGTGTCAAAATGGCTTCAGGATAGCTCTCCTGTACTATTTCAGACACGTGGTTTATATACTTATGTATGTGTTTGCCTTGGAAATTTATGAACAAATGATTTATAGATATGAGACATTAGAATTCCTATAACACATTTCAAAAATATGCAAAGGTTCCGAGAGATTTGAATGGTGAAATCCTTTTGATTCCTCAATAATAAGAGGCAGTGGGGTGAGGGAGGACGGGGCCACATACAAACCATTTATTTAAAGCGCCATGAAGCCACTTTAAACACTCATGGTTCCCCCCCCCCCGCCCCCACGATGAATATGAGAACTATAGTGTGGGTTATTGGGTTTGGTGCTTTTGTAACTGGATTTGTAATGGCTTTTAGTCAAATACAATGATTGGTTGATTGATGAAAAAGCGTTTCCCCCCTGAGATGCTAACTTTCCACCTGCATGTCATTCCTTGAGCAACTTCCTGTGCAAAGATAAGGCCTGCTTTCATTCCTCTGTTCATTTGTGAATCTGACTAGTGTTGTGTGGAGGGAAATGCAACCAGTGGGCTGAAAAATGCCCCCCTCCTGCCCCCTTGGGTTTCCAGTGTGCCCTTCACTGATATTGGCACAACTTGGGGGGGGGGTTGGCTGCTGAGTTGCACCCCCCATTGTGAGGGCTGAGGGGGTGATGGTGATGCCTCCCCAGCTGCTGCCATTGTCTGTGGGTTGACTGTGATGCCACAAAAACATTTGGCAGCTGAGCAGTATAAATGTGGGCCAAGGGGCAAGCCTCGGCAGTTGCCCTCCCCAGAGAGACATGGGCAGCTCGGTGGCACTCAGCCCTGGCGGCCTCCTGCCCTGGGGTGGCAAGCTGGCAAGCGGAAGGAGGCAATTGCCCGGTGCTGGGATGCTGTGGAGCAAGGAGAAGGAGGCAAGTACAAAGTTTACTTGCTGGTGGGATCGCTTCTGGAAGGCGGCTGATATTCAGCTCTGAAGCTAGTTGATGTCTGGCAATGGGGCTGGCGGGGCTGCAGCTGGTGGGGTTGTCAGAAGAGTTTGCATTCAGGCTAGTGGATACGCTGGTTGAGATGGATGGAAACTGGTTTGGAAGCCTTGTTTGTTAACAGGCAGCCAAAGAGAGGAGGAGCCTGGGGGGATGCTGTTGGATGGTGGCCATCCCACTCACCTGTAGGCCTTTGCTTTACAGGGATGTCGATCCAGTGAGGTTTTCCCTGAATCCCGCCTTCAAAGTCATGAGGAGAACCGCAGGACGTCCCTGTTTTCATCGGAGAAATGAACGCGAAATACTGGCAGCCAGCAATGGACAAGGCCGTGGCCAGACCCGAGAGAAGGAGCCTTGAAGGGAGACTGCAGGCGGACATCTGCTGCATTTCAAGTGATGGGGCAGTGGGGAGAGAGAAGAAGAAAAAGAGGGAGGGAACATTAGGCCACATTAGGCGCACCGTCCATTGGAAGTACTATGAAGACGCTTTAAACAGGAATGGCTTCCCCTCGGGGTCTCTGGGAACTGTAGGTTGTTCAGGGGACTGAGACTTGTTACGAGGCTTAGGGCTAGGCTAGGGCTAGCGTCAGTGGTAGGGGGTAGGGATGGGGTAGTGGGTAGTGCGTAGTGGCTGGGGTATGGGGTATGGGGTAGGGTTCCCTTCTTGCCAGGGAACTCTGGGAATTGTAGTTTTGGTTAAGGATTAAGGGTTAGTGTTAGGATTAGAGTTAGGGTTCCCTTCTTGCCAGGGAACTCTGCGAATTGTAGTTCTGATAAGCGGGTAGGGGTAGAGGTAGGAGTAGGGTTGCCTTCTTGCCAGGGAACTCTGGGAATTGTAGTTTTGGTTAAGGATTACGGGTTAGTGCTAGGATTAGAGTTAGGGTTCCCTTCTTGCCAGGGAACTCTGGGAATTGTAGTTCTGGTTAAGGGGGTAGGGGTAGGGGTAGGGGTAGGGTTCCCTTCTTGCCAGGGAACTCTGGGAATTGTAGTTCTGGTTAAGGGGGTTCGGGTAGAGGTATGGGTAGGGGTATGGTTCTCTTCTTGCCAGGGAACTCTGGGAATTGTAGTTTTGGTTAAGGATTACGGGTTAGTGCTAGGATTAGAGTTAGGGTTCCCTTCTTCCAAGGGAACTCTGGGAATTGTAGTTCTGGTTAAGGGGGTAGGGGTAGGGGTAGGGGTAGGGGTAGGGTTCCCTTCTTGCCAGGGAACTCTGGGAATTGTAGTTCTGGTTAAGGGGGTAGGGGTAGAGGTAGGGGTAGGGGTAGGGTTCTCTTCTTGCCAGGGAACTCTGGGAATTGTAGTTCTGGGAGGGGAACAAGGGGGTCTCCTAACAGCTCTCAGCACCCTTTTCAAACTATAGCTCTCAGTTTCTTTGGGGTTAGAAGTCATGAATGTTTAAAGCAGCTTCATAGGGGTTTAAACGGTGTGGATGTGGCCCCCCGGCCTCCCTCACCCCACTGCCCCTTATTATTCACGAATGGAAAGGATTTTCCCATTCAAATCTCTCAAGAACATGAAGAAGAAGGACTTTGTATCTCATGCCATTTTGGGTGGTTTCTAACGCTTGATTGTTGAGATCATACGACCATTTCAGTTGAAAAATTATTTAATAAAGATTTATTTTATTAAAACCTTTGAATGTGTTTGAAATGTGTTTGAGTGTGTTTGAGTGTTTGTGTTTGACCCTCGGACTTCGGACCGAGGGTCTCTGCCAGATGCTGGGAACAGAGGCCGACCAGAGAATACTGAGAAGCAAAGCAGCTAGTAACCCTGACCTTTAATAAACTGCTGCAACAGGGTCCCCCACGCAGAAAGGGAGGGGACGCACCCAAAACAATGGTATGTAAGCTCTTATATAGACTTTTGAAATAATCTTCCCTGTAGCTCAAGACCCGCCCCCCCCCCCGAAAAAAATCAATAAACATACATCACAGAAAGAGGTGGTCCCCAGTAGAAATTCATTGCAGGGGGCGGTCTACAGCAGAAAACCTGTCTGTCAGGATACCTGATAATGGTCACTGATTGCTTTAGTTGGGCATCCTGGCTATTCCTATTGAGATGCTAAATACTTAGTTCCTGAATCCAGGTCACAGGCTCACCATCTTTATACATAATACGCTCTAAAGACAGGAGTTCTGAGAAAATTGGAGATATGAAAGGAACATATTGTACAAAGATTACCACAATTAAGGACAAAAGTGGAAAGGACCTAAAAGAAGCAGAAGACATCAAGAAGAGGTGGCAAGAATACACAGAGGAATTATACCAGAAAGATATGGAGGTTTCATACAACCCAGGTAGTGTGGTTGCTGACCTTGAGCCAGACATCCTGGATAGTGAAGTCAAATTGGCCTTAGGAAGCCTTGCTAAAAACAAGGCCAGTGGAAGTGATGATATTCCAGCTGAACTATTTAAAATTTTAAAAGATGCTGCTGTTAAGGTGCTACACTCAATATGCCAACAAGTTTGGAAAACTCAGCAGTGGCCAGAGGATTGGAGAAGATCAGTCTACATCCCAATCCCAAAGAAGCTCAGTGCCAAAGAATGCTCCAATTACACCACAACTGCACTCATTTCACAGGCTATCAAGGTTATGCTTAAAATTCTACAAGGCAGGCTTAAGCAGTATGTGGACCCAGAACTCCCAGAGGTGCAAGCTGGATTTCGAAGGGGCAAAGGAACCAGTGATCAAATTGCAACCATGCGCTGGATTATGGAGAAAGCTAGAGAGTTCCAGAAAAACATTTGCTTCATTGACTACGCAAAAGCATTTGACTGTGTGGACCACAGCAAACTATGGCAAGTTCTTAAAGAAATGGGAGTGCCTGATCACCTCATCTGTCTACTGAGAAATCTCTATGTGGGACAAGAAACTACAGTTTGAACTGGATATGGAATAACTGATTGGTTCAAAATTCGGAAAGGAGTACGACAAGGCTATATATTGTCTCCCTGCTTATTTAACTTATATGCAGAATTCATCATGCGAAAGGCTGGGCTGGATGAATCCCAAACCGGAATTAAGATTGCCAGAAAAAATATCAACAACAGCAGATATGCTGATGATACAACCTTGATGGCAGAAAGTGAGGAGGAATTAATGAACCTTTTAATGAGGGTGAAAGAGGAGAGCGCAAAATATGGTGTGAAGCTCAACATCAAAAAAACTAAGATCATGGCCACTGGTCCCATCACCTCCTGGCAAATAGAAGGGGAAGAAATGGAGGCAGTGAGAGATTTTACTTCCTTGGGTTCCATGATCACTGCAGATGGTGACAGCAGTCACGAAATTAGAAGACGCCTGCATCTTGGGAGAAAAGCAATGACAAACCTAGACAGCATCTTAAAAGGAGAGACATCACCTTGCCGACAAAGGTCCGTATAGTTAAAGCTATACTTTTCCGAGTAGTAATGTACGGAAGTGAGAACTGGACCATAAAGAAGGCTGATCGCCTAAGAATTGATGCTTTTGAATTATGGTGCTGGAGGAGACTCTTGAGAGTCCCATGGACTGCAAGAAGTTCAAACCTATACATTCTTAAAGAAATCAGCCCTGAGTGCTCACTATAAGGACAGATCCTGAAGTTGAGGCTCCAGTACTTTGGCCACCTCATGAGAAGAGAAGACTCCCTAGAAAAGACCCTGATGTTGGGAAAGATGGAGGGCACAAGGAGAAGGGGACGACAGAGGATGAGATGGTTGGACAGTGTTCTCAAAGTGACTAACTTGCGTTTGGCCAAACTGCGAGAGGCAGTGAAGGATAGGTGTGCCTGGCGTGCTCTGGTCCATGGGGTCACGAAGAGTCGGACACGACTGAACGACTGAACAACAACAACTATTTCAGACACGTGCTTTATATACTTATGTATTTGTTGGCCTTGGAAATTTATGAACATATGATTTATATATATGAGATGTTAGAATTCCTATAACACATTTCAAACATATGCAAAGGTTCCGAGAGATTTGAATGGGGAAATCTTTTGATTCCTCAATAATAAGAGGCAGTGGGGTGATGGAGGACGGGGCCACATCCAAACCATTTATTTAAAGCGCCATGAAGCCACTTTAAACACTCATGGTTCCCCCCCCCACAAAGAATATGAGAACTATGGTGTGGGTTATTGGGTTTGGTGCTTTTGTAACTGGATTTGTAATGGCTTTTAGTCAATTACAATGATTGATTGATTGATTGATTGATTGATTGATAAAAAGCGTTTTCCCCCCTGAGATGCTAACTTTCCATCTGCATGTCATTCCTTGAGCAACTTCCTGTGCAAAGATAAGGCCTGCTTTCATTCCTCTGTTCATTTGTGAATCTGACTAGTGTTGTGTGGAGGGAAATGCAACCAGTGGGCTGAAAAATGCCCCCCTCCTGCCCCCTTGGGTTTCCAGTGTGCCCTTCACAGATATTGGCACAACTTGGGGGGGGGGGTTGGCTGCTGAGTTGCACCCCCCATTGTGAGGGCTGAGGGGGTGATGGTGATGCCTCCCCAGCTGCTGCCAATGTCTATGGGTTGACTGTGATGCCACAAAAACATTTGGCAGCTGAGCAGTATAAATGTGGGCCAAGGGGCAAGCCTCGGCAGTTGCCCTCCCCAGAGAGACATGGGCAGCTCGGTGGCACTCAGCCCTGGCGGCCTCCTGCCCTGGGGTGGCAAGCTGGCAAGCGGAAGGAGGCAATTGCCCGGTGCTTGGATGCTGTGGAGCAAGGAGAAGGAGGCAAGTACAAAGTTTACTTGCTGGTGGGATCGCTTCTGGAAGGCGGCTGATATTCAGCTCTGAAGCTAGTTGATGTCTGGCAATGGGGCTGGCGAGGCTGCAGCTGGTGGGGTTGTCAAAAGAGTTTGCATTCAGGCTAGTGGATATGCTGGTCGAGATGGATGGAAACTGGTTTGGAAGCCTTGTTTGTTAACAGGCAGCCAAAGAGAGGAGGAGCCTGGGGGGATGCTGTTGGATGGTGGCCATCCCACTCACCTGTAGGCCTTTGCTTTACAGGGATGTCGATCCAGTGAGGTTTTCCCTGAATCCCGCCTTCAAAGTCATGAGGAGAACCGCAGGACGTCCCTGTTTTCATCGGAGAAATGAACGCGAAATACTGGCAGCCAGCAATGGACAAGGCCGTGGCCAGACCCGAGAGAAGGAGCCTTGAAGGGAGACTGCAGGCGGACATCTGCTGCATTTCAAGTGATGGGGCAGTGGGGAGAGAGAAGAAGAAAAAGAGGGAGGGAACATCAGGCCACATTAGGCGCACCGTCCATTGGAAGTACTATGAAGACGCTTTAAACAGGAATGGCTTCCCCTCGGGGTCTCTGGGAACTGTAGGTTGTTCAGGGGACTGAGACTTGTTACGAGGCTTAGGGCTAGGCTAGGGCTAGCGTCAGTGGTAGGGGGTAGGGATGGGGTAGTGGGTAGTGCGTAGTGGCTGGGGTATGGGGTATGGGGTAGGGTTCCCTTCTTGCCAGGGAACTCTGGGAATTGTAGTTTTGGTTAAGGATTAAGGGTTAGTGTTAGGATTAGAGTTAGGGTTCCCTTCTTGCCAGGGAACTCTGCGAATTGTAGTTCTGATAAGCGGGTAGGGGTAGAGGTAGGAGTAGGGTTGCCTTCTTGCCAGGGAACTCTGGGAATTGTAGTTTTGGTTAAGGATTACGGGTTAGTGCTAGGATTAGAGTTAGGGTTCCCTTCTTGCCAGGGAACTCTGGGAATTGTAGTTCTGGTTAAGGGGGTAGGGGTAGGGGTAGGGGTAGGGGTAGGGTTCCCTTCTTGCCAGGGAACTCTGGGAATTGTAGTTCTGGTTAAGGGGGTTCGGGTAGAGGTATGGGTAGGGGTATGGTTCTCTTCTTGCCAGGGAACTCTGGGAATTGTAGTTTTGGTTAAGGATTACGGGTTAGTGCTAGGATTAGAGTTAGGGTTCCCTTCTTCCAAGGGAACTCTGGGAATTGTAGTTCTGGTTAAGGGGGTAGGGGTAGGGGTAGGGGTAGGGGTAGGGTTCCCTTCTTGCCAGGGAACTCTGGGAATTGTAGTTCTGGTTAAGGGGGTAGGGGTAGAGGTAGGGGTAGGGGTAGGGTTCTCTTCTTGCCAGGGAACTCTGGGAATTGTAGTTCTGGGAGGGGAACAAGGGGGTCTCCTAACAGCTCTCAGCACCCTTTTCAAACTATAGCTCTCAGTTTCTTTGGGGTTAGAAGTCATGAATGTTTAAAGCAGCTTCATAGGGGTTTAAACGGTGTGGATGTGGCCCCCCGGCCTCCCTCACCCCACTGCCCCTTATTATTCACGAATGGAAAGGATTTTCCCATTCAAATCTCTCAAGAACATGAAGAAGAAGGACTTTGTATCTCATGCCATTTTGGGTGGTTTCTAACGCTTGATTGTTGAGATCCTACGATCATTTCAGTTGAAAAATTATTTAATAAAGAATTTTTTTTATTAAAACCTTTGAACTTGTTTTAAATGAGTTTGAGTGTGTTTGAATGTTTGTGTTTGACCTTCGGACTGAGGGTCTCTGCCAGATGCTGGGAACAGAGGCCAAGCAGAGAATACTGAGAAGCAAAGCAGCTAGTAAGCCTGATCTTTTATAAACTGCTGCAACAGGGTCCCCCACTCCCCCCATGCAGAAAGGGAGGGGACGCACCCAGAACAATGGTATGTAAGCTCTTATATAGACTTTTGAAATTACCTCCCCTGTAGCTCAAGACCCCCCCCCCAAAAAAAAAACCATCAATAAACATACATCACAGAAAGAGGTGGTCCCCAGCAGAAATACATTGCAGGGGGCAGTCTACAGCAGAAAACCTGTCTGTCAGGATACTTGATAATAGTCACTGATTGCTTTAGTTGGGCATCCTGGCAATTCCTTTTGAGATGCTAAATACTTACCGGTAGTTCCTCTTTCCTGCTGCCACCGCCACAGCCTGGAGGTAGCTTTTCTCCTTGGCGTTGCCAGCCGGCTCTCCTTCCTTTCCCCGCGCGCCCTTGCGCCGCTCCCTCGGGGGGGGGCATGGGGCTCCTGTCGCAGGGCTCCCTGCTGAGCTGGGAGAAGACACAGCGCCACGCGGAGCACGTGTGCAAACACGGCGTCCTCCAGTTCCTGCATATCTACCGGGCGGTGGGCGAGAGGCACAAGGACGTGCTCAAGTGGGGCGACGAGGTGAGTGAGGGCCGGGGAGATGGAGCTGAAGACCGGATGGATCCAAGAAGCTGCCTTCCTTCCTTTCCTTTCCTCTCCTCTCCTATCCTTCCTTCTTTCTTTTTTTCTCTCTCTCTTCTTTCTTTCGTCCACCCACCATGGCGCGCTTTTGCTGCTGCTGCTTCAACTTCAACATAACAACCTTGGGAGGTAGACCGCTGGCGGCCCTGCCCTCGCCCAACACCACTGCACGGTGCACATGTTCATAGCTGTCAACTTTTACCTTTTCTTGCGAGGAATCCTATTCGGAATAAGGGAATTTCCCTTTAAAAAAGGGAAAAGTTGACAGCTATGCATGTTGCATGGGGAGCGAGTTTACTGGGCGTCGACAGGGTTTGCCCTGAGGAAAAAGTTTGTGGTTGTTATGGTTGTTATTGTTATTTGTTAAATTTGTTTGCTGCCCTTGGATCTCAGGATAGTTCACGACATGAAAAAGCACAACATACATAATAAAGCAAACCAATAAGACACACACACATACACACACACACACACACACACACACACACGTGGGTTCCCTTGCACCCCCAATTCTGCTGGTTCACACTCAACCGAGACCATTTTTTGCAGTGTGAAACCTGTGTCACCTTGGAAAGCCACAAGCACATCCGATTTAAAGCTTGTGTCTCACATTCGGTTTCAGAAGTGGTTTAAAAGGCTTGTATAGCATCACTTATGAAAATGCCCTTCAGCTTCCCTCCTGCATGTAACAGATTGCTTTGTGCCTGGGTCTTCTCACATGGTGACTATTCAGTAGGCATGGTGCTTGTTTACTAATTAATGGGTTTGTGTATGCTAGTCCTATCAGAAGGGCCATGATTGACACCAGTGCCACCGTGCTCTCCTTTCACCCCGAGTTAAAATGATTGAAGTAGTGCACGGAGTGGACACATAGTCCTACAGATAAAACCGGCCCTTTGAGGGTGACCAAACTGCTGATGCGGCCCCCGATGAATTTGAGTTTGACACCCCTGCTCTAAAGACAGGAGTTCTGAGAAAAGGGACAGTGGGGAGAATATCTGAGGTCACTGGGAGAGTCAAAATGGCTTCAGGATAGCTCTCCTGTACTATTTCAGACACGTGGTTTATATACTTATGTATGTGTTTGCCTTGGAAATTTATGAACATACGATTTATATATATGAGACATTAGAATTCCTATAACACATTTCAAATGCGTTCAAAGGTTTTAATAAAACAAATAATACTTATTAAATAGTTTTCCAAATGAAATGGTCATATGAACTCAACAATTAAGCGTTAGAAACCATCCAAAATGGCATGAGATACAAAGTCTTTCTTCTTTCTGTTCAGAGAGATTTGAATGGGGGAATCCTTTTCAGCTCAGGGCCTGCATTTCCCTCCACACACCGCTAGTCAAATGCACAAATGAACAGAGCAATGAAAGCAAGCCTTATCTTTGCACAGGAAGCTGTTCAAGGAATGACATGCAGAGAGAAAGCACCAAACCCAATTAAACCTAAGAAGAAATAGGTTGTCCAACCTCCTGGAATGCAGGAAACTCAACTGAAATTTAGGAAACGTTTGTACTACTGCATATGTTTATAGTATCCACATTACTATTCGGAATACTCAAAATGGGGGGGGGGTGGACCTCAGCTGCACACCCACCTCCCTTCATCTTTTTTTTTGGGGGGGGGGTGTCTCTCTCCATCCCACACCTTCCCAGCAGCTTCCCTGCCTGCTACCTCCCCCTCCATCATCCCACTGGCATTGCATCCTCCCCCCAGCCTGCCCCCCCCAGCTTGCTGTGCCCCAAGGTGTTTTGCACTCACCTGAACCCTTGCAGGGAAAGGGGCAAGGCACAATGGGAAGGGGTTGGGTGATTGGGCTACTTAAACCACGCCCTTTTTCCAACAGAAGCGGCATGGGGGGGGGTCCTCCGAGAGAGAACAACAGAACAGAACAAAGAAGACGGAAGAGACGCACAGTTCCTTCCGTTTCCACGCCTCCAAAGAATGGGATGTCAACACACAGAGCATGTGATCCATCCTCCTTATCATTAAAGCCTTATTATTGTGGGCTCTGAGCAAGACACCCATGTACTATCTGAAGGTCTGTCGTGTTCCTGAGGAAGAATGGTGTGGGTGGGTGTTCCTCATGGTGTCTGAGGCCTTCACTCTTCATGAGGCTGAGCCAGAGTTGAGGCCAAGGATGGACCTCAGAGATGAAGTCAAATGAGCCCCACAGTCCTGGAGTCTCACAAATGACCACCCTGAAAGTGTGGTCCCTTGAGGTCCCTTCCAACCCTGAAGTTCTTTGATTCTATGATTGTCTTGCCCTGCAGGGAAGGGGAGAAGAAACTGTAACAGCTTTTTCTGAGCAAGCAAGTTGCCTATGCTATGCTATGCTATGCTATGCTATGCTATGCTATGTTACCTTCTACATCAGTGAATCATCCTGCATCAAATTTCACCGGTTCTCATTGTGCATGTGCTGTTAAGAGCCATGCGTGAACATAGGGGTGGGGGAACCTCAGACCTGGGGAACCCCTGTGCGTGACCCTCAGAACTTTCCCCAAGCCACACACCTCAATTTGCACTTTCCATGAGTGTTTTTGCCTGACTGGGGTGTTTCTTGAAACTCTGATAATGGCCTCTTGCTTGTCTGAAAGGAGGATTGTGTGTGTGTGTGTGTGTGTGTGTGTGGAGATTAGTCTACTGCACAAAGGTAAAAGTTACAATAATTGTTCTCAGGACCTGCCCACCACCAGTCTGTGGCTCCTTGCCACATTCATAAGCCTGCTACTGTGTAAATTCAGTTGAACACATAAATTCATTCCCAATAAAGATTTATTCTTCATCTATCGTGTGCCACAAGTTGTGAGTGTTGCAAAGGTTTCTCACGCAACACATCATTGTCTCATCGCGTTTTCTTTTAATATTCTTTATGCTGCGGCACACCGCAGAGCATCCCCGATCCACACGTAAAGCACCTCCTGGATAAAAGAGAAAGAAAGACAAAAATGTACCATGGGACACCCCAACCTGATAAACATATTTTCCCCCAAAGAACATTTCCTCCGTTACCATGTAACCACCAGTAGGATTAGGAAGGGTCTAACACATTCATTGTCATTGTGAGCCACACCCTTGGGATATTCCAGAGTGCTGGGTCCCTGCCCATGGGTGCTTTGGGTTGATGTTGGAGCTGAGTTGCCCTTGCCTCTTCCCTAATTGAGAACCGCATGCATTCCAGATGTCTCCTGGTAGACAATGGCCCAACAGACTTGCAGGATTTAAAAAAAAAAAAACCCAGTCACGTAGAGTTTCTTTCTTTTTTAATAGTAAGCAACAACAAGCTAAATAAATTGCATTAATGATAACTATAACAGGATTAGCAGAAATGCCTCAGTTAGTACATTGGGGAGGATAGCTCTGAAAAGTCCTCCTGAACTTCCTTTGGGTACATTCAATAGACATATGATATGACATTTCTGGACTTGTGTCTCCCTTGCCTGTAACAAACTTCAGCCATTTACAGAGGATGAACTCTTACCAATTATGGGGCAAGAGTACGAAAATGATGGTTTCATCTTTAGTGGAATGCAACCTTAACACACACACACCCCATTTTCTATTTCTATTTTTTCAGTTGAGCAGAGGCTCAACTGCAGATAGTGTGGTACAGATTTAGTTGGCAGGGTTTTCATGGCAGATCACCTATATATTTAACAGTACATTTGACAACCAAATATCTGCCCATCTTGGTATGCGGGTGGCACTGCGGTCTAAACCACTGAGCCTCTTGAGCTTGTCGATCGGAAGGTCGGTGGTTCGAATCCTCATGATAGGTGGGG
This sequence comes from Lacerta agilis, assembly GCF_009819535.1. Classification (NCBI taxonomy): domain Eukaryota; kingdom Metazoa; phylum Chordata; class Lepidosauria; order Squamata; family Lacertidae; genus Lacerta; species Lacerta agilis. The sequence continues at coordinate 12,440,230 of NC_046326.1, read as the reverse complement.
CTCCCATTGTTCTGTCCCAGCTTCTGCCATCCTAGCTGTTCGAAAGCATGCCAGTGTGAGTAGATAAATAGGTACCACTGTGGCAGGAAAGTAAACATTGTTTCCATGTGCTTTGGCTTCCGTCCCAGTGTTCTGTTGTGCCAGAGGCAGTATAGTCATGCTGGCCACATGATCCAGAAAGCTGTCTGTGGACAAATGCCAGCTCCCTTGGCCTGAAAGCAGGACGAGCGCCGCAACCCCATAGTCGCCTTTGACTGGACCTAACCATCCAGGGGTCCTTTACATTACCTTACCTACCTATCGTGTAGTCTTTTGAAAGAGAGAGGCTGGAAACTGGTATGCTTATATAGTGATATACAAAGGGTATATATTGGTATAAAGAAGCAGCTATTCAACTGATAGACAAATTAAACATGTCAAGGGTGACCAGCGGGACCAGAAATTCTTGAAAGATTGGAGTAAATATACAAGTTATCTGAAAGACAATTGTAACCAACTGACTACGCTTGTAGGACTACAAGAAGTTTTGTAAGGAGCACTATTTGAAATATTGCAGAAAAGATTTATGAGAATGGATTTTACACTATGGATTATTAAAAGTAATAGGATCAAATGTAAGATTAAGAAATGAGGTTTGAAAATCATTAGACATGGTTGATGGAAGTCTCAGGCTAAAATAGCCAAAATGTTGTATAAAATGAGATGAGATGAGATGACATGTTCTGTTCGGAAAATATATGTAAAAACTAATAAAAATGTATATTAATAAAAAAAATAAACATGTCAAGGGTGAGTGGCACAGCCCCCCAACATCAGTAGGTCTTCACCAATAGGAGGCAACATCAGAAAGGGCTTTGTGTATGTATGCAGAAAGATCTTGCAAAATGTGTTTTTATAACTATTCCGGCAGAATTCTCTTTCCATTGTGTGCACAGGAACCCAAAAGAAACCATTGCCTCCTGGACTCACCTTCAACCTTCAGCCGGGAATAGCAGAATCTCCACAATCTCATTGAGCATGTTTCTTCTTTATGCGTACAGGTGTTATCTATTGCGACTTTTTTACATACCAGGCACTTTGGAGCTCCAGCTGAGCCAGATGAAGAGAAAGGGACAACATTAAGCAAGTGGCTAGTAAGAATGGGAAAATGTGTCATCATATCTTAGAGTAATCAAATGAAACTTTAACACATGGCGCGATAAAAAGTCTGTAATTTTATCAGGACAAGTTAATTGTGGTTTACTGCTGCAGCAATTGTTTTCTAAAAATTTATTTTCTGTACCATGAAAATGAACGAAAACAGGAAAAAAGAAAGAAAGAAAGAAAGAAAGAAGAAAATGGCTCCCCAGGCTAGAACAGGCAACAACCATAGCTGTATGAAAAGCAGCAGACTCAACAAGGGATCAGGGGAAGTTCTCTTATGTGCAAAGTGGGGTGGAGCCATCCAAGATTCTGACCGCCCCCCCCCCCCAAAAAAAAACCTTCAAAGCCATGGTTCAGTCTTTCTCCGGTCACACTCAATAGCATCAATATATTTCCAATTACTGAGAGCCTTCTATCCATCTTTTCTGCTTTGTTGTTGTTTACTTGTTTAGTCATGTCCGACTCTTCGTGACCCCATGGACCAGAGCACGCCAGGCACTCCTGTCTTCCATTGCTTCCCACAGTTTGGTCAGACTCATGTTGGAAGCTTCGAGAACACTGCCCAGTCATCTTGTCCACTGTCATCTCCTTCTCCTTGTGCCCTCCATCTTTCCCAACATCAGGGGCTTTTCCAGGGAGTCTTCTCTTCTCATGAGGTGGTCAAAGTATTGGAGCCTCAGCTTCAGGATCTGTCCTTTCAGTGAGCACCCAGGGCTGATTTCCTTCAGAATGGATAGGTTTCATCTTCTTGCAGTCCACGGGACTCTCAAGAGTTTCCTCCAGCACCATAATTCAAAAGCATCAATTCTTTGGCGGTCAGCCTTCTTTATGGTCCAGCTCTCACATCCATACATTACTACTGGGAAAACCATAGCTTTAACTATACGGACAGCCAGTCTTAAAAATCACTAGCATTGGATCCCACCTTTGGAGAGGAAACGATTTTTTAAAAAGCAAAACTAAGCAACTCTTTCGAATAGAAAAAGCTAGGGAGAAAATACGTATTTGTCCGTGTTTTTCTCACTTTTAGAAACCATGCCTGAAGGCACATAGCCTAAGCTCAGGCAGCAGGAGCCACACCAGCAGCATATCCCACTGTAGATCTTTCTCTGCCCTGCCCCCTGTTCCTGATGTAGATCTTAATTCACCCCTTCTTCCCTGACGGAGACGGGGAACCATTTTGTGGTTCACCTCTGGTGCCAACATGTCTTGGGCCAGACCTGGGTACTTGATTTCTGAGGGAATCTATTTTTCCCCAGTGGGGGATGAGGGAAAGAGAGAATTCTGGAAGCTTCAGTTGAAATTACAAACTGTCCCATACAATTTTCTTTGCATTTAAGTATAGAAGTGCTGGTTTAAAGAACTTCCTGGGGTTTTTTGTGGTGGGGGCGGGGGTGGCAAGCGTTTAAGTTTCACACTACACATTTTAATATGGTCTGATAAGAATGAAATCAACCCTTATCACTGAGCATTTGCTCAAGCAAACTTGGGCCTTGGGATAAAAATGGTTCCTCACTCCTGCTATAACTAACCTTAGTTTTCACATATAGCTTGATATAGGCCATCCAAATGTCCTGTTAGGTATCCAAATGAAGGTGGCACTTATGAAAAGTGTGTTCAAATGCAGCCAGGGAGTTAAGGTTTTCAGACCCCTGTGTAATAGAGAGTGGGTGTTTATCTTTGATGGTAGGCATACCATCTTAAAAGAAGCATGCCCCCCTTTCCCCCATGCAAGCCCCCACCTTGCAACAGCGCCTTCACACTTCGAAAGGCTGAGCATATGGCAAAGGGTAAGAAACTGTGCAGTGGAGTCTCCACTGATAAAGAAGATTCTGCACTATTAATTGAAATGCATTTATTAGTATTATTCTTCTCTACAGCAGTAAGCTATAGCAGCTTCAAGAAACACTGGGGTTTTCAAGGCTGGATGGTCTGAGTTAACTCAGCTCTCCCCAATGGCTGTTGTCCAGGCAGGTCCCTTGTGCAGCATTTCGTTCTTCTTGCTTCTGTGACTTACCAGCATGAAAGTAGAGGAGGGCTAAGAAGCCTATTGCCAGAACGTTGCTCATCTTTTCATTTCTTTCTTCCAAGGAAGGAACAGAAGCCGAGGACCTCAAAGTCAAATAAAAGCAACCGGTGGGACATTGCAGCCTCTTTGCTCTGGGTGATGGGAAGGAAGTTCTGGAGGACTTCATTTTACAACCTGGACCCTGGTGAGTTTTCTTTTTTTTTAAAGAGCTTTATGAGGGTGAAGAACATTTAGAGACTCGTGTGGATTTGGCAGGCTTGCCGTGTACTTGGAGAAAAATGGTGTGGGCGAGTGTCATGCCTGAAACAATCTTACTGTCTTCATGTGGTTGAGGTTAGGGCTGTGTGTTTTTATCACCGACCATTAGGGAGTAGGAAAGAAATTCCATTCAGTTCACATTCAAAGCCCAAACCAGCAAATTTGGAGCAATAAGAGAACCGAGATGTAGCCATTCTTTGAAATTTGCCCTTGTCCAAAGCTTGCAATGCAGCTCTCCCATCAGTGTTTATAAAATGCACGTTTAAGGGGAAAGAGTGCATAAAAAATGAATATATTAGTAAAAATACCAAAATATTAGGAGATGTGATGGGATGTGTAGATCAAGGTGTGATCTCAGGATACAAAGGGATCCTGAGATACTCGCCAAGCTGGAGTGCATAAGAAAAATTTAATCTGATATACCGGGTCTTTAGCTTTAGGAACTGTGGCTAGATAGGGAAAACTGGATTATGTTTACATCTATGTTTGTTTGGCCCTACTTTTGCTCCATTAGGAGAAATTGCTTGTATGCATTGTAAATTGTCTTATGTTTAAACCTTTTTGTTTCTAAGAACAACTTTTTTATCCCCTTAGTAAAGTGTTGATTTTGTTTCATAAATGACTTGTGATCTCCATTAATATTTCACTCCATGCCCAAGAGTCAAAGTTTAATTTTTTAAAAAAAAATCCTTCCAGTAGCACAATTCAATTCAATTCTTTATTACCGTCACCAACCAGCACAATAAATTGAATTACAACATCAATATTTATTTATTTTTAAAATAAACTAAAATAACTTATCTAAAAGGGATCAGTCATCCTTTGATCCTTATTTTATATCTTAATTATTTACTATACGCTATAAATTACAACGGAGTTTATCTGGCTCTGATCAGGAGTTGATTTAAGTGCCTCCTATGTAGGTGCACTGAATTCTGATAGCATTGGCGCAGAATCTTGCCAGCATAGCAGTGACCTTTGGGTTAGAGTCTGAAAGGAGCCATTTTATTTGCAGTTCTTCATATTGTCCAGGTAACTCATCAAATATCTTTAGGGTAGATATTTGCATGCACATGAAAGCTCATACCAATAACAAACTTAGTTGGTCTCTAAGGTGCTACTAGAATGATTTTTTTTTAAAAAAATGTTTCGACTATGGCAGACCAACACGGCTACCTACCTGTAACTAGTCAAAGTCTAGGCCATCTTCAGGGTTCTGGAAGAGAAATAAGGAGGAGAAGAAAGGAGGTTTTAAGCAGTGCTACTTTTCTAGAACAAGAGGTGCCGGAACTCACCATGAACACCTCCCTTGTTCTCTCATAATGGCAATGGCGCCCACCTGGGAGAAAAAAGCTCTGGTTTTAAGGGTGATTGGTATGGTAAATGGCATCCTGTAGGAAATAAACTTTTTCACCTTGTGGCAGAAAGAGACTAATGGGAAGGGGGGGCAAGCAGAGAGAGAACACCCCGTTTTAGCTAGATCTCCCTTCCTCTTGGATTCCCGCACCCAGGGAAGCTGTGGTGCCATGACTGGTATATTTTTCATGTACGTTTAAAAACAGGTTGAGAAATCTGTAGCACCTGGAAGTAGCCAACTCAGAGGAGTATGAAATCCAAAGGATGACTTTGTCTTCATCTGTGCATTAGTGTGTAAGGTATAAGGTAAAAAGGTAAAGGTAAAGGACCCCTGGGTGGTTGTGTCCAGTCCAAGGCATCTATGGGGTGTGACGCTCCTCTTGCTTCAGGCTGAGGCAGTCTACGTTTGTCCGCAGACACCATTTCTGAGCCATGTGGCAGCATGACTGAACTGCTTCTGGCACAACAGGACACTGTGATGGAAGCCAGAGGACACGGGAAAAATGTTTACCTTCCTGCCACAGCATACCTATTTATCTACTCGCACTGGTATGCTTTTGAACTGTTGGGTTTGCAGGAGGTGGGACAAAGCAACGGGAGCTCCCCCCGTCGCATGGATTCGAACCACTGACCTTCCGATCATCAATCCCAATAGTCTTTGTGGTTTAGACCGCAGCGCCACCTGCTGTGGAAGGTATAATGTAGGATAGTTTGCTTTAAAATGTGAACCAAATAAAATTATCTTCCCTCTGTATGTTGCAGCATTTTCAGTGGAGAATCTGAGTGTGAGGAAAAGGTGAAACCTGCCTGCCAGTTCTCTCCCACATAGACATGTCCCCATTCCCAGTCTCCATGACAAAAGGAATGTATGGTTGGAAACCCCGTTTTCCCTCTCTCATGACATCTTATTGTGTCCTGAGATGTATGGTAAAGAGACTGATGACCTGAAAACACAAACAGGCGTGACCTATAAACATAGCTTTTGTACCTACAAACAAGGGAATTTCTGGAGTGATAAATGAGTGGATTGTTCCTAGTCTTTCAAAGTAGCCACCATGTGTCAGGTACATGATGAGTTACTTCTACCTGGCTGCTGTATAGACAGCAAGCAATAGCAGTGAGCTCTGAGCAAATACAAAGAAAACAATAAGGTTTAGGTCCCATGCTGGGAGGAACATCCTAGGAATCAGGCTGGTGAAATGCTATGTCAGGTTGCCCCATGATGCTCTTCCATCACTCAAGGTCTGTAACAGGAGGTTGGCCAAACATTAGATTTTGGTGTGGGACTCCATCCATGATACAAAACAGATGAAGTGAGTTGTTATGTACTGAGCTGAATCCTAGAACAATAGGATCCAGAATGCAGCAGCCTGATTGGTCCGAGAACAATAGGATCCAGAACGCAGCAGTCTGATTGGTCCGCTGGAGCCACCCAATCCAGCTCCAGGTGGAAGTGAATCAGCGACCTGATTGGCCTGCAAGAGCAGCCAATCAGGCTCCTGGAGGAAGTGAATCCGCAACCTGATTGGCCTACAGGAGTAGCCCGGAATTAGCCAATCACGTGGGGCCCATTGTGTAAATAATGTATATATAGCAGGCGTTTTGGGGAAAGACTCATTCCTTGCTACTACCGGTATGAGCTGAATAAAGAGCATGAAATTCACACTTGACT